>NC_138774.1:275494215-276094215 GCF_965119305.1 Pelophylax lessonae | reverse complement strand
TGTGAAGTCGGAGCTGCTGACCTTCCCTTTTGCTGAACTGACGCCGGAACCTTGCCGCTGATCCGTATCTCGCTACGGGATCATCTCTTACTCTCTGGACATTAGTACTACTAACTATCTAAGTGATAAGTACCCCACAGGGGATTCCTTACTAACCAATCTCCTACTGTCATCTACTACAATTACCTGGACTATCTATCTATCTATTCCATACCATCTGCATAGATTGCTAGCTCTTGGGACTACCTTGAACTATCCTTGCACTAGGTTACTCTGTCTAAAGTATACTCCATCTGTGTCCTCTTACCATCTGCACTATACTAGACATCAGAACCTATCTGCATTACCATCATCTGCAACTCTCCTATACTACTCCTAGTAATCGCCCTACAAACCTGTCTCTCATCTATACATTCTCATATGTTCTGTCCCTCCATTAAACATCTGATTGAGTATATGTATATTGCATAACAGGCTGTACACCGTGATGAAGTCCTGAGAGTTGGATAGGTTTATTCAACATTATCTCTGCAAGACTGCTGAGTGTGATAATTCTGCAGCTGAAAATCCATCCATTAACAAAAACGCATGAACGTTACAATCTCACACGTACCAACAGAGACTATCCCGCAATTTAATTGTTTATACCCAAAGGTTTTTATTGAATAGCGGAATAGAAAATATTATCAAAAAAAGGTGTATGTATCTCACACGTACAGAACCTGACTAGGCCATAATTACTATTTTTTGTACACCCAAAGGCAGGATGAGGAGTAGGAGGAGTTCGGAACAGGCAGCACCCTCAAATCTTCAGAAGTATGAGATGCGCCCCAAAAATTGGAAAGGTGTATCTCACACGTACCGACACAGACTATTCCGCAATTTAATTGTTTTTACCCAAAGGTGTAGATTGAATAGCGGAATAGAAAATATGATATCAAAAGGTGTATGTATCTCACACGTACCAACACAGACTATCCCGCAATTTAATTGTTTATACCCAAAGGTTTTTATTGAATAGCGGAATAAAAAATATTATCAAAAAAAGGTGTATGTATCTCACACGTACAGAACCAGACTAGGCCCCAATTACTATTTTTTGTACCCCCAAAGGCAGGATGTGTAACGCTCTGGGTTTTAGCTCAAGGATACTGGATTTGCAGATGCAGAATTCCACTCAGTAGTCTTGTAGAGATCTTGTTAAATCACCTGATCCAACTCTCTTGACTCATCATAGTGGTTCAGCCTGATTCAGTATGCACATATACAAACACTCAGATAATGATGTTGCAGGAGTGATAGTAATTATGCAAGTAGCAGTGAAATGTTACACTGAAGGTATAGGCTCTTAGGAGTGATAGTAGATGATGATAAGCACTCAGATAGTGATGTTACAGGAAGGATAGTAGATGATGATAGATAGCAATCACAAGAGCTAGCAATCTAGTATAATCAATAGGTGATAGATAATAGCAAGCAAGATATACAGGTGTTGCTAAGCTTAGTTCGGTAATGCAGGTTGTAACAAATAATAGGCACAAGAGCTAGCGATCTAGGTTTAGAAATGCAGATGGTAGATACTGGAGAGCATGTATCCTAGAGCTAGCAATAGTTCTTATAATGCAGGTATAGATAGCAAGCGTTGTTGATAAGAGGGGGTCCCCTGTGGGGTACTTATCAATAGCCAGTAGTGAGGGAGTGTAGGACAAGGTAGCGAAGCTCCGGTCAATCCAGGTATAGGGTATGTAGCTGGAAGATTCGGCAGCGTCAGGTTAGGCAGGTATCAGGAGCGGTTGCACGAACAATGTGTGAGTGCAGACTGTCAGTTGAAATAGCCGCTCAGTGCGGCGCCTGATGATGACGTCAGCACTGTTAAAGGAATACACACCTTATATGCGTTCCACCTACCTGAGTGGTGGAACGCAACCCGGAAGTGAGATGATAGAAAGGCACTGAGAGTGCCAGGATCTTACAGGATGAGGAGTAGGAGGAGTATGGAACAGGCAGCACCCTCAAATCTTCAGAAGTATGAGATGAACCCCAAAAATTGGAAAGGTGTATCTCACACGTACCAACACAGACTATCCCGCAATTTAATTGTTTATACCCAAAGGTTTTTATTGAATAGCGGAATAGAAAATATTATCAAAAGAAGTGTATGTATCTCACACGTACAGAACCAGACTAGGCCCCAATTACTATATTTTGTACCCCCAAAGGCAGGATGAGGAGTAGGAGGAGTACAGAACAGGCAGCACCCTCAAATCTTCAGAAGTATGAGATGAACCCCAAAAATTGGAAAGGTGTATCTCACACGTACCAACACAGACTATCCCGCAATTTAATTGTTTATACCCAAAGGTTTTTATTGAATAGCGGAATAGAAAATATTATCAAAAAACGGTGTATGTATCTCACAAGTACAGAACCAGACTAGGCCCCAATTACTATTTTTTGTACCCCCAAAGGCAGGATGAGGAGTAGGAGGAGTACAGAACAGGCAGCACCCTCAAATCTTCAGAAGTATGAGATGAACCCCAAAAATTGGAAAGGTGTATCTCACACGTACCAACACAGACTATCCCGCAATTTAATTGTTTATACCCAAAGGTTTTTATTGAATAGCGGAATAGAAAATATTATCAAAAAACGGTGTATGTATCTCACAAGTACAGAACCAGACTAGGCCCCAATTACTATTTTTTGTACCCCCAAAGGCAGGATGAGGAGTAGGAGGAGTACGGAACAGGCAGCACCCTCAAATCTTCAGAAGTATGAGATGCACCCCAAAAATTGGAAAGGTGTATCTCACACATACCAACACAGACTATCCCGCAATTCAATTGTTTATACCCAAAGGTGTAGATTGAATAGCGGAATAGAAAATATGATATCAAAAGGTGTATGTATCTCACACGTACCGACACAGACTATCCCGCAATTTAATTGTTTATACCCAAAGGTTTTTATTGAATAGCGGAATAGAAAATATTATCAAAAAAAGTGTATGTATCTCACACGTACAGAACCAGACTAGGCCCCAATTACTATTTTTTGTACCCCCAAAGGCAGGATGAGGAGTAGGAGTTCGGAACAGGCAGCACCCTCAAATCCTCAGAAGTATGAGATGCACCCCAAAAATTGGAAAGGTGTATCTCACACGTACCAACACAGACTATCCCGCAATTTAATTGTTTATACCCAAAGCTTTTTATTGAATAGCGGAATAGAAAATATTATCAAAAAAAGTGTATGTATCTCACACGTACAGAACCAGACTAGGCCCCAATTACTATTTTTTGTACCCCCAAAGGCAGGATGAGGAGTAGGAGGAGTTCGGAACAGGCAGCACCCTCAAATCCTCGGAAGTATGAGATGCACCCCAAAAATTGGAAAGGTGTATCTCACACGTAGCAACACAGACTATCCCGCAATTTAATTGTTTATACCCAAAGGTTTTTATTGAATAGCGGAATAGAAAATATGATATAAAATTGGTGTGATTTATCAATAGCACATGTGAACAGCAGTGTCTTATATCATTTAGCTCTGCTGCAGGCTATGGAGGGAAAAAAAAATTCCCCTTTTAAGTTTCTAATTTTTAACTAGATTAGTACAGACTATGCCACAATTAAATTTTTTTAACCCAAGGCTGTATATTGAATAGTGGAATAGAAAAAAGTGTATGATTTTTGAAACCACTCAATAATAGCACATGTGAACACACACAGCAGTGTATTATCACTGTCAGCACAGCAGCACTGAAGGAAAAATGCTGCACACAGTGACTGATAGAAAAAGACTTTTCTCCCTCCTCCTCAGTGGGCAAAAAAACTGAATTTTTGTAAAATCTTACCGTAAAATTCCTTTCTCTGAGTCCTCCGACAGTCGCCGCCCACTCACAAGTCTTCACCAATGGGTATTGACCTTTGCTCCGTAGGAGTAGCTAGGCAACAAGAATTGTTAATACAAAAGCTTTTAGCATAGACACACCCCTAGGGGCTGTTCCTTCAGTCAATACCTCCCTGCACCAGCATTCCCAACTCAGTTTGGTAGCATAGCAGTAGAGTACACAAAAACCCCAAAAGAGGGGCGGGGGGCGGCGACTATCAGAGGACTCAGAGAAAGGAATTTTACGGTAAGATTTTACAAAAATTCAGTTTTCTCTTATGTCCTCCGACAGTCGCCGCCCACTCACAAGTCTTCACCAATGGGATGTCCCAAAGCAGTGCAGACATGAGGGGTGGGAGACGCAACCGTAGAAAGGCAACGCAGTACCCACAACAGAGAAAGGAACCTTACCACAGTAAGAGAACCAACTGTGCAACAGGAAAACATGCTCAACAGGAGCAACAACCCAGGAAAACAAGTAACCCAGGGGTAAAACACCCCAATAGCCAAGGGCCCACAAAAACAAGGGTCAATAGGAAACTGCCGCACTGAGAACTTTACGGCCAAAGGAGGCATCAGCCGATGCCTGAACATTCACCTTATAAAACTTTGAGAAGGTGTGAACGGACGACCAAGTCGCCGCCTTACACACCTGGGCCACAGAAGCCTGATGACGGAAAGCCCAAGACGTACTCAAAGACCTGGTAGAGTGCGCCTTCACAGGGAAGGGAGGAACCTTCCCCTTCAAGGCATAGGCTTGTTCAATAATCTGTCTGATCCATTTGACGATGGTCGCAGCCAACGCCGCCATGCCCTTCCGAGGTCCCTCAGGAAGGACAAAGAGGGAATCCGACTTGCGAAAAGATTTAGTGGACGACAGGTAAACCCTGATCGCCCGGACAACATCCAAGGAATGCAAGGCAACCTCCTTCGGATGCTTAGGCTTCGCGTAGAGCGAAGGCAAGACAATGTCTTCATTTAGGTGAAATTCCGAGATCCTTTTCGGAAGAAAAGATGGGTTAGGCCGCAGGACTACCTTATCCTTGTGGACCACCAGGTAGGGAGAGTTGCAGGACAAAGCCGCCAGCTCCGACACCCTGCGAGCCGAAGTGATCGCCACCAAGAAGGCAACCTTCTTGGACAACAAAGACAACGAGATCTCCCTGATCTTTTCAAAGGGAGCCTGTTGCAACACGGACAGAACCAAGTTCAAGTCCCATGGAGGTAAAGGTTCCCTCCTAGGAGGGGGCCAAATGTCGCACCCCCTGAACAAAGGTGCTGACCAATGAATTAGACGCCACAGGGCGTTGAAAAAGAACGGCCAGCACAGAAATCTGACCCTTAATCGTGGCCACCGCCAAACGCTGCCGTTTGAAGGAAAGCCAACACTCTCGACACCAAGTATGAGCGAGGGGAATACCCCCTGGACTCACACCAGGCAAAATACGCCTTCCAAGTACGGTAGTAAATCTTCCCCGAAGAGGCTTTTCTAGCCTTGCCGTTAAAGCCGTTAAAGCCAGTGACTGTAAAGCAGGATGGAATATTGGCCCTTGAGACAGGAGGTCTTCTCGAAGTGGCAGACGCCACGGAGCGTCGACTGCCAGATTCACGAGGTCTGCGTACCAAGACAGGCGAGGCCAGTCCGGCGCCACCAGAATCACCGTGTGCGGTTCCAAGGCTAACCTGCGAAGAAGCCTGGACAGCAGTTGAATCGGTGGAAAGGCATACATCAGACGATACTGATGCCAGGGCGCCACTAACGCGTCTGAGGCATCTGCCCGAGGATCGCGCGTCCTTGCCACGAACCTTTCCACCTTGTTGTTCAGACGAGACGCGAACAGGTCCACATCCGGGGAACCCCACTTCGCGCACAACATCTGGAAGACATCCGGGTGAAGGGACCATTCTCCCTGGTCCAGGGTCTGGCGACTCAGATAGTCCGCCTGCCAGTTCTCCACCCCCGGAATGTGAACTGCCGTTATCGCCGGGACGTGCGTCTCGGCCCAAGACAGAATGTCGGCTACTTCCTGAGCCGCTCGGGCACTCCTGGTGCCCCCTTGATGGTTGATGTAGGCCACCGCGGTGGCATTGTCCGTCTGAACCCGAACTGGACGGCCCCGAAGCCGGTCCGTCCATCTCAGAAGGCAAAGCTTTATCGCCCACAATTCCAGAATGTTGATCGGAAGGGAGGACTCCTCCACCGACCAAGTCCCCTGGGCGGACAGAACGCCCAGAACACCACCCCAGCCCGACAGGCTGGCATCCGTGGTGAGCACCGTCCATGATAATGGACGAAAAGACTTGCCCCCCGACACCGCCGGGGACTGGAGCCACCACAGAAGATCCCTTCTGGTGCTGTGGCTCAATGAGATCCGCAGATCCAAGGATTACGGCCGCCCGTCCCACTCGGTCAGAATCTCCGCTTGGAGACTCCGCGTGTGAAACCGGGCAAAGGGGATCGCCTCGAAAGACGAGACCATTAAACCTAGACATCTCATGCATGTCCGGAGAGACGAGTTCCGGTTGTCCCTGAGGGACCCGACCTCGTCCCGAAGAGTCCGAAGCTTGTCCTCCGGCAGGAAGACCTTCGCTTGGACAGAGTCCAGAATCATTCCCAGGTAGGGAAGACGAACCGAAGGACACAGAGTTGACTTCGGAATGTTTATAGTCCAACCGAACTCCTGCAGTGTCCGCATCGTGGTGGACAGGTCGGTCACCAGGCTCTGACTGGCGTTTGACCTTATCAGGATATCGTCCAGATACCCCAAGACAGCAATGCCCTGTGCTCGCAACAGAGCCAGAACCGGTGCCAGCACCTTGTTAAAAACCCGCGGAGCCGAAGTGAGACCGAAAGGTAACGCCACGAATTGGTAGTGATCCTCCGCAATGGCGAATCGAAGGTACCTCTGGTGACCCTCGAAAATGGGGATGTGTGGGTACGCATCCTTCAGGCCATGAATTCCCCCGGACTCAGGGCAGCCACCACTGAGCGCAGGGATTCCATGCGAAACTTGCGAACCCGCACAAAGCGGTTCAGAGCCTTCAAGTCCAGAATCGGACGCACCTTGCCCTCCTTTCTGGGCACAGTGAACAGATTGGAGTAAAACCCCCCAAATCTGTCCCGATGAGGCACCGGGACCACCACCCCCTGGGCCCGCAGGTCCCGCACCGCCAGGTGCAAATCCTGCAAGCACTCCGGAGACAGCTGAAGATTTGAGGGAAAAAATCTGCCCGCCGGCCGAGAGAGAAATTCGATCTTGTAACCAGATCGAACGATTTCCTGAACCCATCTGTCCCGAACGCGGGTCAGCCAAGGTTGTAGAAAACCGCGCAGACATCCCCCCACCCCAGAAACGAGTGAGGGCGCCCCTTCAGGCGGAAGTGGTATGGGAAGTGGAACCGGACTGGCCGGACTTCTGTTTCCCCGCCCACGTCTTCTTCTGGGAGCCTTGGCCCTTGAAGGGCTTGCCCTTGGACTGTGACCGAAAGGCACAAAAGGACCCCTGAGAGGGCCTAGACGAGGAATTCCGTTTACCACGGAAGGACTTATGCTTGTAGGACTGAGGCAGGAGAGTACTCTTGCCCCCCGTAACCCCTTTTATCAGGGTATCCAAAGCCTCGCCAAAAAGGCGAGACCCCGCGTAGGGAAAATCCGCCAGCGTCGACCGACCAATTCTTCAGCCAAATCAGACGACGATTCAGTATCGCCACGCTGGACAGGCGTGCAGCCAAGGGAGCTAAATTCAAATCCGCATCGCACAAGTACATGACACCCTGATGGATCTGGTCCACCATAGCCAACGTGGTAGGTGAAGCTGAATCAGCCACCAAGGTGCGCCTGAGCATCTTAGTCCAATCAGCAACAGCCTGTGCCGCCATAATGGAAGCAAAAATAGGCTTCAGCATAGAACCAGCCACCATATAGGCATGACGGGCAAGAGACTCTATTCTCCTGTCCGTAGGGTCCCGGAAACCCGGGGTATCCTTAGAAGGCACCGCAGTAGCTTTGTTCAACACGGCCACCGCGTGATCCACCGGAGGCGCCACACACCAACGCTCGTCGGTGGCAGGCGCAAACGGATAAAGCAATTTAAACTTATTTGGCACAGTAAAGGGCTTCTTTAAATTACGCCACTGTTCATTAACCGTATGGTGAAATTCAGCAGGGCAGGGAAAAACCTGCGCCGATTTGCGAGCCCTCTGTGTTCCAAAAGAAGACACCCTAGCAGGAGGAGTAGGCTTATCCTCCAGGTGCAAGGTGTCCTTTATGGAAGCAATCAGCTCATTCATGAGTGCAAGCTCTTCAGGCGAGCCAGGGGGAGAAACATCAACCCCCTCCACCTCAGGCTCCCCCTCGGACCCCACAAGGTGCAAAGATGAGCGGGACCCCGAGAAGGGTACGCCAGCCACAGCAGCCACATCGCCCTCTGAATCAGAGGAAATGGATAACCTGGCCCTTTTTGCGGATCGTTCAGCCAGCAGCATCTGCACCTGAGACACTAAGGAAGCCACTACAGTGGTTAGATCGGCCACCTCGGGGGGTGCAGCAGCCCCCTGGTCCCCCACCAGGGCGGGGGGAAACTTGCTATCCTGAGAATCCATGCCCCAGTACAGAAAAGTATAAAGGTACTGGCCCTTTAATACCACGGCGAGCGCAGCCCACCGCACACTGCTGTATGCACAGACCCGCAGGGATAGACAATACTGAGCAAGGAATGACAGGACAAGAAGGTAAAAACCTGGAGAGAGCACACCAGACTGCTGCCACCGATCGCTGTTCCCAGAGAAAGAGGAAGTGATGCAATTCTGGCTGACTGATTATTGAAGGCTCCGGCAAAATGGCCGCTCGGCCGGGGGAGAAGGCTACAAGAAAATGGCGCCGTCATGTGCATGGACGAGTACCGCCCGCCAAAATGGCGGCGAATGGCGCCGAAACACAGCGCTGCATAGGGACAGGGCCGGTCACAGTATTCAGGCAAATAAAATGGCGGACCGCCGCACACACACGTCTGCACACAAAACTGCACCCAAAGCATAATAAACAGCAGAGCAGGATGGCCCCCCCCCCCCCGCAGCCCACAGGCAGTGCAGCCACACAGGGATCTGACAGGGAGCCCGCAGTTACACAGACACGGAGGGTAATACAGAGCCACAGACTGACACCCATACAGAAGGTCCCCACACAGAAGGTGCTTACCGTACCAGATGGCATGGGGAGCCGTCTCCAGCGACAAACCGCTATCAAGGCAGACAGGGAGTGCAGCAGCCAGGACGCTTGTGGACCGCAGTCATGGCGTCCAGTGAGGTAGCCACCTCACAGGCAGCATCCCTGCAGCGAACAGGGATGGGTCGTTCAATGTGCCAGGGTAAAACCTAAGCTGAACGCTCGATGGCAGGCTGGGGATCCATCTGGCTCTCAGCCCTGGTAACCAGGGCGGCCAGTCCGAGACCCAGCTCCGCATGATGATTCTTCATCAGAAGATCCCTAAACTAAGGCTGACAAAATAACAGCTAGCAAGGAAAAGAGAAAAATACTCGAAATAAAATCAAAGAAAGGGTAGAAGGCTGAGACTGAGCCCCAGCACAGGATAGCCAGCTACTCCTAAGCTAGGCAAGATCAAACTGAGTTGGGAATGCTGGTGCAGGGAGGTATTGACTGAGGGGACAGCCCCTAGGGGTGTGTCTATGCTAAAAGCTTTTGTATTAACAATTGTTGTTGCCAAGCTACTCCTACGGAGCAAAGGTCAATACCCATTGGTGAAGACTTGTGAGTGGGCGGCGACTGTCGGAGGACGTAAGAGAAAGATTGTTTTCACTGCACCCCACACACAGCAAAATCGATGTGGACTAGCTCTGCTGCAGGCTATGGAGGGAAAAAAAAAATTCCCCTTTTAAGTTTGTAATTTTTAACTAGATTAGTACAGACTATGCCACGATTTAATTTTTTTAACCCAAGGGTGTATATTGAATAGTGGAATAGAAAAAAGTGTATAACTTTTGAAATCTCTCAATAATAGCACATGTGAACACTGAACACAGCAGTGTATGATCACAGTCAGCACAGCACAGCACAGCACTGAAGGAAAAACGCTGCACACAGTGACCCTCCTCCTCAGTGGGCAAAAAAGATTGTGTTCACTGCACCCCACACACAGCAAAATCCATGTGGACCACTGACACCTGCCTATCTCCAGCCTCTCCCTAAAAGGATTGATAAGATCGGTCACTGAAAACCCCCCCCCACACAGCAATATCGATTGTAGAACACTGACCCTAAAAATCAGCAGCCTCGCCCTAAAATGCCCTACAACTCGCCCTGCCTAACACACTCCGACCTGTCCCTCAATTCTATCCGGACACAAATGATTTTTGCCTGTCTGTCCCTAATCAGCAGCCAGCACGTATGATGTGTGCTCTGTCCCTGAACTACACAGCAGAATGACGCAGCGGCGCTGGCTCGAACTTATAAAGACTTGGTCACATGCTTCAGATGGCCAATCACAGCTACTAATACATTTGTAGGCATGGCTGGGATGGCTTAAGGCACACCAGTTAAACGCTTGTTGATTGGCTGTTGAAAGCCCGCCATGAAAATCGCGCCAATGCATACAAAACCCGGAAATAAAATGACCGAACATGGATTTTTACCCGAATATACAGTAAAGTTTTCGGGTCCGTGTTCGGGTAACAAAAATCCAATTATTCGGTACGAACACGAATAATACAGTCCGTGTTCGCTCAACCCTAGTCAACACCAATAAATTGATTTTTGCACAGTGATACCTTGTGAGCCCGTTGTTTTGCAACCTTTCTGAGATGGTCTGTACCACCTCATCTTCTTGATTGACTTCATTATATTTGGTTGCCCAAGGTTCCCGGTCCACACCAGACCGTTAGTTACTGTTTACACATTCTCCGCTTGCTGTTTATGCAAGGATGAGAATCGGTTTCCTATACCAGGTTTTTAACCTTCTTGATCTGTATCCTTCTGATTCCCAATGAATCATTTTTTTTCAGGTTGAGTTATTTTGAGGGGACAGCAAATTTACACTGTTAGTGCTGGTTCACACTGATCCGACTTGTCAGGCGACTTTGTCGCCTGACAAGTAGCGGTCCATGCTGTGCAATGGAACTGTTCTAATCAGCACCTTTTTTTTGCAAAGTCGGAGCGACTTGCATTGACTTCCATTATGAGAAGTCGTTGCAAGCCGCGCCGAAGTCGCGGTGCACAGGCGATTTCATTAGTTGCCCGAAGTCGGGGCGACTTCGAGTCGGATTAGTGTGAACCGACACTTGTACAAGCTGTACACTCACTACTTTACATTGTAGCAAAGTGTCATTTCTTCAGTGTTGTCACATGAAAAGATATAATAAAATATTTAAAAAAATGAGGGGTGTACTCACTTTCGTGAGATACTGTACCAAATACGACTTAATGAGAACAATTAAAAAACATTTGATGGCTCATGAAACACAAAACTGGGTTTTCTGCATATTTGAACACACAACCTTTAACCTACAAAGCATACACTCTACACATTGAGCTACATCTAGAGTACAGTCACCTTTCTATTTTCCGGCACTTAATAAATGCAGTGCTGGGCACAAATCAGTGCTAGGTTAGATATTCACTAAGCAGTAAAGCAAAAGGTAGGGGTTACGGCTTTCAAAATTAGACGCCAGTGGTGGCTACCATTTTTTTATTAATCCTGGCAGGTTATTTTTATGGGTACAGGCTCAGTTAGAAAGCATCGACATAGACAGAATGCAAAGCACATCCAGAAGTTGAGTTTATTTTGTCCAACAACCAGACTGAGTTGCTATTACTCCCCTGGCAGGAAGCTATTGGCATGAGTGCCTAGCCCAGGCTAATAAATGCATGTGAAGTTCAGATTAACACAGCACTCTGCAATGCCTGATGAACATATAGGCTTTCCAATCTGATAGTCTGTGCTTTGCCAATGCTGTAAAGTTGAGCAATATTTAAGCCTCTGATCCCAGGTTACACAATATGCAAATATCAACTATACCACTGATTTGGAGAATGTGCAGTGAAGCTCCCATTCTGAAGCCAGATGAAGGCACTATATACTAAGTACAGGGACCCCATGGAGCACTTCAGAACTAAAGGCCCGTACACACGTACCGATCGTCAGCGAACGATCGGCCGTCTTTTGTCCCTGGGCTGTCGGTGTCGGTTGAAAAGTGCAAAGACAGCACAAGAATTTTGTCCGCCGACTACAGCCGACTGCAGAAGTGATGTCATGTAATGGTTAACTTTCCCTGTGTTTTTTCTTTTCTGAGCATGCCCAGTCTTGCAAATCTGCGGTCTGTCGTCCGAATTCTGTACTGACTGGCGAACAATCGGCCGCTCTGGTGTCAGCATACAAAAATTTTAATGCTTGCAAGACAGACTCTTGTCGGCAGAATGTGCGCTGACGGCTGTCGGAGGCACCATACTAACAAGCGTACAATCGGCAGATCTTTCGTCCGACGACGTTTGTATGCCGACGATCGGTACGTGTGTACGGGCCTTAAGGCTACATATAAGCATCTTGAAGTTTGTACTTTTAGGTTCCTTTCTCACTTACACACGATCATCAAAAGACAGGCTTGCTTTTAAAAAAGGACTTTGTTAAAAAAAAAATATATATATATATATATATATATATATATATATACACCTTTGTGAGAAGACTGTTATTCTTGCCCTCTCAGCCTGCATGTTATTGTAGTGCTTCCCCCAAAAGGGCACGCTGATTTGTCCCAGGTTCCTTTCCCAGATTAGTGCAATAGAAGCCAGGCACACAAAAACCGTCACTCTTCTGGCTCAATGAACAGTCTAGGGCAGGGGGACTCTGAACTTTCTAAAGAAAGGACCAGTTTACTTTCCTTCAGTCTTTAGGGGGGCCAGACTGTGCCCAGTGGGAGTAAACAATGCCCCATCTTTGGTATTAGGGAGAGAAATAGTTAGCATTAGTGGGAAGAATAATGCTCAATCGTTGGTGTCAGTGGGAGGAACAGTGCCCCACTCATGGTGTCGTGGTAGGAATAGTGCCCTATTGTTGGTGTCCGTGGAAGGAATAGTGTCCCATCATTGGTGTCGGTAGAAGGAATAGTGCCACACTGTTGGTGTCAGTGGGAGGAATAGTGCCCCATTGTTGGTGTCCGTGGAAGGAATAATGCTCCATCTTTGGTGTCGGTAGGAGGAATATTGCCGCACTGTTGGTGTCAGTGGGAGGAATAGTGCCCCACTGTTGGTGCCAGTGGGAGGAATAGCGCCCATTGTTGGTGTCAGTGAAAGGAATAGTGCCCCACTGTTGGTGTCGGTGGAAGGAATAATGCATCAAGGGCCAGATAAAGGCAAGCATAGTTTGGAGACCATTGGTTTAGTGGTTAGGATCTAGTTGTTTTATTGCCGGTCCGGGAATTCTTCCACCCCCCCCCCCCCCCCCCCTCCTAATACCTATGCTGACTGACCTGTTTAACAATGATGTACATAGAGTATCTCACAAAAGTGAGTACAAAATGTGCCATGCTGATAGACTCATACCCAAAAAGACTGAGTGCTGTAAAAAAATCAAAAGGTGCTTCAACAAAGTATTAGTTTAAGGGTGTGCACACTAATTAACCATATTATTTTATTTATTTTTTTGTTTTACTTCCATCTAAAGGATTTCTGTTTGTTGTTCAACGGAGTTGTACAGTTTATAGGTCACGTAAAAGGGGGAAAAAGTTCTGAAATAATATATATTTATCTCATTTTTTTTACATCACAGAAACCTGACATTTTAACAGTGGTTTGTAGACTTTTTTTATATCCACTGTAAAATATATAATATCATTTATTCTTGCAAGCAGCCATCAGGTGGAACTCATATTTTCCAATTTTCCTTTACCTATTAAAACTGTAGCTTACATCTGCAATGTACATACACAGATCCTCCCACTTCCCTCCGTTCACACCAAAATTTCAATCAAAGACAAGTGAAGAGTGTCTACTCTGTTCTATCTCTTTTTTTTTATTTCATTTTATCTAAAATTTCTTTAATTATAAAACAAATATTGTGCAGATAAAAATATAAATCATTATCTCTAAATATCTGATTATGATTTATCTCTAAATATCTGATTAAAAAAACGTTAAAGAACGGACCCCCAAACCATTTTTGGTTTCTATTTAGGCTGCAATTTCTGACCTCCTGAACATTAAAGTTTTCACTGGCATATGAAGTCAGATCTCTGCATACCCCTCTCCAGTCAGTGATTGGAAAGTAATGAAGCCAAAGGATCTTCATCACAGCCAAAACGAGAAGCGCAACGGCAGCCTTTGTGATTCTTCCATGACAGTTTCTTGGTCTGAGGCCATTTTTTTAGCATTTAAATTTGCAAACTGGTGTTTTCTTTGTAATTACTTGTATAAAATCCATACCTCACATATAAAGAACATAAGATGCATCCATGACACAGAGTCTGTTAAATTGCAAAAAAGACTAAATTTGTATATGTATAATAATGTGGTAAAATGAAGATAATAATCCCCCATGCTAAAGCAAAATCAAAGGTGAATCAAAATAAAATAAAATTAACAATTCATGCTGCCACTTAAAATCTACAGAATCGAAAAAACATAATATAGTGAAATACAAACCTGTGAAACACCACATACAGGTGTATCACCAGTAGTGCAAACAACCAATAAAAAACAAATAAAAATATCAACACCCAGGCTGGATGTCTGTGATGGAAAAAAATCAGTATATCATGAAACAGATAAGCACAATAAAAATAAGTGAACAAGTCACCTGGGAAAAAAAAAACATGGTGGAAAACAGTTAAATAAATCATCTGATCAACCATATTCAATCAAAGTATAATCTTTAACCACCTTTCTACTGGGGAATTTTTACGTTTTTTTGCACATGTTAAAATATTTTTGCTAGAAAAAGACTTTAAAACCCACAAACAAATTTCTGACAATAAAATAGTAGCATTTGCAATTTTTTTTTGTAACACGATATTTGTACAGCTGTTTGTCAAATGCATATTTTCTAAATAAATACACTTGTGTTTTAGTGCAAAATATCACAATATTATATCAAATTTTTGGTAAAATATAAAAGAAGGGGTTGCATCAATATTCATCATAATGGAAAATTTATATCAAATACTTACCGTAATTTTCCTTTCCTGATGGACTCCATGGCAGCATACTTTTGGGTAGCCCCGCCTCCACTCCTACCCCATAGGACCCCACTCCCATAAATCCTTGCTCCCTTTCAGCATCCGTGTTCTGTAACTAGCCTACTCAGGAACTGGGAAGGAACCCTTTGATAACACATCAGATCTCAATATAATACTGGATATCTGTACTGATATGGACGGGGTAATGTGTTAGGAAGGAAAGGATGCCACATCGTTTGATGGAAATGAAAATTATCACCCTACAGAGGGCTGAATTCAATGACACCCCGAAAATAAAAGTGTAAAAATGTTTCACCAGGCTAGTCCATTTTGCTGAAATTTCATTGCAGCAACTCAAAATGGTACTCAGTAGTTTGTATGGTCCCCACATGCTTGTATGCATGCCTGACAACGTTGGGGCATGATGAAACGATGGATGGTGTCCTGGGGTATTTCCTCCCAGATCTGGACCAGCGCATCACTGAGCTCCTGAACAGACTGAGGTGCAACCTGGCAGTGTCAGATGGACCGAAACAGAATGTCCCAGAGGTGTTCTATTGGAATTTATGTCAGGCAAGCATGGGGGCCATTCAATGGTATCAATTCCTTCATCCTCCAGGAACTGGCTGCATACTCTCACCACATGAGGCCGGGGATTGTCGTGCACCAGGAGGAACCCAGGACCCGATGCACCAGCATAGGGTCTGACAATGGGTCCAAGGATTTCATCCCGATACCTAATGGCAGTCAGGGTGCCATGCCATTGTCTAGCCTGCAGAGGTCTGTACGTCCCTCCATGGATATGCCTCCCCAGACCATCACTGACCCACCACCAAACCAGTCATACTGAACAACGTTACAGGCAGCATAACGTTCTAACGTTCTCTACAGCTTCTCCAGACCCTTTCATGTCTGTCGCAAGCTCAGGGTGAACCTGCTCTCATCTGTGAAAAGCACAGTGTGCCAGTGGCGGACCTGACAATTCTGGTGTTCAATGGAAAATGCCAATCAAGCTCCAAGGTGCCAGGCAGTGAGCACTAGAGGACTTTGTGCCCTCAGGCCACCCTCAAAAAATCTGTTTTTGATTAAACAATCAGAGACATTCACACCAGTGGCCTTCTGGAGGTCATTTTGTAGGGCTCTGGCAGTGCTCATCCTGTTTCTTCTTGCACAAAGGAGCAGATACCGGTCCTACTGATGGGTTAAGGACCTTCTACAGCCCTGTCCAGCTCTCCTAGAGTAACTGCCTGTCTCCTGGAATCTCCTCCATGTGCTTGGGACCTTCTGGCAGTGGCACATAATAATGTACCATCCTGGAGGAGTTGCACTGCCTGTGCAACCTCCATAGGGTCCAGGTATCGCCTCATGCTACCAGTAGTGACAATGACCCTAGCCAAATGGAAAACTAGTGAAAAACAGTCAGAAAAGATGAATAGGGAAAAAAATGTTGGTGGCCTCCACCTGTAAAACCATTCCTGTTTTGGAGGTCTTCTCATTGTTGCCCATCTAGTGCACCTGTTGGTAATTCTATTAACACCAAAGCAGCTGAAACTGACTAACAACCCCCTCTGCTACTTAACTGTCCAGATCAATATACCACTGGCTTGATGCTTTACTCTGAGAAAAAGTGTTCCTTTCAATTTTTTGAGCAGTGTATAAAAACAAGAGCAAAAAAGAACTACACTTAATGGATAAAAAAAATCAGTTTTCACAATAAGCGCATTATAAAAACCACTGTTACAAAATTGTATGTGCCAAATTCATTAAATGTGAGTGCAATAGTTAGTCGTTTTATTAAATCATGTATTAAAGCTGTGTTACACTAGGGCGAACACACACTCTTTTTGTTTTTTCTTAGATATGTTCCGGCCACCCAGTGGAATTCTAGGGAGCTGCAGAACCCTGTCAGGTTATGATCCATCATTCCTAATGAACTACAAATATCAGCCAGCCAGAGGATCCTTCTTCTGATCAGCACACTTGCTAGCTTTTTTCTGTTTTCCTTGGAATTTTTTTTACCAGTCATTCATGAAATACCCAAATCTTGCACACCCAGTACAAGGATAAAGCGAAGAGGATTGTGCCTGCACTGACTAGCAGCTGAGCCTGAGATGAAAGTCCAGTTTTGCTGCGACAGCTTTACAACCTTTATCGGAGAACATTCGAGTTTCCTCGGGAAAATAAGTCATCTCACTGGCCACACGGGATGCCAGCTCTTCATTAGGCTTTAACTCGCGATGTCTTAGCGCTGCCATGACGCACTGCTTTACGTGTTTGTACTCCAGCGGTAGAAAAGGGACATAGAAGTCTATCAAATTATCGTCAATCAGGCTGCTGTGCCAAAAGCCACCTGGGGAAAAAAACATGGTGGAAAACAGTTAAATAAATCATCTGATCAACCATATTCAATCAAAATATAATCTTCTTTAACCACCTTTCTACTGGGGAATTTTTACGTTTTTTTGCACATGTTAAAATATTTTTGCTAGAAAAAGACTTTAAAACCCACAAACAAATTTCTGACAATAAAATAGTAGCATTTGCAATTTTTTTTTGTAACACGATATTTGTACAGCTGTTTGTCAAATGCATATTTTCTAAATAAATACACTTGTGTTTTAGTGCAAAATATCACAATATTGTATCTATTTTTTGGTAAAATATAAAAGAAGGGGTTGCATCAATATTCGTCATAATGGAAAATTTATATCAAATACTTACCGTAATTTTCCTTTCCTGATGGACTCCATGGCAGCATACTTTTGGGTAGCCCCGCCTCCACTCCTACCCCATAGGACCCCACTCCCATAAATCCTTGCTCCCTTTCAGCATCCGTGTTCTGTAACTAGCCTACTCAGGAACTGGGAGGGGACTCCTGCTGCCATGGAGTCCATCAGGAAAGGAAAATTATGGTAAGTATTTGATATAAATTTTGCATTTTCCTGACAGACTCCATGGCAGCATACGTTTGGGAAATAACTCGCCAAAACACAATTGGGTGGGCAGATGCTGATAAATTTTAATTAACACCTGCAACAGATAACACTTGAGCACCAAAACCAACAGAAGAGAGAGCCGCCGGCTCAACACAATAATGTGACATAAATGTATGAATGGACGACCAAGACGCTGCTCTGCAGACCACATCCGGAGCGACATGTCTTGAAGCTGCCCATGAAGTAGCGACACCACGAGTAGAATGCGCAGTCACCGCTTTAGGAGGGACCAAGCCTTTCTCTCTATAAGCCCACTGAATCGCCTCTACTATCCAGGAGGCAATTGATCTTGAAGAGGCACGCATACCTTTGTTCTTCCCAGACAATAGGACAAAGAGATAATCTGTCTTTCGAAAAGAGGCTGTAGCTTCCAAATACTGTCTGAGCGTGTTGCCTACATCCAGTGGATGAACTTCCGGAGGTTCGGCCGATGAGTTGAAAGTAGGGAGAACAATTTCTTGGTTCTCGTGAAAGACCGAAGTGACTTTAGGCCTTGCTCCCAGCATTGGAATAAGGACAACTCTATCCGGGAAAAAGGTCAGAAAGGGTTCCTTACTTCCCAGACTTTGAATCTCAGACACCCTTTTTGCAGATGTAATAGCCACTAGAAAGACTATTTTGAGGGTGAGATGTTTCACTGATATAGGCTCTTCTGGGTTCGTGCCAACTGAGGACAGAAAATCAAGAACCAAAGGCATGTCCCACTTGGGGAATCTCAGCTTCTTCTGTGGCCTTAGCCTTACTGCCCCTTTGAAAAATTGCCTGATCAAAGGATGTGCAGCCCAGGAAATGCCTGTGAAAGCGGATATGGCTGAGACTTGAACTCGCAAGGCACTCAATGAAAGAGGCAACTCCAATCCAGACTGAAGAAAAGACAGGATATCTTGCATGGAAGGAGATGACCAGGACTTTCCCTTGGACTCCAGGAAATAAGTAAACCTAGCCCAAATCCTTTCATAGGTTTTATTTGTGCTTTGTCTTCTAGCACTCAAAAGAGTAGGTATGGCTACTTCCGGACAACCTAACGCTTCCAGCCTTCCCCTCTCAAAAACCAGACCCGAAGGTGCAGACGGGCTGGGCATGGGTGAAGGATGGAGCCCTGGGACAGCAGATCCGCCCTGAGAGGAAGAGGGACTGGGTCGCGGTAGCTCAGCTGGAATAGTAGGGGAAACCACGGTCTGTTGGGCCAGAACGGGATTACTGCAACCACTTTGACTGACTCCATCTTGACTCTCCTCAGGAATTGAAAGATGACTGGTACTGGGGGAAAGGCGTAAGCCTTGTGAAACTTCCAGCAATCTGTCAAGGCATCCACCCCGAATGCTCTGGGGTCTCTGTTCCTCGAGTAAAACTTCTGCAACTTCCTGTTGTTGAAGGAGGCAAATAGATCTACCTCTGGGATGAACCCCAAGGACAGGATCCAGTTGAACACATCCTCGTGGAGAGACCACTCGTTGTTGTTGAGTTGTGTTCTCGAGAGGAAATCCGCCTGTGTGTTCTGAGCCCCTGGTATGTAAACTGCCGACAGATTGACCAGGTTCCCCTGAGCCCATGTCATTATTGGCTCTACTTCCCGAAGCAGGGATGCGCTGCGAGTTCCGCCTTGTCTCCTCACATAAGCTACTGCGGTCGTGTTGTCTAACCTCAACATGACTGAGGTACCCCGAATAAGGTGGCCGAAGGCTAGTAACACCTGAAAGGCCGCTCGCAGTTCCAAGATGTTGGACACCGTCTGGCGAGACCAAAAGTCCCATCTCCCTTGTGCCACCTCTGTCCCGCAATGACCGCCCCAGCCGGTGCTGCTGGCGTCTGATGTCACTATCACCCAAGATATGGGGGCTATGGAGTGACAATTGCGCAAATTCTTCAGCTGTAGCCACCAAGGAAGCAAGCTCTTCATGGTTGCGGTTATCACTATTCGCTGAGAATTGCTGATTCCGTTCCACTGCTGAAGAAAACCTTCCAGAGAGCCCACTTCACCATAGGGGCTGTTGACACCATGGTGCCAATTACCCTTAGGCATTGTTTGGCTGTGAGACGGGATGCTGACAAAGCCAGAGACACTCTGTCCCTGATTACCGGAATCTTTTCTTCTGGCAGAGAGATGGTACTGTTTTTGGTGTCGAACAGTGCGCCCAAAAAGACCAGGGACTGAGTGGGAATCAGATGGCTCTTTTCTCTGTTCAGGATCCATCCGAACCTCTCTAGAGACGAGATGACCAGAGCTTGATGTTCCAGGATAACAGACTTGTCTTGGGCCAGTAGGAGAAGGTCGTCCAGATAGTGATAAAGAAGGACCTCTCTCAGTCTTATCAAGGCTACCACCGCTAACAAGACCTTCGAAAAGGTACGAGGCGACGTGGAAAGCCCGAAGGGGAGACATACAAATTGCAGATGACGCTGGCCGACCGAGAATCTTAGATATTGCTGAAACTCTGTTGCCACTGGCACGTGGAAGTATGCATCCTTCAGGTCTACTGAGACCATCCAATCTCCCGGTTGAACGGCTTGCTGAATGGAGAATAGAGTCTCCATCTTGAATTTTTCTCCTTTGATGAAGCGATTCAAGTGCGTCAGATCTATCACTGGTCTCCAGGCGCCGCTCTTCTTGCGCACCATGAAAAGAGGGGAGTACACTCCGAGTCTTCTTTCTGATTTTTGCACTGGAACCACTGTTCCTTGAGTGACTAGCGAGTCTACGTAGGATAAGAGAATCTCTCTCTTGTCTCCTGACCGCGGAAGGGAGGTAGGAACAAATCTGTCTACGAGAATACTGGTGAAGGTCCAAGAATGACCTGCAGAGACCGTGTTGACGACCCAAGCATCCCGGACTGAGGCCGCCCAGACCTGCCGAAAGTGAAAGAGACGACCCCCCACCTGACCGGCCTGAGTGGGCCCAAACCAGGGAGTCTTTGACTATGCGTTTGACCATGGATTTAAGATGCTGGTCAGAACTTCCTCTTTCACCCACTGCCCGGGAATAACAGGAGTCGCATAGCGATTTTCCGTCCAGTAATCGGATACCACAGCCCCAGCACTTTGTCTCGCTGGATTGGCGTGAAGACCTAGGAGGTGACCGGTCTTTACTACGGTCAGTGTTGGGGGTAACTAGTTACAAAGTAACTAATTACAGTAACTACATTACTTTTTTTGGTAACTAAGTAAAGTAACTAGTTACAATACTAATATTGGTAACTACACTACTTTACTAGGCTATAGGAGGTAACTACACTACTTTACTGGGCTATAGGAACTCGTTTTCCTGCGTTACCCAAGCCGTGCGATACAATCGTTATTTCGAAGAATAGAGAGGGATGAAGTTTATGACTTTTTGTTGCACTTTATGTTTTATTCTGTTTTTTTTCAGGTTTTGTTCTCATGTTTCCCAAAGCCTGTGTTTATACAATAAACTCTATGCAGAAAGAGTGTCATGTATCTTCTTCTACACGGTCAATTAAGAAAGAGGAAGGTAAAGTAATAAGTAGTGAAGTTACTTTTCAAATGCAGTAACTAGTAAAGTAATCTCATTACAATTTACAGAAGTAACTAGTAACTGGTAACTAGTTAAATTTTTTGAGTAACTACCCCAACACTGACTACGGTATCTGGACTTGGATGAGCCATGTCTGGAGGAAGAGCGATGATGCTGCGTTTTAGCATGGCGATCTTCCCGCGTGCCCTGAGTTTGTTCGGACCTAGAGGAGGAGCTGCAAAGAAAACATATAGGGAATACAGAATAAACTGACAAATGTCCTGCTCCCCCCCCCCCCCATTCCAGCCCTGTGCTTACCTAAGAGAGGGCTGGTCGCAGGGGAGCGGTGAAGTGTCCATTTGACAAACAGCAAATACACTGGAAGAGAGCGATGCAATGACATGCTAACAGCCAGCACAAAGCTAATGTATTTATACAAAGCAAGCCCCCCCCCCCCCCTTTGTGCAGACCCACATACCTGTAAGTATAGTCAAGCAGACGTGGGAACGCCGAATCTACAGTCAGTCCCACCGATTGTGGGACTGACAGCTCTTTAAATTTGGCGCCGGCCGTGACGTCACGGCCGCGTCAACTGCGCATGCGCGAATCATGGCAATCGCTGCTACTGTGCATGCGCGAACCAAGCCTCACTCCCGGCCGGTTGGCGCGCATGCGCAGAGCGGCCGAGAATCACCGAGGATGGAACGCATAGCGTTCCACAGCGCCCAGAGAGCCTCCCGGACCACCAGGAAGCCCGCGGAAAGAGAGCAGCCGCACACTAGACCACCAGGGAGACCGCACCACTAAGAGGTAAAAGAAAAGGGGGATAAATAATGATAAAGGTACTTACCCATCCAGGGCGCTTACCACTAGACACCAGGGAAGATATCAGTCAGCAGCCAGGATACAGACTCCATCGTTGGGGCAATACAAACGACCACCCGCAGCAGCAGGGCTAATCGGCCATGCCATACGGCCTGTCAGGCATCTTGGGCTCCTCTTCAGCTTGCCCACCCCATACCCCGCAGCAGCAAGGGCTTATCGGGGACTCAAATCTTGCTGACTTCATTGTCCCTGCGTCTCTGTCTTCTTTTAAAAACAATCAAAAAAAGAAAAAATGTAGGAATTTAGCACCAAACAGGTGCAGGAGGAGGACAAAAAAAGAACACGGATGCTGAAAGGGAGCAAGGATTTATGGGAGTGGGGTCCTATGGGGTAGGAGTGGAGGCGGGGCTACCCAAACGTATGCTGCCATGGAGTCTGTCAGGAAACAGGAGTTTTCAATATATATTTTTTACTCTTATTTATTATCATTTATTTGAAACACTTTTTCTTTAATTTTATTTTTCTTAATTTAACCACTTCTGGACCGGAAGGTTTTACCCCCTTAATGACCAGGCCATTTTTTGCGATACTGCACTGCGCTACTTAAACTGACAATTGCGTGACCATGCGACGCCGTACCCAAATAAAATTGATGTCCTTTTTTTCCCACAAACAGAGCTTTCTTTTGGAGGTATTTGATCACCTCTGTGGTATTCTTTTTTTGCGCTATAGACACAAAAATTAGCAACAATTCTTAAAAAAAAAAAAACAATATATTTTACTTTTTGCTACAAAAACACAGCTAAAAAAAATCTAACTTTTTCATCATTTTAGGCCAATTTGTATTCTGCCACACATTTTTGGTAAAAAAAAATCCCAATAAGTGTGTATTGATTAGTTTGCGCAAAAGTTATCGCGTCTACAAACTAGGGGATAGATTTATGGCATTTTTTTTTATTTTTTACTAGTAATGGTGGCGATCAGCGATTTTTAACAGAACTGCAACATTGCGAGGCACAGATCGGTCACCCAACTGACACTTTTGAGATAGACCAGTGACATTACTACTGTAATAGGTGCTAAAAATATGCACTGTTACTGTACTAATGACACAGGCAGGGAAGGGGTTAACACCAGAGGCGCTCAAAGGGTTAAATGTGTTCCTAGGGAGTGCTTTCTAACTGTGTGAGGGATGGACTCACTAGATGAACATAGAGATCCGGTTTCCATGTTTACATCAGCAGACCACTGTTCTGTCCCTATGCACGTGGTGGCGGACATCCCGTCCGCCGGACTCGCTGATTAGCTCCCCCTCTTGCCAATCAACGCATGTGCGTGTCCCCACTGGCTATTACACGAAACGACGTACAGGTACATTGTTTCGCAAAATAGAGCCGACCTGCTGCAGTAAAAGTGTGGCGGCTGGTCGCCAAGTGGTTAAGGGGAAAATTGAAAAGTTTAACTAACTCCGTACACCCTCCCCCACCCTGACTTCCCAAGTACTAAATGTACTTACCTCCATGGGTGATGAGTTGCCAGTTCCTATGCAGCCAGTGCAACAGTCTGTGGATTTGAAATCCCTGTTCTTCTTTCTACAGCGCTTCTGGGACAGATCAGATTGATTCTGATTGGTCAGCACCGGCCCAGAGCATTGCTCCGATTCTTCCGGAAGCACTGTAGAAAGAAGAATGAAAGAGTGGGGATTTCAAATCTCTGAATTACATCACCAGCTGCATGGGCATAGACAGCCCATCATCCACAGAGGTAAGTACAGCGGGGACTGTGGGGATGGGAGGGTGTACAGTGTTAGTTCACCTTTTCATTTTTTCTGAAAAGGTGAACTTACACTTTAAAAGTATTCCTATCACAAGGGGGCTAACAGGCCCCCTATAGGATAGCATGGGCAGGTGACAGGTCCTCTTTATGGAGACATCTCAAGCTGAAGTAGCCAGGGAATGACAGCTCTGTACCTGGGAGTAAAGTACACTATATTGCCAAAAGAATTGTGATGCCTGCCTTTACACTCACGTGAACTTTAATGGCATCCCAGTCTTCATAGGGTTCAATATTGAGTTGGCCCACCCTTTGTAGCTATAACAGCTTCAACTCTTCTGGGAAGGCTGTCCACAAGGTTTAGGAGTGTGTCTATGGGAATGTTTGACCATTCTTCCAGAAGAGCATTTGTGAGGTCAGGTACTGATGTGAATGAGAAGGCCTGGGTCACAGTCTCTGCTCTAAATCATCCCAAAGGTGTTCTATGGGGTTAAGGTCAGGAGTCTGTGCAGGCCAGTCAAGTTCCTCCACCCCAAACTTGCTCATCCGTGTCTTTATGGAGCTTGCTTTGTATACTGGTGCGCAGTCATCTTTTAACTGGAGGGGCCAACCCCCAAACTGTTCCCACAAAGTTGGGTGCATGAAATTGTCCAAAATGTCTTGGTATGCTGACGCCTTAAGAGTTCCCTTCACTGGAACTAAGGGTCCAAGCCTAACTCCTGAAAAACAACCCCACATCATAATCCCATCTTCACCAAATGATTTGGACCAGTGCACAAAGCAAGGTCCATAAAGACATGGATGAGTGAGTTTGGGGTGGAGGAACTTGACTGGACTGCACAGAGTCCTGACCTCAACCTGATAGAACACCTTTGGAATGAATTAGAGCTCAGTCTGCGAGCCAAGCCTTCTCGTCTATTGTGCATGACTTCACAATCGCACTTCTGGAAGAATGGTCAAACATTGCCATAGACACACTCCTAAACCTTGTGTACAGCCTTCCCAGAAGAGTTGAAGCTGTTTTAGCTGCAAAGGTCGGGCCAAATTAATATTGAACCCTACAGACTAAGACTGGGGTGCCATTAAAGTTCATGTGTGTGTGTAAAGGCAGGCGTACCAATACTTTTGGTAATATAGTGTAATTCATGTTTCTTTCGGGAGAAATTGGCGAACAACTTGCTGTCAATGACTTAGCACTTTACTGTGGTCCTGGGCTCCCCAGAGAAACAGGAGATCACTTTTAGCACCACAGGTGAGGGACCCCCTCAGATGAGCTTTTCTTTACCCACTGATTACCAGGACTTTTATTAACATGCCTTGTTGGTCAAGGGTTTAGGCTCAGTTTACATATACAGTGTGAGAATTGGATGCATTTTGAAACGCATCTGATTCTCATGACCTGACATAACATTGACTTCTATTAAAGCTGTTCACATACAGTATCTCACAAAAGTGAGTACACCCCTCACATGTTTGTAAATATTTTATCTATTTTCTTTATCGTACATCACGGGACACAGAGCAGGCAATAATGACTATCTGGGATGTCCTAAAGCAATGCCCATGAGGGGAGGGGACACAGAATCCCATAACTGCCCCTGGGCAAAAAACAATAGGAACTTATAGTGCTGCTTGCAACACGCTAATACCAAACTGAGCCCCTTCTCTGGCTCTAACATCCACTTGATAAAACCTTTTGAAATGTATGAACTGAAGACCAAGTAGCAGCTTTGCAAATCTGAGCCATAGATACTTGATGATGCACTGCCCAAGAAGCGCTCACCCTCCTGGTAGAATGCCCTTTTAACTTAAAAGGTTGAAACTTACCCTTTAAGCCATAAGCTTGAGCAATGACTTCACATATCCACCTAAAGATAGTGGAAGTAGTTGCCACTTGGCCTTTCCTAGGCCCTTCTGGCAACACAAAAAAAGCATTGGTACTATGGATTAGTGCAGATGACTTCAAATAGACTTTAACTGCACGAACCACATCTAGTAAATGCAATAATCTTTCAGCTGGAATCTGAGGATTTTGAAAAAAGGAAGGCAGTTCTATATCCTGATTTAGGTGAAACCTTGATACCACTTTTGGCAGAAACGATGGATGATGCCAAAAAAACGACCTTATCCTGATGAATGATCAAAATTGGCTCCCCACAGGAAACAGCTGCGAAATCTGAGACCCTCCTGGGCCAGGTTATAGCAACCAAAAAAAAAACAATTTCCTTACCAACAATTTCAAGGGAATCTGCCTGATAGGTTCAAATGTCTGCCTCTGCAGCACAAAGAGTACAAGATTCAGGTCCCAAGGATGCAGGGGTGGCTTAATTGGTGGAACCATGCGAATCACACCTTGCATAAATGTCCGCAGTAAAGAGTACATCGCTAAAGGTCCCGGGAAAAAAACCTGACCTTTAATGGTCCCTAATGACAATTTTAGGAGCACCCCTACCTGAAGAAAAGCAAGAATTCTACCAATGACAAGGATGACATTTTTTGGATTCACACCAAGAGATATAGGATTTCCAAACTCTATAATAAATTCTCCTAGAGACAGGCTTCCTGGCATTAATCAATGTAGCCAAAACCGAGCCCGAAATCCCCCGATCCTTCAAGATTCTGGTTTCAATAGCCAGGCCGTAAAATTCATTGATCGTAAAGCAGGATGTGATATGGGACCTTGGGGAGCAGATCTGGACGATATGGAAGCAACCATGGCTCTCCCGAGGCTAACCTCACAACCTCTGCGAACCAAGGCCTCCTGGGCCACGCAAGAGCAGCCAGGATCACCGGCTTCTCTTCCACCTGAATTCTGCTCAACAATCGTGGCAGAAGTTGTATCAGAGGAAATGCATACATCAGGCTGAAATTTGACCAAGGGGTCACTAATGCATCTGTTCCGACAGCGATCGGATCCTTGGTTCTGGACACAAAGTTGTTCAGCTTGTTGTTGAACCTGGATGCCACTAGATCTACGTCAGGGGTACCCCAAAGTTTACAGATCAGCTGAAACACCTCGGGATGCAGGGACCATTCCCCTGAACACAATTGCTGGCGACTTAGAAAGTCTGCCTGTTAATTGTTCACATCCGGGATAAATACTGCTGACAGACAGGAAACATACCTCTCTGCCCATGTCAGAACGTGGTTCACTTCTTTCTGAACCAATTGGCTTCTGGTGCCCCCCTGATGGTTTATATTAGCCACCAGGGTCGCATTGTCTGACTGAATCCTGACAGGACACCCCTGCAACCTGGTTGTCCAATGACACAGCGCCAAATGGGCCGCCCTGGTTTCCAAGATGTTGATGGACAAGAATCTCTCCACCCGAGACCAAGTCCCTTGGGCAGAAAGACCCTCCAGTCAGCTCCCCAGCTGCTTAGACTGGCTTCTGTGGTCACAACCTTCAAGGTTACTGGCAAAAAAGATTTTCCCTTGCTTAGCTTGACAAGAATCATCCACCAAGACAGATCCTTCCTGACACTCAGGGGAAGAGACATAGGGAAATCCAACACTTGAACCTTGAATACTGTTCTCAAACAGTCTGGAGTGGAATTAAGCATAAGGGACTACCATTTTGCCCAACAGCCTCATGCATAGTCGTAAGGAGGGAAACCTTTTTCTCTCTACGAACCAAACCAAGCTTCTTAAGGCCACAACCTTTTTTGAGGGCAAAAACCTTTAGCCTGAACTGTGTCGAGAACCAGACCCAGACCCAGATATTCTAAGACTTGAACAGGCTTTAAGGTAGATTTTTCTAGATTGATAATCCACCCCAGACCCTCTAGAAACTGGATAGTTCGGGACACGTCTTGAGTAGTGTTGAGCGAACACGGACTGTATTATTCGTGTTCGTACCGAATAATTGGATTTTTTGTACCCGAACACGGACACGGACACTTTACTGTATGTTCGGGTAAAAATCCGTGTTCGGTCGTTTTATTTCCGGGTTTTGCATGCTTTGGCGCTCTTTTCATGGCGGGCTTTCAACAGCCAATCAACAATCGTTTAACTGGTGTGCCTTAAGCCATCCCAGCCATGCCTGCAAATGTCTCAGTAGCTGTGATTGGCCGTCTGAAGCATGTGACCAAGTCTTTATAAGTTCGAGGCAGCCGCAGCGGCGTCATTATGCTGCTTAGATTCAGGGACAGAGCACACATCAACGTGCTGGCTGCTGATTAGGGAAAGATAGGCAGGAAAAAACCATTTGTGTCCGGATAGAATTGAGGGACAGGTCGGAGTGTTTAGGCAGGGCGAGTTGTAGGCATTTTAGGGATAGAGTCTGCTGAATTATAGGGTCAGTGTCTTCTACAAACTACAATCGATATTGCTGTGTGGGGGGTGGGGTCTGCACTCAATCCTGATCTACGATCTCTTCTCAATCCTGTTAGGGACAGAGTCTGCTGAATTTTAGGGAAACTGTGTTCTACAAACTACAATCGATATTGCTGTGTGGTGTGGGATTGGAGATAGGCAGGTGTCAGTGATCCACATCCATTTTTCTGTGTGTGAGCTGCAGTGAACACAATCTTTTTGGGCTGCAGTGAACACAATCTTTTTGGGCTGCAGTGAACACAATCTTTTTGGGCTGCAGTGAACACAATCTTTTTGGGCTGCAGTGAACACAATCTTTTTGGGGTGCAGTGAACAAAATCTTTTTGGGGTGCAGTGAACACAATCCTTTTTGGTGTGCAGTGAACACAATCTTTGTGGGGTGCAGTGAACAAAATCCTTTGTGGGGTGCAGTGAACACAATCTTTTTGGGGTGCAGTGAACAAAATCCTTTTTGGGGTGCAGTGAACAACATCCTTTTTGGGGTGCAGTGAACACAATCTTTTTGGGGTGCAGTGAACAAAATCCTTTGTGGGGTGCAGTGAACACAATCTTTTTGGGGTGCAGTGAACACAATCTTTTTGGGGTGGAGTGAACAACATCCTTTTTGGGGTGCAGTGAACAAAATCCTTTTTGGGGTGCAGTGAACAAAATCATTTTTGGGGTGCAGTGAACACAATCTTTTTGGGGTGCAGTGAACACAATCTTTGTGGGGTGCAGTGAACACAATCTTTTTGGGGTGGAGTGAACAACATCCTTTTTGGGGTGCAGTGAACAACATCCTTTTTGGGGTGCAGTGAACACAATCTTTTTGGGGTGCAGTGAACACAATCTTTGTGGGGTACAGTGAACAGAATCTTTGTGGGGTGCAGTGAACACAATCTTTGGGGGGTACAGTGAACACAATCTTTGTGAGGTGCAGTGAACACAATCTTTGTGGGGTGCAGTGAACACAATCATTGTGGGGTGCAGTGAACTCAATCTTTGTGGGGTACAGTGAACACAATCTCATACTTCTGAAGGTTTGAGGGTGCTGCCTGTTCCATACTCCCCCTACTCCTCATCTAGCCTTTTAGGGGTACAAACAATAGTAATTGGGGCCTAGTGTGGTTGTGTACGTGTGATATACATACACTTTTTTGGGATCATATTTTCTATTCCGCTATTTAATCAAAAACCTTTGGGGATCAGTTAAATTGGGGGATAGTCTGTGTTGGTACGTGTGAGAGAGATCCACCTTTCCAAGTTGTTGGGGTTCATCTCATACTTCTGAAGGTTTGAGGGTGCTGCCTGTTCCATACTCCCCCTACTCCTAGCCTTTTAGGGGTACAAACAATAGTAATTGGGGCCTAGTGTGGTTGTGTACGTGTGATATACATACACTTTTTTGGGATCATATTTTCTATTCCGCTATTTAATCAAAAACCTTTGGGGATCAGTTAAATTGGGGGATAGTCTGTGTTGGTACGTGTGAGAGAGATCCACCTTTCCAAGTTGTTGGGGTTCATCTCATACTTCTGAAGGTTTGAGGGTGCTGCCTGTTCCATACTCCCCCTACTCCTAGCCTTTTAGGGGTACAAACAATAGTAATTGGGGCCTAGTGTGGTTGTGTACGTGTGATATACATACACTTTTTTGGGATCATATTTTCTATTCCGCTATTTAATCAAAAACCTTTGGGGATCAGTTAAATTGGGGGATAGTCTGTGTTGGTACGTGTGAGAGAGATCCACCTTTCCAAGTTGTTGGGGTTCATCTCATACTTCTGAAGGTTTGAGGGTGCTGCCTGTTCCATACTCCCCCTACTCCTAGCCTTTTAGGGGTACAAACAATAGTAATTGGGGCCTAGTGTGGTTGTGTACGTGTGATATACATACACTTTTTTGGGATCATATTTTCTATTCCGCTATTTAATCAAAAACCTTTGGGGATCAGTTAAATTGGGGGATAGTCTGTGTTGGTACGTGTGAGAGAGATCCACCTTTCCAAGTTGTTGGGGTTCATCTCATACTTCTGAAGGTTTGAGGGTGCTGCCTGTTCCATACTCCCCCTACTCCTAGCCTTTTAGGGGTACAAACAATAGTAATTGGGGCCTAGTGTGGTTGTGTACGTGTGATATACATACACTTTTTTGGGATCATATTTTCTATTCCGCTATTTAATCAAAAACCTTTGGGGATCAGTTAAATTGGGGGATAGTCTGTGTTGGTACGTGTGAGAGAGATCCACCTTTCCAAGTTGTTGGGGTTCATCTCATACTTCTGAAGGTTTGAGGGTGCTGCCTGTTCCATACTCCCCCTACTCCTAGCCTTTTAGGGGTACAAACAATAGTAATTGGGGCCTAGTGTGGTTGTGTACGTGTGATATACATACACTTTTTTGGGATCATATTTTCTATTCCGCTATTTAATCAAAAACCTTTGGGGATCAGTTAAATTGGGGGATAGTCTGTGTTGGTACGTGTGAGAGAGATCCACCTTTCCAAGTTGTTGGGGTTCATCTCATACTTCTGAAGGTTTGAGGGTGCTGCCTGTTCCATACTCCCCCCTACTCCTCATCTAGCCTTTTAGGGGTACAAACAATAGTAATTGGGGCCTAGTGTGGTTGTGTACGTGCGAGATACATACACTTTTTTTGATCATATTTCCTATTCCGCTATTCAATAAAAACCTTTGAGGATCAATTGAATTGCGGGATAGTCTGTGTCGGTACGTGTGAGAGAGATCCACCTTTCCAAGTTGTTGGGGTTCATCTCATACTTCTGAAGGTTTGAGGGTGCTGCCTGTTCCATACTCCCCCTACTCCTCATCTAGCCTTTTAGGGGTACAAACAATAGTAATTGGGGCCTAGTGTGGTTGTGTACGTGTGATATACATACACTTTTTTTGGATCATATTTTCTATTCCGCTATTCAATAAAAACCTTTCTAGGGCAAGATCTTAAATTACAGAAATATGAGGAGACCGTCAAATAAGGGCCGTGGCCTGGGTCGTGGTGCTGCTGGTAGAGCTCCTGTTGCAAGGAGAGGACATGGTCGATCTGTGCCAGCTACACGCACAAGTGAAACACCTTCCTCAAGTGTGAGTAGGCGACAGAACCTGCATCAGTATTTGGTAGGGCATCAAACGCCCCTAGAAGTGATGAGGCCAGAACAAGTTGAGGCGATAGTAGATTGGTTTGCTGCTGACAGTGCCTCCAGTTCCTTCACATTGTCTCCCACCCAGTCTACTGCAGAAAGGTCAGAGTTGGCACCTGCAGCCAATGTCCAACCGTCTTTCACCTCACCCCCTTGCAAATCAGGCCAGCAGTCTGAGCCCCAAGCCATACAGCAGTCTCTTATTCTTTTTGAGGACTCTGTCAGCAGGGTTTCCCAGGGCCATCCACCTAGCCCTGCCCCAGAAGTGGAAGAGATTGAGTGCAGCGATGCCCAACCACTTATTTCTCAAGATGAGTACATGCAAGGATCATCGCAGCACGTCTCCGATGATGACGAAACGCAGGTGCCAACTGCTGCGGCGTTCAGCATTGTGGAGACCGACAAGGAGGGCAGGGGTGAAGACTGGGTGGAAGATGATGTGGAGGACGATGAGGTCCTCGACCCCACATGGAATGAACGTCATGCAGGTGACCTGAGTAGTTTGGAGGAAGAGGCGGTGGTCGCACAGAGCCACCAGCACAGCAGAAGAGGGAGCAGGGTGCAGAAGCGGAGCGGCCGTGCCCTAGACACTACGCCCGCTACTGCCCAACGCAGCAAGGGAACGAGCGCACCAAAGTCAGCTCAAAGGAGTTCTCTAGCGTGGAAGTTCTTTAGAAAATGTGCTGATGACAGGACACGAGTGGTTTGCACCCTGTGCAATCAGAGCTTGAAGCGAGGCATGAACCTTCTCAACCTGAGCACAACCTGCATGATCAGGCATCTAAGTGCAAAGCACGAGCTGCAGTGGAGTACACACCTTCAAAACCAAGAAACGTCTCTGGCTCATCCTGCTTCCTCTTCTGCTGCAGTCTCGGCCGCTCCAGCCACATCTGTAGTGATACCGGCACCTGCCACCCCGCAAACAGACGATCTGTCAGCAACACCACCACCTGGGTCACCAACAACCATCTCCACAATGTCCCGTGGAAGCGTTCAGCTTTCCATCTCCCAAACACTTGAGAGGAAGAGGAAGTACCCCCCTACCCACCCGCGATCCCTGGCCCTGAATGCCAGCATTTCAAAATTATTGGCCTTTAAAATGCTGTCATTCCGTCTGGTGGAGACGCACAGTTTTAAAAACCTTATGTCGGTGGCTGTCCCACAGTACGTCGTGCCCAGCCGCCACTACTTTTCCAGGCAAGCCATCCCTTCCCTGCACAACCAAGTGGGGGAAAATATCAGGTGTGCACTGCGCAACGCCATCTGTGCCAAGGTCCACCTAACTACGGATACGTGGACCAGTAAGCACGGTCAGGGGCGTTATATCTCCCTAACGGCACACTGGGTAAATGCAGTGGCGGATGGGCCTGAGGCGGATAGCAATTTGGCGCATGTCCTTCCACCACCGAGGATTGCAGGGCGCTTCAGTTTGCCTCCTGTTCGTAACTCCTCCTACTCCGCTTCCTCATCCTCTACCGCCTCCTCATCCGGACAGCGTAACACCTTCACCACCAACTTCAGCACGGCCAGGGGTAAACGACAGCAGGCAGTTTTACAACTTGCCTGTTTGGGGGACAAACCACACACCGCGCAGGAGTTGTGGAGGAGCATGGAACAGCAGACAAATGAGTGGTTGCTGCCAGCGAGCCTCAAGCCCGGCCTGGTGGTGTGTGATAACGGGCGAAATCTCATAGCAGCTCTGGGCCTAGCCGGTTTGACGCACATCCCTTGCCTGGCGCATGTGCTGAATTTGGTGGTGCAGAGGTTCCTTAAAAACTACCCCGATATGTCAGAGCTGCTGCAGAAAGTGCGGGCCGTTTGTGCGCACTTTCGGCGTTCTCACCCTGCTGCTGCTCGCCTGGCAGCGCTGCAGCGTAACTTCGGCCTTCCCGCTCACCGCCTCATATGTGACGTGCCCACAAGGTGGAACTCCACCTTGCACATGCTGGAAAGACTGTGCGAGCAGCAGCAGGCCATAGTGGAGTTTCAGCTGCAGCACGCACGCGTGAGTCGCTCTGCGGAACAGCACCACTTCACCACCAATAACTGGGCCTCCATGCGAGACCTGTGTGCCTTGTTGCGCTGTTTTGAGTACTCCACCAACATGGCCAGTGGCAATGACGCCGTTCTCAGCTTAATTATCCCACTTCTATGCCTCCTTGAAAAAACAATTCGGGCGATGATGGAAGAGGATGTGGCACAGGATGAGGAGGAGGAGGAGGATGAAGAGGTAACATTTCCAAGGCTTTCAGGGCAGTCATTCGCAAGGGGCTCCGAGGGTGGGTTCCTGCACACGCAAACGCCAGGGACGCAATTGTCCAGCAGGGGCACAGTTCTGGAGGATGAGGAGGATGAGGAGGAGGAGGAGCTGGAGGAGGAGATGGAACCATGTTCACAGCAGGGTGGCACCCAGGCCAGCTCATGGCCATCACTGGTGCGTGGCTGGGGGGATACAGAGGACACGGACGATACACCTCCCACAGAGGACAGCCTTTCGTCGCCTCTGGGCAGCCTGGCACACATGAGCGATTACATGCTGCAGTGTCTCCACAACGACCGCCGAGTTGCCCACATTCTAACTTGTGCTGATTACTGGGTGGCCACGCTGCTGGATCCCCGTTACAAGGACAACGTACCGTCCTTAATTCACTCACTGGAGCGCGATCGCAAGATGCGCGAGTACAAGCGCACGCTGGTAGACGCCATGCTGCTGGCATTCCCATCTGACAGCGGGGCCACAGTGGAAGCACAAGGCAGAGGAGGAGGAGGAGGAGGTCGCCAACGCAACCAGGGCACCGCCAGCACCTCAGAAGGCAGGGTTAGCATGGCCGAAATGTGGAAAAGCTTTGTCAGCACGCCACAACAAACAGCAGCACCAGCAGCTCAGATGGAACGTCTTAGCAGGAGGCAGCATTTTACCAACATGGTGGAGCAGTATGTGTGCACACGCCTACATGTAGTGAATGACGGGTCTGCCCCCTTCAACTTCTGGGTCTCCAAATTGGGCACATGGCCTGAGCTTGCCCTTTACGCCTTGGAGGTGCTGGCGTGCCCTGCAGCCAGTGTATTATCTGAACGGGTATTTAGCACGGCTGGGGGCGTTATAACAGACAAGCGCAGCCGCCTGTCCAGAGACAATGTGGACAAGCTCACGTTCATTAAAATGAACCAGGCATGGATCCCACGGGACTTTTCCGTACCTTATGCAGAATAGCAATGGATACCGACCTTACCCACCCATTGTTCCATTTTTGCTCTTTCTCACTCTTTTGGGGTGTACCCTCATTTAAAATTTTTGAAAAGAAGCAGTGTTGGCTACCTCGTCCTCCTCCTCAGGGCCAGATTAATGTAGGGGCTATTGGAGCTGCAGCTCCAGGCCCCTACCTTTTATATAGGCCCCGGGTTGGCCATATTCACTGTTACCGCTCTTCTGTCACTTGTAAACACAGAAGTCTGGCTTCTATGCTCGCTTCCCCAGGCAGCACCCTCAGAACCTCCCCACACAGCGTGAAGGCCGGACAAGGAGGGACAGTTGGCGATGCATGGATGTGTTTATGGGCTTCAGAGACAGCATCCCATGTTGAATTAGGCATGCATGGCTGCACCCTTCCTCCTCTGGGTGCATGGCAAGGCACGGCCCTTAAGGCCCTTCAAAATCCTCAGCACCAAGCCCATGATGCTGTTAATCCGGCCCTGGTCCTCCTCCACCGCCGCTTCCACCTACACCGCCCATAGGTGTGCGCAGCCTATTGCATTAAGGTGTGCACCCCAAAGTTGAAATACACATGCATGTGTTTGCCAGCAGGGAGAGTAATGTATCGGGGCCATGTACCTGTAGGCAAGGAGAAATAGAGCAGAGCAGGTCCCAGGGAGATCTTTCCCATCTCCTCACTGGCAATGCTATGTGCCCTAGGTGATTAGGGTGTGCCCAGGCACACCCAGCACACCCTGTGCGCACGCCTATGTCACCGCCACATCCACCACCACCTCAACCTCCCTCCTACTCCATATGGGCCTCGTCCTTCAGAGATGAAGAAGAACATTGTTTTATTTTTCTGTTTTTTTTTTGTTGTTTTAAGTTATTTCCCTATCCACATTTGTTTGCAGAGCACTTGCCATGCTCTTAATTACGTTTTGCTGCCATTTTCAGCACTCTAGCCCTTTCCTTTGGTGTTTTAGAGCCATTTTAGTGCCTTAAAGTTCGGGTCCCCATTGACTTCAATGGGGTTCGGTGTCCGGGAAAAGTTCGGTAAAAGTCCGGGACACGGACCCGGACTTTTTTTTAAAGTTCGGCCGAACCCGTCGAACACGGACATCTAGGTGTTCGCTCAACCCTAGTCTTGAGTCAGTCCTAAGCTTAAACAATTCTTTAACAGTAGGTGGTGCAGGTAACCCATGACAGAGATGCCTCGGGACCTTAGAAAAGCTTACACCGGGGCCAAGATTTTCGTAAACACCCGGGGAGCCTTAGCCAGACTAAACAGTAGAGCTACGAACTGAAAAATGGCACTGTCCACGATTGAACGGTGAGGTATTGGTTCGGTGCTTTGAGATCCAGAATGGGTCTTACCTCCCCATTTAGTTTTGGCACTGTAAAGAGGTACTGTATGAGTAAAACCCAGTAAACCTTTCGCTGGTTGGAACCTCCACAATTACACCGTGTACCCACAGATGTTCCAGAGTAAGGGTACCCCTTTTTACCAGGCACACAGGGATATTTGAACCGAGAAACCGAAAAGGAGGAAACTCCCTGAATTCGATCATGTAGCCCTGAGTTAAAGTGGATAAGACCCATTTGTCCTGAACCACCTTTTCCCAAGCTCTTGAGAAGAGCAAAAGTCTTCCCCCCACCCGAGTGAGTGGGGGACCTCTTCATAAGGTAGACTTGGAGCCTGTTTTACCAGGCTTTTGGACCCAGGGTCTTTTCTGAACTTGACCCTGAATTTTCCTGAAACCTGGCGACTTACGCCATCAAAACTGCTTAGATACTGATACGTTAGAGGGAACAGTAACGCTAGGAGCCTTAAAGAGGTTGTAAACCTCCGATTAAAAAAAAAACAAAAACAAATACCTGAAAGAAAAACACATAATGAGCTAGTATGCATCGAATACTAGCTCATTATGAAATACTTACCGAAGCCCCGCAGTCACGACCGCTTACCTGTCTCATGGGCGACATGTTCTGTCACCCCTCTTCCGGGTTTGCGGCATCCGGCCATCTGGTTGGCTGGAGCCGCGATGACGCCACTCCCGCGCATGCGCACGGGAGCCGACGGTAACGGCACGGGGCTCTGAAGGAACGGCACGAGCGGCCGTTCCTTCAGAGCGCATGCGCCAGTGATGTCACTGGCTGCATGCAAAGTAAATATCTCCTAAACGGTACATGTTTAGGAGATATTTACAGTACCTATAGGTTAGCCTTAATATAGGCTTACCTATAGGTGCAAGTTGCAGAGGAGGGTTTACTTTTTATAGGATGGACTTTTATTCCTCCTTTTTACCGGCAACAGGGCACTTTTCCCCCCTGAGATCTTTTGGATGTATTTATCCAGATCCTGATGGGGAAGAGTGGTTCCCCATGGAAGGGGATGTCAGCAGTTTTTTACAAGGTAATTCTGCTGACCAATTTGTAAGCCACAGAACTCTGCGCATATGGACAGAGAGAAAGGCTACCCGGGAAATCTGATGGATGGAATCTTTGAGGGCGTCAATTGCAAAACAGCAATTTCTGCCAATTCTTCCACAGATTCCTTTTGGATAGAACCTTTAGTCAGTTTTTTTAATATGGTCTTTTAAAAACTGACAGATTCCTATAGCTGCCACAGCAGACCCGGCAACATAAAAAGAAGCTTTAAGCAAGGACTCCAGCTTTTTATCAGCTGGGTCAATAAATGGGCATTGTCCACCGGACATTTTTATTCAAAGAAGAAATAGCAGCATCAACAGACAGCATACCCCATTTCCTTTTGAATTTCTCCTCCACAGGATGTAGCAAAGAAAATCTCTTTGAAGGCATAAACAACCCGTCAGGGTGATCCCAATCCTCATACATCAGTTGCTCTAGTAGAGGGTGTAAGGGAAAAGCCTGGGAACCCTGCTGAGGATGCAAAGATCCCAGAGAGGCAAAAGAGGCCTCTGATTCCTGGAATGGATCAAAGTCCAATGTTAAACCTTCACATAAAGAAGGGCTCTCCCTTTTTCCACCATCCACAGATTTTCCACCCCCCAGCACACCTACATCACAGTTAGTACCACTTCCCACCAACCCTTCTAATTTGCCCACACATCACTCCTCCATCACTGATCTACAAGGTCAAACTTTTTTAGACCTCATCCACCAACGAGCCCTGCAACTCACACCAGCACCATCATCACTCCCTCCCCCCACTTAATTGATCCGTCTTCTACCCTGGTACAGGATACTACTGACTTCTCCATCATTAATTTATCTCAATATAAGTTATCGGACGTGGAACTATCTATTTTACAAAAAGGCCTAAACTTTTGTCCTTCATCCAACATTAAAAAATTAGATTTCATTAAAGACCTCCCCTTGTTTGCCCGAAAACTTAACTTTAAATACATATATCACAAAGACAACAAAAAAATGGATAAACACGATCCAGTTTTAGAGACTTTGATCTCCCTACTTGAGGAGAACGAAGATCTCATAGATCGCGTTGACCTCACTTCTCTACTGGCGGGTATTTCCCCTGAACCATTAGAGCAGCAAAAAACAGCAGGTACTGATCTTCGTAAAAAATCAGATGCTTATCCTTCAATCCAGAATGCGAACATCAATGCATTCCTTAAAGTTGTATCCCATGATATTGAAAAGTTAAATCCACGCTCTATGTCCCAATCTAACATCTCCCAAGCACAAAGAGAGGCAATAAACAAATTAGCCACCAATAAACTTATCACCATCAAGCAGGCTGATAAAGGTGGCAACATTGTGATAATGGACAACTCCATATACGAATGTGCAATAACATCCTAAATAATACCAATTGGTATAGGCGTATCACTCCGGATATAGTCACCAAATATAATTTGGAGTTCTATCAGCTGGTTGACACGGCCTATTTAAATAATGTCTTCTCTAAGCAAACATGGGACTACATCCGCACTAAATTCCCCATCACCCCGACTTTTTATGGGCTTCCCAAAGTGCACAAAAGCACCACAGATCCACCTGGAAGACCCATTATTTCGGGGTGTGGGGCAATGACGGATAATGCAAGCAAACTTGTGGATGCCAATCTCCAACCTCTAGTCCATAGGTTACCTTCATTCACTAAGGATACTATTCACTTCTTAAACAAAATTGAGGATTTGTGGGTCCCTCCGACTGCGTCCTTGGTAACCATCGACGTTGAGGCCCTTTACAGCTCAATTCCCCATTCCAGGGGAATTGCAGCTGTCAAACATATCATGTCCCGTCAAAACCTACTTGATGCCTATGGCGAATTCATTTTGGATCTTTTGTTACATATCCTTACTCACAATGTGTTCACGTTCAATGGGTCCCACTACCTCCAGGTACAGGGAGTGGCGATGGGCACATGTTGTGCCCCTTCCTACGCTAACCTGTACCTGGGGGAGTGGGAGCAAATTTTCTTGACTGATGACGCATTGTCAGTATACACTGATCATATCATTTTTTGGACTAGATACATCGATGATGTATTCCTTATTTGGGATGGCCCTTTGGAATCCCTTGAAGCTTGCTTGGCCCACATGAATAAAAATGATTTCAATCTTTCATTTACCATGAACTTTGACTCTCAAAACATTACCTTCTTGGATGTTGAAATCACGCGTAGTGAGAATGGTACCCTTCAGAGTAATTTATACCGTAAGCCCACAGCGGGAAATACCATCCTGCATGGGTCAAGTTTCCATCCTACTCCCTTACTTCGGTCCATTCCCACTAGCCAGTACTTGAGGCTCAGACGCAATTGTTCTGACCTCAAATCTTTTCAAGTGGCTGCCAATGCACTTCAAAAACGACTCCAACGTAGAGGCTATTCTAATAAATCTCTCAAACAAGCCTACCAGAGAGCTCTGTTAAGTGATAGGAACAAATTATTGGCCCCAAAAAGAGCTAACACATTTGACACCAAGGATACTCTAAGGATTATCACCCCCTTTATGCAGCAACACCACAAGGTAAGACGTATTGTGTCCAAGCACTGGCATCTTCTATCTTCGGATCCAGTGCTTGGCCAATATGTGTCTGACTCCCCTAATTTTACTTTTAAAAGGGCCCCAGCCTTGAGAGATAAGATTGTTCGTAGTGAATTTATTGATACCTCACTGTCTACCTGCTGCAAGTACAAGGGGACTTTTATGTGTGGCAGTTGCAAATACTGTGGCTACATGCTTACACAAAAATGTCCTGTACTACCCAATGGAAATATCCATCAAGCGAAACATTTTGCTAATTGCCGGACTGTTGGCGTAGTCTACCTTCTACTCTGTACTTGCCAATGTTTCTACATTGGCAAGACCAAACAAGAATTTTGGCAACGTGCATACCGCCACATTCTGAGCATGCGAAAATCAGACCCAGATTTACCCTTGGGTAGACATGTGGCCACGGTACATGCAGGTAAAATGCCCAGGATCAAGTTTTTGGTCTTAGATCGAATCCACCCTGGCCCTAGAGGAGGGGACTGGAATAAGGCCCTCCTCCAGCTTGAGCTTAGGTGGATTTATCTTTTAAAGGCCACCGAACCACCGGGACTTAATGGGACCTTATCATTTAAACCATATCTTGAAGGTTTCAATTCCGGTGGGATGGAAACCTAAAATACAGCAGCTTTCCAAACCTGTCAATTTCATACATGTTATCTCCCACATTATTATCGGTGTTTGTTTTGCATTCATTGTTATCCCTGTTCCCATTTATGCTTTCCTCTGTCCCATGCCTGTTGCAATTCTGTTATTCATTATTATTATTTTTCATCATCAATTTTTTTTTTTTTTTGATTGTTTGTATGGAATTCCATATGCTGTACTATTGTTATGTCATTGTTTGACCATTTTGCTTCAACCTTGTTTTGTTGCACTAATTTATTCAGTATTTGTTTGTTACATATGCATATTATGTTATCTTATATTATTATTATTGCTTTTTGTATATTCATACATTGATTGTATTATATTTATTACAATTTGGTTTTTTTCTCCCTCCCCCCTTTCCCTTTAACATCTTTTGGAAATATATGGTTGTTCATTGTCAGTGACTAGCACCTTAATCACACCTGGTGATCGATCTTCTGTCTGGCAACATGTGGCTGCTTATTATTATATATTATAAAAAATTTTCCCCCTTCTCCGTTGTCTTTCCCTGACATCGGCACATGTAGCTTCAATACTCAATTTTTTTAATTTATCTATTTGCAATTTAATTTCCCAGCGTGTTCTGTCCCGAATCGTGTCCCCCTTTTTTTCTGTGCATCCCGGCACGGTGAGACACACACCGCGTCCAGCTGTGTGTTTCTTTGGTCTTCTTGCCATCTACTCTGTTCCCTGTTGGTCCAGTGCTGACCAATGAGCAGCCGCGGTGGTTCCTTTCCACTTCCGGTTGCGATCTCCGTGTCGGTGGAGCGCAAGTGCCGGCTCCGCCCACACCACGTCACGCCGCTACATGACATACGGGGGCGGGCCCGGCATCAGCGCTCCAGGGAGTCCTCCCTGTGAGGCCAGCTGAATTGTATCCCAATCTATCGGCCAGCACATATATAGTGCACTTCTCCTAACACTCAACCAGCCTCTTGTTTGCTGGCTGCAGTGTGGAGAGGTCGCCGCCATTCCAATCTGGTTTAACATCAAGGTATATTTAATACTCTGCCTTTACCTTATGTTTCAAAGGAACATATCTACTTATTTAATTGATTTTTTAATTAATTCCTTAACCTTTTGATATTTTGCAGCCCCATGTGTGGGCTTTCCTTTTAAACATACACTGTTTTCTATACAGTTTCCTTGATATGCCTGAACCAAATCCTCAAGCTAATCAGTTGTTGTCTGCCTATCTTTCAGACCGGCAGCACTTATACTGGACACTTATCCCATCTAGGAGACTGCACCTGGCTTCCCCCCTTTTTCTGAGGACTTCAGATGCCCAGTTTAATTGTGATCACTTCCCTGGCCCAACAGCTGTGGCTTTCCTTCTAAATATCAACATCAATTTACAATCCATATTGCTGCACGTGTTTGCCAGATTTATCCACATCACCAGTTGTTTTTAACCCTTGTGCAGGCCACCTAAACTCAGCTATGATTTAACTCTGTAAGTACTCATTATACATGCCTTATACTATGTGAACTGTATTAGTCACCCTGTATTATGAAAAAATCTTTACAAATGTTGGTTTTTTACACGCCCATATCTTTATATCACCAGAGTACCGCTTTGAACCTCCCCTGAAGAAGGAGCAAGCATCTTTAGCTCCGAAACATGTCGGGTTATGTTCTAGCGTTATGAGTTATTTCCTTTCTGTCCGTTTTTTGCTTGCACATTGTTTTTATTCATGATTTGTATTTGTATTTAATAAAATTTATCATTTTTTCATTAATATTATTCATCTATCCTTTCAACTTTATGTGCCTAAAAAGTCCCAATTTAGGGGAACCTTACATGTTTGCTGATACCTGTAGGGGAGGTAATTTAAACTCAGTCCGCAGCATTTCAGTAAGGGACTGGAATAGTAGCCTCAGAGTGAGACGCCGCAAACAGTACCTCAGAATCTGAATATTCAGAAGATGCACCATCTTCAGCCTGCTCCACCTCCAAGTTACCCATAGCTACCTCCTCAATGTCTTCTGCCCAATCTGGCTGTAGACCAGAAGCCCCTGCAAGGTTTTGAGAGCACAGAAGCCCTGCTGTACCCTTGCTGGGCCCGGGTACAGGAGAGGGAGATTTACCCTGCTTGTTCCTGCCCTGTGAAACAGAAGCAATCATGCAGGCTATATTACCTTCTAGGCCAGCCAAGGCAAATGCCAAATCGTCCTTAGTAACATAAGCAGATACAGAGGGATTGGAGGTAGCAACCATACCTGACAAGCGCAAAGGCTGAGACTGGCCAGTAGCTTCAGGTCTATCAGGGGGGGAGAGTACAGCGGGAATCAAACTAGGACTGTTCAATCTTGATGTGGGGACACTAGGCCCCTTCCCTGCTGTGCCCCCCCCCCCACTTCTCTTTCTGGAAGACATTGCTTTTAGTAAAGTAAGACCCAGAAGTGAGGCTCTGTTGCACAAGGGTAGATTATACTGTGATCCAGCACTAAACAGCTATCACAGACTACCATTCTTCTAAGCTGTCCCGCGGTCACTCACATGCCCAGTCTGACCCACCTACTCTGTGTCCCAACAGATCCCGGTCAGCAGCTTCCAGCAGCTTGTTCTAGTGTGATCCACTCAGGATGTTTAAAAGGATGTGAACACATTCACATGCCGGTCTGTGATGTCATCAGCAAGTGCCACTCTCAAAAATGTGCGTTATTCCTTCCCTTAAACCTCTTTATCAGAGAAAGAAAAGGAATAACTTGCCAGTCCCGCCACAGGATCCTCAGCAGGACCCAATCTTCACTCATCACGGCGAGCTTGGTCAATCCAACCTTCAAGGTCCGGGTCCCCCATTTTAATGGGGTCCACTCCCTTGGCCCTGTAGAGTACCCTACTTAAAACTCCCTGGGATAATAAAAAAAACAGGGTTTCATTACTATGGTCCAGCATCCAAATGGGTCACATTACAGGCAAAATCTCGGATCTTCTCTAGCCGAGGCTCGGGTATCACTCTTTTAGCGCTTAGCCATTTGAATGGATCCGATAGAACGCCCAATTACTGGAACATCTCTTGAGATTTTGAAGAGGTTTAACAGCCATGACCAGGGCCGCTGTTAGAAATCATGGGGCCCCGTACAGCCTACCTAAGGGGGCCCCCCCGACCCCGCCCACCTCAACAAAATGCAGCCTTGTCCTCAAGTGATATTTGTTTTTCTCCTGCCTGTTATAAATTTGATTAGACTAGGCTTCAAACACACCTGAGATCATCCCTTTTTAATGAGAATGTTGCCGCTGACTTTAAGACATACATTTTCTTTAAAGCAAAAGATGACCTTTGGGAACATGTTACATGTTCCACCCAAACTTAGGATGGAACATGTAACATGTTCCAAATCCTGCAGCCGCCACTCACTGCCCCCCCCCCCCCTCCACCCTGTGGCAGCAGTATGGGAAGACCTTTCCCATACTAGCTATCACTTTTTTTAAAATCAACTACGCATGGCCACGTCATTCATTCACACACCTACCTTGTCGTTCATTCAGTGTGTGAATGAACTACAAGGCCCGACATCCTTTGTGGCTGTCGGCTTATAGTTCTCAAAGACCTACAATGGTGCTGTGGAGTGCCGTGGTAGTTCATTGATTTCTTGTCAGTGTATCTGCAAGCCTGTAAAGGATGTACAGGTACACAGATATACTGACAGATCTGAAGAAGACCTGCATGGCACCAGGGATCTGCTGATCACATGTGCAATGCTTTACAGGCTACAAAAGAGAAATATAATAAATGCACATTTTTTTTACCTGCAAAAAAATGTGCATTTATTATTTTTTTTAATAGGTGAACTTATCCTTGAAGCATACACTCCAATAATTATTTAAAAATCTTTGAGCTTTTTCACACTAGCATTGCTCTTTGAAGAGTGATCTGCATCCAGATCACTCTTCCGAGAGCATTTGGCTGGTGGGAAGGAGGCATTGCATCACCTTTTCTGCACCTGTTTTAACCACTTAAAAATCCTGATAACAGTTGAATAGGATTGTGGCCAGCAGGCAACATGGTAGATGGTCCAGTGGGGATAATTTTTGCTGTGCAAAAAGCTTTATGGTTGTGACATATGTACTTTCCATGCTGCCACCTTTCCAGCATAAGAGCTCTTTCAAACAAAGATTCTCTGCTTAGCAAGGGATCCGTGAGTGGATTCCCTGCTGAACTGAAGCTTATCGGCATAGATGTCAGTGTTAAAACATCTGTGCCAGTTCAGTCTGTGACCGCATACACCACACAGTGGATAGGTTTGACTTGTGATGGCTCTAAGGGTGGCCACTTGTAAATGGAAATGTGTCCATTTACATTAGCCTTGTTTGATCTGTCATGTTTCCATTTTTTTCAGGAACTGAACAGATCCCGAGGGAGGTGGATGCAAACAGACAGCAGTTCATTTACATCCAGACTTCTGTAGATCTACATAGAGGTCTGTACAAAAAATTGACTGGCAGATCTAAGTGGAAAGCTTGGGCAAATATTTATTATGGGGAGTTCTTGGGGGCCCTAAAAACACAGCTCAGCCATTTACTGCCCTTCAAACAGAAATGTAACCAAGCATCTCATGCTTATGATTACCATCATTATGACGATCTGAGCACAGCAGCTGCTCTGTTGCTCTGTCACAGTGTCACTGTTGGTTGCTGATTTTGTTATGGTTGTACTGTATGTTACAATCTGTAACATACAGTACAGCCATAAAGTTAACATAATCAGCACCCAACAGCAATGTGACACTGTGACAGAGCAACAGAGCAGCTGCTGTGCTCAGATCGTCATAATGATGGTAGGCACACAGTGGGCAGTCAGAGAGTTTACCTTCCTTCCTTAGTAGTCAGGGTCATTGTGTGAGGCTGTGCAGCGCCACCCGCCATCAGAAAAGGCCTGCAGTGCCTTCTCAGCCTCCAGCCCGCCTCACATCAGTCTCTCCCTCTGTCCGTGGAACTTACTGAGGGAGCAGTGTAGAAATAAACCACTCCGCCAGTGAAAACATAGGCAGTGGGTGGCCACGACCGGAACTATGATATGGGTAGCGCATGTGCTTGTCTCCCTGCGCCCAGAAAAAGGAAAAAAAGTTCCTCCTTTACTGACATCTCCTGGGCCCCTATGTTAACCCGATGGGGCCCAGGAAAATACCCTCTGATAAGCAAGTTGAAGAGGGTATGGTTTAGAAAAAACTTTTTATTTATTTTGGCAGAAATAACTATAAAGCTGCCCGGGCCCCCCTGCTGGACTGATACATCAGGGCTAGTTGTACTGCCTTATAAGCGGCCCTGGCCATGACCACCACCTTTTAAGACACTGGCGAAAAAACTGAGGTTCTTCCTGTATGGGAGGGGTTATATGGGAGGAACATCCTGTCTATTGATTGCCAGTGTCCATTCACCTAAAGGTAGCGTATAACCCAGATAGCCATTATTACCTGCTCAGTATCCCGTGATGTTTGATAAAGAAAGTGTACATTTTATGTCCCCTCAAAATAACTCAACACACAGCCATTAATGTCTAAACCACTGGCAACAAAAGTGAGTACACCCCTAAAGGACAATGTCCAAATTGGGCCCAAAGTGTCAATATTTTGTGTGGCCACCATTATTTTCCAGCACTGCCTTAACCCGCTTGGGCATGGAGTTCACCAGAGCTTCATAGGTTGCCACTGGAGTCCTCTTCCACTCCTCCATGAAGACATCACGGAGCTGGTGGATGTTAGAGACCTTGCGCTACTCCACCTTCTGTTTGAGGATGCCCCACAGATGCTCAATAGGGTTTAGGTCTGGAGACATGCTTGGCCAGTCTATCACCTTTTCCTTCAGCTTCTGTAACAAGGCAGTGGTCGTCTTGGAGGTGTTTTTGGGGTCGTTATCATGTTGGAATACTGCCCTGCAGCCCAGTCTCCGAAGGGAGGGGATCATGCTCTGCTTCAGTATGTCACAGTACATGTTGGCATTCATGGTTCCCTCAATAAACTGTAGCTCCCCAGTGCCGGCAGCACTCATGCAGCCCCAGACCATGACACTCCCACCACCATGCTTGACTGTAGGCAAGACACACTTGTCTTTGTACTCCTCACCTGGTTGCTGCCACACATGCTTGACACCATCTGAACCAAATAAGTTTATCTTGGTCTTGTCAGACCACAGGACATGGTTCCAGTAATCCAGGTCCTTATGCCCCATACACACGTGCAGATTGTCTGCAGACTTACCAAAACCATATAATATGAGGTCAAACCTAAACACTTTCAATTTGTATGCAATCCGGCAGGCCCTTGCACTACATAGAAAAGGTAAGTCTGCAGACAAAAGTCTTCAGATAATCTGCACGTGTGTATGGGGCATTAGTCTGCTTGTCTTCATCAAACTGTTTACAGGCTTTCTTGTGCATCATGTTTAGAAGAGGCTTCCTTCTGGGACGACAGCCATGAGCACCAGATTGAAGATTTGAAATCCAGGCTCATTGAGTTCTTTGGGAACGCATCTGAATCGTACACGTGTTCAGGATTCAGTTCAGTATATGCACGATTCAGTTCAGCATTTCAGCATGGATGGCTTTCCTACTACAGGAGTTGACACCCTTTATCTACTTTACCCCCACAGGAGCTGCTGGTAAATGGTTACCCTATTCCTGCATAGCCAGGCAACAAGTATTTTCTTACTCACATCCAGACATAAGAAACAGTTTGGGGGCTTGGTTTTGTTGTTTTATTAGGGGTAATAACTTGGATGGGGTAAAGGGGTTATGGGATGCCCGACTTGACTGAAAATGATGAATGGGAACAACTTCCTCCCTATGTAAAAACAAATCCTGGACTGTTCACCCTCCTGGCCTCCAACAGTCTTTAGTGATCAAAAGCAAAAGTCCCCTGAGGACTAGAAGCTCTCAGACTCTTTAGAAAATAGCACAGTATGTTGTAAGCTGCTTACATGAGTGTCTCTTCTCTTCTGTAGAACTGCTCACAGCTCTAGTGCCTGCAAGAACTACCAGCCCTCCTGGCTGCTCTGTCCACCAGCCCGCCTGGCTGCTCCAAAGATCTCCCAAGGCAAGGGATGGGAAGGGTTAAGCACGCTTGCCAAATATGGCAGTCTCTTTCCTTGTAAATCCCTGGGTGTGTCCTCCTTGCTCCCTAGGCAGGATTCCTTTCAAACCGCAATGCTGTCAGGATCTTCCTAAACCAGCCCGAGCACAGCCTGGAGGTAGAGCCCCCCCCCCTCCAGACACAGGGGTCCCTACTAGGCCACGACAGACTCCTCAGCACTCCATCTTCCACCCAACCTCCCTTCTGGCATGGCTCCCTCATATTTAAGGGCGGACTCAAACACCCTGCCAGGACATTCTGCCTGGGGATTGGCCAAATCCCTCAAGTATGCAGATCAGTTCCCCCAGACTCCACCCATTAACTTCTAGAAATTTCTCCAAACTTTCAGATCCAGGGGGAGGTACCAGAGATCTGCCTCTGTGAGTCATCCAGCCTGACCTGCAGTAAACCCTGACCCAATTTTAGACTCACAAACTAACCATGAGTCATAGCATAAATTATCCTGCACTAACATTAGAAGCACACTAGAGGGTACTACATACTATGTATTGGCCAGCATTGAAATTGCAGCTGTGACAAAAAGCTGGCCCTGAGCCTTGCAGAACCGTATAAGAAACACACCCCAACTGCTGAACAAATGCTTTCTTTATTCACAGTGAAAACAGACATACAATTTGCACTGGACATGTGTGAACACAGCGACTGCCTGAAAAATTAAAGCAGCTCACAGGTATACAATAAAGGGCAGGCACTCTGAGGCACACACAACTTCAGAAGCTTTCTATACTAAATGCCAGGTGCTCTGATGAAGAATACTTAAAGCGGAGTTCCGCCCCCCCCCCCCACAAAAAAAATAAAAGTCAGCAGCTACAAATACTGTAGCTGCTAACTTTTAATATTAGGATGCTTACCTGTCCAGGGATCCTGCAATGTCAGCACCCCAGACGATTTTTGGATCAGTTCTCTGGTGCTGCTCCCACCATTCATGGTAAGCAAAACTGGCAGTGAAGCTGTCAGGAAGGCTCTAGCAGAGGATGAGTTAAACCCACAGCCTAATCCTGGCTCCACCCTTCTCATCAAGGAAGAGCACTATTTAAGCTGGATCAGCACACAGGTTCAGTGCTGCTTTGTCTTCAGCCTTGGATACCTGTTACCTGCACTTGTTCCTAGTTCCAGACCCGGCTTGTCCTGACGATTCTCTGATCTCCACCTGCACCAACCTTGGCTTGTCCCGTGACCACTCTTCCTGTCTGCTCCTACTGGTCTATACGTTACCGATTGGCTCCTGACCCGGCTTGTCTTACTACGCTTCTGTCATTTCCAGATCCGTCCATCCTGCCTGGGAAGCTCCTCCTGTTATCCAGGAAACCCTGCTGCCTGCACAACACCCTGCTCATCGGACTTCTCTGGCAACCTTCACCAGTAGCCATCGTCCGCTTCAAGCAAAACTCCAGGCGCTCGTGCTACTCTACACTCCGGTGTCCCCTGTTTGCACTATCAGGGGTCCCGAGTCGGAGGTGCAAGGGAGGCCTTCCTCACAGTGTCAGGCCCATCTCCAGGTACGTGATAGTACAAAGCAGCCAGATGTCTGAGCCTGACCGAGGAACCTCCCCTATGGACGAGTTATGTCATCACCTGGCGGCACTGACCCGATCAGTCAAAGACTTACAAGAAGGCTATAACCGACTTGAAGAACGGGTCCAGTTACTTACCCCGCCAGCCTCCTCTCCAAACGCCCAGGGGGGATCTCCTGCTACACCTACAGTCATGGTTTTGCCTCCAGAACCTCGTGTACCTACTCCGGAAAAGTTCTCTGGAGATCGCAGCAAGTTTAGGTCCTTCCATAATGCCTGCAAACTTTATTTTGCATTACAACCCCGGACTTTTTCACTCGAGGCCACTAAAGTAGGCTTCGTCATTTCCCTTCTACAAGGCGAACCCCAGTCCTGGGCCCACCGTTTACTTGAACAAAAGGATCCCTGCTTATCCAGTTTAAACTTGTTCTTTGGAGCTATGGCCCAGTTATATGAGGACCCCCAGAAAACCACTACTGCTGAGGCGGCCCTCTACACCCTTCAGCAAGGCCGCAGAGCAGCAGAGGACTATGTAACTGACTTAAGAAGGTGGAGTGCTGATACTAACTGGAATGATGCTGCCCTCCGCCACCAATTTCGTATGGGACTATCTGACTGTCTGAAAGACGAATTGGCCCGTGTAGGGGTGCCAGATACTCTGGAAGCCCTGATACACCTGGCGATCCAGATCGATAGACGCCTAAGAGAGCGTCGTGCAGAAAGATCATCGGATCAATCCCGACCCGTATGGATGATGCCTCGAGTCTTCAGACCTTCTGGTCCGACATTCCCAGCATCCGCTCCTCCCACCACTGACTCTTCTGAACCAATGCAGCTTGGCATAATCCGTCCTTCCCTCACCCCAGAAGAACGTCAACGCCGGCGTCTGAATAACTTGTGCCTGTACTGTGGAGAAGATGGACACTATGTGAGGTCTTGTCCAGCTAAAAGCCGTAAGTGTCTAACCCTTTCTTCTACCAACCAAGGGTTGAGCCTCCACAATTCATCTCACTTGACTGTGCTTATTTCATTACAGCTTCCAGAAGGGGCTATCCAGGCACCCGCCATTATTGATTCAGGAGCCTGTAGCTGTTTTATCGTCCTGAAATTTGCGACTCAGCTAAAGGTTCCCCTAAGGCCCAGATCACAGGGACTGACTATCCATTTGGCTGACGGATCTCGTATCAGATCTGGACCTGTCACACAAGAGACTCTTCCCTTGCATGCTACCATATCGGGTAACCACAAAGAGTTACTACGCCTAGATGTTATCACCTCACCACTGTTCCCCATCATTCTGGGCATGCCTTGGCTGCAGGCACACAATCCCTGCATTAATTGGAAAATGGGAGAGATTAAATTCCAGTCCTCTTACTGTCAACAACTCTGCCTCTTCCAGCCACAAGACCCCCTGTCTCCATTACTGTGTATGGACTCTGATACCGAATCGTGCTCTTCTGTGCCTGCAATCTACCACGATTTCTTAGACGTCTTCAGCAAGAAGGGAGCAGAGACTCTTCCCCCTCACAGACCATACGATTGCCCTATCGAGCTTCTTCCCGGAGCCGAAATACCCTTCGGACGGATTTTCCCACTCACTGAACTTGAACTTTCCGCACTAAAGGAATACCTTGATGATAGCCTGAGAAAGGGGTTTATCCGCCCTTCCACATCCCCGGCAGGAGCTGGGATTTTCTTTGTAGAAAAAAAAGACCACTCGCTCCGCCCCTGTGTGGACTATCGTGATCTAAATAAAATTACGATTAAGAATCGTTACCCGTTACCATTAGTGCCGGAACTATTCCAGAGACTCCGCTGTGCCACCAATTTTACTAAATTGGACTTACGGGGGTCATATAATCTAGTGCGAATCAGGGAAGGTGATGAGTGGAAAACAGCATTTCGCACCCGTTTCGGGCACTATGAGTACCTAGTGATGCCCTTTGGGCTTTGCAACACCCCAGCCACCTTCCAGCACTTTGTTAATGACATTTTCCGAGATTTTCTGGACTTGTTTGTTATTGTTTATCTTGATGATATTTAGATTTTTTCCTCCACCATAGAAGACCATCATGAACACGTAAGAAATGTCCTTGCCCGTCTCAGACAGCATGGCTTATACGCAAAACCTGAGAAGTGTGAGTTCAGTCGACAGAGTATCCAATTCCTGGGTCTGATTCTTTCCACAGAAGGTATTAAAATGGATCCTCAAAAGGTTTCTGCTATTTTACACTGGCCGGTTCCCTCTGATAAAAAAGGGGTGCAACGGTTCGTAGGGTTCTCAAACTTTTATCGGAAGTTTATCAAGAATTTCTCCGCAATCATCTCCCCCATCACTCAGTTAACCAGACAAGGTATCCGTTTCCTGTGGACTCCTGAGGCGCAGACCGCATTTGAAACCCTAAAGGATTTCTTCACCTCTGCACCAGTCCTTCGACACCCAGATCCTGGCCTGCCTTACGTCCTAGAAGTAGACACATCTGAGTCGGCTGTAGGAGCAGTATTGTCGCAGCGGGCAGGAGCCAAAGCTCTGTTACACCCTGTTGCCTTCGTCTCACGCAAGTTATCTTCGGCAGAGAGAAATTATGACGTCGGTGATCGAGAGCTCTTGGGAATTAAGGCTGCCTTGGAAGAGTGGAGATATTTCTTAGAAGGGGCAGCCCATCCAATTCTAGTGTACACAGACCACAAGAATCTAGAATACTTGCAAGCAGCTAGACGCTTAAAACCCCGCCAGGCCAGGTGGGCTCACTTTTTCTCCAGATTTTCCTTTCATGTCACTTACAGGCCGGGATCAAAGAAAACAGAACCGGATGCATTATCCCGTATGTTTTCTGATGCTGAGAGATCTGCAGTCCCAGATACAATTCTGTCATCAGGAAACTTCCTGTTACTGCAAGACGACTTACTGCTACAGCTCAAACAGGCCTCTAAGGATATTTCCCCACTTCCCGGAGTTTCCTTACAGGTTAAGGACGGACTTTTATGGCATAATAACAAAATATTTGTACCTGAGAATTTGCGGGTCCCTGTCTTGGGTCTCTGCCATGACCATTCCCTTGCAGGACATTTTGGAGTCCATAAGTCCTCTGAGCTACTTCAACGCACCTTTTGGTGGCCTGATCTACAGAAGGATTGTAAAAGGTACATTGAAACCTGTGTTACATGTATCCGGAACAAGACCCCCAGGTCTAAATCTTGGGGGTTGCTCAAACCCTTACCAGTCCCTGACAGAGCATGGAAAATTATTTCAATGGACTTTATCGTTGAACTCCTGCCATCTGAAGGCTACACTACCATCTGGTGGTAGACCGGCTATCCAAGATGGCGCATTTCTTACCCATGAAGGGCACTCCCTCGGCCATGGATACAGCCAAGTTGTTCATCAAAGAGATTGTGAGACTGCATGGACTTCCTGCCAACATAGTATCCGACCGCGGAGTCCAGTTCACCTCCAGATTTTGGAAATCCCTTTGTGAGAAATTGGATATTGAACTGTCCTTTTCTTCAGCATATCACTCACAGACCAACGGTCAAACAGAAAGGACCAATCAGACACTGGAACAGTATCTACGCTGTTTTTCGTCCTTTTCCCGGGATGATTGGGTGACGCTATTGCCACTAGCGGGAGTTCGCATACAACAACTCTGAACATTCGGCTACCAAGCAGACTCCATTCTTTGCCAATTATGGTTACCATCCTTCTTTTCTGATCACCACAGTACCCGAATGTCCTGTCCCTGCTGTCCAGGACACAGTAAACTTTTTTGCATCCAACACTAAGTTACTTCAGGAAACCATGGCTAAGGCTCAGGAAAATAATAAAAAATTATTTGACAGGAAAAGAAGGGGAGAGCTGATATTGGAACCAGGTGATCAGGTATGGTTGGCCACAACCAATTTGAAGCTTACCTGTCCCTCAAGAAAACTTGGACCTAAATTTTTGGGTCCCTTTACTATTAAAAGAAGAATCAATGACGTCTCTTATGAATTGGAACTACCAGCTTCCTTTAAAATCCACCCGGTTTTCCATGTTACCCTGCTAAAACCTGCCATCCCTGATCCTTTTCCGGAGTGAAATACAGGTCCCCCCGAGCCAGTAATGGTGGACAGTGAAGAGGAATTTGAGGTCGAAGCAATTGTGGGTTGCAGGAAAAGGAGGAATCAGGTACAGTACCTGATTAAATGGAAGGAGTATGGTCCTGAAGACAATTCCTGGGAACCTGAAGAAAACATCCATGCCAAAAGACTCATACAGGCTTTCAACCGGGCCCACCCAGCAAGAATGGCCCAGTTGGGCATCCGGAGGCTGCCCATTGGGGGGGGGGGGGCATGTCAGGAAGGCTCTGGCAGAGGATGAGTTAAACCCACAGCCTAATCCTGGCTCCACCCTTCTCATCAAGGAAGAGCACTATTTAAGCTGGATCAGCACACAGGTTCAGTGCTGCTTTGTCTTCAGCCTTGGATACCTGTTACCTGTTTACCTGCACTTGTTCCTAGTTCCAGACCCGGCTTGTCCTGACGATTCTCTGATCTCCACCTGCACCAACCTTGGCTTGTCCCGTGACCACTCTTCCTGTCTGCTCCTACTGGCTTATACGTTACCGATTGGCTCCTGACCCGGCTTGTCTTACTACGCTTCTGTCATTCCCAGATCCGTCCATCCTGCCTGGGAAGCTCCTCCTGTTATCCAGGAAACCCTGCTTCCAGCACCTGCTGCCTGCACAACACCCTGCTCATCGGACTTCTCTGGCAACCTTCACCAGTAGCAATCGTCCGCTTCAAGCAAAACTCCAGGCGCTCGTGCTACTCTACACCCGGTGTCCCCTGTTTGCACTATCAGGGGTCCCGAGTCGGAGGCGCAAGGGAGGCCTTCCTCACAGTGTCAGGCCCATCTCAAGGTACGTGATAGAAGCCTTTCGGCTTCACAGCCGGTTCCCTACTGCGCATGCGCAAAGTGCGCTGCGTTTTAAACTGGCCTGGCAGCGGAGGAAGGAGGAGGGGGCAAGAACTTCCAAGGGACCTCGCTGCAGTCGGTTCTCACGGAAATTGAGACAGGTACCTGTCAAAAACGGGTACCTGTTCCCCCCTCCCCCCCTAAAAGGTGCCAAATATGGCACCAGAGAGTTTGCTAAAAAGCATGATAGGCAGTCTCACTGGCTTCCAGGAATATGTGAAAGGAGGGAGAGGGTGGGCAAGCTCAAGTACAATGAGGAAATGCTAAAGCACAGCTTAGTATTCAGGCAAAGCATACAAAATTGAAAACTGCAGCAGGAATGCAGGTAAGCATGGGAAGGTATGGGCACTCCTAAGTGACTGTATTCCATACCTATGAGCAGTGTTGGGGGTAACGAGTTACAAAGTAACGGATTACAGTAACTACATTACTTTTTTTGGTAACGAAGTAACGTAACTAGTTACAATACTAATATTGGTAACTACACTACTTTACTAGGCTATAGGAGGTAACTACACTACTTTACTAGGCTATAGGAACGCGCTTTCCTGCGTTACCCAAGCCGTGCGATACAATCGTTATTTCGAAGAATAGAGAGGGATGAAGTTTATGACTTTTTGTTGCACTTTATGTTTTATTCTGTTTTTTTTCAGGTTTTGTTCTCATGTTTCCCAAAGCCTGTGTTTATACAATAAACTCTATGCAGAAAGAGTGTCATGTATCTTCTTCTACACGGTCAATTAAGAAAGAGGAAAGTAAAGTAATAAGTAGTGAAGTTACTTTTCAAATGCAGTAACTAGTAAAGTAATCTCGTTACAATTTACAGAAGTAACTAGTAACTAATTACATTTTTTGAGTAACTACCCCAACACTGCCTATGAGTAGTTTTCAGTTTTCTTAAAGTGACAGAGTTCCATTAAAGCAGTTCTCAAATCCATAAAGTAATAATAGTGTATGCTGTTTCCCTGTTAAATCTGGCTCTGCCAAAGTTTTATGCATGGTGGCTGCTTTGCTCTGCAGCCCAGGACTTCCCCTCTTTGAAGAATAATTTAAAGTATCAACTGCTTTATGAAATAGTCTGAGCTTTCTGTTTCTTGATGTTACGTATGCTTCTCCTCCACCTGAAATGAACAGTGACCTTTTTTTTAGTAAAACCTACGTGAACCAAATGTGTTTATCATTTTTAAACTCAGAGCAGCCACCACAAAAGACTCCCTGTCACCAGAGGCCTGGATTTCAGCAACTTTGGTGAAAAACCTGCCAACATAACTAAGCCCCAATGACAGCACACAGAAGCCAATATGGGAACTCTCATTGGGTAGTCATAGGATGAATAGGCCTTTACACTTGTTGGCAGGACTCTATGTAGATGTAATCACTAATGCCCCATACACACGTGCAGATTGTCTGCAGACTTACCAAAATCATATAATATGAGGTCAAACCTAAACACTTTCAATTTGTATGCAATCCGGCAGGCCCTTGCACTACATAGAAAAGGTAAGTCTGCAGATAATCTGCACGTGTGTATGGGGCATTACTGAATGGCATCATCATAAACAACTGCTTTTTTTTTTTTAAATAGGATTTTTGCCTTACCAAAAATAATTTTCTTGGAGCACATTACTGGACACAGAAATATTCAGAACAATGGGTTAGGCTGCTGCTTTTGGTAAATTGAACACTGGCAAACAAGAACTGTAAATACAGCTCTGTAAAACCCCTCCAACTCCCAGCAAGCCTCAGTTTTGTAGCAAGCGATAACAGGAGTAGATTGTGAGAAAAGAGGCGACAACCTGTGTCCTGTAATGTACTCCAGCAAAGCAAAGGATTTTACCAGGAAATTCTAGAACACTTCATGCTTCCCTCTGCTGACCAGCTTTATGGAGATGCTGATTTCATTTTCCAGCAGGACCTGGCACCTGTCCACACTGACAAAAGTACCAATACCTGGTTTAATGATCATGGTATCACTGTGCTTGATTGGCCAGAAAACTTGCCTGACCTAAACCCCATAGAGAATCTGTGGGGTATTGTCAAGAGGAAGATGAGAGACACCAGACCCAACAATGCAGACAGGCTGAAGGTCGCTATCAAAGCAACCTGGGCCTCCATAACACCTCAGAAGTGCCACAAGCTCATCACCTCCATTCCACGTGGCATTGATGCAGTAATTCATGCAAAAGGGGCCCCGACCAAGTATTGAGTGCATACTATACTGTACATAACTTTTCAGTAAGCTAACATTTCTGTATTAAAATCCTTATTTTTTTATGGTCTTATGTAATATTTTAATTTTCTGAGATTTTGGGTTTTCAGTAGCTGTAAAACTGTAATCATCAAAATTAAAAGAAAGAATTGCTTGAAATATATCACTCTGTGTGTAACACATCTATATAAAATATAGGGGTTTCACTATTTGAATTGAATTACTGAAATAAATTAACTTTTTGATGATATTTTAATTTTATGAGATGCACCTGTATGCATTTCATATATATATGTATATATACTGTATATTTACTTTAATCATTTTCCAAATAAAATTGGCAAAAAAAATTACAACTTAAAAAAACTCACCATGCCTCTTACTAAATACCTCAGACTGTCTACTTTCTAAAAAGGGGCCCCTTTGGGGGTATTTGTACTGACCTTACATTTTAGGGACTCAAAAAATGAGATGGAGGACTGGTGAGGCTGCATTGATGGGCACTGCTAAGGGTGCATTGAATGGCACTGATGAGGCTGCATTTATTGCCAAAGAAACATTTGTAAGGGGGGGAGGGAATTAAGATGGCCACACCCATGTGGGGGTGCCAGAAATATTTCTGCACCCAGGTGTCTGTGACCCTATGATTGGCCCTGGGTGTTAGGTGGTTATAGATTTTGTAGAAGCAATGATGAGTCCTCAGACGAACCTTGTAAAGAACTTGTTTATTTCCAGCCAGCCATGAGCCGCGTGTAATTACACCAAAAGTTCCAGCACTGTCCCTGCAGCACCTATACTGTGAGAAGTTTCAGGCCAAATCGGTGCTGCTGCCAAATAAGTGCTGAAAGAAAGTCAAAAAGTAACCAAAAGAAGAGAACAGCACTGTCCAGATATTGGTGTTATCAAAGTGCTGTTAAACAAGCTGATGGATGTAAAAAAAACATTTATTGAAGAATGTCAAAGTTTAAAATACAATAAAGGTCAATATAAAAACCAATGCTGTACCAGACCGGTCTGTTCAGATGGTGATCGGTAATGACTGCTGGTCTACTGGGTGAGCTGTGGCCGAACCCCTGTGGATGGACTGAAGATGGACAGCAATCCAGAAGGGCTGTGTGAAAGCCGTGTACGAGCCTGACGTGACTGCGACTCGAAGTCAAGGCAGAAGTCTCAAACCCGGAACTGTGAACCAGCCTGGAACGCATGGAGACATTGCCTTGACATGTTTTGCATGCATGCGCTTTATTTACTCCTGAGCCACGTGTAAACCTTTTTTTTAGTTTTATTTCATCACTTCCTACTTCCTGTTCCCACCCCCAGGTCCTCACACATCTATGTAAATATGCAACACATACATAGTCTACATCTTTCCCCTTTTAAAGAAAAGATGTGCATATGTAAATAAACTGTAATATAGAACCAACAAGAAGTGCAACCTAGCAAGGAACAATAACAAACTACAATATAAAAAGCAAAATGGTGAGTAAGAATCAGTGTGTGATAAAGTTTTGGAACGTTGGATTGGGTTTACGCACTCTTCCAGATCGAGTAACAACTTGTGGGGCTTGCAAGTCTGAAACCTTTTGCCTGTCACCATCATCATTTTGTTGTGGTTGTGTGTTACATCCATTTTTCAAAGTGTCAAATGGCACAGCGGCATATGACTGTGCTTGGGGTCCTGAAGTGATCATAGGCACATGGGCAGCGGCAGTACCATATGATGCAGGTATCTGTAGGAGGTGATGGCGGTTCCTTACATAGGTCTTACCATCAGGATGGACAACATAGCTGTTTGGTTGCCAGGCCTTTCCATGAACCGTGGCCAGTTTGTCAAACCCACGGGCTGTCTCCATCCTTACCACCTGCCCAGGCTCCAGAGGAGAAAGGCATCTGGCCGATTTGTCATGGCTCATCTTTTCTTTTTGCCTGAGTGTAAATAAAGCAGCCTGAACATCACTCTAAACTTGTGGCAGGAGCTGGGATGGGAGCATGGGAATCAGAGTCCTGGTTTTTCATGATGGTAAACGTTGTGCCGGAGAAGGCATGCCATCCCTAGGTGTGTTGCGGAGGTTGAGTAGGGCTACATAAACGTCAGAACCATTATGTGCAGATTCCTTTAGTAGATGCTTGGCCGAACTTACACTACGCTCTGGAAGCCTATAGGATCTAGGGTAATTGGGACTGCTAGTGAAGTGCTGAAAATCCCATTGGTGAGCAAAGTCTTGAATCATCTGCTTGAATATGATGTTGCATTGTCAGTTATCAATTGATAGGGAATTCCATGTGTGGAGAAAATCCGCTTTAATGTCCTTATCACTATATTACTGGACGTGTTTGGGAGGACATCAAATTCCCACCAGCCAGAGTACGAATCTACCAAGAACAGGTAATACTTGTTTGATCACCCAAATATGTCAGCTGCTGTAATAGACCATGGTCTGTCAGGTATTTAGTGAAGAGTTAAAGGTTCTCTCATCTGGTGCGGTCATAGAGCATTGCATGGGGCACATCTGGAAACTTCTCTTTCAATATCAGTGTATATAGTGGGCCAAAACATGGTTTAACGTGCCCTTTGCTTAGTGGAATGAATGCCAGGATGACCTTGATGGAGCTGTGTCAAGTAGTATTTCTGGAGAGAGTGAGATATTAGATATCTCTAACCATGCAGGATTAATCCATCATCCACTGTCAATTCATCCCCAATAGAGTAGAATGGTCGGATATCATGGGGGATTTCCTTAAAGGAGCAAGGCCACCCATTGAGAATAATGTCCATGAGGCGCTGACAGGTGGCATCTGCCTGTGTTACTTGCTTTAGTTCTTGAATCACCCCAACACCCCATCCAGAGCCAACACATCATAATCCTCAATAGCTCCAGAGTTATCAGAAGTGGGCACATGTGCGGGTGAAAGAGCATCTGCAACAAACAGTTTACGGCCCCGTTTATAGATTACATTCAGGTGGTAGCATTGAAGCTTTAGCATCATTCGCTGGATGCGTGCAGATGCTGTGTACACGGTTTCTTTCAGTATGATTATGAGTGACCGATGATCTGTCTCCACAGTCACAGGGTGGCCATAGATATAAACATAGAATTTTACACAGGCAAAAACTGGTCCCAATAATTCCTTCTCAATTTGTGCATAGCATGCTTCAGTCTCAGTGAGGGCTCTTGATGCAAAAGCCACAGACCTCCCAACTTGAAGACAGACTGCACCAAGACCATGCTGGGAAGCATCAGCAGACAATACCACTGGATTATGCACATCAAAATACTGTACGACAGGTGGACTAGTTAATTGTCCACAGCAACAGCATGTTGTTCAGTCCAACACCGGTTGGCATCTTGGTGCAGAAGCTGAGGAAGTGGAGATGTTATCTCACTGTAGTGATGAATGAACTTCGAGAGATAATTGGTCATGCCAAGAAACCTTTGCCATCCATGTTTGTCGCCTGGAGCAGGCATTTGATAGATGGCTTTGGTTTTTTCTGGGTCAGGCTTGACACCTTTCTCCGTGGGAAGGTGTCCAACATCTTGCACCTCTGAGACCCTGAAGTGATATTTGGTAGGGTTGAGCTTCATACTGATGGCTCTGACACGGTCTAGTACGCATTTAAGTCGTCCGTCATGTTCCTCAATGGAGGATCCCCAAATCAAGATATCATCAACTACTATTTCACATGCCTGTCCAGCAAAGAGCTGTTCCATACATTTCTGAAAGACTTTGTTTCCAGTTGAAATTTCTATATGGCATCTAAAAGCAGTTGTATCTCCCAAATGGGGTCATAAATGTTGTGAGTAATGAGGATTCCTCATCCAGAGGGATTTGCCAGAATCTACATTTTGTATCTAGAATGCTAAAGACCTTTGCCTGTGGCATATCAGCGATCACTTGCTCTACAGTCTTTAATGGGTGATAAGGCCTCAGGAGAGCCTTATTGAGGTCCACAGGATCAATGCATATGCAGACAGTGCCATCTTTCTTGACTACTGCTGCCATGGCAGAAAACCAGGGGGTAGCCTCCTGCACTGGTGCATTAATGCCCAGTCTAGTCATCTTTGCCGACTCTTGCAAGACTTTGTCTTTTATAGCTAGTGGGATTCTTTAGAGGGTCACACACAATAGGCTGTACCATTTCATCTAAGCACATGTGATACATGACTGAAAGCTTACCAACAGTGTCTGTTCGAAATAAGTCCTCATAAATCGGTCATCTCAGGAGCCTGTTGTTGTAATGCATGTACTTCTGGACTGAGTTGGATTAGATTTAGGCGCATGCTGTCTGGTAAGCCTAGTAGGCTCTTAACATTTCTATCCACAATGTAGAATACCAGCTTGTGTCTGAATTAGCCCCGAGTCTGAATTGTTTGACGAGCATAAGCTATCAGGTTTACCTTATTTGACTTTATTTCACTTTTTATGTTTACACACAGGCTTTTTGGATCATATTGCAATATAATAAAGGTTTGCTTTTGGGTTCAATACCACTTTACCTGATCCCACAGAGACACCAGACCATCTACAGCAAAGGCTAAAGGATCAATGGAATTTGAGACAAACCTGTTCTGGTTGCTGTTGAACCAGGAAGCCAAAGAGGTCCATGTCCCATGCCCCCCATTTGCAACCGAAGTCCAGAAACACTTTGAGGTGAAAAAGACCACTCTGTGGAGTTCAGACCATGATGACTAAGGAAGTCCACCTGCCAATTTTCAACACCAGGAATGTACATGGCAGTCAGAGCTGGAATGTGTAGTTTCACCAAAACCAGAATCAGATTTGCTTCTCTTTGAGTGGAGAGACATCTGGTTCCTCCCTGGTGGCTGATGTAAGCCACGGCTATGGTGTTGTCTGACTGCCTGCCTAGGTGAGAACCTAGCGCAGAGTCCAGTGTTTAGAAGGCAACATTACAGGCGGGCCCTGCTTCTTCTTCCTGGCAGTGTTCATGTGCTGCGCATCAAAGAATTTTGATCAAAGAATGTGAGAAAAAAATACTGATAAAAACAAAAATTGACATAGGAAATGGTTTGCTTCCCTCAGGGTATAGAGAAAATGTCTGTTTTCCTAAGGATACTAGAAAAAAACTGAGACATAATGGAAGGAGCGCGTACCATCTCATGAAACAAAAAGCAACTCAATGTTCCAGAATATGTTGCCTGTGTCTCCTTGGACACTTCCTGTCTTAAACTGTTTGTTTTTGTTACCAAAAAAAAAAAAAAACAGATCTTGTTCCCCCTAAAGCATGAATAACAGCACAGTGCTTGTGCTGTGTAATTTGGCCCCTTGTATCACCTAAAATACCTGGCTAATCCTGCCTGGTTATACCCTCCTCGCTGCAAACTGACCATGGTTTATCATGGGTGCTGACCACAAAAACCATGGTCAGTCTACGTGCCTCCGTCATCCGCAGCTCTGCTCTGTCCTTCTCTGTCCTCCTCTCCCTCCCTCCCTTCCAGTCTGCTCTGTGTCAGTGCTTGCCTCCTCCCCTCCTGCTGCTATGATAAGTACAATAAAAAAATCCCATCCCCTCTGTAACAATGTTATATATAAAAGTTACTGATCTGCACCTATATCATAGCGTCTTCTGGTGCTCACGTGACTTCTTGGCTTTCTCTTCTCTCTCCTCCCTGGCTGATATCAGCGGGAGTGCTCTGCCCTGCCCGCTATAGCTGTCAGTCCGGAGAGAGGAGAAAGCTGAGGAGTCACGTGAGTGCTGGGAGACGCTTTGATATAGGTACAGATCGGCAGATTTTTTTATATAACACAGACACATGTTTTTATTGTGTTGACTTAACCATTTTAATGCACACATTCCTTATGGAACACTTTTTATTTCAAACAAAGCACCCAAAAATTCAAAACTGCAAGTACTAAATAGCTATCCAACGTACAACGTACTCATTTATTACTGAATTATGTGCTTTGCCTGCAGCCTCCAGCACAGGACAGAACAAATCCCAGGAGACAGGTGACCAATACAAATCAGACTGAACTGACCAAATTCTACATTACAATGTTCAGCTCTGACCCAATAGCACTTACTTTTTTTGTTGTTGAATAATTCAACAAAAAGCACAGACTCCAGATCTTGCAGCTCCAGATCCTCTCTCCTCTTTTTGGATTCCAGCACCAATCTGTTGATCAATTTGCCCCCTGCATTGCTAATGGAAACAAAGGAAATAATGTGATGCAGTGTTTTTTATTCTAACACAGCCAAAGCTAGAAAATAAAACCTGACGAGTAGACAAAGTAACAGATTCTTTTCAGGAGAAGCCATATAAAAACTCTGGTGGTATCACAAATTATAGACCGATCTCTTTAAAACTGCAATCTAAAATTGCGAACCAAAATTTACGGTACCAGACTGAACTGCATTAAAATCCATTCCAGAATCTTATCTGAGCATGCAGCCTGGCAGGCCAGGAAAAGGGGGAGGGGGAGCGAGTGCCCCCCCCTCCTGAAAAAAACCAGACCACATGCCCTCAACAAGGAGGGGTGCTTTGGGGCAGGGGGACTCTGCGCCCCCCACTCCAAAGAACCTTGTCCCCATGTTGATGGGACCAAGGCCCTCGTCTCCACAACAATGGGCAGTGGTTATGTGGATCTGCGGGTGGGGGCTTATTGGAATCTGGAAGCCCCTTTTAACAAGATCTCTGCTGTTCCTAATGTAACTAAGTATGGGGGGTATTGTACCCCTACTCATTCACCAAAAAAGTTCAAAAAGAAAGAAAAACACAGACAGACATTCCTTTTTTAAAAAAAAAAAAAAAAACAATGTCCCCTGATGTAGATCCCTCCTCAATCATGACGCCTGCCGCACTGCCGGACCTGAAAAAAGAAAAAAAAAGCTCCTCCTGCGACGAAGGCTAACCACCGACTGCCTGTTCCACCATTTGACAGTTCTTACATAGGTAAGGGGCGGGACACCCTGGCGACATCACCTGGTGGCACCACCCCCATGTGACGTCACCGACCAAGCATGCATGTTGAGGCCTGTGGCCCAGGCTCTCTCGTTCCCCCCTCCTTTTCTGGCCTGCCAGGCTGCATGCTAGGATAAGGGTCTGGTATAGATTTGCAAGGGGACCCCATGCCATTTTTTTTTTTTTAATTTTGGCATGGGGGGTTTCCCTTAAAATCCATACCAGACCTAAGGGTCTGGTATGGATTTTGGGAGAGAACCTACGCTGTTTTGAAATAAAATTTGGCATTGGGTTTCCCTTAAAGCGGAGCTCCAACCAAAAGGGGAAGTTGTCAACTCGTCCCCTGCTCCTCTTGAAGAACTGTTACTTTTGAGGAGCAGGGAGGAACCAGGTACCCAATTTTGACAGGTACCCGCTCCCACTGCCTAGGAAGGTCGGAAACTGAAGCTCTCCTCCTCCCTGCAGTCTTCTGGGACACTGACAGGTCCCAGAAGACTGCATCTACCATTCACAATGCGCAGCACTGCGCAAGTTGTCAGAGCCAGGTGCCCATAATGAAGATGCCGGCGCTGAAGAAAGAAGACAGCGGGTGAACACCGCTGGATCTAGAGACAGGTAAGTGACAGGAAAGTGTTTTTTAAAAGACAGCAGCTACAGTTTTTGTAGCTACTGACTTTTATTTTTTTTAACAGGAAACTGAAACTCCTCTTTAAAATCAGTATCAGGCCCAAAGTGTATTTTTTATTTTTTTTTTTGGGCATTTTTTTTCTTTTTTTTTACACTCAGCTGTCAGTGGGGAAAGCGGCAGCCAGCTTCCCGGCTGGCTCCTTAACCTATTCACTGCTGTACACTCGGTGGGGGGGGGGGGGGGGACATCCCAGCGAGCACACCGCAAATTCGGGTGTTCAGCAAACACCCGAACAGGGGTGCTGTTCAGGGCCGAACCAGTGCTCGGTCGGCAGTTCGCCCATCCCTAGTCTATAGATTTGATTCTTCCTGGGATGGGGAAAGGCCTCTGAAAAGGTATTATCAAGGAGCTATTATCATTAGATATCATTATCATTAGATATACGCAAAGTGTCTGACACAGTTTCCTGGATCTACGTCTTGCAAGTTTTTCCAGATGGAATTTTGGTCCCAAATGCCTCTCTTTTCTATGTACTGTTATGGCACTTATGACACCTCACCCGCAGCCAGGGCGTTTCCCACTGATCCCAGCCCTTTACTCCCATTGTGGGGCCATTTATTACAGTCCCACAGCTGACTCCTTTCATGTGTTCTGCAGTGGGCCCCCTTCCTGCTGTCTTGGGGCTCCCCGACGGTGGCTATAATGCTTGGACATTGTTAGTAACAGCCGCTATTAACCAACAACATGGCCACCTCCGAGGCGGAGACAACTTTTGTACTCCTTACCCGATATTCTGTGAAAAGAGGCAACTGGTCGTGTATCAGGGTGTATTGGCTGCCGATGGTCTGTGAAAACAGCAACCCGACTAAATCTCCAATTATTCCTGCTGTAAAGTCACTGGAAGTGATGTGGTTGGAGATTTTGACAAGTTGGAGTTTTCTGTAGAACACCAGGAGAGGATCGCTGTCATGTGAAGACAGAAGCCATGCTTCTTTGTTTAAAAGTGACAGCAGCGAGCGGCTAGCACAGGGCTGGCTGAAAAAAAGCCCTGGTTATCAATGCTTTCAGCAGGGTTCAGGCCACTGCTGTTCGATGTGTCGGCCTATATTGTAACCAGGTGTCGAGTTGGTGACCCCTGTGACTCCTGTAGCTATGCCCCTACAACAGCCCAAATATTGATGAGGGACTACAAATCCGGCTCTTTTACCATTGTGGCGGGAACCAGACAGGGGTGGCCCCTTTCCACCACCTATTTATTATCGCTCCTGAGACTAGCTATTGCTATCAACTCTGATCCCACTATTCTTGGTGTAGTAAGTGGGAATAGGTTTCACAAATGCATCTTGTTTGCTGATGACTTATTACTATTTATTACTTCCCCACATACTACTCTCCTGAACTTGTTCTCCCTTCTAAGCTATGTATAATAATAAAATAAGTCACTATTGTGCAACCCTAGCGCTCTTTGTAATATTTGCTCCTAATGAACTAGTTGATAATCTTCCCTGGCATACTCAGACATTGATTTACTATATGTTTCTAGTCGCTAAGATAACGATAGCCACTGCCTGGAAGGGCACAGTGGTTGATCTCTGTTTGATAAAGCGTAAATCAACCTAGATAATGCTTAATGAAAGAATCGTTAGTGTAACTGTGTGATACACAATTAACGTTTGAGAAGGTCTGAACAGGTGACCTCCAGGACATGGATTCTTCCAGTGCTGCCGGAAGTCCTGTATGGCGTCAGTAATGGTAAGGCTGACGCGTTCAAAGGGAGAACCCTCTTCCTCAGAGCCAAAGACACAAATGACCCACTACACATCTATAGAGCAGCATACTGGACCTCCCTCACTGGTCGGTCCCGCCCTTCAGACATCATAAATGTGTATGTAATTCAGAGATCCAATTTACAAAAGAACAATCATCAAACCCTATCTGTACCAGGGTGTATTATGCAATATGTCCTCACTATAATAATTGACAGTACCATGTGCATGTACCATATTACATTTAATTCACGTAAGAATTGTCCATTGGGAAAACATACATCTGTTTGCATTAGTACAGAAGAAGTAACCATCAGTGTACCCACCGTTTCTTTTCTGTGCCTCAATTCCCCTAAAGAGGGTGGGCTCAAAAGAGGGAGTCCTATTACTGCAGTGTTTCTCAACTCCAGGCCTCAGGGCACAATAACAGGCCAGGTTTGCAAGAAAACTGAAATACATCACAGGTGATATAACCTTTGAGCCTCGTTGGTAATGAGCTACGTTACTGTATTGGAATATTCTATCCCGAGCATAACATGGTCTTCAAAACATCAGCATTAGAAAAGTCAAGCCAGGTAAACCAAAAGAGTTTATATTTCTCAAAAATAAAATTATTATGATCTAGCACCAGGACAATCCAAGGCTGTATAAAAAAAACAATTAAGAGTATAATTGCTGCCAATTAACTGCAAATGGATGCAGCAGCAGGATGAAAAACAGATAAAAAATTAGCGCAAAAATAAAAAAGTGCGTGTCATAAAGTGATATGTGCATCACCAATTATATAATATATAATAAAATATAATATTCATTATAAAAAAGGCACAGTGCTGAAGAAAGTGACTAAATCTGCATAACTTCTAAAATTTACATGTGACACTACTAAATCACAATCAAATATTCATGCCATATGACCAAAATCTATGTGCAAATATATGTAAACAATCTAAATAAATTATCAACAATTCATATCTGTGACAAATTCAATGCTAAAATCATACAAAAAACTCACAAATATAAATCATTAGTGATCATTAAAAATCCCAAGAAAAGTCCAATAAAGTGCAAAAAGGATGCAAGAAAATGTGCAAAAAAGTGCAAATAAATATCTGTTGTGACAAATCCTGAACGAAAGGTGTGTGCCGAAAATCACCCTATGTGCTGCTTCCACCAGTCACCCCAAACTGACTCACCAGATGGAGTAGCTGGTAAGATTATAAACCAGCAGTTCAGCTTGTTTTTTATATCCAATATGCAGGTTAATAATTCACTCCAATAGATCCTCCTCAGACAGACAACTACATGTAGTCAGTCAGTCTTTAGGAAAAAAGATGAACTAACATAGCGTAATTCCGTACAATACATAAACTTTTATTTAGTAGAATTACAACTCACATTCCACAATTCATCCCGACACTAAGGGTTCCAGCATGGATACTGTAATAGGAAACAATCTATGTAGACACTCTGTGTTAAAATCGTTTGTCTCCGGCTACTGTGTTCCCAGCTGTGAGCTCGAAACGGACATGCGCATTACGTTCAAACTTCCTAGTCCCGCCCTACTAGTTTCCTCATGTGACACCCTCAAAGCTGCCCAAATCCACGGATCGCCGCCTAGTGTAAGTAGGTAGCTGAGTGTAATAAAGTGTGTAGTGATTTATAACTTGAGAAGAGTAAATGTCTGGGTGCATAGCCGTTCATATTCAGTTAAGGGTATGTGAAAAGGTAAATAAGTTGGTACAAAAAGAAGACAGGTGAAGCAAAGTAAGTCAGTCACTCCCACCCACAGGGACAGCAGGCCTCCCATCATGAGAATGAGGATGTATGAAAGTGCGTGCCACAGGCCAAGTGATGCAGGAAAAAGGACCACTGAGGGAGATCCCATACCCTGTGGTAAGGAAGGGTTGTCAAACAAGGCGGTGAGGGGTGATGGATCAGAGCACATTGGCCCCATAAAAGATGATAAAGGAAAAATGGCCACAGAGGACAGAGAAAAGGCGGAAGTGTTAAATAATTTCTTTTCTTCAGTCTTCACAAAGGAATCGGGGGGCTACACGAACCCCGCTTGTAAGGCCGAACTAAATAATACACCTCAGGAAGTGCCGCCATGGCTAACAGAGGATAGACTTAGAGCTAAACTAGAGAAACTTAACATAAATAAATCCCCGGGACCGGATGGCTTGCACCCAATTGTTCTTAATGAGCTCAGCCAGGTGATTGCCAGACCATTATTCTTGATCTTTAAGGATAGTTTACAGACGGGTATGGTGCCAGCTGATTGGAAAAAAGCCAACGTGGTACCAATATTTAAAAAGGGGCCGAGATATATCCCGGGTAACTATAGGCCGGTCAGCCTAACATCAGTAGTCTGCAAAATTTTGGAGGGGATGATAAGGGACCACATACAAGACTTTAGTAATGAAACGGTATTATAAGTAGTAATCAGCATGGATTCATGAAAAATCGTTCGTGCCAAACCAATCTATTAACCTTCTACGATGAAGTGAGCTGCCACTTAGATAAAGGTAAGCCTGTGGATGTGGTGTATCTGGACTTTGCAAAGGCCTTTGACACCGTTCCCCACAAACGCTTACTGTACAAACTAAGGAAGGTAGGTATGGACCATAAGGTGAGTACCTGGATAGAGAACTGGCTCCAGGGGAGAGTACAGAGGGTGGTGATTAATGGGGAGTACTCGGATTGGGCGGGTGTGGAAAGTGGGGTCCCCCAGGGTTCTGTCCTGGGACCAATCCTGTTTAATTTATTCATAAATGATCTAGAGGAGGGGATATCTAGTACAATCTCAGTATTTGCAGATGATACTAAATTAGGCATGCCAATATCTTCTATGCAGGATGTGGAAATCTTGCAAGCAGACCTGAACAAAATAACGGGGTGGGCAACTACATGGCAGATGAGATTTAATGTAGAAAAATGTAAAGTAATGCACTTGGGGGCCAGAAACCAGAAAGCAAGCTACTCACTAGGGGGGGAACCTCTGGGTGAGTCTAGGATGGAAAGGGACCTGGGGGTACTGGTAGACAACAGGCTTGGCAGTGGCATGCAATGCCAAGCCGCCGCAAGCAAAGCCAACAGAATACTGGGTTGTATAAAAAAGGGGATTCACTCCAGAAATAAAGAGATTATTCTTCCACTCTACAAGACTCTGGTCCGGCCACATCTGGAGTATGCTGTCCAGTTCTGGGCACCGGTCCTCAGGAAGGATGTGCTGGAACTGGAGAAAGTCCAAAAAAGGGCAACAAAAATAATTAGGGGAATGGAGGACATCAGCTATGAGGAAAGACTACAAGCACTGAACCTATTCTCTCTGGAGAAGAGACGATTGAGGGGGGATATGATATCAATGTACAAATACTGTACTGGCGACCCTAGCATAAGGAACAAACTATTCAGAGAAAGGAGATACAATAAGACACGTGGCCACTCACTAAAACTTGAGGAAAGGCGGTTTAACCTTAAAGTGCGTAAGGGGTTCTTCACTGTAAGAGCGGTAAGGATGTGGAATTCTCTTCCACAAGCAGTCGTATCAGCGGGAAGCATTGATAGTTTCAAAAAACTATTGGATGGACACCTTAAAGACCACAACATACAGGGGTATACAATGTACGGTTAAAAGCAAACACACACACACATCATAGGTTGAACTGGATGGACTGATGTCTTTTTTCAACCTCACTAACTATGTAACTATGTAAGAGGACAATAGGGTACCCAGTCCTCGTTTATTCCATAGATGTAATGCAGCATGGGTTAGAGGGGAAACGGAGGTAAGTTTGTGGAAATCTCGTTTGTGACCCCACGGAACCCTTTTGGGATCTATAGGGGAAAGGTCCTGTTCAGCCATAGAAGAGGCCTTTTGAAAGGGATGAGGGAACCATTCCAACATACATGCCAACACAGCTGCTTTGTGATACAGTTCATAATCTGGTAACCCTACACCCCCTTGAAGTTTAGGAAGAGTAAGAAGTTTAAATCTCAAGCGGGATAAAACCCGATTCCATACGAAGCCTATCGATAAGGAGGGTAATGAGGCGAAAAATTGTTTGGGGACAGCAATAGGAACTGTCTGGAACAGATAAAGTAGTTTAGGAAGGGTGTCCATCTTTAAAGTATTTATGCAGTCGAACCACAGTAGTTGGGATGAATTTCAGGATTCTAAATCCTTCCGAATGCAGGTTAACATGGGCGTATCGTTTAAAGCATAGAGATCAGAAAGATTGGAAGGAATGGTAATACCAAGATAAGAAATGCCTTTAAGTGCTGCATTGGAAGGACAAAATAGAGTGTAAATGAGCAACAGTGGACAATCATAGGGATATATTAAGGGCCTCCCTTTTTTAAATGTTTAATTTCAAATTGCTGAATTCCCCAAACTTACGGAATTCATGCAATAAGGAGGGTAGGGAAGTATGGGGCTGTTGTATATATACAAACAGATCATCTGCATATAGGGAAAGTTTTTAATGTAGGGAGGGAGTTTGTATACCTACAATGGAGTCATTCTGTCTTATAGCGCAAGCCAAGTGTTCCATAACCAAAACGAAAAGTAAGGGAGACAGTGGGCAGCCCTGTCATGTCACATTGGAAATGGAAAATGGTTTAGAAGATGTACCATTGACCAAAACAGACGCAGAGGGCCGAGTATAGAGTGACATGACCTTGGTGATAAATGTCTATTCAATGCCAAGCTGTTCCAGGGATAGACGAAAGAACTGCCAGTTCACTTGGTCAAACGCCTTTTCAGCGTCAAATGAGAGAAGGCATGCTTTCAGTTTGTGTTTTTCAATATAAGAGATAAGGTAGAGAATTTGATGGTATTGTCTCTGGCCTCCCATCCAGGGACAAACCCCACCTGGTTCTTGTATATAATTGTAGGTAGGAGGTGAGATAGGCGGTTGGCCAAGACTTTGGCAAAGAGTTTCATGTCTAAATTGAGGAGGGAGTTCAGGCAATAGCTCCTACATTGGGAGGGATCTTTCCCTGGTTTTGAGATGATGGAGATATTGGTGGATAATTGGTCTATGGAGGCGAAGTGGAAGTTGTCGACTGAATTGAAAGCTGAAGTCAGTAAGGGGGCAAGAAGTAGAGCAAAGGTCTTATAGAATCTAGATGTGAAGCCATCTTGGCCGGAGCAATTACCTAATTTCAAGTTACTCTTGCTGGGCGCAGGAACGAGCCCTGCTTTAAAAACTCAGATACAAAATTTAAATTGCATGCACCTGTCATACAAGTGCAGAAAAATTAGGCCTTGGGTGTTGGTGGTGCCCTAAACCAAAAACATTGTCGGAAGCTAGCATTACGAAGATTGAGGAATAGGATAGGCAGCATATGCAGTTTTCAAGGGATGGCAGACCCCTAGCAAATTCAATCAGTTACATCAGCATCAGGTGCTTGATAGCTGCTGTTGATCCAGGACTGATTCATTTTAATAAAAGTCAGCTGGTCAACGGAGTCTGTGGACAGACGCACTCTTTTGTCAGTCACAAAACCTCCAGCAGCACTGAATGTCCATTCGGAAAGCATGCTGGAAGCAGGACAGGCCAGTAGCTCCATTGCATATTGAGCAAGTCCTGGCCAGTGGTCCATCCTCGTGACCCAGTAACCCAGTGGATGCTCAGTTGGAAAGGTCATCAAGTCTGCTCTTGCCCCTAGATAATCCTGCACCATATGATGGAGACGCTGCCGGTGGTTGCTTAAACCTAACAGCCCTGGGTGCTGAGGACTAAAGAATTGGTTAAAGGCATCGGTCAGCTGGTCGCCTTCTCCACCTCTCCTCCTTTGGCTGAACGATGCCTCAGAAACATGTCCAGAGAATGTTAACCTCCCAGTGTCTGGAAAGGTGTTACACAAATTTTTCTTCAAGGCGTCCCCAAGATGTTTCATCCACTGCTCCCTCTGTGAAGGCAGGATGAGCTCTGCAACTTTACCCTTGTAACGTGGATCAAGAAGGGTTGCCAACCAGTAATAATCCCTCTCCTTGATACCACGAAACCTCTGGTCCTTTCGCAGGCTTTGCAGAACCAGGGAGCCCATGCAGCGTAATTTTGAGGAGGCATGAGATTCTGAGTCCTCTGGGTCACTAAGGATGACATTGTCAGGAGCAACCTCTCCCCGTCTACATACAACTCCTTGGGTTTCTGGGGAATGACAACCATCCCTTGAAGACTTCTGTATGTTATCCTCTACATCCATGCTGCCACAATCCTCCTCCTCTTGCTCCTGTGTGTTTTGTCGCCCCACAGGAATGACATCTGCATAAAGGGGGCCTTGTGAGGAAAGGAAGCCCTCCTCTTCCTCCCGCTGTTCTGCCTCAAGTGCCGTGTCCATGATTCCATGAAGCGTGTGCTCCAGCAGGAAGACTAGAGGGATAGTGTCACTGATGCATGCATCATCCTGGCTCACCATCCTTGTGGCCTCCTAAAATGGTGACAGGACAGTGCATGCATCCTTTATCAGCAGCCACTGGCATGGCGAAAAGAAGCCAAGCTCCCCTGAGCCTGTCCTTGTGCCATACTCACACAGGTACTCATTGATGTTAGTCCTCTGAGTTCACTTAGTGGGCATGTCACAATGAGGTGGTTGGTGGGCAGGTTGAATTCCCGTTGAATGTCAGATAGCCGAGCATTGGCATTGTACGACCGCCGGAAAAGGCCACAGACTTTTCTGCCTGTTCCACAGGCTCCTTGTCTACAGCTACTCATTCTGTAGCCTCACCATCATGCACGAAGGAGTCACCTGAATTATTTAATCATAGTGTCAGTTACATGATGCTGGAGGATGTGCAGCAATATGAATGCTCCCATGTTGGTTCCCAGGTTGTGGAAAGGAAGAACGTGAGCTTAGAAAGAGAAGGTGACAATGACGGATAAGAAACTAGCAGTCATGTTCCTACAGCTGCAGCATACTGCCAAGTTTGCTCTAGTGACGAGGAGGGAGGGGATGATGAGGTCACTGACTTTACTTGGGTGCCTGAGAGAATAGAGGAGGAAAGTGAGGAGGTGGCACAAATCCAACGAGGCAGGATGTGCTCCAGGGGCTGCCTTAAAGGCAGCCACCCTATTGCATCACGCCACAGAGCTCCACAGGTGCAGGGCGCTGCAAACTCCCAGTTCCAAAAATTCATTGGTGTGGGCTCTTTTCAACACGTGAAGTAGACCGCAGCGTTGCTGTTTGCAATCTCTGTCTGAAGCGGATCAAGCGTGGCTAGAACACCAGCCACTTGGGCACCACATGCTTGACTGAGAGGGATGATGGTATAGCAATGAGTGCCACAGATACTTGCACTCAATCTAGTATGAGCCTGTGTGACAGAGCAAGAGGAGGATGAGGACGGCTTAGTTATCCACTCCACCAACTCTTCTGCATGTTGTGGCTCAATAACATGGCCTGCACCAGGAAAAAAGGACAAGAGTGCCCTGCCTGCAGAGGATGCACCATGTCCATGGCCACCACTTTTCACTGTGGACACAGAGGCTGCTTACCCTCTTTTAGTGGCCTGTGAGCATCTTCCTCTCCTTTTTGGTCTTTCGGACATGATGTGGATTTTGGGGTGGTTTTTTATAACTGATTATTATAGAATGTGTGATGGAAATATGATGCTTGGGTGCAATACTTTTGTGCTTGGTGCACTATAAACCGTTTTATTCTAGTTTTTTTAGTAATAAAGAAAAAATAATTATAAAGCCCAAAAAAATAAAACCCCTGCTGAGGCAGAAGGAATAGCGCCTGAGATGCACAAGGGGTATAGCAATTATGCCCTTAATATTATTGGTGCTGGTGCGCCAACAACAGAAACACCCACGTCTGGAGCAGAAGGAAGAGCATCTGAGATGTACAAGAGGGTACAGCAATTATGGCCCTAATATTATTGTTGCTGGTTCACCACCAAAATAAACACCCACATCTGGAGCAGAAGGAAGAGCACCTGAGATGCATAAGGGGGTACAGCATTTATGGCCCTAATATTATTGTTGCTGGTTAACCACTCACCAAAAAACACCCAATTCTGGAGCAGAAGGAAGAGCGTCTGAGATGCACAAGGGGGTACAGCAATTATGGCCCTAATATTATTGTTGCTGGTTCACCACCCACCAAAATACACCCACGTCTGGAGCAGAAGGAAGAGCACCTGAGATGCACAAGGTGGTACAGCAATTATGGCCCTAATATTATTGTTGCTGGTCGACCACCAAAAAAAAAATGGATTTTTGTAAGATCCTACCGTAAAATCCTTTTCTCTTAAGCTCATTGACAGACGTAGTCTTCTTGATTCTCAAGAGCTGGGTTATGTTGTCTCCGCAGGAGTAGGACTAGGCAGAAAGACAAAACGTTCTGGCTCCACCTTAGGGGCAGTCCCTGAGGGTATATCCTCCCTCTCTCTGCTACATGGAATCAGTTCTGTTCTAAAGCAGTAACAGAGAATTTAACCCAACCCAACTCAATGATAGAGGGGCGGGTACTACGTCTGTCAATGAGCTTAATAGAAAAGGATTTTACGGTAAGATCTTACAAAAATCCATTTTTCTCTATCGCTCATTGACAGACGTAGTCTTCTTGATTCTCAAGAGCTGGGACATCCAGAAGCAGTGCCACAAATGAGGGGTGGGATTGACAAAAATCAAAATCCAAACTAGAAGGCCCAACCGGTGCCAAACTAGAAGTTTTAAAGGCTCATTATAAACAAAGAATGAGACTCAAATGAAAATTTCCAACGGAAAAAACCCTCGAGGTAGACCACTGGTCTCCTCAAATTGCGGCCTGCAAAACCTTGCGGCCAAACGAGGCATCAGACGATGCCATTACATCAACTTTATAATGTTTTGTAAAGGTATGCACCGACGACCAGGTAGCCGCCTTGCACACCTGGACCACTGACGCCTGATGGCGAAAGGCCCATGACGCACTAAGCGCCCGAGTGGAGTGCGCCTTAACAGGGAACGGGGGCTCCCGACCCTTAATAGAATAAGCCTGTACCACCGTCTGTCTGATCCATTTGGAAATGGTCGCGGCAGATGCAGGCAACCCCTTTTTGGGTCCATCCGGGATCACAAAAAGTGAATCCGTCTTGCGAAACGAGTCTGTCGTTTTCAAGTATACCCTGATCGCCCGGACCACATCCAAGGAGTGCAAAGCAAACTCCCGAGGATGACTGGGCTTAGGACACAGGGAAGGTAATACAATTTCTTCATTCAGATGAAATTCTGAAACCACTTTTGGTAGGAAAGATGGATTCGGACGAAGAACCACCTTATCTCTATGAACCACCAGATATGGTGAACGACAAGATAATGCGGCCAGTTCTGACACCCTGCGTGCAGAAGTAATAGCCACCAAGAAGGCCACCTTCTGGGACAACGTAGGTAGAGGAATCTCCCTAATATCTTCAAAGGGAGGTTTCTGAAGAACCGACAACACTAAATTAAGATCCCAGGGTGGTAACGGCGCGCGCACTGGCGGAGCCAGATGTCGCACCCCCTGGATGAAATTCCGCACCAAGGAATGAGTAGCCAAAGGCTTCTGAAAGAAGATAGCTAATGCTGAGACCTGACCCTTGATAGTACTCAAGGCCAGTTTCTGCTCAACCCCTTGTTGCAGAAAAGCTAATATTCGACTAATCGAATAAGACCGTGGACGGAACCCCAGAGGTTCACACCATGCAATGTAGGACTTCCATGTACGATGATAAATCTTTCTGGAAGTCGCTTTCCTTGCTTCAACTAGAGTAGGAATAACTGAAGTTGACAAACCTTTGTCCTTCAGCACCTGGGTCTCAATAGCCAGGCCGTAAAGCAGGATGGAAGATCGGTCCCTGAGACAGTAGGTCCTCCCTGAGAGGAAGTCTCCACCGGACGTCTGCCACCAGTCTGACCACGTCGGCGTACCAAGCTCGACGAGGCCAGTCCGGAGCTACCAGAATTACTGGAATTCCTTCCTCCTCTATCCTGCGAAGAAGTCTTGGCAGTAACGCGAGAGGAGGGAATGCATACATTAGCTGGTATTGCCCCCACGGGGCGATCAGTGCATCTGCGGTCTCTGCTAGAGGATCGCGGGAGCGAGCCACGAATCTCTGAACTTTCCTGTTGAATCGTGATGCCAACAGATCCACATCCGGGGTGCCCCACCGTAGGCACAACTGGTGGAAAACGTCTGGATGGAGGGACCATTCCCCCTGATCCAGAGTCTGACGGCTGAGATAATCTGCCTGCCAATTCTCCACCCCCGGAATGAACACCGCAGAGATCGCTGGAACAAATCGTTCCGCCCAGCGAAGAATGCAAGCCACTTCTTTGGCCGCTCGGACACTCTTGGTGCCCCCCTGGTGATTGACATAAGCCACAGCCGTGGCATTGTCCGACTGGATCCGAACCGGGCTGCCCTGGAGCTGCTCGGTCCAGTGAATCAGACAAAGTCTGATCGCTCTCAGTTCCAATACATTTATCGGCAACCTGGATTCTTCCGGGGACCAAAGTCCCTGGACAGATAACTGACCGAGAATTCCTCCCCATCCGGATAGGCTGGCATCCGTGGTCACTATCGTCCAATATATTGGCAGAAATGACTTTCCCTGGCTGAGCATCGGAGACCGAAGCCACCAGACCAGAGACTCTCTGGTCTGTTTGCTCAATCAGATCTGATTGTCCAGGGATTCCGGATTCCGATTCCATCTGAGAAGAATCTCTTGCTGAAGAATTCGGGTATGGGACTGGGCAAATGGGACTGCTTCGAAGGAAGCCACCATCAACCCCAGAACCCTCATGCAAGTCCGAAGGGAAGACCAGCTGTTGGATAGTAACAACTGGACTGCTGATTGAATCTTTCGGAGTTTCCCTACCGGAAGAAAAACTCTTGTCCTGACTGTGTCTAGAATTAGACCCAGATATTCGAGCCTCTGGGTGGGAACCAGAAATGACTTTTGCTGGTTCACCAGCCACCCGAATTCCTGTAAAGAAATCATAGTAATTTCTATGTTTTGTAGCAAGGTCTGAGGAGACTCTGCATGAAGCAGAAGATCGTCTAGGTAACCAAGAATCGATATGCCTCTTTGGCGCAGTAGTGCCAACATTGGGGCCAACATCTTCGTGAAGACCCGAGGAGCCGTGGCGAGACCGAAAGGTAACGCCACAAACTGATAGTGGTTCTTTTCTACGGAAAAGCGTAGAAACCGCTGATGTCCTGCGAAAATGGGAATGTGAAGATATGCGTCCTTGATGTCTATGGACGCTAGGACATCCCCTGGATGCAGGAAGGCTGCTACTGTGCGAATGGACTCCATTCTGAATCTTCTTATGTTGACAAAAGAATTGAGTGCCCTTAAGTCCAGAATTGGACGCACTTTGCCCTCTTTCCTGGGTATTGTAAATAGGTTTGAATAAAACCCTTGAAACCGTTCTGTCCAAGGAACGTGGACTACCACTCCTTGTTGTAGTAAATCCGTGACTGCTCTCCGCAGATCTTCTAAACGATCCGGGGATAATCGAATATTGGAAGGGAAGAATCGCGCCGGTGGGAGAGATCGAAACTCGATCTTGTACCCTGAACTTATGACTTCGCAAACCCACTTGTCCGGGATTCTGGAAAGCCATGGATCCGGGAACCGGCGAAGACGTCCCCCCACCCCAGTTATGGGTGGGGGCGCACCTTCAGGCTTTGGACGATTTATCTTCAGGTCTGGCGGGGGCGGGCTTTTGCTTGCCCAACCAACGACCCCTGACGCCTCCTGAAGGAGCTTTGGAGGACTTAATTTTTTCACCCGCGGGACGAAAAAACCTCTTGTGAGCAGAAAAAGAAGGCCCTCGTCTTTGACGAGTTCCTTTACCTTTAAAATTTTGCGGTAAAAAGGTGCTCTTTCCACCCGTGAGATCCTTAATGATCTCATCTAAGTTGGCTCCAAATAGACGCTCTCCTAAAAAGGGGATATTAGCCAATGCTTTTTTGGAACCTTGGTCGGCTAACCAACCTTTTAGCCACAGTGTACGCCTGAGAACCACTGCTGAGACTGATGCTCCCGCCAATAATGGAGTGGCGTCTAACGCCGCATCACACACAAACTGTAACCCCTGTATCATTTGTTCCAACAAATCTGATACCGCCTGAGGGACCTCTTCTAAGTCCCGGCGTAACCACTTGGTCCATTCAGTTACAGCCTGCGAAACCAGACCAATAGCTATTATAGGTCTGAAAGCTGATCCAATCAAGGAAAACATGGTGCGAGACATAGCTTCTATCTTGCGATCCACTGGATCTTTAAAAGACGGAGCGTCTTCTAGAGGAATAACCGTGGCTTTATTCAATCTAGCAATTGGTGAATCCACCACAGGTGGTTCTGTCCATTTCTTAATGAGGGTTTCCTCAAACGGATAACGTCTGTTAATGCGTTTAGAAATAGTAAAAGTGCGTTTTGGCAGACGCCATTCTTCTTCGATTGGATTGCCAAAACATTTGGGCAATGGAAAAACCTTCGCCGCTTTGATGCGTTTTTTAGTCCCAAAAGGGATTTCAGTTTCAGCTATTTCCGACGGAATACCCTGTAATCTTAAAGTTTCTTGAACAGATACAATGAGTGCGTTTACCAACGCTTCCTCTCTGGCTATGGCTGATGCCGAAACATCCTCCTCACTGTCTGAAGAGACAGTACCCGAGACACCAATCCCAGATGAAGTACCTGCAACTGCAGAAATAGGCTCAGAGTCTGAATCTGAGGTTTCAGATAATAAGGGGTTAGGCGGGGGTCGCTTTCTTGCGCCCTGTCCCTGACAAGCCACTTCCACCCGGGACACAAAAGTTTCCATAATAGCTGACAATGATTCAATCGTCAGTGGGGTGCTGGAGGATCCTGCAGACCCCTCGAGGGGATCCGGAGGAGATACATGAGTGGCAGGGTCCATGTTAATTCAGGACACCTTTGCCAGAAAAACAAAAAAACTTTTTTTTTTATGTGTCTCCCCCTAGCGCAATAGCGCCCCTCAGAGTACCTGCTTCTCGATCCCCACAGAGAGAGAGAGGGACCCCCAAGGCTCACCAACCGATGCAGTGAAGTTTCCAACCAACTGCAGTCAGCGTCTGTCTTTTACAGACTGGAAGGAGCTGTTTGCTTTTCCCGGGTAGAAGGACGTGGCTCCGCCCCCTGTGTACGCCTTCCGGCGTTCCCAGCTCTCCACGAGGTAGCTGGGCTCATGAAACATGGCCGCCCCCATACAAGAGACATAAGACTCCAAAAACATGGAGGCCGGCGTGACCTGAGGACATACATGCACTTGGTCTACGGCAAAATGGCGGCGGACCGCCGAAATCGTTTTCCCAGCACATCCACCTGCATCTCTGCTAAGTGGCGATATATGGATCTACAGGAGATACACTACAAATAAGGTAGGATTATACCTCCTATGTCTGCTGTAATGTTACAGTCTGCTGGGTAGAGTGTTAGCTCTCAAACCAAGTCCACTTCCACAAACACATACTGTATTTACAAGGGGGACTTCTTAGTGTCAGATATATACTGACCATGTATGGAGGGGCCCATAATTCATACTGCCTCATAACGAGGAAAGAAAAAAGGGAACGTTTACTCACCATACCAAACCGACAGGCACCCTCTCTTCACAATACCCTCTCCACCGGGGTGGGGGGTTGTGGACCACTCCGGACGCCTCGACTCTCTGGTTCCTGGCGTCCAAGCGAGACTTTTAACTCGCAAGGTCAGTCCCTCCACTGGGACTCCGTCGCGGCCGACCCAGCGCGGAGCTCTGGTCTGCACGCGCTCGTAGGCAGAAACCGGGGTGACCACTGGATCTCAACATCCAGCCCGTCGCCCAGCCCCGCATACTTACTTGAATGTGTCGCGGCCGACCAAGCGCAATGCAATGGTCTGCGCGCGCTCGTAGGCCGGCTGGGGTGACCACAAGTGTCGCCCAGTCCGGCGTTTTTGCTTGAAGATCTCACAGGAAAAAAACACTGGAGAAAAACTACCTAAAAAATGTTTTTTCTAAAGAAAAAAATCTTGCCAGGACCAAAAGATCCCAGCAAGGAACTTAGGTCCTTACTCCTGACTAGACAGAAAAAAACTGATTCCATGTAGCAGAGAGAGGGAGGATATACCCTCAGGGACTGCCCCTAAGGTGGAGCCAGAACGTTTTGTCTTTCTGCCTAGTCCTACTCCTGCGGAGACAACATAACCCAGCTCTTGAGAATCAAGAAGACTACGTCTGTCAATGAGCGATAGAGAAACATCCACTTCTGGAGATGAAGGAAGAGCGTTTGAGATGCACAAGTGGAGCAGCAATTATGCCCTTAATATTATTAGTGTTGCTGCACAAAAAAAAAAAAAAAAAAAAATCGCTGCTATCACAGGACGCACTACCACCTGCAAAAAACAGGGGGGAATACTAATATTGCAGCAACAGAACCTGATAATAAAGATATATATATATTCAAAAGAATATATTCTTCGCGCCTAGGAAAGCCTAATTAAGCAGATAGATTCACTAATAAATATATATAATATTAAAATTAAAATTAAGTTAGCAGCTGCTATAGAATATAGAGGAAATGAATAAAAAAAAAAACAAAGTAGATGGGATTAAATAGCACTTGCTGGTAGGATCAGGATCATATAAGAATATAAAATCGGTGATGGAATATAGTTAAAAATGCTATTAGCATAAATTATGTAAATTATAACTCATAAAATAAACACACAGTGTTGAATATATTAATAAATAACAAAAGTGTCATAAAAGTGCATATAAGTGCCAAATAAAGTCCATAAAAAGTTAATGAGTGACTTAGTGACGAATAATCCACTTGAGTGCAGAGAGAAAGTGCAGGTGCTCAGTGTTGGATCCTCCAATGGTCCAAAAAACCAATCACGAGAAGTGACTTCAAGAAAGGATAAGATGTAAACTCACCAGAAATGGTGGGTCTCAATCACCTTACGGCAGAGAGACTGATAACGCTTTATGACCTTCCAGGTCAAAGGAGTGGTAACTGCTGGGCTGTTTTCCCCATAGACCGAAATCCCCTTCCTGAACAGATAAGGTCCTCCAAGTCCGGTTAGGGAAAAGAACATAAAGCTCCAGATGGTGCAGTACCGTTTAAAAGGTTTTTATTGAAGTTATTGATCAAACAATTGCAAAATGAAGATAAAATTCAGTATATCCGCGCCCGCTGTTATGATGTCTGTAGCGTGGAGAGCGGTAGCTACCGGATTGCGTTCCACGTGACTTCCGGGCTGACAGCGTGCGTTCCACCAGAGTCGGTTTAGGTGGAACGCATGCCGTCAGCCCGGAATCTTTCCTCCTAACACACTACACACGGCTGCCATTTAAGCAGTCTTTGTATAGTGTGGGGCATGGACTTGAACTCAAAACTCATCCCTACTCAAGAGTGGGTAACGCTATTTCCGAAATATACACCATGTCTGATTGTGGGGACAAAGTTTTCAGTGGGGGGGGGGCTAAAGGTAGGTTATATAATTGGGAATAGTACTGCCGGAAGGCTGCTGAGACGCCTTGGGTGTTACAAATCCAATTGTCCTGAGGGTCATAAATGAGTTAGATGGGCTAGCAGGGTGGGCGTGGGTGGATAACCCTTGCTAGGGGTTGGCCACATTTAATGGCAAGAGAATAGTAATGGTTGCGGGCCTTGTCCCTAGCTATGAGGGAGCGTGAGTCAAGCAATTGAAGTAAGTCACATCTTGCGTTGGAGAGATTTACATAAGTAGAAGTGTTTAGACTTTGTGTGTGGTTTTAAGAGCGGCTATGATAGAAAGTAGCTTATTCATTTCTAAGGTGCGGGCTTTCCTTAGGCGGGAACCGTGATTAATGAAAATCCTGCGTATCACGCATTTCAAAGCCTCCCATTGGGTCAGTGGTCCTGTGTCATCAGACCAATGATCCAGGACAAAGTTCTGAATGGCTTGTTTGACTTTAGAGATGCAGGAAGAATCCTTGAGTAAGTTATCATTCAGTCGCCAAGGGAATCCCTTACGGGGTGTGGGCAAACAAGCAAGACTTAGATTACCCAAAGAAGATTGGTTAGGCAAATCTAAAAGGGATTGGGATATAAAAAAATAATCAATACGGCTGTAAGAGTTATGGGCAACTGAATAATAGCTATAGTCTCTCTTTGTGGGGTGTAGTGTCGGCCAGGCATCCACTAACTGAGTAGAGTGTAAAAGTGTTTTGATTTTTGTTAGGGTGGAGCGTGGAACAGAGGACTTACCAGACGATGTGTCTGCGGATGGGGTCAAAGCAATGTTGAAGTTGCTGCCCAAGATGATACAGGGGCCACCAAAAGATGTCAATCTGTCAAGGACTGAAGACAGAAAACTGCCTTGGTCTTGATTAGGGCCATAAACGTTCACTACTGTGAAAAAAGGATTTCAATTTTAATTTAAAAAAAAATGAAATGACCTGAGGAATCAATCAATGTTCTCAAGACCTCTGGGTCAAAGGATTTGTGAAATGCTACAAACACCCCTCTGGACTTAGCCTGTGGGTTTGTACTATGATACCAGGAGCGGTAGTATTGATTATGGATAGCAGGGACATTGTCTCTGCGGAAGTGGGTTTCCTGTAAGGGCAAAATCTTAGTCCGCTGTTTATGGAAGTAATACGGTATCTGACTCCACTTTTCTGGTATATACAAGCCCCTAAAGGAGGATAGTGTTATTGGGTCAGATATCATCATGTCAATAAAAAAAAGGAGCAAAGTGTAATATATACTGAACAAAATTATAAACGCAACACTTGTTGTTGCCCCCATTTTTCATGAGCTGAACTCAAAGGTCTAAGAAAACCGGGATTCATCCATGAAGAGAACACCTCTCCAAAGTGCCAGATGGCATTCAACCTGAGCATTTGCCCACTCAAGTCGGTTTACTATAACGAACTGCAGTCAGGTCGAGACTCCGAAGAGGACGACGAGCATGTAGATGAGCTTCCCTGAGACGATTTCTGACAGTTTGTGCAGAAATTCTTAGGTTATGTAAACCGATTTTTGCAGCAGCTGTCCGGGTGGCTGGTCTCAGACGATCTTGGAGGTGAAGATGTTGGATGTGGAGGTCCTGGGCTGTTGTGGTTACACGTGGTCTGCGATTGTGAGGCCGGTTGGATGTACTGCCAAATTCTCTGAAACACCTTTGGAGATGGCTTATGGTAGAGAAATGAACATTTAATTCACGGGCAACAGCTCTGGTGGACATTCCTGCAGTCAGCATGCCATTTGCACTCTCCCTCAAAACTTGTGACATTTGTGGCATTGTGCTGTGTGATAAAACTGAACATTTCAGAGTGGCCTTTTATTGTGGCCAGCCTAAGGCACACCCGTGCAATAATCATGCTGTCTAATCGGCATCTTGATATGCCACACCTGTGAGGTGGATGGATCTCAGCAAAGGAGAAGTGCTCACTAACACAGATTAAGACAGATTTGTGGACAATATTTGAGATAAATAGGCCTTTTGTGTACATAGAAAAAGTCTTAGATCTTTGAGTTCAGCTCATGAAAAATGGGGGCAAAAACAAAAGTGTTGCGTTTATAATTTTGTTCAGTGTATGTTGTTAATCTAAGCTACACAACGTTTAGTCATAGAGGTACTCAAGTTAGGAGTTTATAAAGAAGAGAGAAGAAAAAGAAGAGATGGGGATAAAGTATAGAAGTAGAAAGAGAAAGGGAGAAGCAATAAGAAGACAAGTAGGTGGAGCCACCCTCTCCATGCACTGGAGGACTGAGATAGCACAGCCATGGAGGAGGCGATCCACCCTAAAATAAAAAAAAACGTCAGGCCACTAAGTGGCAATAGTGCAATACCAAAAAATGTGTGTATCCAGAAGTTACTTAACTGTCTACATAGAAAGCAGTGCATAAGAAAGCACTGAGAGGCCTAGGTGGGATGTCGTGAAAGGCACATATGACAGCCCCCAGTCCAGCAAACAAGGTAGGGTCAACTCCCTAAACCACAATGGGCTATGGATAAAGGTCACCCTGGTAAAAAAAAAAAAAAACACAGATCATCAGAAAGAAGGAAAAAAAAATCTCTATAGTAAGAATGATAAAACAGTGGTTGACTAATGAGCAATGCTGGTGGCAAAGCTAACTGACCTAAATCCATAGCCTACACTGGAAGAAGGGTAAGCAATAAACGTAACAATAAGTATGAACTGTCAGTTTGAAATATTAAAGCAAATAATTATATCAGCATCAAAAACTGGATGAAGAGACCCCAGAGAATCACAATAAAGGGGCACAAGCTCCAGTTAAGGGCAAAGAATGTTCCTGTCCAAACAAAGGGATATAGTAAAACAAGAAAGTGGGGTATGGGGTAGTCAATCATTCGGAGAGGAGGATCTGGAACACTTCTTTCTTGCCTTGGCATTGCCACTGAGGTAGTAGTGGTAGACCCGGAGTCGTCGGTGTGAAGGGCCAATCTGGCAGGGACACTTAGGGTAACTCCAATGCACCAAGGAAATTCGGTAGGTCACCTAGTGTGTGGATTATTGCAGTCTTCTCTTCATGGTGGACCCGCAAGTGAAAGGGGAACCGCCACTGGTATTTGATGTGTCATTCCTGTAATATCTGTGTAAGCGGTTTCAAAGCTCGCTGCATTGCCAGTGTTTGACATGAAAGATCCGGCCTGAGCATGACAGGGGTGTCGTTTAGCATGATGGTGTCTTGGGTGCAAGCCGCCCGCATGATACTTTCCTTGATTTTGTAGAAGTGCGCCCTGCACAGGGTGTCACGTAGAAAGGAGGAGTCTGTATTCCTCTGGCCCGAGGTCCTATGCACTCAATATAACTCAATGGGAGCATCTTTGGGTTGCTGTAGTACTTGGCTGAAGATGGCGGTAACAGCCGCAGTAAGATCTTTGGATCAATGGATTCTGAAATACCTCGGATCCTTATGCTATTGCGGCGAGTCCTATTCTCAATATCATCTTGTTGGTACATGAGTTGTTGTAATATGATAGTGTGGGAATTTAGTCTCCTCATCTGATTGGATGGCATTACAAAGACCATCAGTGGTATTCTAAATATCCTCCATGCAGACCCCCAGGTCTTTTTTATGCTTATATGTCTTTTCTATGCCTTTAACATAGTGTTCAAAATCATCTTTTGTAGGTAGAGACTTCATGTAGGCCTGGAGGGACCGCATGTGTGATTCTATGTCCCATCCTTACCCGGAGCATAGTGAGGTCTGGGTTAGGCTCTGGGATCTGCAAGTGAGCCCTGCTGCACCCTCTGAAGACGGAGAACGGCCGCGGGTGCTCCACTGTAGTGTGGTTGCTGAGTCAGAGCAGGCCAGAGAGGAAGGCTCCGGCGCCATTTTGGATGTCGACTGCTGTCTGCCCGAGACCGAGGATCGGATGAAGAAGTAGCACAGATAAGTACCAGGGTGGCCCCCTCCAGTCTTCTTCGGGTCCTTGGGTTGGATCCTGCCCATGTTATGTGGTTTGGGAGTCCGGTGGAGAAGAGTAAAGCCCCATGGAAGCTGTCCGTACCGGAAGCTGTAGAGGAACACGTCCTATAGCTCCATGCGCCAAGCCCCCCCGCTAGTCATTTTAAATGGGATTTGACTTGTTTTTTGTTTTTCTTTGGAAATTTCATTTTTGCTGCAGCATGTTTTTTTGCATGCTACAAATGCGTCACTTTACAGGCAGACTAAGAGGACTGCCCAGGCGCTATATTTAAAGGAATTTTTAATTTTTATTGTTGCACATTATGCATAATAATAATCACTGCTCCTGCAAAAACAATAGTTTAAATAATTATGGGCAGGTTAGAACATTTCCCCTGTTCGGGAGTTCTGCTGCGAACCAGAAAAGGGGTGTTCTGCCCATCCTTACCTACCACACACTAGTGAAGTATTAGTATAGGGTACAGCAGGGCACAGCCTAGGGTTCACATTCACATAGGGTCTCGAAAGATGTTAGTTAGGAAACTGACTATCGCATTTTGAGAGACCTTTAACGTTTAAAGGTTTTTATAGTTACAAAAACTTGGCAAAAGGTCATCTTTTATAAGTTACCAAACAATTGGGCAATATATTGTGATTTTGTGCATTAAAATTCAAAAAAGTTTTTTTTTCCCCAAAAAATTGCGTTTAAAAAAATCGCTGCGCAAATATCGTATGACAAAAAAAATTGCAACATCCACCACTTTATTCTGCAGGGCCTCTGCTTTAAAAATATAAATACTGTTTCAGGGTTCAAAATAATTTTCTAGCAAAACAAATTAATTTTTTCATGTAAACAAAAAGTGTCAGAAAAGGCTAATGGTTAGAAGAGTGGGTGATGTGTGGCTTAAGCTTCTAATGTTGGGCATAAAATGCCAGGACTGTTCAAACAACCCCCAAATTACCCCTTTTTAGGAAAGTAGACACCGCAAGCTATTTGCTGAGAAGCATTTTGAGTCCATGGAATATTTATTTCTTTAGCCACAAGTTTCTGGAAAAAAACATTTTTTTTTCTTTTTACACAAAGTTGTCACTTAAATGATATGTTGCTCACACATGTTATGGGTGTATGTGGAATTACACCCAAAATACATTCTGCTGCTTCTCCCAGGGGCGCAACTATAGGTGTTGCAATTGCAATTGCAACTGGGCTCCATGCTCCAGGGGGCCTGTGCAGCTCCCCTGTAACCTGGATAGGAGGGGCGGCGGAGGCAACATGTAGATGTAGCACCCTCCTAGGTGGGTGCTGTGAAAAGCATATGGGTGGCCCTGACTGCTTATCAGGGGAGCCTTAATTGTTCAGCTAGGCTGTCATGTGTTCTCAGGTGTGCATGTTGAGCTTGGGAGTCTCCCCACTGTGTCCAATGAGGGCTCTCATTGGACAGTGGAGGAAACCTAACCAATAGCACACCAGGCCTTGTATCTATCCCAGAGGGCAGATTATGCCGCAATGCATCCTGGGATGGGGTATAAGTCTGAGGGGAGCACATGACAGGGGGTTTTGGCGGGAAGCAGAGTCCCGGGAGGAAGGTGACATCTGTCTCTCCTCCTTGGCGGTCAGCCTAGAGGACAGAAGGTTGAGCTGAGCTGCAGAGAGGGATCCAGTGTGCTGAGGACCGTGCGGAGCTGTTAGGGCCGGAGTTTCCAAGAAAGCAGAGTCGTGAGTACTGTAAACTGCCCCGGGGTCTGCCTAGGATAGGAGACCACTCCAGGAAGGTAGCTAACCGGGAGGAAGCTTAGAAAGGGGATGCCAGAGTCTAAGCCCTGAAGAGAATTCTGTGAGAGGGGCTGCCGGTGCGGGCCCTGAAGTATTAAGAGTTGCAGCAAGGTTTACAAGTAGCTACCTCAGCCAGGAAGGCTAAAGGAAGCAGTACAAAGGACTTTTGAGTCACAAGGAAGTGTCAGAAGTCAGTTCAAGTCCACAGACAGCAAGTTAGAGTTAACTTGCGCCAAGGGGCATTGACCGGCATTCAGCCAGCGTTAAGTCAGCGTCAAGAGGCATTTTTCTCAGAGTCCCATTCTATTGTGTATAGTCGAGCCAGAGGCGTATCCCACTCATTCCCTTCTCCCATCCAAGTTCCAAAAATAAATACAAAAACCAAAGATGCCAGACTGTTTCTTGTCTCAGTGTTCACACTTGTAGAACATGCTTAAATGTGCTGTTGTTATTGGCGGTAACCCTGGCAGACTCACATCCAGCACAATGGCTGGGAAGTCTGCTAGATAGAGAAATCACGGTTCTCCTTTTTCCTCCTGTAGCTGCAGCAGGAAAATGAAGGAGGTTCTTCTGTATGCTGTCCCCACCACTCCTCCTATCCAGTTCACTTGTGTTCTGCTGTCTCTGGGCCCCTGTGTGCTCCCCTGGTCCCCCCCCTCCCCACTGTGCTCCCTTCCCTCTCCTGCCGGCTGCTGCAGGGGATGTGTCACAATAGAGAACCAGGAAGGGGTCGTTAAATATGTAATTTACCAGCTCTGAATGGACAGAGTCTTAGCCAGTGACATAGTAAAAAAAATAAAATAAAAAATAATACAATTAAAGTACCAAAAAATAAAACCTACTGACACCAGTGGGTGAAATTCCAGGATCGCAAAGGTCACACTTGCGACTGGGCCCTGGCTGTGGGGGGCCCCAAGATGGCAGGAAGCTGGGCCCACTGCAGAACTTGTGAAAGGGTCCCATTGCGGGACCGTAATAAAGGGCCCCGCAACGAGAGTAAAGGGCCCCAGGATCAGGGGGAAGAGCCCCAGGCTTGAAGGGAAGGGCCCCAGCCAGAGGTCCGGGGGGGCTCTTCATGGTTTCTTGCACTGGGGCTCTGAAGGTTCAAATTACGCCTCTGGCTTCTGCTAATTATGGGGATACCACTTTTGGGCAGTCTAGCCGCGTTACAGGACCCCGAAAACCAATCACCGCCTTCAGGCTTTCTAAGGGCATAAATTGCTTATTTCACTTCCTTTCTACCTATCACAGTTTCGGAGGCCCTGAAATGTCAAGATGGCACAACCCCCCCCCCCCCTCCTTAAATTACCCCTTTTCGGAAAGTAGACACCCCAAATATTTGCTGAGAGGCATGGTGAGTATTTTGCAGATATCAGTTTTTGGCAATTTTTTGGGGAAAATGAAGAAAGAAAAGGAAAATGTATTTTTTCTCTTCTCTTTTTCAATTTTCAAAACCTTGTGACAACAAGCGAGATCTACAAAATACTCAACATGCCTCTCGAAAAATAGCTTGGGGTGTCTACATTCCAAAAAGGGGTCATTTGGAGGGGTTGGTGCTATCTTGGCATTTCAGGGCCTCCGAAAATTTGATAGTGTTTTCAAACACTTGTGACGAAAAAATTAAACATTCAGTGGGCTCAACATGCCTCTCAGCAAATTCCTTGAGATGTCCATTTTCCAAAAAGGGGTAATTTTTTTTTGGGGGGGGGGGTTGTACTGCCTTGCCATTTTAGCACCACAAGAAATGAGATAGGCAGTCAGAAAGTAAAAGCTGCGTAAATTCTAGTATATATACCATAGTTTGGTATATAACTCGCTATAACTTGCGCAAACCAATAAATATATGATTGGTATTTTTTTTTACTAAAGACATGTAGCTGGTAGCATTTTGGTCTACATATATGACAAAATTTCAGTTTATTGTATATTTTTTATAACAAAAAGTAGAAATTGTTTTTTTTTTTCAAATTTTCGGTCTTTTTTCATTTATCTCGCAAAAAAAAAAAAAAAAAATCCCAGTGGTCCTCAAATACCACCAAAAAAAAGCTCTATTTGTGGGAAAAAAAGGACATACATTTTGTTTGGGTACAGAGTTGCATGACCACGCAATTACCAGCTAAAGTAGCGCAGTGCCTAATTGCAAAAAATGCTCTGGTCAGGAAGGGAGTGTAATCTTCCGAAGGTCATAAACACCTCTGCTGCACTAGGACAGTGGCTTATGGTCTACAACATTCTGGTCTACAACATTCTGGTCTACAACATTCTGCTACCTGCTACTTGTTCCTGGGCTTCATCTCCTTTTGCTGTCCTGCTATCTGACCACACTTGAACTCTGCCAGAACCAACCCCTAGCTTGCTCTTTGACCACATCCCTGCCTGATCCTTCTGCTTACCAGTCCCAACGCCAGCCTGAACCTGACTATTCTGCCTGCTGCTCTGTACTGCACACTGTGCAGCCACTGCACGCATGCGCCCTCCAAAAACATTTTTCTTTCCCCCACCTCATGCTATTTAGATTTGAAAAAATAAAATAATCACTAATCATAGAGAAATTTAGGGATGTTGGAAACTAAACACTGAGAGAAAAATAATTTTTGCAATTTATTGCCACCCCTAGCCACAGCTAGAATAAAACAAAGTGGCAGGAGGTTGGAAGAGGACCATGACCTCTGTGTAGAAGGTAAACATTTGAGGGCTCTTATTAAAGGGAGGCCCGGAGCAGGAGTGGAGCAATAGCATAGGGCCAGCATGACTAGGTGGACAGGGGAGTGGTAGGGGTTAAGTCAGGAACAAGTTAGACAGTGGGGTCATGGGGGGGGAGCTAAGTTGTGGAGTTTAGAGTCAGGGGGAGGTGGGGCTGGCAGGCAGGAAGAGGTGGGATCTGCTGGGGGGCGCCAAAATCCCCTCACTCGGCAGAAGAAGCGTCCCTCCCTCCCTATTGTTTGAACTCTATTTGTTGGGTCCTTGGTGGGGGTTTGTTCTTTTCTTTGTTTTTTGACGGGTTTGCCTGGGATGTCGTGGCAGCTGTGGCGTCTTTTTGTTGGTCTTTGCTGGCAGTTGCAAGAACCTTTAAGTCAAGATAATGGTTCGGGACCCACTGGTGGTAGGTTCCCTCTGGTGCGTTAGAGTTGAGCTCAGTTTGACTGGAAGGTAAAATGGGGACACTGCGGGTAGAGTGTTGTCTCAGAGCTGGAGTTTTGCGGCTGGAGGCCTAGTATGTTTAAGTGGGCCCGCAGTGTAGTATTTATCTGAATATTAAAATGGGGGGCCTCAAAGACCAACAAAAGCTTTAACTGTTTTGACGTTTCTGTTTTAAGGAATGTTTTTTCCTTTATGTTAATTTATGTTAATTTATTTTGAAATTGGTTAATAAAAGGGCTGCTATGGCCAATTTTATTCCACTTACGGTGTCGTCTCGATTATTGGGATAAGGTAAAGGTGAAAGGGTGTAAGTGGGTTGTGGGTTGGCCTTTCAGCCAGGTTCATAGTGACATCTGTTCTACGCTAGTCAAGTAAACCCTTCATAAAAAATATACATAAGCTGCTCTTTCTAAAAATTCTAGTTCCATAGCTCTTATGCTGATGCACTGGCTTTAATACCATTTGAATCACTGAAGTGCAACAATTAAGCAAATTAGTGAAGTCAGAGTAATCCGAAGTCTATATTTGCATACATGCTCCGGGTCACAGGCTCATACACAAACAAAAGGGTAAGTATGACAGCCAAGCGTTTAGAATTTTCAGAAATAGAGCTCACTAGTTACTTACCTGCCAGCTTCCAGCGTCTAGTGCCTTTCTAGTGCCTCCTTTATCTTTTTTTGGCCACGTCATGTAACAGCTCCTTCTATTTAAACTTGAACAGTACAGAATGTCACAGTTAAAACATAGCCTTAATAAGCTCCCTGAGCTATCAAAGTTGTTTTGGTTATTGTCTTAGCAATGCACCCCAGCCTGATCTCCACAGCAACTGCAGCACAGACACTGCCACTCCCACAGCCTCAGTTTCCACTATACCCACAGCGTCTGCTGCTCCTTGGCTCCATCCACAATCTTCAAAGCACCTCCACTGCACCTGGAGCCTCCATTTCTGTTCAGCTGCCCTGCAGCCTCCATGGTGCCCACAGCCTCAACTGCCTTCGCATCTCTCACTGCATTACAGCCTCGGCTGTGCCACCTCTGCACCCGCAGCCCCAGTCTCCACTGAGCCATCCCTGCACGTACATAGTTACAAAGTTAGTCTGGTTTAGAAAAGACACAAGTCCATCTAGTTCAACCAATAACTTGCATTCAACCACTTGCATCCTTCAAATGCACTTCTGCCCCTTGGCACCAATCCTCTTACAAGTACCTGTTGGGTGACCTGGGGGTAGCCAGCTGCTAAGCCCAAACTCAAAGGAGGGGTCCCCTGGCAGACCACCAGTTACCTCTAAAACTCCACTTACATGGGAAGAAGTTGCACAGAAGGGAGTGGGGTTCACATACTGGTTTGTGACACCAGTGGCATCTCTATGTTTTCCTTATCACAGGTTTTCTTTAGGAATGTGGGAAAAAAAGGGGGAAGCCTTTCGAGGCCCCCATTTACCTCATGGGATCGCGTCGTCAGCAATTTTAACATTTCTTGTTATATTGTATTTGCAATTGCTTACTCAACTAGAGACAGTAAAACTGATCTTTTATTATTAAAACTTGGAAGTGTCTATTTACTCAGTATGTCAGAACCCATAGTGTCAGTTGGGTTGGAAGGAACTCAGGGTCAACAAAGTGAGGAGGATCTGAACATACTCAGCAACCCCTGTAGGGGCAGTGCTACAGGGGCTTATTCTAATTGGTCAGTTAAGGTCATGTGACAAAGAAGATTCTGGAAAGGTCAGTAGGTCAGGTAGGGATTGGACAATTAGGGTCAGATGACATTTCAGAACCATCTGGAAGGCCTTTTAGGCCTATTTAAGGAGCTGCTTTCCCAGGGCTTTCTGCCAGTTGCCAGAGAAGAGACAGCCCAAGGAGCTCCCTACCCCCCTCCCTCGCCCCCCTCTGTCGCGGCCAGTTTATGTGGTGGTTCTTTGATATAGTAAATTAAAGGAATTGGTTAAAGATCAATGCTGAATCATCTTGAATCTGAGTGGCTGGGCTGAGTATAGCCAGTTTTAATCCAAAATGTTGTTTTAGTCTATGCATGTTTGCTAGTCATTACCTTATGCCTTCGATCCCATATATGTTTTGAAACAGCATTGTGGTAGTAGGTTGGACCGAAAATTAGGCTTTGACTTTTTGATCTGCTTTAAAGAGCAACTTAAAATATTTTTCCACAGACTGCAAACAGGCAGGCTATTATTGCAGAAGAGACATGCAATGTCTGTTCTGTGATAAAATATACCTAACTGCCTGGCAACGCACTGACACCTTTGCTGCCATTGTGCAATGTGCTCGGTGTTCAGTGTGATCCTGTGCCTTTAAGGAGGGGTGGGCTCCCTCTAATCACCTGTCCTCCATCTATCCCATTAGAATGCATGTGCTCCCATTGCGGAGACTCTTTAAATTGTAGAGTTAGGGACTGCAGACAACAGGGTGCCTTGTCGGGGCCTGCAGCTTAGGCATGTATTTGCAAATGTGTGCAACCAAACCCCTGTTTTTAACGCATACTGTTAGACAGGTCAATTCGGTTGGTAGCTGGCTGGTTGGTAAGTTGTGACTGGAAATCTCTTTGTTTTTCTTGACTAACTGCCTGCTCGCAGTCTTCTGTAGCATATAAACTGAGCTGTGCATGTGCAGTTCAGTTTACATTGCTGGCACGGTCCCTGTGTGCTAGCATGATGGACTACTGCACATCACATCATTCCGTGCTGGCTAATAGAGATGCCGGAAGACCAGAATGCAGGGAGAAGATGCCGGCAAAGCTCCCGGACTGTTAGAGAGGAGGTAAGTAAAGTGTCTTTAGTTCCACTTTAAGTAGCTTATTATAAATAAATTGAAAAAGAATCCTCTGTATGAAGAGATTTTTTTCTTTTTCTTTGGTACCTGAGGAAAATGAAGATAGCTTTACGGTACGACACGCCATCAATCTGATCATAATAGTCCAGGAACGGCTTGATTGCGTCAATAAGTCCTGGATGTAACTTGTCCATCTCGTCAAAAATGAATATGGATCGAGGACAGATGGTGACGTTTCCAATAATCCATGACTGTATCTGATCCTGAAAGAATAAAAAAGACCTTGGGTATTAATATAGGACTGTATCAACATAAAGCTGTATCATATAAATTCTATATAGGTAAGGATTACAGATATCGTAAAGTGATTGTAAAGTCTTGTTTAAAAAAAAAATAACGAACATGTTCTACCATTCACCGCTCTCCACTCATGGGCTCCTTCCTGCATGCGTTTTATTGTTTTTTTTTTGATTATAAACTTTTATTGAAAAATATATTCAATACAAGCAGTATAGTAAATGTAAAATTTACATAAAGGTGTTTCATCAATAAAATATTTCAAGTAATAGGCATGTGAAAAAAAAACATACAAACGATAAAAAAGAAACAATAAATAAACAAAATATAAAATGTATATCCGTTCTTGATGGTAATATAGCGTTGTAAGAAAGATAAAATATCCAAGAGTAGAGTGAGCAAGTTATCAGAATATGTGGGAAATCGTCAATATGTAGATTACCTCTTTCGCCTCAGTGAGAGGCGTCCAACTAACAGAAACCATGGACATGGTGTGGTGGAAAACAGAGACATCAAGTAATTGTACAGACAACATATGTTGATTGGTTAAGTTGATGTGATATTCATGTGGTTAGGGAACATTTGTATATGTACCAAGGAGTCCATTTTTGATCAAATTTGATCTTAGTGTTTGTGATGGTGTGATGGTATTGTTCCATTAGTCTTATATCTTCTATTCTACTGATGACCTGATCAAAGGGTATGAAAGTTTCCTTCCAGTGTTTGGAGATAACCCATAGCATTGCGATGCAAATGGTATGTGTTAGGCGTGTGAGGTCTGTGGTAATTTCTGGAATATTTTTGAAAAGTAGACATTGCAGGTGCAAGAGTGGAAATTTACATCCTGTAACTCTCTCTATTAGATTGAATACTTCCTGCCAGACATTTTTAATTTTGGGGCATTCCCAGAAAATATGTATCAGAGAGCCCACTTCATTACAACCTCTGAAACAATTTGGGGAGATCTCGGGGTAGAATTTATTCAATTTTTTGGGGGTATAATACCATCTTGTGAATATTTTAATAGCCGTTTCCCTCACTCCTAGGGATTTGGTTGTCTTACACATATTTATCCACATGTCTCGCCAGTCGGCTATTGATATAGCAGTCTGTAGTTCCGACTCCCATTTAACCATGTAACCAAGTTTTGTATCTGGATCACAATTGTTAAGTGAGGAATATATTGTAGAGATATGTCCCCTACTTGAGAGATCTTTTAGACAAATATGTTCATATGTGCTGAGAGGAGATCCTGAAGGCTTAGGGTAGTGTGATTCAAAGAAGTTTTTGATAAGGTCATAATTGAGCTTTTCCGATAGTGGGATATTTTTGGTGTGTAGTAACGACTCAAAAGAGAGGAAAGTCCCACCATCATATAAGTCTAGTAATGAAGTCAAATTATTACCGGACCACCATGCGAATCTCTCAGGGGAAATAAATGCTTCAGAAAATCTGGGGTTTCCCAAAAAGGAGGTGCCGAGAGGGGGATGAGATGCGAAGGACCATTTTTTGATGACAAGTCTCCACATCCTGAGAGCGTCAGAAACGATTTTATTACGGGAGGAGATTTTGCGTATAGGGACTGTGTGGTCCCATAGTAGCCCTGCTAAGTGGTATGGAGCGACTGAGTTTTCCTCAAAGTTAATCCAAGGTAGATCTGAGGAACGATCGTGCCAATGGGCAATTTGGGCCAATCTACTACTAATATAGTAAAACCATATATTAGGAAGGCCCAGACCTCCAGTACGTTGGTGATGATATAGTATGCTCGCTGCATACCTGGGTTTTTTGTTGCCCCAAACGAATTTATTGATTATAGATTGTAACTTGGTGATGTATGCTTTGGTAAGGTAAATGGGAAGCGCACGGAACAGGTATATAAATTTGGGAAGAATGGTCATTTTGATCGCTGTGATCTTACCTAGAAAAGATAGTTGGTATGAGGACCACATTTGGAGCATACCTCGTATCTTGGCAAGCAACGGAGGATAGTTGGATTGAAAAATAGAATTGTAATGTTTATTAAGTTGTATTCCCAGATATGAAATCTTCTCGGAGGCCCAGACAAACGGGAAAAGGGTCTTCAGATGTAGGGTGTCGGACTCTGAGAAGTTAATTGGTAGGGCTACCGATTTGGATAAATTGATGCTAAGACCTGAGATTCCTGCAAAGCTTTCTAAAGTATTCAATAGATTGGGTAATGTGGTGAAAGGGTCTGGTATGTACATGAGAGCGTCATCAGCATATAAGTTTAGTTTGAATGTCTCGGAGTTCTTTTTATATCCTGAAATTCCAGTATGTCTTTTAATCGCAATCGAGAGCGGTTCGATGGCAAGGGCAAATAGAAGTGGTGATAAGGGGCAGCCCTGTCTTGTGCCCCTGCCCAAAGGGAAGAAAGATGAGTTACAGCCCGGGATCTTAATTCTCGTTTTAGGATTTTTATATAGAGCAGAAAAGCCATTTAGAAACTCATTAGAGAAGCCGAATCTGGGTAGTAATTTTCCAAGATAGCTCCAAGTGACACTGTCAAAAGCTTTGTGTATGTCCAGTCCTAATAGTACCAATTGTTTTTTAGATAAATTTGCATCTTGTATAATGTTGCATGCAAGTCGAATGTTATCCGTAATTTGACGGTTGGGGATAAATCCTGACTGCGATGATGAGATGAGTTTTGGGATAATTTGGGATAATCTAGAAGCGAGGATTTTACTGAATAATTTAAGGTCGTTATTAATAATCGAAATTGGCCTAAAGTTTTGGGGGCTAGAAAGATCCTTGTTCGGTTTGGGGAGAAGAGTCATGTTTGCTAGGGACATTTCTTCTGGGAAGTCGTTGCCCTTAAGTATGTGATTAAAGAGTATTGTAAGTTTAGGGGATAGAATAGGAGTAAACTTTTTATAGTATGAAGCACTGAAGCCATCTGGGCCCGGTGCAGATGAATTACGAAGGGATTTAATCATATTAGTTACTTCAGCTTCTGTAATGGGGGCATTTAACTGCTCTATATCCAAGGGAGAGAGTGATGGGATAGGGATTTCATCAAACCAGATTTGAGAGTGTATTGGTGTGGCGTCAGAGGGGGAGGAAAGTAGTGTAGAATAAAATTTTTCAAAAATGCTCAAAACCTCCTTAGGATGAGAAGTGGTCATTCCTGATGATGTATTTAATTTATATACGTGTGGAGGTTTTAACGTTTGGTTCAATTTCCTTGCCAGCATTGTGGAAGCGGTGTTACCATATAGTAGGAATTTGGATCTTGAGTGTCTGAGGGATTTCTCTGCATTATCTGAGAGAATGTTATTTAATTCTATTCTCTTTTGGTCAATTAATAGCCTGGTGGATTGATCATGTAATGTAATATGATTTCTATACAATAATTGTAATTCCTTGGTGAGATCTTGAATCTTAGCGGTACGTGCACGGTTTTTTCTAACTGCTAACGAGATTAATTTACCTCTTATATAGGCCTTGTGAGTAACCCATGTGTTTGGGATTGAGGTGTCCACAGTAGGGTTTAATCTAAAAAATTCGGATATGGAATCGGAGAGTTCCTGAGAGTCTATCGGATTGGCTAATAGGGAGTCATTAAGTCTCCATGAGAAGGGAGTAGGGGAGAGACCTATTCCTGATGTGTCATATAGTACCATATGGTGGTCCGACCACACGCATGGAACAATGCTAGCAGAGATCGAATTGGCTAAGACCACTTGTGAGCAATAAATGTAGTCAGTCCTAGCTGAAGAATTGTGCGGGTTAGAGTAGAACGTAAACTCTTTGGAGCCCATATTAAGACACCTCCATGTATCTACTAACTGTAAGTTATTGAGTCTACGCTCCAAGGATCTGGGGAACGTCTTGGAAGTCGAGTTTGGGTTGCTCCTATCCATGGTGGGATGAGAGACCATATTGAAGTCACCGCCTAGGATAATGTGGGAAGAGTGATGTCTTTCCAATATGTTAAAAAAATCTGAGAAAAATTTAACTGTGGCTCCATTAGGGGCATATATATTAGCTATTGTTAATTCCTTTCCCATAATGCGTCCCTTAATTATTATAAAGCGACTTTCTGTGTCTCTATATACTTCTTGGACATCCAGCGGGAAGGAATTATGAACGAATATTGCTACACCTCTACTTTTAGAGGAGTGTGTGGTATAAAAGGCCTGGTTATATGTCTTATGGAAGTATTTGGGGTGATTGTGTTCAGCAAAATGCGTCTCTTGGAGCAACAGGATTTTGGCGTCCAAACGCTTGAACTGGTGAAAAGCTTTCCTGCGTTTATTAGGGGAATTAAATCCCTGCACGTTATGTGAGACTATTCTAATGGTCATTTTGAGGCGAGAAAGTGGAGTTTGCTATGGTGGGGTTTTAGGGTGATCGAGGTGTCTAAGAACCCATCCGTGGAGTTCAAAATTTGGAAGGGCCGTGGAGTAAGTGAGGGCGGACCCGGGGGATGAAGGTCTAGGATGTGTAACTCAGGGACATCCTGTGTCCGGAAAAGGTTAACCCAAGCACATGTTAATAAAAGGCATTCTGGATAACTGTAGGTATTGAAATGTCTGTGGATATACATTAATAAATATGAAAAACTCAAAAAAGCAAAACTATAAAGGTCAAAGTTTAACAAGTAAGATAAACCATGGATCAGTAAACCGTTAAGGTACTGATAAAAGAGTAACATAAATGAAGGATAAACTCCTTCTAAACAGGCGACCGAGAGCCAGCAGCAGAGCAGAAGGAGAATCGGCCCATAACCGGAAATCAGAAAGGGCCTGACCTCCCCGCGACCACCAGTGGCCACCGGTCGACTGAGTGGGTACAACATGTACAAGCACGGGACCTCATTTAGGCCTCTTGAAGGATCCCTTCGAGGAAAGAAGGGAACAAAATTAGTGCAATGTCTGGTTATAGGTGGTTCTAAAAGAACCTAAAGGGAGCAACATCGAGAAAAATCCAACAAAGATAGGGAGAATAAGAGGGTTGGGGGGGGAGGGATGCGGGTGTGGAAGGGAGGGGGGGAGGGGGAGGGAAGGAGGGAAAAGGATCAAAAAGCATACATTTTGGTAGTATATAAATCCATAACAATTATATTTCCTTCATATGAATTCAAGATCTTGTGGAAAAATATAAGGAGCATTAAAAAAAAGAAGGAAAAAAAATGGAAAAAATAACTTGCGGATTAGGATGAGAACACCAAAAGATCTTGATAGATGTTAGGAGCAAAGATTGATTGGAGTCAATGATCTTCAGATGAGGATTCCTTGCAGTTCAGGATTTGACCATTAGGTGTCTCCCTTTGTCCACTGAACAGTGAATAGTGCTGTGGAGTATATTGGTACTGCATGGGAAAAAATTAAAAGGAAATGGGGAAAAGAGGACGGGGAAGAAAAGAGAAAATATGAGGGATTAAAATAAAGAAAGTACGTCAGATAAATCTCATGCTTAATGTTTTTTTGAGGAATCTCCAAGTATAATTCCGCAAAATTCTTGATTCCTAAGAATCAGATGATGTGAAAAATAGCAGAAAGCCTCAGATCCTGTCATTACGTGGTCTTCTGTTTCCTCTTCTAGAAGCCGGGGTTTGCCAAAGCGGTGAAGGTCTAGGAGCAGGGGGGGGTGAGGGGTTAGAAGAGGGATCCATCAGTCCTAGCTTAATAAGGACTTCACGACCCTCTGGGATATTAGTAGCCACGTACGTGGAACCATTGTGAGGGATTACAAGCTTAAACGGGAAACCCCATTTATAACGTATACGTGCAACTTGTAGGATTGTCGTGATTTCTTTTAGATTGCGTCTTCTCTCCAGTGTAGCCTGTGAGATATCCGGGAAAATCTGAATTTTATTGCCGTCGATAAGGATATTTGGGGTGTTCCTCGCAGCCCTGAGGATTTCCTCCTTGGTCAGGAAGTCCTTCATACATAAGATAATATCCCTTGGTGGTTTATCAGCAGGAGGTTTTGGACGGAGGGCACGGTGGATTCTATCACAAGAGAACTGGGACTCCATTACTTCAGGCAAAAGCGATTTAAACAGGCGATTTACTGTGGGTATGAGATCGGTATAGGTTTCAGGGATCCCCCTTAACCTCAAATTATTACGCCTGTTGCGATTGTCCAAATCCTCCACATGTGCCCGCAGCTGGTTAAATTCTGAGCTTAACAGCTCATGATCTCTGCTCAGCTCCCTGTAAGCTAGGGACAACTCATCATGCTTTGCCTCCAGCCTGTCTGTTCTTCCTCCAAGGGCAGAGATCTCCTGTGTAAGGGTGGTCTCTGTCTTGTGGAGCTCAGCCTGGAACTTTGCCATCAGCTTAGTGCACATAATTTCAAGGCTATTATCAAGGTCTTGTTTTGTGAGGGGAGCAGGGTACTCACAGTTTGCAGGGGTCAAGGAAGTCTTAGGAGCTGAGGTCTGTATGTTGCTGCCGACATGCACAGGAGGAGGAGGAGGGGTAGCGCCATCTTGCTCCATGTTAAACTTCTCCCGGGCTCTTAGGAGGTAGTGGGTGAGGGACTTCTGAGGAGTCTTGCGTTTTTTCCTCTTGCAGGAAGACATGCACAGGAACTGTGGCTGCCAGGGGGTGATCTTTGCAGGAGTTTCGGCGGTGGTATATAGCCCCTGTAGCCGGGATCACGGCCAGAGTGAGTGGAGCAGCAAGTTCAAGCCGCCATCCGTCCCGCGCCTCGCATGCGCCGTTTTATTGTTTTTTTAATACTCGTGTATATTTTTAAAAGTTAAACAAAGCCTTAAAAACTTTATTACACCATCTGGAGCCTTCTTTTATTCTATAACCCACGGATGGAGGTTACATAGTGTGACAGGAAGTCAGGTAAATCTGGGAATGTAGTCACTGAGAGGAGACACATTCCCACCTGCTTAGAAAGTCCATTAATTAATTTAGGGTGTTGGCTACAGAGCTAGCCAGCAGGAAGTTGAAAGGCCTTCACCTGTTCAGAATGAGGGAGTTAAGGCTCTATAATTTGTTCAGAGAAAGTCCTATTCCTTGCTGCCTCCAGAAGCTGTGTCCTGAAGCCATGTGGGCTGGGAGCAGGAGGACAGTCAGCGTGTGCCTCCCGACAGGATGTGTGGGCCTGGGAGAAGACCCCCCGGAGTGATGTGTGCCCGGGACGGTAACCAAGGGTGAATACGTCTCAAAGGTGAGAAGACGAACTGTTGATGTGAAAGAAACAAAGGACTGTGTTGCCCTGTGAAGCTATTATAAATGGACTATTGAGTGTCCGCTGGAGGACAAGGAAGTCTGCCCGACGGTAGGTTGGAGACAGACACTTAGGCAGGTTCCAGTTGTGAGAAGGTAGCCGCCCACAGAGGCAAGGATTTATTTTCTGTTTTATTTTATTTTGGATGTTTTGCTGCATACAGCCTGGTGAAGAAAACACCATTTAATAAACCACACTGTTTGTTTGCAAGCACTTGTCGGCTACCTCTCTGGGAAAACGCACCCCCCAAGGGGTCATCCACACCCGCCACCGAGCTAATCCCTTACAATAGTTACATAGTTAGTGAGGCTGAAAAAAGACACAAGTCCATCCAGTTCAACCTATGATGTGTGTGTGTGTTTGCTTTTAACCGTACATTGTATACCCCTGTATGTTGTGGTCTTTAAGGTGTCCATCCAATAGTTTTTTGAAACTATCAATGCTCCCCGCTGATACGACTGCTTGCGGAAGAGAATTCCACATACTTACCGCTCTTACAGTGAAGAACCCCTTACGCACTTTAAGGTTAAACCGCCTTTCCTCAAGTTTTAGTGAGTGGCCACGTGTCTTATTGTATCTCCTTTCTCTGAATAGTTTGTTCCTTATGCTAGGGTCGCCAGTACAGTATTTGTACATTGATATCATATCCCCCCTCAATCGTCTCTTGTCCAGAGAGAATAGGTTCAGTGCTTGTAGTCTTTCCTCATAGCTGATGTCCTCCATTCCCCTAATTATTTTTGTTGCCCTTCTCTGGACTTTCTCCAGTTCCAGCACATCCTTCCTGAGGACCGGTGCCCAGAACTGGACAGCATACTCCAGATGTGGCCGGACCAGAGTCTTGTAGAGTGGAAGAATAATCTCTTTATTTCTGGAGTGAATCCCCTTTTTTATACAACCCAGTATTCTGTTGGCTTTGCTTGCGGCGGCTTGGCATTGCATGCCACTGCCAAGCCTGTTGTCTACCAGTACCCCCAGGTCCCTTTCCATCCTAGACTCACCCAGAGGTTCCCCCCCTAGTGAGTAGCTTGCTTTCTGGTTTCTGGCCCCCAAGTGCATTACTTCACATTTTTCTACATTAAATCTCATCTGCCATGTAGTTGCCCACCCCGTTATTTTGTTCAGGTCTGCTTGCAAGATTTCCACATCCTGCATAGAAGATATTGGCATGCCTAATTTAGTATCATCTGCAAATACTGAGATTGTACTAGATATCCCCTCCTCAAGATCATTTATGAATAAATTAAACAGGATTGGTCCCAGGACAGAACCCTGGGGGACCCCACTTTCCACACCTACCCAATCCGAGTACTCCCCATTAATCACCACCCTCTGTACTCTACCCTGGAGCCAGTTCTCTATCCAGGTACTCACCTTATGGTCCATACCTATCTTCCTTAGTTTGTACAGTAAGCGTTTGTGGGGAACGGTGTCAAAGGCCTTTGCAAAGTCCAGATACACCACATCCACAGGCTTACCTTTATCTAAGTGGCAGCTCACTTCATCGTAGAAGGTTAATAGATTGGTTTGGCATGAACGATTTTTCATGAATCCATGCTGATTACTACTTATAATACCGTTTTCATTACTAAAGTCTTGTATGTGGTCCCTTATCATCCCCTCCAAAATTTTGCAGACTACTGATGTTAGGCTGACCGGCCTATAGTTACCCGGGATATATCTCGGCCCCTTTTTAAATATTGGTACCACGTTGGCTTTTTTCCAATCAGCTGGCACCATACCCGTCTGTAAACTATCCTTAAAGATCAAGAATAATGGTCTGGCAATCACCTGGCTGAGCTCATTAAGAATCCTTGGGTGCAAGCCATCCGGTCCCGGGGATTTATTTATGTTAAGTTTCTCTAGTTTAGCTCTAAGTCTATCCTCTGTTAGCCATGGCAGCACTTCCTGAGGTGTATTATTTAGTTCGGCCTTACAAGCGGGGTTCGTGTAGCCCCCCGATTCCTTTGTGAAGACTGAAGAAAAGAAATTATTTAACACTTCCGCCTTTTCTCTGTCCTCAGTGGCCATATTTCCTTTGTCATCTTTTATGGGGCCAATGTGTTCTGGCCTCGCTTTCTTACTGTTTATATACTTAAAGAACTTCTTGGGGTTCTTTTTACTCTCCTCCGCTATATGTCTCTCGTGTTCTATTTTAGCCGCCCTGATTTCGTCTTTACATTTCTTATTACACTCTTTGTAGTGCTTAAATGCTGTCAATGACCCCTCACTCTTGTATTTTTTGAAGGCCTTTTCTTTAGCTCTAATATACATTTTTATGTTGGAGTTTAGCCACCCAGGGTTTAGTTTTGCTCTTTTAAATGTATTTCCCTGTGGAATGCACTGGCCCACCCCCTTGTTAAGTATGCTCTTGAAGCACTCCCATTTTTCCTCCGTGTTCTTTGTTCCCAGGGTTCTATCCCATTTGATATTTTCTAGCAGCGAGCGCAGTTTAGGGAAATTGGCTCTTTTGAAATTCAGTGTCCTTATATTACCCTTGTGTTTCCTATTACTGTAATTAATACTGAAACCAATTGACCTATGGTCACTGTTCCCTAAGTTGTCCCGTATTTCTATATACGTGAGCAGGTCTGTATTGTTGGTAATCAGTAGGTCAAGTACCGCATTGTTTCTTGTCGGTGCATTCACCATCTGACCCATGAAATTGTCCTGCAAAACATTTAGGAACTGCCGAGCCTTGGCTGAATGCGCGGTTCCTTCTGCCCAGTCTATATCAGGATAATTAAAGTCCCCCATTATAATGACATTTCCCATCCTTGCTGCCAATCCTATCTGTAACATGAGGTCCGCCTCACCCTCCTCCCTCTGGTTGGGGGGCCTATAGCATACGCCCAATATTACCTTCCCCACCGTGCCTTTCCTTTGAAGCTCTACCCATAGGGATTCTGCCTCGTCCATAGCTCCATTATTAATATCATCCCTCATATTTACCTGTATACTGTTCTTAATATACAAACATACCCCTCCCCCTTTTTTACCCTCTCTATCTCTGCGATAAAGGGAATACCCCTGAATGGTCGCCATCCAGTCATGAGAGCTGTCAAACCAAGTCTCAGTTATCCCCACAAAATCTAAGTCCCCCTCAAACATCAGCAGCTCCAGCTCTCCCATCTTGTTGGCCAGGCTTCTGGCATTGGTATACAAGCCTCGTAATTTTGATGTTTTTAGGCTGCTCTCTTGATTTTTTCCCCGTACCCACCCTGGGTATAACTAGGAGGTGACAGTCCGGAGTATTGGGGCACTGCATCCCTCAACTGAACCTACCTCAGCGGAACCTATCCTGGTCCAGGTGGCCAAAGAAGCGGTACCCGGTCTTAATACTATATGGTATATAAGACCCATTCTATCTGGTGAGTGTGTTATTTTGCTACCTTCCACGGTGGAAACAAGTATCAGCACCTGACCGTTTGGAAGTTGAGCACAGAGCACCTGCACTTTATTTGCACTCAAGAAATACCTGCCTAATTTGCACTTCAAGTCACCCATGAACCTAATTTTTATGAGGATTTTCATGAACTCTTTTTGAGCACTGATTGAATACTCATTACAGTAATAATTGCACTTCCAATCACTGATGAACTTTGCTTTTTTGATTTTTACAAGCCCTTTTTTTATGAATTTCTCTGAACTATGCACTGATATGTTATTCAGCCTTATTTATTGTAGTAATTTTATGTTTTATTGAGCACCTTGTTTTCATTATTATTCAACACCTTATCAAGAACCATAGAGTTATCCAAAAATGTGCTATTATTATTTATTGCATATGTGCTGCATTTCATGTTATTGTTTAGGTGCACCCATCTCATATGATTATTTTGTATTTTATAGATTTTTCTCACTATTAGCACACCCAGCACTTTAGAGTGTTTATAAATTATCTAACTATGCACTATTAGCACTTTTAGGATTATCTACAGTACAGTAACTCAGGCTTATTTATTACAACTGCTACCCACCCTTTTGGTATTGCAATCTTGCACCTTTATCTAGCCTCAATTATACTCACAGCAAGCGCTATAGCTAGCCCCTGTATTTGTGGCTATATTCAATTATATCCCTACCCTCTCTATAGCAGCTGCATTTGATGTATATTTAAATTTGAATACCTTCTATTTTAACCCATTGGCACGGGGGATATACTATTAAGTATATATACCCTCTATGTTATACTTATCTCCTCTGTGCAGTTGGTTTTGCACAGAGTGTCCTGGATCTTCCTCTTCTCGGGTCCCTCTTCTCTACTCCTGGCCCCTCCTATGGAGTTCCCCCACAGCAAGCAGCTTGCTATGGGGGCACCCGAGCTGAGTCACAGCTCCCTGTGTCCATTCAGATATGGAGCTGCCGTTTAGCCCCGCCCCCCTCTCTCTCCTGGCCTTGGGGACAATTCAAAAGGGACAGTTTGCAGTAAATAAAAAAATTATGACAATGGCATCCATTTTATTAACATATACAGTGGGGATCGAAAGTTTGGGCACTCCAGGTAAAAATTTGCATTAATGTGCATAAAGAAGCCAAGGAAAAATGGAAAAATCTCCAAAAGGCATCAAATTACAGATTAGACATTCTTATAATATGTCAACAAAAGTTAGATTTTATTTCCATCATTTACACTTTCAAAATAACAGAAAACAAAAAAATGGTGTCTGCAAAAGTTTGGGCACCCTGCAGATTTAATATCTTGTACTGCCCCCTTTGGCAAGTATCACAGCTTGTAAACACTTTGTAGCCAGCCAAGAGTTTGTTTGAGGTATCTTTGCCCATTCTTCCTTACAAAAGTCTTCCAGTTCTTTGAGATTTCTGGGCTGTCTGTCACACACTGCTCTTTTAAGGTCTATCCATAGATTTTCAATAATGTTGAGGTCAGGAGATTGTGAAGGCCATGGCAAAACCTTCAGTTTACGCCTATTGATGTAATCCCCGGTGGATTTCGAGGTGTGTTTAGGATCATTATCCATTTGTAGAAGCCATCCTCTCTTTAACTTAAGCTTTTTCACAGATGGCATCAAGTTACCATCCAAAATTTGCTGAATTTTTATTGAATCCATTTTTCCTTCTACTCGTGAGATGTTCCCTGTTCCACTGGCTGCAATACAACCCCAAAGCATGATTGATCCACCCCCATGCTTAACAGTTGGACAGAGGTTCTTTTCATTAAATTCTGTGCCCCTTCTTCTCCAAACGTACCTTTGCTCATTTCGGTCACAAAGTTCAATTTTAACCTCATCGATCCACAGAACTTGTTTCCAAAATGCATCAGGCTTGTCTATATGTTCATTTGCAAAGTTCAAACGCTGATTTTTGTGGTGAGGACGTAGAAGAGGTTTTCTTCTGATGACTCTTCCATGAAGACCATATTTGTAAAAGTATCTCTTTATAGTGGAATAGTGTACCACAACTCCAGTGTCTGCCAGATCTTTCTGGAGGGATCAAACAGTCAACAGGGATCAAACAGTCAAACGTGGGTTTTGAATTGATAACACGGAGCGTAGAATAATTGTAATACCGACTTGGTTACAAAACACACACTCACCCCGCGCTAGACTCACAATTCAAGATAATATAGGAGATAAGTAAATGTGACCTCAAAGGTCTCAGCAGCTGTTTTAGTAAAAATGATTTATAAAAGGTGTAATCAAAAAACCAAAAAAACTCGGTCCAATCAACCACACAAACAGCGCTAACAGATGAATGGATAAATATTAGGATCTATATTCTCAACAGGCAAAGGTGTGATAAAACACAAATGTCCGTATAGCAGTCCAAATTGGTTACGGGAAAGGGTGTGAAGGAACTTGGATACACCACAATTCGACCAAACACCGGTGCTCCCCCCCTCTCCTCAGAAACTCACCAGATGATTGGTAAAACAAGGCTTCCTCATAAGTGAATTCAAATCACCAACAGAACCTCTTCACCTTCCACCAACTTGGATCTCCTCTCATATCCTATTAGCCTTCATATGTCACTCCATTCATGATGGCATGTAAAATGAAGAATGAGGGACATATAGTGTAATACCGCAAGGTTTATTGATTAAAAACACACCAATATGGCCCCACTCCCCTCCAGATGTCTACTTACAATTTCATATCTGAATGAAGGCACTTCTTCTCGGAAGAAGTCTTGGTGACGAAACGTCAGGGCATGTGTGCGCGGTTGCCTTGTGAACATATTGACGCCTGGCTAAATTAAGGAATAGTCATCATGCGTTTATATATGCAAATTTTGAATGCCTTCATTCAGATATGAAATTGTAAGTAGACATCTGGAGGGGAGTGGGGCCATATTGGTGTGTTTTTAATCAATAAACCTTGCGGTATTACACTATATGTCCCTCATTCTTCATTTTACATGCCATCATGAATGGAGTGACATATGAAGGCTAATAGGATATGAGAGGAGATCCAAGTTGGTGGAAGGTGAAGAGGTTCTGTTGGTGATTTGAATTCACTTATGAGGAAGCCCTGTTTTACCAATCATCTGGTGAGTTCCTGAGGAGAGGGGGGGAGCACCGGTGTTTGGTCGAATTGTGGTGTATCCAAGTTCCTTCACACCCTTTCCCGTAACCAATTTGGACTGCTATACGGACATTTGTGTTTTATCACACCTTTGCCTGTTGAGAATATAGATCCTAATATTTATCCATTCATCTGTTAGCGCTGTTTGTGTGGTTGATTGGACCGAGTTTTTGTGGGTTTTGAATTGTTTTTCTTACAATCCTGCGAGCTGTTCTGTCTGATATTTTTCTTGGTCTTCCAGATCTTGCTTTAACTTCCACTGTTCCTGATGACTGCCATTTCTTAATTACATTCCGAACAGAGGATATTGACATCTGAAAACGCTGTGCTATCTTCTTATAGCCTTCTCCAGCTTTGTGAGCGTCAACTATTTTCAGTTTCAGTTTTCTAGACAACTGCTTAGAAGATCCCATGGTGCTGATTGTTGGGGCAAGGTCAGATGAGTCTGGGCATTTAAAACCTTTGAGATTGACATCACCTGGTCTTCCCAGACGATGATTGAGAACAATCCATGACACTGGCAGGTCTCAGCCTTGCAAAGGGGGCAGTGCATGCTATAAATTCTGCAGGGTGCCCAAACTTTTGCAGATGTAATTTTTTTGTTTTCTCTCTAATTTTTAAAGTGTCAATGATGGAAATAAAATCTAACTTTTGTTGACATATTATAAGAATGTCTAATCTGTAATTTGATGCCTTTTGGAGATTTTTCCATCTTTCCTTGGCTTTAGGGATGGCCTTGCGGTTCGCCCAGCGCTCGGTTCACGGCAAATTTTGCTTATTCGCTACCCGCCAAATTTGCGAACACATGGTGTTTTTCGCGGTGGCCATATTAGTTTACATTGGTGAGAACTTTGACCCATGACACAGCCGTCAGGTGAAACGGGACAGCCAATTAAAACATTTCAGCACATGGACAGTCCCCCTACCCTATAAATAGACCTGAGCTGTCGGCCATTTCACATTCCGCTTTTTGCCAGTGTAGGGAGAGGTCTGCTGTGCTTATCAGGGAGAGATTGCCAGACACAAATATCTCTGTGAAGATCCACAAAAGTCCTTTTCAGGGCTGGTATTTCGGTATAGGTCTACTAGTATCTTCTCAGGTTAGGGGCAGGTATCCATTCTGTGCTTTAGGGGCAGTTAGAAATCGGCATCTGCAGTGACACAAATCGCTTTGTTAATGTCCACAAAAGTAATTTAAAGGGCTGCAATGTCGGTATAGGTATATTACAGTCTCTTCAGTATAGGGTCAGGTATCCAGTCTGTGCTTTAGGGGCAGTTAGAGATCGGCATCTGCAGTGACACAAATCGCTCTGTTAATGTCCACAAAAGTAATTTAAAGGGCTGCAAATTTTTTGGTATTGCTGTGCAGTGCACTAAAAAGGGGGGGGGGGATAATCCACAGTATAATATACTTTGTAGAAAGCATATTATAGTGGATTAGTAGTATTATTGTGCACTGTGTAGCACTGTGACAGGTGTGGTAACTGAGCATTGCTGCAGCAATACAACAAACAGTGCCAAACTCCCTGGCCAATTTTTTCAACAACTGATGTGATAGACCAGTGGCCCCCCAATACCACATATTGAAGTGGGGTGTTATCTGAGTATACTTTTACGAGTGTATTTGTGTCCTGCAACAATATTGACTCTTTTGCTGAGTTAAGTCTGATACACACAGTGCCAAACTCCCTGGCCAATTTTTTCAACAACTTGTGTGATAGACCAGTGGCCCCCCAATACCACATATTGAAGTGGGGTGTTATTTAACAGTATTCTTTTCTAAGAGTGTATTTTAGTCCTGCAAAAATTTGGCCTCTCTTGCTGTGTTGACTGTGCTACACACAGTGACAACAGTTACTAGCCAATTATTTGTAGAACTGTTGTAATAAACCAGTGGCCCCCCAATACCATATATTGAAATGGGGTGTTATTTAAAAGTATTCTTTTCTAAGAATGTATTTTAGTCCTGCAAAAATATGGCCTCTCTTGCTGTGTTGACTGTGCTACACACAGTGACAACAGTTACTGGCCAATTATTTGTAGAACTGGTGTGATAAACCTGTGGCACCCCAATACCACATATTGAAGCGGGGTGTTATCTACCTTTTTCCAGATATACTGCGATTCTCTAGAGACTTTTGTCACAGGGTAATTAAAAACATGACAGGCAGAGGAAGAGGCAGACACGTACGCAGGGGTGGTGGGGTAGGGCAGGAGCAGTAGGCCGGAGCCAAACTGTGAATTTTCAAAAGCCGCATGCAATTACGTCAAAGGACGCACCAGACTTGGTTGAGTGGCTCACTTAACCTTCCTCTTCTGCACCCTCCTCATCCTCTCTATCTGCACCCTCTTCACTCTCTGCTGTGTGCACCCCCACACCACCACCACCACATACCCTCCGCTTGAGTCACTGGAATTATTTTCCGATCCATCACAAGACATTTGCGATGTGCAGCCATTGTTGGAATCGGATCAGGAGGAGGTAGCAACAGCCGGCATTTAGCAGTCTGACGACAGTACCCAGATCAGCCCAAGTAGGTTGGTCCCCGCTGTTGCTGCCTACTCCGAGATCTCGAATGTTAGTGGTGGGGAAGGTGACGTGGATGATGACGAGTCTATGGAGGTCACGTGGCCACAAGAGAGGAAGAGGAAGGAAGTTTAGAGGGAGAGACGGACCGCCAGATAGGGAGGAGAGGCAGGCAGAACTTGCATTGCACAAGAGGTACAAAGCAGACTGCAAATGTATCAGGAGCGAGCCATCAACCATGTACAGTCACATCTGGCGCTCCCAGGACGCCGGCACATGGCTCCGCAGTGTGGGCTTTTTTCAATGTGTCCGTTGCAGACAGCAGTGTTGCCATCTGCAGCCTTTGCAGTCAACGCATAAGTCGCGATAAGCCCAACACTCACCTAGGGACGACCGCCTTAAGAAGGCACCTGAACTCCCTTCCCCAGGCCAGTGGGAGCAACACCATCAGAACCCACAAAGCCACACTCCAGGCTCTCACCGTCCAGCCCCTTCTCCTTCTCCTCTTTCCTCACATTTTCCCTCCTCTCCACCTTCCATGATGCCATCGTCACATTGTTCTGGAAAAGGGCAGGCTTCTGTGGTCCAAATGTTGGAGCGGAAAAAAATCATGACGCCGGATAACCCTCTTGCCCAACGTTTGACTGCTGGATTGTCGGAACGGATAGCCCAAAAAAGGGGTTGTGCAGAGAGTAAAGGATCCTCTACGAAAGAGATCAACAAAGGGCACCACTGCTTAAAGTAGGGAAAAAAAATTTGGTAAACTTTATTGAGGCACATATGCCACTCATGAAAAAAACAATATATGTATACATGTGAGAAAATGTGACACATCAAGTACAATAAAACAATTTAAAAACAATTGAACAGTAACACATGGAAGAGCATCCTCCTGGATTGCTAAAGGAAGCTGAAAGAAAAATAACATTGGCCAATGATATATAGGGATATCCGATGATACTCAGTCCCAAAATATGTGTAATCGGAGACTAAGTTGAGTTCATAAAGAAACCGTAACCAGCAATGTCCCAAGTAAAAATAACATCAAAATATGATGAAGACATATCCAAGTATCTGATGAGAATAAACTGGTATGGAACAAGATCAAATCAAATAGCACCCAATCAATATGGCATTAATAAAGAAAGCAGGGCTAGCTTTCAGTTCAGCATAATGTTCCAGTAATAGCAACGGCAGATGTGGACAAATGCGGGGCAGGAAGAGAGTTCCTCTAGTTACCGTATAGTTGGTGCTGATGCCGGCCAAGGAGCAAAATCTGATAGCCCGCCAACTACTGCTATATCAACTGGTGGACTTGGAGGCCTTTCGTAAATTTGTGGCCATTGGAACACCACGATGGAAGGTCCCAGGCAGGAAATATTTCTCGCAGAAGGGCATTCCAGAGCTGTATGGCCATGTTCAGCGGCAAGTAAATAGATCTCTGGCACACAGTGTTGGTGCCAAGATACATCTGACCACAGACACATGGTCTAGCAAACATGGGCAGGGAAGGTATATCACTTTTACTGCCCACTGGGTGAACTTTCTGACGGCCGTCAAGCATGTAACCCGTGGCACCCGTGTAGATTTAGTTGTACCGCCACGGATTGCAAGCAGGCCTGCCTCTTCTTCTGCTCCTCCTCCTCCCTCTACTCGTCGGCTGACTCCTCCTCTTCCGCTGCTACCGTCTCTTCCACTGTGCCGCCCAAGATCCCCAGAAGCTATTCCACATGCCAGGTGAGACGTTGCCATGCTGTGCTGTGTCTGTTGTGCCTGGAAGCCAAGAGCCACACTGGTCCTGCACTCCTTTCAGCTTTGCGTTCACAGGCAGATCAGTGGCTGACACCGCTGAATTTGACAGTTGGTAACATGGTGTGCAACAATGGTGCCAATCTGCTGAGCGCGCTGAAACAGGGCAAAATAACACACATGCCATGCATGGCACACGTCCTGAACTTGGTGGTGCAGCGATTCGTTGGCAAATACCCTGGGGTCCAGGACGTCTTGCGGCAGGCCAGGAAAATCTCGGCCCATTTCCGAAGATCTTACCCAGCCATGGCTCGCCTTGCTGAGATTCAACGGCGACACAACCTGCCCGTCAGGCGTCTTATTTGTGACTGCCCGATGCGATGGAACTCAACGCTGCATATGCTTGATAGGCTGCTCGAGCAGAAACGTGCAGTTAATGATTACCTGTTCGAACTCTGCGGCAGGACAGGTTCTAGGTTCTAGGGAGCTTGGGTTTTTTTTCACCTCACCAGTGGCTGCTCATGCGGGACGCATGCAGACTTCTGCGACCATTCGATGAGATCACCAAACTGGTCAGTCACGGCCAGGGCGCCATAAGTGACATCATACCTTACGCCTTCTTTCTGGAGCGTGCATTGCATCGTGTCATTGATCAAGCCGTCGAGGAGCAGGAAGATGAGGAAGTCGCAATGTTGGATGAATTCCCAGTGGGTGCTACTCCATCTGAGACAAATCAACAGCAGGAGTCTGAAGAGGAGTCAGAGGAGGATGGTGCTGGGGTGGATGAGGAGGAGCAAGAAGAGCATGCTTTAAACTTTTCTGGGATCTCTGGTGTTATCCGTGGATGGGGGGAGGAGAACGAGGACGACATTATCCTGGATGATGAGCTGGAGCCAGGCCACTACACCGCTTCCAGTTTAGTGCCAATGGGGGCCTTCATGCTCCAGTGTTTTAAGAGGGACCCCCGTATAAAACACATAAAGGCCAAGGAGCAGTACTGGGTGGCAACGTACTTAGACCCCCATTACAAACACAAAATGGTGGAAATGTTACCAAAATCACAGAGGGCGGTCAGAATGCAGGGCTTCCAGCCCTTGTTGCGTGAAATGCTGCATTCTGCTTTTCCGTGCTCTGGCAGAGGAATTTCCAGTCACAGAGAGACAGTTGCGGGTATCAATCCAACAGCGCCTGCAAGAAGAGGGCGGTTTGAAGATGTCTTTGTCACTTCAGATATGAGATCCTTCTTTCAGCCGAACCATCGACAGCTGTACTCCGGATCCAGCATGAGGGAACGCCTAGACCAGCCGTCATTAAATGGCGGCCCGCAACCAGTGACATCCACGCCCCTCCGCTTCTGACTGTGTCTCGCGGTATACGGCTCTCACTCCCAGCCGTGCCGCGAGTTAGGGGCGTGACGTCTCGTGCACGCCCCACCCCCCTGCTCTTCACTGCGGCTCCCGGCTCTCACTCCCAGCCAGGCCGCGAGTTAGGGGCGTGACGTCTCGTGCACGCCCCGCCTCACCCCCCTGCTCCTCACTGTGGCTCCCGGGTCTCACTCCCAGCCGGGCTGCAAATTGGGGCGTGACATGTGCGCCCCGCCCCCTGCTGTTCTCGGCTCCTGTCTCACACATTGCGGTATGTCTAGTATTTTCTGCCCCCCACAGCCTCCTGACTCCTGCCCCAAAGGTATGTGGTGGTCGGGGCACTCTGATGGTAATGCCTGACGTAAGGTGGCACTGTGATGGGGACAACTGACATAAAGGAGCACTGTGATGGGGACACCTGATGTAAGGGGGCACTCTGACGGGAATGCCTGACGTAAGGTGGCACTGTGATGGGACACCTGATGTAAAGAAGCACTGTGATGGGGACACCTGATGTAAAGAAGCACTGTGATGGGAATGCCTGAAGTAAGGTGGCACTGTGATGGGGACAACTGATGTAAAGAAGCACTGTGATGGGGACACCTGGTGTAAGGGGGCACTCTGACTGGAATGCCTGATGTAAGGGGAACTGTGATGGGGACACCTGATGTAAAGGAGCACTGTCATGGGGACACCTGATGTAAGGGGGAACTCCGACGGGAATGCCTGAAGTAAAGGTGGCACTGTCATGGGGACACCTGATGTAAAGGAGTACTGTGATGGGCACAGACTTGAGATTCGGACCTCGGCCCAAAGAAAATTTTAGCGACCCGACCTCCTTGAATTTTAATTCAGTACCCCTGGTCTAGACTGACAGGTGTCCGACTACATCGGGTTAACGGCCGATGTGGATGCTCTGAGGAGTGATGAACCCCTGGACTACTGGGTGGGCAGGCTTGACCTCTGGCCAGAGCTTGCACAATTTGCAATGGAAATGTTGGTTTGCCCCGTCCAGTGTCCTGTCCGAAAGGACATTCAGCGCAGCAGGGGGGATCGTGACCGTTAAGCGCACTCGCCTAGTTCATGACAGTGTAGACTACCTCACATTTTTAAAAATGAATGAGGCATGGATCTCTGAGGAATTCAACACATGTGACCAGTAGACCATGTTTCATTGAAATTCCTCATGCCAGGCCACAAATATCCGCCAGACCGCCATCCACCCACAGCAATTCCTGGTCCTTGGCTTCGCAACATACAGCGGCAAAAAAGGCATTTCATGTCCATTGAATGGCAAATTTTTGGGGCCTTTCAGGGCCGACAATTATTTTTTCTGTGAATGCCTAATGTACCTCCAGCCACCAAATACTACGTTCTTACCTGTCAGGTAAACCCATGTGAGCTAATTTTTGGAGCCTATACAGGCCGACACTTACTTCTGTATCCTGTAAATGCCTAATGTACCTTCAGCCACAGAATACTACATTCTTAGATGTCAGGTAAACCCATGTGGGCTAATTTTTGGGGCCTTTTATGGCCAACACTTACTTCTGTATCCTATGAATGCCTAATGTACCTTCAGCCACAGAATACTACGTTCTTAGCTGTCAGGTAAACCCATGTGGGCTAATTTTTGGGGCCTTTTATGGCCGACACTTACTTCTGTATCCTGTGAATGCCCAATGTACCTTCAGCCACAGAATACTATGTTCTTAGCTGTCAGGTAAACCCATGTGAGCTAATTTTTGCAGCCTATACAGGCCGACACTTACTTCTGTATCCTGTGTGAATGCCTAATGTACATCTAGCCATCAAATACTACATTCTTTGCTGTCAGTTAAACCCATGTGGGCTAATTTTTGGGGCCTATACAGGCCGACACTTACTTCTGTATCCTGTGAATGCCTAATGTACCTTCAGCCACAGAATACTACGCTCTTAGCTGTCAGGTAAACCCATGTGAGCTAATTTTTGCAGCCTATACAGGCCGACACTTACTTCTGTATCCTGTGTGAATGCCTAATGTACCTTCAGCCACACAATACTACGTTCTTAGCTGTCAAGTAAACGCATGTGGGCTAATTTTTGGGGCCTGGAATGGCCAACACTTACTTCTTTATCCTGTGAATGCCTAATTTTTCAGACTGGAATTGAAAATCAATGGGTCTGTAAAGGTTCCGCCAAATTATGGAACGGATGCGGACCCATTTTACAGATGTGTGAATGGACCCTATATGTATTAGACATGTATTTACTGGCTGCTGTCAATTCTGGCTGATTTATGAAAAAAAAAAAAAATATATATATTTTTTGCTGTAAAAAAAAAAAAAAAATTTAGGGCAACTTTTCCAATTGCAATACTTCTGTTATGACATTGCCCATGTGCTGGGACTATTTGTGCACAGCTAGTACGTCTTTTGTGGCTGCAAACATGACCTAAAGGTTTTTAAAGTTCGCCTCCCATTAAAGTCAATGGGGCACACCGCGAACTTGCGGTTCACAGACTTTTGAGAATATTTGCGGCTGACGTTCGCGAACCGCCTCGGCCAATGTTTGTCCATCTCTACTTGGTTTCTTTATGCACATTAATACAAATTTTTACCAAAGTGCCCAAACTTTCGATCCCCACTGTATGTGGCCCAACCCTGTTAACTGAAAGTCTTTCCAGTTCTCCAGGTCTCTCTCCTCACTTTGCAGCAGCAGCTGTTCATAATTACTAGCCGCTTAAAGACCAGGCCTTTTCTGGAACTTTTAACTTACAAGTTTAAATTAGTATTTTTTTCTGTAAACCCCCAAACATTATATATATTTTTTTTTCGCTGAGACTCTAGAGAATAAAATGGCGATCATTGCAATATTTTATGTCACACAGTATTTGCGCAGCAATGTATGCAATTGTTTTGCAATAAATACAGTTTAATTAATAAAAAAAAAAACACAATAGTTACTCTCAATGTTTTTATATAATGTGAAAGATGATATTACGCCAAGTAAATAGATACCTAACTTGTCATGTTTTAAAATTGCGCACGCTCATGGAATGGTGAAAACTACGATACTTAAAAATCTCTAAAGGCGATGCTTGAAAAAATTTCATAGGTTATCTGTTTAGAGTTCTAGAGGAGGTCTACCACTAGAATTATTGCTCTCACTCCAACGATCGTGGCGATACCTCACATGTGTGGTGCCAACACTTTTAACATATGTTTGCACGACTTAGGTATGCGTTCTCTTTAAATTTTTTTTTTCTTATTTATTTTACTTTTTATTTTTACGCTGTCCTTTTTTTTGATCACTTTTATTCCTATTAAAGGGAATGGAAACATCCTTTGTAATGGAAATAAGGATGACAGGTCCAATATGTTGAGAGACATGGGGTCAAAAAGACCCCTGATCTCTCATTTACCTTTAAAAGCAAAAGAAAAAAAATGTATTTGAACTTTTATTTCTAAAAAAATATATATAGTTTGTTATGGCCAGGGAACCGGAAGTGACGTCAGACATCGCTCCAGTCCCCCAAGGGCATAGAGACGAGTGGCGACCATCTTGCCCAGTAAATTTCAGCGTCAGATCACAAAACTGATTGGATTGAGGCTGATGAAGTACACAATATAGACGGATATGCTTTGTTCATATTTCATGTCACAATCACCACCATGTTTACAACCACTTTAATACATGTCAAATCCTCAATCAAACATACCAATGTTTTCTGCAGTATTTACATTTTGCCTACTAGTGCATGTGCTATGTTCAAAGCATTCCTCTGGTGATATCTGTCACTGTGCTAATGTCAATCTTCTATGCCCTCAAATAGCTGGTGTCCTAGCTGACCACGTGCAGCACCATGGAAACTAGAGATCTAAATAGAGGCTAAGATGGTACTGAATAAATAAAATAATAATAAATAAAAAAATAAGAGAAAAAGGTGAACTTATTTACTAAATGAAGTCAGTAAGTACAGCCTCATCTTGAAAATTCCACTCGGTTTTGGGCAGAAAATCCCATAAAGGAAGTGGTGAAACCAATTGGTGTAAAGCAGATCAATATGGCTCATCGAGGAAAGGGTTCAAAATGGAATTAGCTCTCAAGTTGAATGTAGGGAGATGTTATTGTGTTAAATATTTAAAATGACTCATATAGAACATTCAGTTGAATGGTAAAATCTGCCTAAAGCCTCGTACACACGCAACGAATTTCCGCCGACCGGTCGTTCGTCTTTTGTCCAGAATCGTGTCTGTTGGTTGGAATGTGTTCTAGACTGCACACGAATTTTCCTGCACGACAGAATTCTACTTCAGAAGTGATGTCATGTGTTAGATTGCTTTCTTTGTGTTCTTTCATCTCTGATCATGCCTAGTCTTGCTCATAAGATTTTTCCCCATTGAAATCTGTACTAATGAGACGTAAATCGGACGTGTTTTGACGGTCGACAAAAATTATATAGCCTGCACACCAGGATTTTTTTGGCCGAAAAGTCGGAGTTGGTTGTGGGAAGCACCATACTAACAAGCCAAAAATCGGCAGATCGGTCGTCGGATGAAATTTCCCGGCCGAATTTCTACTCGTGTGTACGGGGCTTTTTAGACACAGGGGCAGACCTATCCTTGTGATAGGAACAGTCTTTCAACAGGACTGGTTGTATCAAATAAGATATTTTTATCTTTCTCAAATTTAAAAACAACGATTTAGGGTTTGTTTGTTGTTTGAGGTTACAGAGATGGCCACAATGTCTTCTTTAACCTTCTGTATGTAAAACAAATCTACTCATTCTGCTTCCCTATAAAGACCAGGCGTGTTATTAGAGGGGAGTTCTTCAAGTTGGGATATTTTGTGAGTAAGTTCTACAAAAGGTAAGAGTACCTTGTACAGATCAATGTATTTGTTGTGTGGGAAATGCCTAGTTGATATGAAAATATGGACATTTTCGCTCTTCATCCCCTTCTCATAAATGTTCTCTGCGATGAGTTTACTAACGAAGGTCTTGCCGGTGCCGCTCCAACCATGCAGAGATAGAGCCAGGGGCTTCTGGGGGTTTTTATTGTTCATAAACCCTGTGACTGCTCGGAGGATGACATCATGGGCCAGGTGCTGCCCAAACAGTTTATTTTTCAAGTCTTCCTGGAAAGCTGATAAAAATAGGAAGTGTTACAGTGGAGGACCAAGATAATTAAAAGCAATAATAATAATTTGTGAAAACAGTCCAGGTAAATCTTTGTTCCTATAAATCCCCTTTCCTCCAACCTATTAAGATAATTTTTTAGATTTTTTTTCCGCTTTCCTTTCACTACCTCCAGTATGGAAACTGTCACGTACCTTGTGGCAGAGCCTGACATGTAGAGAGAGACCCCTCGTACAGCCCTGGCTCTGAGACTATTGATGCGACAGTGAGCGCAAGAGCGAGGCAAGGTATGAGTGCCTGTATGATATCCGTCAGTCACAGCAGTGAGTAGCAGGTGTGTCGTCAGAGACGGGTCAGATAGCTGGAACACCTGATGGCAACAGAAACAGCAGACCCTGGATTGGGCAGACAGCAGACGGCAGATGCTTGACAGGCAGCTGGCAGGTAGCAGGTGCGGAAGAACTGGCAGCACTCAGCAGATGAGGGACCAGCAGGGACTGGGTAGCATGCAGAGCAAGACAGGTGGATAACTGGATGCCAGGTCAGCAACAGACGGTTAGATACAGGCATAAACGGCAGGCAGAGAATGGTCAGAATACAAGCGGAAGTCAGCAACGTAGTATTAGACAGATGAGCAGGAGGCAGAGCAAACCTAGAGACAGGCCAAGGTCAGGGCAGGTAGCACTCAAGCAAGGTCGGGGCAAGCCGGGTCAATAACAGAATTGAGCACAGGAACAGATACAGGAGTACACGTAATAGCAGTGGCTAATAGAACTTCTGCAGTTTAAATAGTCAAATTGGCGCCAATATTAGCGGAGGGCGCACACATTCGCGTCTGCATGCGGTTATGCACAGAAAAAAGGGCAACCCTCATCTGTTTCTGCACATCTGTGTATGTCTTGAGGATTCATCTGTACTATGGCTTGTGCCTTCCTGACAGAACCTCTAGATCGGTGTTTCTTACCTTTTATCAGTCAAGGCACCCTTTAAAATGATGCACAATCTCGAGGCACCCCAATCTAAAATGTAAAAAACAAAACTAATAGTTTTACATATCATGCCAGCATTCACACACATAGACCACCCAACATAAGAGGCTATGTATTTCTCCACCTTTGCAAACTGGTACTGACTAATAATATTCCAGCATTTCTCGTCGTTCTCAGTTTCCCTCATTCTCTAGGCTAATTTGACCCTATAGCTGACACAGAGGGGCAGGGGAGAGCTAAACAAGGATGCTGTGCAGGCAGAGATGTATAGTAAAGTAACTAAGTAGAACTACTTCACTACTGTACATAAAGAGGTTGTAAACCTGAAAAAAAAAATTCTCTTCTTTTTGCAACCTGAAAAAGAAACACATAATGAGCTAGTATGCACCGCATACTAGCTCATTATGAAATACTTACCAGAATGAGCCCCCGCCGTGCCATCCGCTTACCTCTATGACGGGCGACATGTCCAGTCGCCCATCTTCCGGGATCGCAGCATCCGGCCATCTGATTGGCCGGAGCCGCGGTGACGTCACTCCCGATGGTCATGGCACGGGTCTCTGAAGCACGAGCGGCTGTTCCTACAGAGCGCATGCGCCAGTGATGTCACTGGCTGCATGTAAGGTAAATATCTCCTAAACGGTACATGTTTAGGAGATATTTACAGTACCTATAGGTAAGCCTTAATATAGGCTTACCTATAGGGAAAAGTGTCAGAGGAGGGTTTACCTTCCTCTTTAAGTACCGAAAGGCGGTATCTGTACTTTCCTAGAGTAGAATTTTTTTCTCCTACTTCCACTTTTACTTCACTACATTTTTTCGATGATTTCAATAGTTCTACTCTGATATTTTTTTTTGTGTGCTGCATAGTTACTCGTTACTATTATAAAAATTACCACTGCCAGAACAGTAGATGGCAGGTTTCATGAAGCTCAAAACATGTGTATTATCAGTGCATACGAAAATAAATGCTACTGTATGTATAAATAAAAGCTGCATTTGAAATAATAAAAAACAATATGATGTTCAAACTTTTGACTTCTTTCTTTAATAACTACATAACACAGTACTTTTACTTTCAGTACTTGAGTAGCAATTTTTTTTCAAAACTACTGGTACTTTTACTTTCAGTACTTAAGTAGCAAAAGTTTTAAAAAAAACTACTTGCAATACTTAAGTACAAAAAATGTTGAATACTTTAGTACTTCTACTCAAGTCACTTTTTGATCGAGCACTTCCACTTCTACTCAAGTCACTTTTTGATCGAGTACTCAAGTATGGGTTTTGAGTACTTTATACAACTCAGGTGCAGGTGTCTGACATTTTACTTCTCAGTTGATTAAGTCATTGGTTGTATGGATGCCGGTGGATGGCCCACATGGTGCCTACATTTGTAACGCTGTACAGTGAAAATCTGTGGTTTTGTATAACATAAAGAAAGGCTTGGTCCACTCGCTGGCTTGTTGACAATTTTTGGGAAATTTGTGGCAAATTTTTAACCATTTTTAAAAGGCACCCCTGTAGAACTCAGAAGGCACCCTGATGGAAAAAAAGGTTCTGGTCTAAAGTTCTGCATCATACCATGATTAACTGGGCTTTATACATTTTCTTCTTCTAAAAGTACAGATAGAACCCTGCAGGGTGGCCCCCCCCCCATTGATGTAGGCGTGTCCTGCAGTACAACATTTCCCATGAGCCCTTGGCATGCACACCAGGGAAATAACTAAGTTTCCTGATCTATTATAACAGCACAGAAAACTGTTAGGAGTGGAGTGCGCCACATTACCCAAGCAAATAAGACTTGCTTCTGAAAAGCAATCCACTGCACATCAGTGTATACTAATATGGTTAATTTGAAGCTTGGTGGTCGGTAAAACTGTGTCTGCCTATTTTTACCACCCCCAAATGTAAATTATGCCTGTGATGAACCGCCTGGCATATTTTTATTATATAAGCGAAAAAAGACAGAAATTTTGAAAAAACATGCATTTTTCTTAGTTTCTGTTATAAAAATTTTCAAATAAATAATCTTTCTTCATAAATTTAGGCCAAAAATGTATTCTAATACATTTCATTGGTAAAAATAACTCAAATCAGTGTATATTATTTAGTCTTTACATAGTTACATAGTGTGTGAGGTTGAAAAAAGACATCAGTCCATCCAGTTCAACCTATAATGTGTGTGTATTTGCTTTTAACCGTACATTGTGTACCCCTGTATGTTGTGGTCTTTAAGGTGCCCATCTAATAGTTTTTTGAAACTATCAATGCTCCCAGCTGATACGACTGCTTGTGGAAGAGAATTCCACATCCTTACCGCTCTTACAGTGAAGAACCCCTTACGCATTTTAAGGTTAAACCGCCTTTCCTCTAGTTTTAGTGAGTGGCCACGTGTCTTATTGTATCTCCTCTCTCTGAATAGTTTTTTACTTATGCTAGGGTCGCCAGTACAGTATTTGTACATTGATATCATATCCCCCCTCAATCGTCTCTTCTCCAGAGAGAATAAGTTCAGTGCTTGTAGTCTTTCCTCATAGCTGATGTCCTCCATTCCCCTAATTATTTTTGTTGCCCTTCTCTGGACTCTTTCCAATTCCAGCACATCCTTCCTGAGGACCGGTGCCCAGAACTGGACAGCATACTCCAGATGTGGCCGGACCAGAGTCTTGTAGAGTGGGAGAATAATCTCTTTATTTCTGGAGTGAATCCCCTTTTTTATACAACCCAGTATTCTGTTGGCTTTGCTTGCTGCGGCTTGGCATTGCATGCCACTGCCAAGCCTGTAGTCTACCAGTACCCCCAAGTCCTTTTCCATCCTAGACTCACCCAGAGGTCCCCCCCCCCCTAGTGAGTAGCTTGCTTTCTGGTTTCTGGCCCCCAAGTGCATTACTTTACATTTTTCAACATTAAACCTCATCTGCCATGTAGTTGCCCACCCCGTTATTTTGTTCAGGTCTGCTTGTAAGGTTTCCACATCCTGCATAGAAGATATTGGCATGCTTAGTTTAGTATCATCGGCAAATACTGAGATTGTACTAGATATCCCCTCCTCTAGATCATTTATGAATAAATTAAACAGGATTGGTCCCAGGACAGAACCCTGGGGGACCCCACTTTCCACACCCGCCCACTCAGAGTACTCCCCATTAATCACCACCCTCTGTACTCTCCCCTGGAGCCAGTTCTCTATCCAGGTACTCACCTTATGGTCCATACCTACCTTCCTTAGTTTGTACAGTAAGCGTTTGTGGGGAACGGTGTCAAAGGCCTTTGCAAAGTCCAGATACACCACATCCACCGGCTTACCTTTATCTAGGTGGCAGCTCACTTCATCGTAGAAGGTCTTTGCAAAAGTTGTAGAGTCCACAAACTATGGTATATACACCGATTAGCCATAACATTATTACCACGGACAGGTAAAGGAAATCAGGAAGCCACAGCTGGCTCCCATTTCCAAGATGGCAGTTCCAGGGACCCGCATCACTAAGAAGAACCAGCTGCAGGGACACAGTGCTGGACCCCAGGCATTGGTAAGTACCTGATCTTTAAAAGTCAACAGCTACAGTTTACAGATGCTGACAAAAAAAAAAAAAAAAAGAAAAACAAACTGAAGTTCCTCTTCAAGTACAGTATACACCGAGCTGCTAAAAAATTATGACCACTGACAGATAAAGAGAATACTTCGTTACAATGGCATCTGAAAATTGGTGGGATATATTAGGCAGCAAGTGAACATGTTGTCCATGAAGTTGATGTGGTGAAAGTAGAAAAAAATAGGCATTGCAGTTTGTTGTGTAAGGGGAAGCCCATGGTGATATGGAATAAGGGGGCCTGGTCTGATGAATCACTTTTTATTTTACATCATATGGATGGCCGGGTGTGCGTGCGTCACTTACCTGGGGAAGAGATGGCACCAGGATGCGGTATAAGAAGGCAAGTCGGCAGAGGCAGTTTTGGGCAATGTTCTGCTTGAAAACCTTGGATCCTGCCATTCATGTGGATGTTACTTTGGTGTCGATGGGCTGTGTTAGCAAAAGGGGGCCCTACTCGATATTCGGTGGGTGGTCATATTGTGATGGCTGATCTGTGTATTTAACTGATCAATTCTGAAGTACTGACTGCCTATCTCATTTCATGAAGTTCTAAAATGCCAGGACAGTAGAAATGACCACCTTTTGGAAAGCAGATAGTCCAAGGTATTTAGTGTAGCCAGTACTGGATTACCATCATATAAAGTGTATATGTATTTATATTTGGGCCTGCCGTTATTGTTGATGTTGCTAGAGTGCCCCTTTATGGCTGCGAGCAAAGGAGGATCGGCTTCTTGCAGGAAGTGGAAGTACTGGATTGTGGGAGATATAGTTCGCTACTGGGTGCAACCCATCAGATTTTGTCACCTATGTCAAACTAGAGAGATTTCCCCTTAATTTCTGTTCCATAGCCATCACAGAAAGTGAGGGGAAATCCCTGGAAGCCACCAGGATCACCCAAATATTATGTCCCCAATTCTAAGGACCGCATGTCTCCATCACTCCATCATCTTCTGACTCCATCACCTCCTGTTTCCATCACTCCATCACCTCCTGTTTCCATCACTCCATCACACTATCCCCCCATCACCTCCTGTCTCCACCCCCCCATCACCTCCTGTCTCCACCCCCCCATCACCTTCTGTCTTCATCCCCCCATCACCTCCTGTCTCCATCTCCCCATCACCTCCTGTCTCCACCCCCCCCCCATCACCTCCTGTCTCCACCCCGCCATCACCTCCTGTCTCCATCTCCCCATCACCTCTTGTCTTCATCCCCCCCCAATCACCTCCTGTCTCCATCCCCCCCATCACCTCCTGTCTATATCCCCCCCATCACCTCCTGTCTCCATCCCCCCCATCACCTCCTGTCTCCACCCCCCACCCCCCATCACCTCCTGTCTCCATCCCCCCCCCATCACCTCCTGTCTCCATCCCCCCCATCACCTTCTGTCTCCTTCCCCCCATCACCTTCTGTCTCCTTCCCTCCATCACCTCCTGTCTCCGTCCCTCCATCACCTCCTGTCTCCGTCCCTCCATCACCTCCTGTCTCCGTCCATCCATCTCCCCCTGTCTCCGTCCCTCCATCTCCCCCTGTCTCCGTCCCTCCATGACCTCCTGTCTCCATCCCTCCATGACCTCCTGTCTCCATCCCTCCATCACCTTCTGTCTCCATCCCTCCATCACCCTCTGTCTCCATCCCTTCATTAAACTGTCCATCCAAACATCCCTTCACCCTCCATTATTTTAATTTTTCCATAACTCCATCGTTTTATCTCTTACTCCATCCGTCCCTTGCTTCATTTGTAGGCCCCTTGCTCCATCTCTCCATCATACTGTCCATCCAAAAATCCTTGTGCCCTATATCCCTCCCCCTTTTCTACCCACCATCACTTTTATCCTTCTATTATTCTGTCACTCACTCTATCTTTCCATAACTCCATCCATCCATCCCTATATCCTTTGCTCCATTGTTCCATTTCTCTGTGTCTCTCGCTATCCCTCCATGCCTTGCTCCATCCCTTCATCTATCCGTCTCTCTGTCACCCAATCTATACCTCCATCCCTTACTCACTCCTCACTCTTTCCATCTCTCTGTCCATCTCCCTCCCCCATCACTCCACCACTCTGTCTTTCCATTATACACTAATAAAAATACTCCAGAGCACTTCCATTACTCTGATATGTATATGAATAGTAAACACCTAAAAGCATAGTTCCGGCCTCAAAATAAAAAAAAAATCGATTTTGGGCCATCCGCTTGCTAAGGGTCACCTGAAAAAGAAATGGATGCTCCCGATTTTTTTTTTGTTCACTTACCTTGTTATAGAAGAAAATATACTCACCTTCCTTCCACTTCCTCTCTCTGCGGCCGCGGCCCGCGCCGTCACTTCCGGCTTGCCATGACTCCTGGGAGCTGAACGTCATCACTCCCAGGAGTCAATGGGCCTGCACCGGCCCCACTCGTCACTTCCGGTGCAGGCGCGTCATTCCCTGCTAAACAGCTTCTGGGCATGCCCAAAAGCTGTGCAGGGATGCTGCGCCTGCACCGGAAGTGACGAGCGGGGCCGGTGAAGGGCATTCTGGGACTCCGACGTCACCGAAGAGGCCGCAGAAGAGGACGCGTTGGCTTCAGCTGCCCACACCTGAGATGGCAGCGCTGGAGAATAAATTTTCAAGGTAACAATTTCTTCTAAAAGGTAAGTGCGACCCGGGACAGTTCAGAGGCTATCCATTGTGGAATGTACTAGCCCTGACTGTCCGGGGGTATTTTTATGTAAAATTCACCCCGGAGGCCGGAACTCCGCTTTAAGACCACCAAGCACAATAAATAAATATATAATGATCATACAGCATACATACACACTATACACTATGCACATTTCTTCTGAAAATCAGTCTGATCTGTCATATTTCTGCTGCCTCCCCTCTCCTGGCATGCTTGGATTTGTAGTGCCACAGACACATGAGGTGGTAATGCAGGAGAGGAGTCTGTGCCTAAATTGGACTGATGAGCAGGTAATGGATAGGGATTCTAGGGAGGTGTATTAGACATTGGGGGTAGAATTTAGAAAATATCCTCCCTTCAGAAGCAGAGTAGTTCTCCCCCCCAAAAAAAAAAAGAAAAATGATCCAACAGACAGGAGCCTGCTACAGAGAGCCCATTCAACACCCCCCCCCCCTCCTCCTCCTGCCCACTAATGGGCCCTACACACTATACAATTCTCTTTAGATTTTTTCCTTTAGATATACCAAAACCATATAATATGAGGTCAAATCTAAACACTTTTAATTTGTTTGCAATCAGGCAGGCCCTTGCACTACATAGTTGAAGGTAAATCTAAAGGAAATCTACCAACAAAAGTTGCACAGTGTGTATCCAGTTTAAGACAAGCCACCGACATTACATGTTGCTGAGTTTAGCCAGCTTACCATCTGCTGGGCTAAACAAGTCTGTCCTCCACTGCAGACTGTGCACTTCTCCCCCACACCGGCATCTCTTCTGGTTTAGGTCAAATAAGGCGCGCTGGAGAAGGGGGGAGGGTGCAAGTAGCATTAGAACTCTGACTCAAAAAGATCATTGTAGACCTGTCTCGGCAGGCTCCGGAACTGCGCATGCGCAGTTCCAAAACAAAAGCGTCACAGGCTGACAGGCTATTTTTTTAACTGGCAGGCTTTTTACCTTAAGGGCATTTACGGGCATGAAAAAAGTTCCCCGGTTTTTACGGGCTGCCCGTAAATCTACGGGCGGTTGGCAACACTGATCTTGTCAGGAAGGTCCTGCCAGAAGAAAAGTTGGCAACCGCAGGCAAGGTCCTGCCCCTCGAATCTCCCAAGGAAGAAGTGCACTTCGCTAACTTGGCTAATTAGCAAACGCGAAGCGCCAAGATGCGAATATGAGCGGCGCACCTCATGACAGTTTAGGCGCCAAAAGGGCTATTTAAGCTGGAACTGCTCCCAGGGTCAGTGCTGTCTCGTCTACAGCGTTCCGTGCCAGTCCTGCTTCCTGTTACCTGTGTTGTTCCTGAAATCTTGACCAGGCTTGCCTCTGACTACTCCAGTTCTCTGCCTGCACCGACCCCATCCTGTTCTTTGACCATTCTCCAGTCTCTCCACTTGTACCTGTTCTGACCTCTCTGTGTATGACCCGGCTTGTCTGACTCTGCTTACCTTCCAGTATTCCCCGAGGCTCCCTAGTTGCTGCATTGGTCCAACTACTCCCAGGACACCTGCCTCCTTCTGGAATTCTACGTTACCAGCAGTCCTGCTGCCTGCACGTCCACTGGCACCATAGTTGCCAACATTTGAAAAAAATTCCCAGGGACACTTTTCAGCACAGCTATCAATTACTTACCACACCCACTTCCACAAAGCTCCACCCACTCTGCATAATCTCCGCCTACTTATCAGAGTGTAGGGTCTACTCAATAAAGAGAGAATTACAGGAATTTGAAAAGGGAATTTTACACTTAAGGCTGCTATTTGATCCGATCCTGTTCATGAAATCCGACAGATGGAAACCCTATTTTCCATCCATCTGATGGATGGGATCGGATGAGAATGGACATCCAATCTCCCCATAGAGAACAGCGGGGATCTGACAGCTCCGTCTGCGCACACAGAGTGGAGAAGGAGCTGTCATCCGCCTGCTCAGCCGGAATTGGCGGATCGATCCCGCACTGAGCAGAACGGACTCCGTTGGACAGTGCACCACGTGAAAGGACCCTTACAGAAGTGACTGCTAGAAGAAAAGAGCAGGGTGTTGTTTATTAGAGAAGAGTGGGGAACAAAAGACAGATATCGGAGAAAATGAGGGGATGCCTTGGATGCTAGAGGGAGTATAGTCTCAGCAGTGCCATAAAACTAAAATTCTGTCTAGATGAGAAAGATAGGGAACAGGGAGAGAATACAGAGACAGCAAAAGACAGGACAAAAAGAGAATAGAGGCAGCCTCTGTATTCTCTCCCTGTTCCCCATCTTTCTCTTCCAGACATCATTTTTGTTTTATGGCACTGCTGAGACTTTGCTCCCTAGCATCCCAGACATCTCCTCATTTTTGCCAGTATAATCTTGTTCCCCACTCTTATAAACAGTACTATTGACTCTCTCCTTGTCCCTCCTTTTGGCACACTGTATGATCCGTGGTGACATGTAAATTCAATGTAATATCTGCTGGGAAACAACTCACTGTTAAAATGGTTGGTCCGGAGCAGCTGAGCAGCAGGCGGCTGAAAAGTTAGGCTGTGTGCTGAGCGTGCGTGCTGGTGACGGTCTCTGATACACTGTAAGGGTGGGGCCCGACTCCAAACCGCCACCCACATTGCACAGAGGCCAGCCCCCGCCATGTTCGCCCAATCACAGGGCGCCCGCCGGCCATCCTGAGCATGAAGATCATGGCGGCTGGAGCGCAGAGAGAGACATTAGGGCAGGGGTACTCAAATATAAAATTGAAAGGTCCACTTACCAATTTTCCATTCAGTCCGAGGTCTGGAAAAGTTACTGTCTGGCTGCTGCACCTGGGGTCTGGCTTCTGGGGCAGGGCTGCTGGTCTCTGTGGTGCTGGGCTCCGTGGTGCCAGTGGTAATGGCTCTGTGGTGTCGGTGGTGCTGGGCTCTGTGGTGTGGTGCTGGCTGGTGCTGACTCTGTGGTGCTGGGCTTTGTGCTGTGGTGCTGGCTCTGTGGTGCTGGGCTTTGTTCTGTGGTGCTGGCTGGTGCTTGCTCTGTGGTGCTGGCTGGTGCTGGCTCTGTGGTGCTGGCTGGTGCTGGCTGGTGCTGGCTCTGTGGTGCTGGCGGGTGTTGGCTGTGGTGCTGGGCTTTGTGCTGTGGTGCTGGCTCTGTGGTGCTGGCTGGTGTTGGCTCTGTGGTGCTGGCAGGTGCTGGCTCTGTGGTGCTGACAGTTGCTGGCTCTGTGGTTCTGGCTGGTGCTGGATCTGTGGTGCTGGCTCTGTGGTGCAGGCTGGTGCTGGATCTGTGGTGCTGGCTGGTGCTGGATCTGTGGTGCTGGCTGCTGCTGTTTCTGTGGTGGCTGGTGCTGGCTGCTGCTGGATCTGTGGTGCTGACTGCTGCTGGATCTGTGGTGCTGGCTGGTGCTGGACCTGTGGTGCTGGCTGGTGCTGGACCTGTGGTGCTGGCTGGTGCTGGACCTGTGGTGCTGGCTGGTTTTGCCTCTGTGGTGCTGGATCTGTGGTGCTGGCTCTGTGGTGCTGGGCTCCTGTGCGATATCCCGCAGGCTACGGCTGTCACTGAAAATGGCGCCTCTAATTCCTTCATAGTCCCGGCTCACAGACGGAGTGATATCAAATGCACTCTGCCTGTGAGAGGAGGAGCCGTACAGAGAAAGCAGATGGCTGATGTAGAGAGCAAAGCCGCTGCTCCCTCTGTACGGCTCCTCCTCTCACAGGCAGAGTGCATTTGATATCACTCCGCCTATGACCCGGGACTACAAAGGATGTAGTGGCTCCGTTCTCTCACTGTAGCGGGTGGGCGTGTGACGTCACTGGTTGCTAGACGCCGGGCGGCCGGTGATCTAGCAACCAGTGATAAAAGGAATAGTCAGCGAATCGCCGTGGTCCAGATCTAAGGGCTTCCGCCTATTGAGGACCCAGGCATTAGGGAATAGCCTGGGTCCTCAATAGCCCCTCCTGCCTCCCCCACTGGCCGGGACAAGGCCCGGCAGAGTAAATTAGACAGGACAAGGTCCTATTTGGCGGAATTGTCCCATCAAAAATGGGACAGTTGGCAGCTATGCGGCACTCGTGCGACTCTGCACTCTGCGCTTCCTGTTTACTCTATCAGGGGCTCTGAGGCAGAGGTGTAAGAGAGGCCTTCCTCCACACATTCAGGCTCTACCTACCAGGTACGCGACAGATCTATCGCTGGCATCAGTGTTGCCAACCGCCCGTAGACTTACGGGCAGCCTGTAAAAAAAACTTCTGTTTGTCCATACCTTCCAATTAACGATCAGATTCTTGGATATAACAGGAAATCAGAGACATCTGATAACTAATCAATCCCCCATGCTGGGCTGTGAAGTTCCTCGGTCAGGTCCCCACCCCCCCCCCTCACCTTTACTATTATAGGCGTTCTTCTCACAGCACTCCACCAGACGGCCGCAGTAGAAGCGGGGGAAGGAAAAGTATCCGGTCAGTACAGAGGCGGTGGCAATGGTGACAGCTGTGTTGACGGGCTCCAGGGCCAACACAGCCGAAAACAGGGGACCCAACAATACCCCCACAAACAGCCATGACCCCAGGAGAGAGTGCCGAGTTCTGGCCATGGGAGCTCCAACCTGCCTAAGTGCCTTCAAGACTATATGCACTGAGAGCTGAGCATGCAAAGAACTTTCTTCTGATAGGGGCACTCCCGGAGAGTTTTTTCTTGTTTTAGTACACACTCTTACATAGTTACATAGCTAGTGAGGTTGAAAAAAGACACTCTCCCCAGTTTCGTTTCTGAGTTCAGGTTGTACAGTACTTTGTTCTGAGAAATGACTCATTGCCATACATTTCTAAATCCACCCCTACCTGCTATTACCCACCTTAAGATCAGGCATTTTCTGGCACTTTTTGTTTACATGTGAAAATCTCTTTGTTTTTTTGCTAGAAAATTAGTTATAACCCCCAAACATTATATATTTTTTCAAATCAGAGACCCCAAAGAATAAATTGGTGGGTTTGCAATTTTTTTATGTCACACGATATTTGCGCAGCGGTTTTTCAAACGTAGCTTTTGGGGAAAGAAATAGACTTTTTAAAATTTGAATGCAAAAAAACACAATTCATAACCCAAATAATATAAAGTATAAAAGATGGTGTGACGCCGAGTAACTAGATACCAAACATGTCACACTTTAAAATTGTGTACGCTCGCACAATGGCGACAAACGACATAAATTTTACTATCCATAGGCGACGCTTTAAAAGCCTTTACAGGTTACCACTTTAGATATATAGAGGAGGTCTAGTTCTAGAATTACTGCCCATGATCGGACGTTTGTGGTGTAACCTCACATGTCTGGGACGATCACGGTTTGCATGTGTTCGGGAGTGACGCACGCGTTCACCTTTGCATGCTAGCACGAGGGGGACAGGGGGACTTTTAATTTCTCTTTTTTATCACTATTCATTTGTTGCTTTTAATTTTTTTTTTCACTTTTATTGCTGTCACAATCCATGTGACAGCAATAGGCACGTGACAGGTACTCCTTATGGCGGGATTGGGGGTCTATATGACCCCAAATCCCCCCTTAGCACTTGAAAGCAGCTATGCGGCACTCGTGCGACTCTGCACTCTGTGCTTTCTGTTTACTCTATCAGGGGCTCTGAGTTAGAGGTGTAAGAGAAGCCTTCCTCCACACATTCAGGCTCTACCTACCAGGTACATGACAGATCTATGGCTGGCATCAGTGTTGCCAACCGCCCGTACGGGCAGCCTGTAAAAAAAAACTTCTGTCTGTCCATACCTTCCAATTAACGATCAGATTCTTGGATATAACAGGAAATCAGAGACAGCTGATAATCAATCCCCCATGCTGGGCTGTGTAGTTCCTCGGTCAGGTCCCCCCCCCTCACCTGTACTGTTATAGGCGTTCTTCTCACAGCACTCCACCAGACGGCCGCAGTAGAAGCGGGGGAAGGAAAAGTATCCGGTCAGTGCAGAGGCGGTGGCAATGGCGACAGCTGTGGTGATGGGCTCCAGGGCCAACACAGTCGAAAACAGGGGACCCAACAATATCCCCACAGACAGCCATGACCCCAGGAGAGAGTGCCGAGTTCTGGCCATGGGAGCTCCAACCAGCTGATGTGCCTTCAAGGCTGTCTGCACAAAGAGCTTAGCATGCAAAGAACTCTCTTCTGATAGGGGCACTCCCTGAGTGTTTTTTCTTATTTTAGTACACACTCTCCCCAGTTTATGAGTTCAGGTTGTACTTTCTTCTGAGAAATGACTCATTGCCATACATTTCTAAATCCACCCCAACCTGTTATTAACCACCTTAAGACCAGGCATTTTCTGGTAATTTTTGTTTACATGTGAAAATCTCTGTTTTTTTTGCTAGGAAATTAGTTAGAACTCCCAAACATTATATATTTTTTCAAATCAGAGGCCCCAAAGAATAAATTGGTGGGTTTGCAATTTTTTTTATGTCACACGATATTTGCGCAGCAGTTTTTCAAACGTAGCTTTTGGGGAAAGAAATACCTTTTAAAAATGTAATGCAAACAAACACAATTCATAACCCAAATAATATAAAGTATAAAAGATGGTGTGACGCTGAGTAACTAGATACCAAACATGTCACACTTTAAAATTGTGTATGCCCGCACAAAATTGAGACAAACGACATAAATTTTACTATCCATAGGCGATGCTTTAAAAGCCTTTACAGGTTACCACTTTAGATATATAGAGGAGATCCAGTACTAGAATTACTGCCCATGATCTGACGTCTGTGGTGTAACTTCACATGTGTGTGACGATCGCGGTTTGCGTGTGTTCGGGAGTGATGCACGTGTTCGCCTTTGTGCGCTAGCACGAGGGGGACAGGACCACTTTCAATTTTTTTATTATTATTATTATTATGTCAGAATTATTTGGGGGATATTAAATAAAAGAAATATGGAAATATGTCATATATAGAAATCTTGAGCAGTGGCGTCCATGTTGTAGAAGGTCACTAAAAGTTCAAACCTCCTTTTAGGCGAAATGTGTCTTTTCAGGAGATGTTTAAAAGTTTCAACAGATATGCTGTGTTGACCTAAGGTAATAAATAAATAGTCTGTTGACTTTCTTTAGACAAAGACTAGCTGACGATATACCAAGGTAATCTTGTTTGTGTGGGATCATAACACAAGTCAGTATTTTCTATGTTTTAGACCCATTTAAAAATAAGATTTACAGATGCGTTATAATCTTTTATATAACAGAATATTAATAATGAAATATATATATACAGGGCTTTTTTTCTCAGAGAATAGGTGCAGGAACTCCTCCCTTCTGAGTCACCCCTTGACTCTGTTCTCTACCCACCCCCGAGCACCGTTTCTTAGTTTAACCTCCTACCCACCTCCCAGTACCACCCCTTTTAGAGAATTAACGATAATAAGAAAGGCAATATAAAAGATCTAGAAACAATGGATACCCCAGCGACAATAGATCCACCCCTGCAACAATGGACTTCCAACATCAAGCATCAATAGACTCTCCAGCAGCATTAGACTCCTCCATCAACAGTAGATCCCTCCCAGCAATGATTGATTCCCTGCAACATGATACCCCACCAGCAACAACAGACTTCCCCAGCAACAATAGATCCCCTCCAGCAGCAAATAGATCCCCTCCAGCAACTCTAGATTCCCCAGTAACCAGCATCAATAGACCCTCCAGCAGCCAGAAACAAAGATCCCTCCCTCAACAATAAATCCCTCCCAGCAACAAAAGATCCACCCCAGCAACAATAAATCCCCATGAGCAACAGAAGACCTCCCCAGCAACAACAGACCCCCATCCTCTGCAAAAAAAGCAGCAATAGATTCCCTATTAGCCAGCATCAATAGACCCTCCAGCACACCCCAGCACCCCTTACCATTACATACATTCAGTTCTGGAGGTGCCGGAACTGCGTTCCCCCGCGTTCCCACTGAAAAAAAGCCCTGTATATATATATATATATATATATCTAACATACATAGATATGTAGAATACCGTTATATATTATAATTGTTTCATGTATTTTGCTAAATTCTAACTTTACTGATTTTGATGACTCATGACTACATGTCAAGAAAGACTTCATGTTAATCCTTTGTAAGTGAGAAAGCATCATAAATCTGTTCTGGCCTTGCCAGGTGTTTAATTTAGAAGGTCTGGATTGTAAGCTCTTTGTCAATATAAGGTTCAAAGTTTATTTGTAGGCAAATAATGCTGTTATACTGAACCTAACACAATACTGCCATCTCTGGTGGCTGACTGCTACTAGTTGAAGTCTTAGGTTAAAAAGTTATTTTCAATATATATATATATATATATATATATATTAAATAAGATATATTAATTATATTATGATGTTACCAGATTCCATCCTTACCTAGATACATATGGAGTTATTAAATGGACATGTAATAGATGAGAGTATGGATAGATTTTATGTTGTTTTATGATATTCTTAAATTTAAAGAAATCTTTATTTAATATTCAATATACTGGTCAACCAAGAGGTGTCACCCAATGACATCACCAGTTAATGAATAAGATGTCCCAGCCAATGGGGATAATGTCACTCCTTCTGGGTTTAACTTATGGTAATTTTAATAGTCCTTTGTTCTATACCATATAAAAAGGCAACCCCAGATGAGAGAGGGACACACATCAACACACATGACATTTGCCCAACATACATCACACATACAACATACACGCTACTACAGCCATGCATAGACTCATCTACACAGACTCCATTTCGCTCCATCATGTATATGAACCTTTGAGGGACGCCAAACGAAACTCCTTCCTACCTGGCCACCATCTTGGAAAAGCAGCCATCTTAAAGACTCTGGTAACGACCATTCTAAGCTAGCGGCCATTTTAAATATGGTAAATATGCCTTGCTAATTATTTGATTATTATTCAATATTGTTTATGTATTTCCTTAAAATGTTTTACATTGCATATTCAAGGGTAACAAGATTACAATCCCAGCCGTATTAACCATATGTAGATTTTTCTCTAAAAAGCTGATTTTTGTTTTTATAACATTTTTATGAATATCAGATTTAGCGCATATTGGCGTATTAGTCTCATGTTTTGCATAGCCTATTCTCGCTTCATCTGCAGTGGAGTAACTATCAGGCTGCGCATTGCGCAGAGCAGACAATTGTGGTCTGATTATATAGAACATTCATTTATGGTTTATACTATACCTGGAGAAAGCGTAATCTTGCTTTATTTTCACTTTCATTATTGAGCTACACATCACATTGCATTTATTGTTTGAAGTTTGTATTTTTGTAAAGTTATTTTTTTGTGTCATCTCAAGTTTGATCATTTATCGTGATTGCATGTCTCGTGAATAAATTTTTTTTTTTTCTTTCAAGGAAAAAGGGCAAACATTGTACAAACAGTATAAATTGTACCATAAGCAACTAGGAAAGTACAAAAAAGGGCACGTATAAGATAACAAATGGTGGTACAATGATTGCAAAAGAACCACAAAGCATTAAACATCACATCTGAAATCAAGACACTATAACCGGGACTCTAGTAAAGAGCTGAGTGGTAATCAATAGCTCAGGAGTAAGGTAAAAGCAAGGGAACAAAAGGGAAGGGAGAGCAGGGAGATAGACAACAGAGGGAGGAGGAGGAGGAGAAGGCGGGAAGGGGGGGGGGAAATAAGGGGGCGTTTCACCATCCACAATCACCCGCAACCATACAGTCAGATATATTTACACTTCAAACAACCTCTGCATAACCAATTGAGGGGGAGCCAAGGCCGGATCATCCAACCAAGGCTGCCATAATGAATAAAACTTTTTCTGTGCCTTTATATGCTGGTAGGTCAACTTTTCTCGAAGTAAGGTACTGTTAACCTGGGTGATCCACTGTTTCACAGACGGGACCCTAGGAGAAATCCAGTGTCTCGCAATCAGTTTGCGGCCGACCAAGACCTCCGAGCAGCCTTGGAGGGATCTGCGACATAAACAGCCTCAGACCTCGTGACCTCAGCCAGAACTGCATCCTCCCATGCCTTCGTCTTAGTTTTTATCCCATTGATAGTATCAATAAAATGCCCCCTCAAAAATGCCTTAGCAGCATCCCACACAACCCTAATATCAACAGAATGGAGGTTTTGAGCAAAGAAGGATGTCAGCAGGGCCGGGAAGGGATCAGGACTGGGGAACAGCGTCAACCAAAAGGCATTCAGCTTCCACAGCGGTCTACCCCGACCAGCAGGGAGCGCCAGCCAGACCCACAAAGGTGAGTGATCATAGTTACATAGTTAGTGAGGTTGAAAAAAGACATCAGTCCATCCAGTTCAACCTATGATGTGTGTGTGTTTGCTTTTAACCGCACATTGTGTACCCCTGTATGTTGTGGTCTCCAAGGTGCCCATCTAACCAGCTGATACGACTGCTTGTGGAAGAGAATTCCACATCCTTACCGCTCTTACAGTGAAGAACTCCTTACGCATTTTAAGGTTAAACCGCCTTTCCTCTAGTTTTAGTGAATGGCCACGTGTCTTATTGTATCTCCTCTCTCTGAATAGTTTGTTCCTTATGCTAGGGTCGCCAGTACAGTATTTGTACATTGATATCATATCCCCCCTCAATCGTCTCTTCTCCAGAGAGAATAAGTTCAGTGCTTGTAGTCTTTCCTCATAGCTGATGTCCTCCATTCCCCTAATTATTTTTGTTGCCCTTCTCTGGACTCTTTCCAATTCCAGCACATCCTTCCTGAGGACCGGTGCCCAGAACTGGACAGCATACTCCAAATGTGGCCGGACCAGAGTCTTGTAGAGCGGGAGAATAATCTCTTTATTTCTGGAGTGAATCCCCTTTTTTATACATCCCAGTATTCTGTTGGCTTTGCTTGCAGCGGCTTAGCATTGCATGCCACTGCCAAGCCTGTTGTCTACCAGTAACCCCAGGTCCTTTTCCATCCTAGACTCACCCAGAGGTTCCCCCCCTAGTGAGTAGCTTGCTTTCTGGTTTCTGGCACCCAAGTGCATTACTTTACATTTTTCAACATTAAACCTCATCTGCCATGTAGTTGCCCACCCCGTTATTAGTGATCGGAGACCAATCTCGGTCCATAGCCCGCCGAGGACACCAGCGGTAGGAGACGACCGTTCCCCAGACCCATGTCAATCCGAGAGAGACCAGCATGGGCAGCAGTAAAGCATGAGAACTGCCTCACTCCCGGATTGGCCATTCTCGAGACGTCCGTCAGTCCGAGCTCCCCGACCAGCCGGGCAAATGGAGTAGGACCCCCAGCCAGCGAGGGACCCACGGAGCGCGGAGCGAATCTATCAAGATCAACGTCAAGGACAGCATTGAAATCACCCAGAAGTGGGGGGCGTGGCCGACTGGGCATGTGAGTGGAAGCAGCTCACAGGGCTCCTCCAGTAATCCGGTCAAAATACCCTTTTTCCCCGGCCGGGATACTTACTACTGCACCCCAATCCTTCTCGGGGGGCCCCCTGAGCCTGGTGCTGCACGACTTGCCCCCGGATCGGTGCCTGGTGTGCGGCTGCTCTGGACTGTGGAGAGAGGGCCGCGCCACCGGATCTGCATCCTGGGCCATCCTCCTTCATCCTTGCAGACCTGGGACCCGGACTGCCTCCCCTGGGACTGGGACACCTCCTGCAGTGCGGGCCTGCCACTAGTTTTGGCCGCGGAGCGTTTCCAGCCGAGTTCCGGGTTGTGGCCTAGTCGAGGGCCGAAGCTGCGGCCTTTCCTACGGCGGACGCCCGCTCGTGGCGGCGTGGATCCGGTAAGCGGCGGCCTCTCTCTGCTGACCCACTGACCACCAGGGACTACTTCACTGCTTGGGCCCTACCTCCCTACACCCTCCATGTCCCGCGCGGGTGCTGCAATTACCCGGGGGAGTAAATTAAAGGATGGCACTGTCCCTGGCTCGGCCGGCCAGGATGGCGCTGGGGGGACGCCGCAGTCTGCCTCAAGAGGCCCTGACAAACAAAGAGACACTGGCACTAAGCCCAAGGCGGGGCGCCCGGGGGGAAAGGACAGTGCTGGCGATATTCTCCTGTACGCAAAGAAGCTTTGCGACCTCCCGGGAACCAGCGCTGTGGAGGCTGCACCCCTGCCGGGTGCACAGGCACTGGGGGACGCGCATCAGGAACCGGGGGCTCTGGACCCACCTGAGCAGCTTGACTTTGGGACTGAGCTAGAGGGAGATGTGCTGGAGGGGACTCATCTTGATCAACTCACATCTTGATGGCTGTACAGAAATGCACGGCGTCCGTGAATGTTGTCAAAGACAGGCTGGGGGGTCTCACGGAGGAGGTGGCCCTTCTGCGTCAAGATCTACAAAAAATGCGGGAACGCACCACTGCTGCTGAAAGTCGCATCTGTGACCTAGAGGATCAGATGCCCACATTACTCTCGGACACCAGGGAGACGGCTAGGCTGGCTAAGGCTAATAGGAATAAGACGGACGATATTGAAAACCGCCTGCGCAGGAATAATGTCCGCATAGTGGGGCTCCCGGAGAAGGTCGAGGGACGGGACCCCACTGACTTTGTTGAGACCTGGCTGTGCGATACTTTTGACCGGGCTTCCTTCTCTCCCCTGTTCGCAGTGGAGAGGGCGCACCGGGTCCCCACTAGAGCCCTGCCTGGCAATGCCCCTAGGCCAATGCTTGCGAAAATACTTCATTACCGGGACAGAGAGAAGATCCTACGGCTGGCCAGGGAGAAGGCGGAAATACGCTTCAATGGGGTCAGAGTGTCATTCTATCCTGATTTTTCTGCCGAGGTGCAGAAGCAAAGAGCAAAATTTATTGAAGTGAAGCAGCGACTTCGCCGCCTGGGTCTAGTGTATGCCATGTTGTACCCTGCTCGCCTCCGTGTCACGGGAAGGGCACACTTTTTTGATACGGCCGCGGACGCGGTGAATTGGCTGGACGTGCACAAGCCCGCTCTCCGCCGTCGACGCCCTGAAGATCCGGGAGACTGAGTTGAAGAGGTGGCGTGATGGGTTCCTGATGTGTTCTGGGGTTTGCTCCCCTCTACAAGTGACTACATGTTTGAATTACAAATTGACCCGGTCGGGGACGTTTACGGTTACCTGTTTGGATGATGAAGCTCTACGCAAGGTATGAATATCTGGATTTTGCTGTATCTACCCACACTGCTGGTGTGGCATGTTGTGATTTCTTCGCACGGTTGTGCGTTTTTGGGCGGGTGGACTCCACTGGACTGTCCGTCCACTGTCGGGTTCACCGCTTATGGGCTGCCCGCCCGTTTTCAGTTTTATGACGAGGCACCGTTGTGCCTTGCTGGACTGAGACTTTTCATTTTGCTTTCCATTTTTGCTTTTGAGAGAACTTCACCCATACCGGACTTTTTGGACTCTATGTTTCTGCACACCTTGCCTCTTTTACTTTTGTTCCTGGATGTCGCACCCTACTTTGTTGCACGACGGAGGTACAGGGGGGCAGAGGCCCCACCTCATCTTTCTCTTTTGCCATGGCTGGAGTACCTGTAATCTCATGGAATGTCCGTGGCCTTGGGTGCCCAGTAAAACAGGCTATGATTGCTACACAGTTGAAGAAACACCACCCAGCCATCATAGGCCTCCAAGAGACACACCTGCAGGGGGACACTGTGAACTGTTTGCGATATTCTTGGGTGGGGTGGGGGTATCACTCCACCCACTCCACATATTCTAGGGGAGTCAGTGTTCTGGTTCACAGGGCGCTGGCTTTCAGGGAACTGGGGGTGCAGGTGGACCCTGAGGGAAGGTTTGTTTTTTTGCATTGTGTACTGTTTCAGTTTAAGTGTGTGTTGGCGGTGGTTTACATTCCGCCCCCGTTCTCATCTTTAGTTCTTAGGGAATTGCTTAACTTCACGCTAGACAAAGTGGGCACCCCGCTGATTGTTGTGGGGGATTTTAACGGTATCTTGGATCCCCTCCGGGATAGGCATCCGCCATCCCCCTCTCCGGTGGTTGACAGGGGCACTGCCCTTTCACGCTTCCTGGAGGAGGTGGAATGGTCGGAGGCCTGGCGTTTGAAGCATCCTGGAGTAGTTCAATTTTCGTGTTTTTCTAAAACGCACTCCTCCCTGTCTAGGATTGATCTTTGTGTATGTAATAGGACCGCCCTCCCTGTTGTGGAGGAAACGGAATATGCCCTTAGGGGTATCTCCGATCACTCTCCGCTGGTGGTTCGGCTGGCGGTGCGCCCCCGGGTGGCTTTAACTAGGGCCCCCTGGAGGTTCAACGCGTTTTGGCTGAAGCTGTTCCCACAGGATAACGGCATTGTTGCTGCCATCGGAGAGTTTTTTTAGATCCATGGTCAGCACGGGGATGTGCTGGCGAGATGGGATGCCTTCAAATGCTTCCTCCGAGGGGTGTTGATTACCCATATCCAGAAGGTTCAGACAGGGTCTAAGCTCTTTGAGGAACAGTTAGCTGGTACCGCGCAGAGGTTGGAGGCCGATTATATTGTTAACCCTACTGAGGAGAAGAGAGCAGCCTGGCTCTTGGCTCAATCGGTATGGTTGGGGGAAGTCCGATCTAAGGTTGATAAGAAACGTTTTTTCACCAAGACCACGTTTTACGAAGAGGGGGAGCGGACGGGCCGCTTGCTGTCTCGTTTGGTGGGAGCGCGCCCCTCGGTTCCCCCCATAGGAGCACTTAGGTTGCCAACAGGACGACTGGTGAATAGGCAGGGGGAAATTATGGCGGAACTTACTAGATTCTACACTGACATTTATTCTACAAGGGCAACGTACAGTTCAGAGGAGTTGCGGGAGTATTTAGGCACCATACCACTTCCGAGACTCACGGCCGAACAACGGGAGGGGCTAGAGGCACCCATTACGGAGGAGGAGTTGGTGGAGGCATTGGCCCTCTTCCCGGGAGCCAAGGCGCCTGGGGATGATGGCCTCCCCGTGGAGGTTTATCAAACCTTCTCGGGGCTGCTGATGCCGAAGTTGTTGGAGGTGTTCCAGACGGCTAGAGAGGCTGGGGCGCTTCCGGAGTCCATGTCTAGGGCGAGCATTGTGCTTCTGCTTAAGCGCGGGAAGTCGCCCACAGACCCGGGATCATACAGACCCATTTCATTGCTCCAGGCAGACGTCAAATTGTTGGCCAAGGTTTTAGCAAGGCGGGTGAATTCAGTGATCACTCATATTATTCATGAGGATCAGGCGGGCTTCATGCCCAATAGGTCCACGGCCCTTAATCTTAGACGACTGTTCGTTGCGATCCAAACACCGGCGGATAATATGGGAGAAAGAGCGCTGTTGTCTTTGGACGCCAACAAGGCGTTTCACAGCGTGGAATGGGGATATCTGTGGGCGGTGATGGAGGCGTTTGGGTTTGGCCCGGTGTTTCTATCATGGGTGCGACTGCTATACCATCAACCTCGGGCATCGATACAAGAGGGAGGTAGGACATCTGAGGGCTTCAGCCTCGGTAGGGGAACGAGGCAGGGCTGCCCGCTTTCCCCTTTGTTATTTGCACTTGCAATTGAGCCCCTTGCGACGCGTATCAGACACAGGGACTCCATAGTGGGTTTCAAGTACGGTCCTCTCCAGGACAAAATACTTTTATATGCGGACGACATGCTACTGACTTTGGGGGACACGGGTGGATCCCTACAGGCGGTTATGTCTGAGATCACAGAGTTCGGGAGGTTTTCGGGTCTCACCATAAATTGGTCCACCTGGATGCGGACGCTGCTCAGCCGGTGGGCTCTCACTGCCCGGTCCCGGTGGTTGATAAGTTTAAGTATCTGGGGGTGGTGGTGTCGGCGGACCCAAATCAATATAGTGTGCTCAACATTAGCCCTCTTCTTACGCGATTCCGGGATAAAATTAGGATCTGGACTAAGCTCTGGCTCTCCCTGGCGGGACGAGTAAACCTTATCAAAATGATATTGATGCCTCAACTGCTATACTTCCTGCACAATTCCCCGATTGTTATTACCCTGAAAACTTTTCGTATTGTAAATACCCTCTTCCGCTCCTTGCTGTGGAAGGGAAAGGCGGCTAGAATCCGCTTGGAACAACTGCAGAAGCCCAGGGATGGGGGGGGCCTTGCCCTGCCCAACCCCTGGCTGTACTATCTGGCGTCCCAGCTGCAGCACCTGGTGGGCGTGCTGTCGGGGGCTCCGGGTGGTGCGGCATTGGCAGTTATGCAGGCATTTACAGAGACATCTGGGGTACCGGAGGGACTGGAGGCACAGCTGTTTACCAAACCCAATCGGCGATACCCGACGTATCGCCTCTTACAGAAGGTATGGGATAAGACGAAACAAATGCAACAAGTGACGGGGTATACCAAATTTAGTCCGATCTGGGGTAACCGCGCGTACCCAGAGCTGTGCAAATTAGATCAGGCGGACAGATGGCGGGCTTTGGGGTGACTCATTTGCGGCACTTCCTCTGCGGAGGGGTCCTGCTACCATTTGCGCAATTACAGGAGCGATTTTCCTTACCCGACCACATGACATTCTACTACTTCCAGTTACAACATGCGCTGCGGGCTCAGGCTGCCACGGGACAGCTCCACCTGTCCCCTACTCCTATATTCTATCTTATGCAACAGTTTACTGACACCAAAGGGTTCATATCTAGCTGCTATTCCGCCCTGCTGAGCGCATACTTAGAAAAATACCCTAGCAAGGCCTGTGATCACTGGAGCACTGATGTGGGGGAGATCCCGGGAGAGCAGTGGGAGGAGGCCTTAGAATCAGTCCGCACGTGTTCTTTGAATGTTTCGCATCAGGTGTCTCAATTATACATATTACTTAGGGTCCACCACACTCCTCTGAAACTGTACTCTATGGGTGTCCGTGACGACGATATATGCGGCCGTTGCCAAAGGGAGGTGGGTGACTTAATTCACCTGTTGTGGCGTTGTCCAAAGCTGCACAGGTACTGGACTGAGGTGCGCTCTGCTATTAATAGTACCCTGGGGATAGATGTGCCTGGGGACCCTAAACACTGCATTCTGGGCATTCTAGACCAACATGTGGAAGACAGACATCTGAGGGAGGCGGCCTCTCGTGCCCTGTTCCTGGCTCGCTTACTTATATTGCGACTATGGACTGCACCTGAGCCTCCGACCTTTCGGATGTGGCTAGAGCAAATCGGGGGCACCCTTAGAATGGAAAAGGTTATTTACCAACATAGGGGATCTTCACAAAAATTCTCTAAAATATGGGGTGCTTGGTTGAATTGTCCGGGAATGGCCCCTACGGACCTCATCCTGGACCGTTTACTGTCTTAAACGTGTAAATATGGGTTGGGGTTGCCGGTGGATGATTGCTAGTTACGTTGGGGGTGGATTGGAGGGCCGTGATGATGATACTGTTTCAGGCACTGTTGTTGGGGGTTGTCTGCTTCAAGGGGGGGTTGTGGTGTATTTGTTATGCACACTATTCTTTATGAGGTGATGGTGATTTCATGTTACTATGCCTGTACAGTGTATTGCAGTTTTCATGTGGTGCTGTGATTTTCTCTCAATAAAGATGTTTTCTGATTTAAAAAAGAAATCACCCAGAAGTAATAGCGGCACATCAGGAAATTTAAGCACTTGGTCTAGCACCAGCCGAAGCACTCTAGCTGAGTAGGGCGGCGGGACGTATACCGCAGCAAACACACAAGTCAGACTCGCCACCCGACTCAGCAGAATAACAAAGCGGCCCTCAGGATCCAGTATCGACTGTAAACACGTGAATTGCACCCCCTTTCTTACCAGTATACACACCCCTCTAGAGTAGTTAGAGAAAACAGAATGGAATTGAGAACTAAACATACTGGGTGCCAAATTGTAACTGTCCGCGGGAGCCACATGGGTCTCCTGCAAACACACTATGTCGGCTTGAAGCCTTTGAACGTTCCTGAGGACAGCAGTCCGTTTGACGGGGTTGTTGAGGCCCCTGACATTCCAAGATAGCACACAGAGCGTATCAGCCATAGTGAAGGGGAGGAAGCAATCCAGCAGGAGAGAGGACAGTAGGAGGTGCCCGCCACAGCCCAGGCCCCGGACCATCAGTAGTCTCAGTACACAGCACCAGGGGAATGTTCAAAGACCACATCAGCAACTTTGTGTAGGCATATAAGAAAAAGAAAAAAAGCACCCCCAAGTGTCTCGAGGTCTTGCACGGGAGAAAGGCATAGGTGGTCGAGGTTACAGTACAGAGGAACAGGAGTCTTGGTCCGGGCGGAATGGCGAAGGCTAAAATAAGAAGCAAAACGCAGGGATCCGGGAGGGGGGACAAAGCGGCCAAGGAAGGAAGGAAGGGGGAGACATAGGGGAGCGTCCAACATGGAAAAATAGGGAGAATCCAGTGAGGGATCACAGCTGACCATGCAATCTCCTCCAGAACCTTGAACATTTCCAAACGCGGAGAAGGCAGATCCATAGGCGCAGTAGGGATTCATCCGCTAGTCCCGGAGTATAGAACACACTAGACCAGGTCAGTCAGCAGCAGCCCCCCCCCCCCCCGAAAGTACGGGGATGGGGGTATCATTCAGTGCATTGCGTAAAGCAGCAGTGATAACGGTGCCTCTCGCCTAGGGGAGGGGGCAGCTCTTAGTGCCCTGCCATTCGCATCCAGCCACTGGGCAGCAGCCGCCGGCTTGTCAAAAAACAAAACTTCACCACCCGCCACAATCTGAGCCTGGAAGGGTACAACATGGCATATTGCAGATTAAGATCCCGAAGCCTCCGCTTGACGTCAACAAATTGAGCCCTTTGCTTCTGCACCTCCGCAGAATAACCTGGAAACAGAGAGATTTTAGCGTTATCCATGGCCAGTTTCATGGTTCTGGCCTTAGACAGAATAGTGTCTCTGTCCTTGTAATTAAGGAGCTTGAATATGAAGGTGCGAGGTGGGGCGCCAGGAGGGAGCGGGCGCATGGGAACCCTGTGGGCTCGCTCCACGGAGAACATGGGGGTAGAGGCGTCCTGCCCAAAGGTGGATACTAGCCAGTTTTCAATGAAGGCGACCGGATTCTTCCCCTCAGCACGCTCTGGAATACCGATCGCCCGCACATTATTCCTTCTCATCCTGTTCTCCAGGTCATCCAACCTGGCAGCCTGCTGTGCTGATAATAAGGCAGTATGTTTGACTTCTCTTTGCAAGGGAACCATATCATCCTCCAGGGAGCTGACCCGACCCTCCACAGCCGAAGTCCTCTCTCTCAACTTCTGCATATCCTGGCGTACAAATGAAAGTTCAGTTTTCACCCCCTTCAGCTCAGCAGTCAGGGCAGTGATAGAAGAGCTGAAAGTATTCACCGCCGCCATGACATCTAAAAGTGTGGGCTCAGGATCAGGGGAGGATGAGGATTGCATGCGGGCCGGGTCAGAGCAGGATTGATCCCACTCCTGCAGCTGTACAGAAATGTCCCCTAAAGGCACCGTATCGTCTGCATCTGTGGGAGAGTCCGGCGAGGTGCTCGGGAGGGTCCCAGGAGTGGAGGAACGATCCCTGGATGCCGGCCTGTTAAATAATTTCTGGGCCGCCTCAAGGTAAGTGTCCTGGTGCTGCGCCTTCTGCCCGGCGGCGCCATCTTGGGCCTGGCCGGCCGCAAGATCCTTCCCCGCTTTTTGGCGCTTCTGCATGATCGAGGGACAGCGGATCAACTCACCGGAGGCACACCGAGGCACTGAGAAGGCACCGGCACCGAGCGGGAAGAAGGAGCCCGAAGATCCGGTCTAGGAACGGAGAAGAGAGCAGGATTCTCGGCGGAGCTATCGAGGTGCACGTCCGCTCACATGCAAGGTCCGGCCACGCCCCTTGTGAATAAATATTCTTATATATTCCATACTGTAGACTGTTATCACTAAGATTGGTATATGCTTTTAAAAAAAGAAATGAATCAATAAAAAGAATTTGCTACATATTGATTTGTGGAAATAAGTGAGATTCTCCGTCCACACAGATCTTTGCTTATTGACATAAATAGACACTGTTATATTCAGAGCAGTATAAACATTCTGACATAATGGAGGCGGCCCAGCGAGATATTATTCATTTCTGACAATTATTTTATATATTTTTTTTATTTTTACACTGTTGCTTTAAATTATTTTTTTTTTAATCACTGTTATTGCTGTCACAAGGAACGTAAACATGCATGTGACAGCAATAGGCACGTGACAGGTACTCCTTATGTTGGGATCTGGGGTCTATATGACCCCAAATCCCTCCTTTGCATTTGAAAGCATTCAAAAAGCCAAGATTAGCGTTTTTGAATACTTTCATTTTTTTTAAAATTGCCGTCTTTAGGATGCCAGTTAACCGGAAGTGATGTCATGACATAGTTTCTGACTTACCATATCCAAGACCCGATCAAAGCTGATTACAGCTTTCTTCTGGACTCCAGTCAGCCGGCGGATGTTCCGGCTGGTTGCTCGGGTCTCCCAGTAGGACAGGAGAGCCGGGACGAGCGGAGGAGGGGGGAAAGTCCTCTCCTGCTGCTTGTAATAACAGCCAAGCTTAGCCGCTTTGGTTGTTATTACAAGAGAGCCGACTGTCGGCTCCAAAAAACGATATCGGGGCAATGCCTGCAGCTGCAGGCATCACTCCGGTACAACCACTTGAAGTCAAATGACGTGCAATTTGGCGGCAAGTGGTTTAGTATGACTCAAGGCAAAACTTTATTTTTTTCGTTTTGGACAGAGTGGAGAGGGATTAGAACACCTGTCAAGTTCTATTGCTGTCTGAGTCCCATTAGGGAAATTAACACTCTATTTTGGGCTGTCCTCAGGACAGTAATAGAGAGGAAATCCTACTAAGGGGACACTAGTTCTGGTGACCTGAAGGCCCCAGGAGATTCCCTGAACCACTTGAGTCCCTGGACAGTTCTGACATTAAATGCCTACATGTAAAAACCATTTCTTTGCTACAAAATTACTTGGAACCCCCAAACATTATATTTTGTTAAGCAGAGGCCCTAAAACATAAAATGGTGGGTTTTGCAGTATTTTATGTGACGTGGTATTTGTGCAGCTTTTTTCAAACACAATTTTTTTGGGAAAAAAATACAGGTTTATTGAATTTTAATGCACGCAAACACAATATAATACCCAATTGTTTGATAAAATTAAAAAATATGATGTTACGCCAAGTAAATTGATATCTAACATGTGACGCTTTCAAATTGCGTACACTTGTGGAACGGCGACAGACTACATTACATTAACGTATCCATAGATGACGCTTTAAAAGCCTTTACAGGTTACCAATTTAGAGTTACACAACAGACCCGGTGCTAGAATTATTGCTCTTGCTATAATGTTCGGGCCCATACCTTACATATGTGTGCTGGACCTACGTACGCGTTCGCTTTTGCATGCGAGCACGGAGGGATGGGGGTGCTTTAATTTTTTTAAAATATTTATTTTATTTACTTTTATTTATAGTGATCTTTATGATAACTTTTATGGCTATTACAAGGAAACAACATCCCTTGTGATAGCTGGTGCAGTAACAGGTGGTCTTTACTGAGAGATCTGGGGTCTATTAGACCCCAGATCTCTCCTCTGCCTTCGAAGCAACAAATCAAACCCAAATCGGTTTGTTCGGATGCTTTCACAAGCCAGTAATGGCTTGTTTACATCTTGGGGAAACCCGAAGCAACAAAATACTAGTCGCTTCTGTATTCTTAGAGATTCCATAGAAATGACTGGGGGACATTCCGGTCCTCTGTGATGTCTATGGTTAGCCAGCAAAACCTGCCGGCTTCAGTCCTGCGCTCCCTATTGGGATGGGAGAGCCCAGGAATGTGGAGGAGGGCCTTCTGCCACCTGTAAAAGTAATCCAGTGGCTAATTGGCCACTGGGATTCATTTTACATTAAAGAATAAGTCCAGCCTAACTTTAAATTCTATAGACATCCACGATCTAACACTAACCTATCTAACCCTGTAAGGAAGAAACCAGTACACTTACCTTTTCTGAAGCCAATTGGACCTGATCCCACATTGAGCTGGCAGAGGACACAGCCAACAACGGAAGCCCCATAGTAAGTCTATGGGTGACGCCACTCCCCATTCATTTCACAGCCATTGTCGGCTGTGTACTCTGCAGAGCTTCAGCCGCTGGAGACCGGACTGGAGCAGCTTCAAAAAAGGTATGTATACTGATTTCTTCTTTACACGGCTAGATAGGTTAGTGTTAGATCGTGGAAGTCTATAGATGCAGGGATTTTAGTGTTAGGCTGGACTTCTTTAAAACCCATCGCTAGCTAAAAAAAAAAAAAAAAAACCTTCAACCTGGCAATGCACAGGTATGTCGCAGAGGCTGAAATGGTTAAGTTGTAGGGATTTCCTCTCACTTCCTATATTGGCTATGGGACAGGAAATGAAGGGAAATTTCCCAAATGGGACTCAGAAAGCAAAAAAAAAAAAACTTTATCCAAAACGAAAAGAAAAAAAAAAAAAAGTTTGCCTTTAGTTCTACTTTAACCACTTCTGGACCGAAAGATTTCCCCCCTGATAACCAGGCTATTTTTTGCGATTCGGCACTGCGTTATTTTAACTGACAATTGTGCGGTCGTGCGAATACCAGAGATATGATCAATATAGGAACAAAAATTCTTCTAGCCACCCCAAAATATAGACAATTGTCTTATGAAGAATTATCAGTTTTCCAATATTATCTAGAAAGCCATTTCCTTCCCAATAATTATCACGATCGTTTAGCCGACTTTTTATTACATCTGACTAGAGACGGCTTCCTAGACCATTAACACTTCCTGGATATAAAGTTCTCCTTTTTTTTTTATTTAAATTTTTATTTTAATTGCATATAAAATTTACAAATATCTCACATAGAAAAGAAAATAAAGAAAAAGGAAAATTTCCAAATACAAATAAACTTATAAGTAAATAAGCAGCAGTCATTAATTGTAAACTTTATATTGCTTTATCCCTTTGGCTACCTCTAGCCCCCCCCCTCTCCCTCCCATCTACTCCCTTCCCTTCTCTACCCATATTGCCTTCTTCCTCCTATTTCCCCGGCTATAACAATGTTTAAACATTGATTTCAGTATACTTAAATAATTTTTTAAAATGTATCAATTTTCCCCATTTTCCTTTCATATTTATTGGAATCTCCTCTTGAGAATTACTTATATATTCCATATGAAAGATGTTATTTATTTTATCGCACCAATCCTTTAATTTTGGGCTATCCACCTCTCCCCACTTTTTTGGTATTGTTCCCTTTGCTGCGTTTAATAGGCTTGGAACCATTGTATTTTTTTTTAGTGGCATTGTTGTTTTGTGAAATAGACATACCCAAGGGTCGTTCGGAATCTTTATTCCTGTAATTTCACCAGTAATTTGTCGGACCTCAGTCCAAAATTCTCTAATCTTTGGACAGTCCCAGAACATGTGATACATTGTTCCGGTACTGCCGCATTCCCACCAACATTTATCTGTTTTATCCAATTGATATTTATTTATTAATTCTGGTGTAATATACCATCTTAACAGACATTTATAATTGAATTCTGTTGTACTAACATCTATGGCTACGGATCCAACCGCCTTCAGTACTACATCCGATTCTTGTTTTGACAGTTGTGTCCCTATTTCTTTCTCCCATTTTACCATGAATGGGGGGTTCTCCAAGCTGTGCCACTCTGTCAGCATTTTATATATTTGTGATACTCCATGTTTTTGGGTGGTAGAATAGCTTAATTTCTCGATGATATTAATATTTTTTTGCGATCTGATCGGTTGTGGCAATGACTTTATAAAGTGGCTCAGTTGGAGATATCTCCATTCATCTAATTTCATATTTTTATTATTTTGTTTTAAATTTTGAAGTGTATTTATGTGACCTTTGTGAAGTATATCCTTTAATTGAGTGTTACCAATCCATTTTCCAGATTTTTCCTCATTCCCTGGTGGGTAATATTTTGTGCCATTTAGTGATATCATTGGTGAATTGCATTCCCATTTTAATTGTTTATTTATCCTGTCCCATACTTTATAAACTACCCTTGTTAATTCATTTGCTCCTTGTGATTCCCTGCATTTTGGTGGTATCCATATAGTTTTATGTAAGTGGGTGTTATTTTGTGCGCATTAAATCTCCACCCATCTTTTCCCCATAGCTTCTTTTGGAGGAGGGGACGTCATGAGGGGGAGGAGCCTGAAGACGTGCACCTAGGCTGCACGGGGAAGGCTGTCTCTGGAACAAGGAAGTGAGACACTCCTAGCCCCCGACCCAGCAGCTGACCAAAAGAACCTTGATACCCTGGAGGGATCGGAGCATTAAGGACTGTAGTAAGGACAGTATGTAAGCGGTAAATATGCCTCGCCCGTTTACCTCCCCGCCTGCCTGTCCGCAGCGCAAACCCGTTCATCACCGGCTATTGCTCGTAGCGCGACTTCTGGGTATCTCCGCACACCCCAGCTCATTTCCTACCAGCTATCTGTCGGGAGGCACCCCTCACTCCCTCCACCACGCCATCACGCCACTACCTTACTGTGCCGGACCTCAGCTCCCGGTTCTTACCGGCCCCTCTCCCCGGTCCTGCTATACAGCTACGGAGGAGCTTCTCCTCACCCACTTTGGGCTCACTGCTATCCCGCCGCTGGGCTTTGTTTGCTTGTACTGTTACTTTAGCCGCCCCTGCAGGACGGATGCCACCTCGTCGCTGAAGCGGAGCAGTCATTGGAGCACTGTGGGAGTAGAAACAGCGTAAAGCTGTGAACTACGAGAGAGTAAAAGCAACAGGCTCTCCTCCATCCATCCATCCCTGTCCATCCGTACATCCCATCCACCTCATCCTTCCTATCTACCCTATCTTACCAACAATGCAGCTTATTCATTTATTCTATCTCTACCCCTACCTCTACAGATGAAGCGCTTCAATATAAAAGCCTGAAACCTGAAGTCCGGAAGCTAATGGCAGAGGAGTCTGAAATCAGAAAAGGGGATACAAAAAAAAAGAAAAAATGTGAAATTTGCTCAAGTTTTGTATACCATTATCAACGGTTTTCTTTCTTAAGATACATGTTTCTTCCCTTGGATGAATTTTTTTTTTTTTTTTTTTGAAATGCCGTTACGATTTTATCACTGTATTTGTGACAAATTTCAATAAAAATGTTGTTAAAAAAAAAAAAAGAAAAGGGGATACATCGCTGCAAAACTGTGAGCTATAAAAATTCAACTTTAACTTTTACTATCCTTACTGTTGTTTAAAGAAGCTATGACCAAGGGCAAATATATATTTAAATGTACAGTGCCAGAAAGCAAATTCAGCTGAAGTATCAGAAAAGGTCATATACATATGTTCAAACAAACACAGGGGAACTACTTGGACGACTTAAAGAGTAAAAGTTAATAAATCAATCTTCACTAAATAAAGGACTGGATTATTCAAATCCCCTGAAAAGAGGGTAGGGTGGAGAGAGGACAAAGAGGAGTGGACGGAAGGTGGAGAAGGAAAGGAGGAAAGAAAGAAGGGAGAAGGGAAGAAGAGGAGAGGAAGAAAAGGCAGGAGAAAAAGACAAACCATATACCATCCCCCATAAGTAAGGAAACATACATATGAACTCATTATAGAAATAAGGGCTTTTGCAGGACCTGTAAGGAGTCAAAAGATCTATAAAAAGTCTAGAAAAGGATCTCAAATTTTGTCGGTCTGCTGCAAAAGGAAAATGTTACCTTCACTAAATTCAACAACTGGACCCCTATAGAATTAATAAATTATTTAAAACCCACACGTCTTAATATGGGAAAGATAAGCTTACCTGACGTCCTCACTATTTACAAAGTATTTACGCCTTCACCGTATATAAAGAAGACAAATCTTAAAAGTCAGATTCTAAACCCTAATTAAAACTGTTAACTAGAATTAAAGTCATATCAATTCCAACACAACCTTGGAGCAACCTTAGAGTTTTATTTAAAATATGAGGGGTAAATCAACAAGAGGAGGGGCTATAGCTAAATAACCAAGGGTGAGCTCAAGTCCCAGTACAATCAGGAAATACATGACACAGGAAAACTCTATAGAAAAATCTTCCCAGGAAAAACAGTCAGGATCAAAAAAGAAACAAGGCGAGACAAAGGAGAAAAATGAAAGAACTGAATTCAATAAATCACCTACAAACACAGTAAATCCTGAACAAAGTCTAAGGTCTGAACATGAAATGGAGAAAGAACAAGGAGAAACACAAGAAAAAGCACCTACAAAAAAGGCGATATGCGAGCTATGTTTGCAGACTTAGAAAAATCACTAAAAATCGAGCTGGTTAAAATCCACACAGACTAAGGACATGCTCTAGGACGAGTAGAAGAGCTAGAGAAAAAGCAAGATGATCAAACAAAAATAATACTTGGACTGAGAAAAGAAATAAAAGAAGTTAAGAAGAATTTCAGAGGTCTAGCATATAAGCTAGAAGATCAAGAAAACAGAAGCAAACGGAAAAATTTGAGAATCCGAGGACTAACTGATTCACCACAAGAAGAAAATCTAGGAGAAAAGATTCAAAAAACCCTTATCCCGGTCCTAGGGAGAGGGGAAGATGATCAACTACTGATTGAAAGAGCCCATCATATCAGAAAACCAACATGAATCCCAGTAGAGCACCCTAGAGATGTGATAGTTAGATTCCAAAACTATACGGACATAGCACAAATCTGGGAGAACTTAAAGAACAATAATTCACTAACAAACACAGAAAACAACAAGATTCAGATCTTCACAGATTTAGCTCCTGCAACATTGAAAAGAAGAAGAATCTTAAGACCGCTAATAGAAGAGCTGCAAAAACAGGGAATCAGATACAATTGGGGATTCCCAGCATGCCTTATAGGAAAGAAAGACGGAAAGACTGCAAAACTTACCTTTCCAGAAGAAACACAGGATTTCTGTAAAAAGTTAGACATACAAGAACCAAATATGCCTGGATGGTATGAGGACGAAGATGATGAAGAAGAAGAGCTGGGAGAGAAATCTGCAAGCGGAGGAGCAACATTGGAAATTAGCCGTAAAGAAAAAAAGAAACGGAAAATGAAACAGCAGGACGGATCAGAATAATGAAAGGAACAGACTCCCTGATACCCCCAACAAATAATTACCAATGTCTGTGACATAAGAAGAAGAATGAAAGAGAGAAAGAAAGGGGAAACTCTTTGGAATTTTTTTTTCTCTTCACTGCGGTGAAAACGGTGGGGGAGGGAAAGGGGTGGGCGAGGGAGGTGGGGGAGGGGTGGGAAAGTAAGTAATGTAAGAAAATATTAGGACAGTACCCCAGGAAGCCTGAAAGACCCTCCTATTTAGGAAGGGGATAGAACGTGTTAGTTCAACAGAGCATCACCCCAAAAGAAATGGGTACCAGGGCATTCGGCCCAAGGAGACAACTAGATACCCTAAGATCAAGAATAGATCAAAAGAATAACATCATGAGACATGGGAAAGGGGAGGGAGGGGGGTCAAGGGGGGAGGGGAAAGGGGAGGGAGGGGGGTCAAGGGGGGAGGGGCAAGAGGGGGAGGGGTGAGGGGGTAGGGGGAGGGGATGGGGCGGGATAGGGGATCTTCCCATTTGCCAAAAAGGAAAAGAAACCTCAAAGGAAGTTCGGTTCTCCAACCTCGGCAGAATGTTTTTAGAAAAGTTTTAATCGATCATGCCCCCCGTAGTCGGATTGGAGCAGGACCGATGAGAAAGGTTGAAAAATGAGAGGTGAACAACTAAAAATAGTAACCTACAATGTAAGAGAATTAAATTCTCCTATAAAAAGATATAAGATCCTGGAAGAATTAAGAAGAGAAGCAGCAAACATAGTTTTCTTACAGGAAACACATATCTCTCTCCACTCAAATGTAAAACTATACTCTAAATATCTTCCAACTTGGTATTATGGAGACACACCAGTTGACCGAGCGAGAGGGGTGGCAATAGGAATAGCTGGAAATGTAGAATTCTCTCCAGAAGAAATTAAAGCGGACCCACTGGGATGATATATTTTTCTTAAATGACAAATAAGGGGGATGGAATTAACACTAGTTAATATTTATAACCCAAATAAGAATCCGAGTGAATATCTGGGGAGAATCCTACATGACTTGGAAATCTTTAAAAAAGGATATCTAGTAATGGCAGGAGATATGAACTTCTGTATAGATCCGAGTCTTGATAGTACCTCGAGAGTAAGGACACCGGGAGAGCAAAAACTCAGAAAAATTTAAAAAAAATTACATCAAATCCACTTAGTAGATGCTTGGCGGATTCAACATCCAAAAAAAAGAGATTACACCTACTATTCCTCAGTACTCAAGACTGGACAATTTCTTCATAGATCATCGATTGCTGGAGTATATGGAAGGTATAGAGATAGGTACAATTACTTTATCAGATCACACGCCCTTGACCCTAATAATTAAAACTCCAGCCTATCAAAAAAACATAGGAATATGGAGGTTAAACTAAGATATAATCCAAGATGAAGAAACAGGAAATAGAATAGAAATGGAATTAGAATTATATTTTCTGGAAAATGAAACCCCGGAAACATCAACTGTGACAATATGGGAGGCACATAAAGCCTACATTAGAGGAATATTAATATCTACAGCCTCAAAAGAAGGAGAGGACTAACCAAATCAGTAAATTAACAACAGAAATATATGAAATTGAACAAAAGCATAAAAAAGACCTAACTAAAGAAACTGAAAAAGATTTAATATTGAAAAGAGATGAATTAAAAGATCTATTAGAGGAAGAAACTAGATGCCATTTTAATAAATTAGCAAGATATAGATGTAAATTCGGGAATAAACCGGGAAGATCCCTAGCCAGATTATTAATGAAGAAAAAAATCAAAAAATTATATAGAAAAAGTCAAAAATAGTAGAAATTAAATAACTAACTCAACTCCAGAAATAGCCACAGCTTTCCATACATTTTATAATGCCTTATATAATGTCCGAAAGGAAGAAACTCAACAAACAAGACAGGAAAGAATAATAAACATTCAAAAATATATAAAGGAAGCAAATCTACCCAAAATTCCAGTAGACAAATTAGGATTTTTAGAAGCACCGATTACTGAAAACGAGATCAGAGACGTATTAAAAACTATTCAAAATGGAAAAAGTGCAGGTCCAGATGGATATACAATAAAGTATTATAAAAGATTTAAAGATATATTAATACCAAAAATGCAAACTTACATGAATAAAGTCAGGCAGGAAGATCTGAGGGAAGAATCTCTGATGGCCCATATCACGGTAATACCGAAAGAAGGGAAAGGTCAAACCCTGTGTTCCAGCTACAGACCAATTGCTCTGTTAAATACAGATACGAAGATTTTTGCGAAAATCTTAGCAATAAGACTAAAAAACCTACTGGAATTTTGGATTCATCCAGACCAAACCGGATTTGTGCCAGGCAGAGAAGGGAAAGATAATGTAATCAGAACCTTATTACTTTTACAAAAAACTAAAAATCATGAAGTCCCCTCCATCCTATTGTCGATCGATGCCGAGAAGGCTTTCAATAGGGTGGACTGGGACTTCATGAAGGAGACAATTAAAATTTTAGGGATCGGACTAAAAATGAGGCAATGGATAGAGGCTCTATATAAAAAACCGACAGCAAAAATTAAAATAAATGGAGCCCTGTCAGAAGGGTTTGAAATGGGCAATGGGACGAGACAGGGGTGCCCTCTGTCTCCCCTCTTGTTCATATTAACCTTAGAACCTTTATTAGCAAAAATCAGACAAAATAATGATATAAAAGGAGTGAAGGTAAACCAGGATGAACATAAAACTGCGGCATACGCAGATGACTTATTATTTTTTTATTACAAATCCCAGGATTACACTTCCAAATATCCAAAAAGAATTAAAAGAGTATGGAAAGCTATCAAATTTCAAAATAAACCCAATAAAATCAGAAATTCTCAACATCAGTTTAAATACTCAAGAAGAACAAACATTAAAAACATACTTCCCATATACTTGGGCAAAAGCAAAACTAAAATATCTAGGGATACATAAAACACCACAAATTGGAAAACTATATCAAGCTAATTATATACCCTTACTAAACTAAATAAAAAGAAAGCAGTTGCAGTGCACAAGCCTAAGAATGTGACTGAACTGGAGGCTTTTGCCCATGACGAATGGGCGAAGATACCCGTAGATCGCTGCAAGACACTTGTGTCAAGCTATGCTTCACGTTTAAAAGCTGTTATAACTGTAAAAGGATGTTGTACTAAGTACTAAGATTGAATGTCACTTGGGGGTTGAATAAAACTGATAATGATGTGAGCACAGAAAAGACATTTGTGGTTATTTCATTATAAATGTTATGTTATATTTGTCTGAACTACACGTACCTCTTTGATTTAAAGCGGAGTTCCAGCCTAACCGCACACTCAGCTGTCCCACGGTCCAGCGATGCGTCGTCTTCTCCCTCTCTGCTCTGCGGCGCCGGCATCACTGATGTGGGCACCCGGCTGTGACAGTTTGCGGCTTCACAGCCGGGTACCCACTGCGCATGCGTGAGTTGCGCTATGCGTCGTGATTGGCCGGCAATCTTCTGGGACCTCTGACATGTCCCAGAAGATTGCAGGGAGGGAGAGAGAGAGGAGAACTTCCGCTCAGGGCGCCGCGGCGCTCCGAGCGGAAGTGGGAGCAGGTACATGTCAAAACTAGGTACCCGCTCCCCCCCCCCAAAAAAATGACATGCCAAATGTGGCATGTCAGAGGGTTAGGACTATTTAAAGCGGAAGTTCCACTTTTGGGTGGAACTCCGCTTTAATTGTAAGCAGGATGACTTATATTATAAAATAGTGTAGCACAGTCCGTATAAACAATATATAACACTCAAATGGTATTACATTAAAACCAGAAAAAATTTTAAAAAGGCATTATGATGAATAAAGGAGATAGTTCATATTGGTGATACATAAGATGATAAGATGATAAAAGAGACAGTCCACTAGTGATCCGGTGAAAAAATAGCAGCAAGTGTGACTTCAGTGCTCATAAAATTCCCATCACCTGGCACTCTCTGCCTCTCACCTCCACAACTCGACCCCACAGGGTCAAACAGCATGAACAATCACCACGAAATTCAGCCAGTAATGCTCCAATGGGAAACAGGACCACAGCCTCCAGCACTTAACCGCATAGAAATCAAATGATGCAGAGGATACAGCTTCCCAAATCGTTCCCAAACATAAGGATAGAAAGGAACAAATCTAGTGCTCTCTCATAAATGCTCTTCTGCCTAAATGGACACAAATCCCACTGACATAGCTGGAAAAATTTGTAGGAAACGGAGACGGTTATAGCTGCAAAGAGGAAGGCCACTCCATATTCATGCCCATGGTTTTGGAACTGGATGTCCAACAAGCTCATATAGATGTGAAGGTTGGGTGTCCACAAACTTTTGTCTCTGTTTACCTTCTTCTCCCGGTCGCTGCTGTGTTTTTCTGCAGCGACCGGGAGAAGAAGGTAAACAGAGACAAAAGTTTGTGGACACCCAACCTTCACATCTATATGAGCTTGTTGGACATCCAGTTCCAAAACCATGGGCATGAATATGGAGTGGCCTTCCTCTTTGCAGCTATAACCGTCTCCGTTTCCTACAAATTTTTCCAGTGTCAGTGGGATTTGTGTCCATTTAGGCAGAAGAGCATTTATGAGAGAGCACTAGATTTGTTCCTTTCTATCCTTATGTTTGGGAACGATTTGGGAAGCTGTATCCTTCCCATTGGAGCATTACTGGCTGAATTTCGTGGTGATTGTTCATGCTGTTTGACCCTGTGGGGTCGAGTTGTGGAGGTGAGAGGCAGAGAGTGCCAGGTGATGGGAATTTTATGAGCACTGAAGTCACACTTGCTGCTATTTTTTCACCGGATCACTAGTGGACTGTCTCTTTTATCATCTTATCATCTTATGTATCACCAATATGAACTATCTCCTTTATTCATCATAATGCCTTTTTAAGAATTTTTCTGGTTTTAATGTAATACCATTTGAGTGTTATATATTGTTTATACGGACTGCGCTACACTATTTTATAATATATTACTGTGAAGGTGTTGGATTACCCTTTTAGTGTTAGCTGCTGGTCCTTGATAACTATTCAGCGCTGAATCTTTTACAATAATTTTAAGCAGGATGACTGAATGATCAAAAGCAATGTCAAACTGGCCAAAACAATCAATTTCAGTGGGGGGTTGAATAATTTTGAACACAACTGTACCTCCATTGTCACAAGAACGACAGTATCCCTTGAAACTTATAAAGATATACTTAAATTGGAAAGTATACATTAAATATATGGCAATTATAGATATTATTATAAGGTTTTAGTCCTCTAAATAGGAGATAGGAGTGTAAAGAACACAAAATTCCTATTTGAGCTTATATTAAGTGAAATTCTTCAAAAAAGGGGGCTATAAAAAGAAGAAAAAAATAAATAAAATGAAAATAAGAATAAAAAGAGGTGAGACAGTTGAAGCCCCCACATAAGTAAATATAATATAAATATCCATAAAGATGGAAATTAGTATGGAAAAAATTATGGAAAAAGTTACTGGTGGGGATAGTCATATTCTAGGGTATGTAAAGTTAAAGTCAGAGGATGGTTACATATTTATTTTGGTGTGCGTCCCCTGAACCCAGGAAATCAGCCACCGTTTTCCACGATGTCTGGTCAGCCGACCAGCTCTTCAACCAGATCAGTCAACGGTTAAGTACCGCGACACTAGACCGGCGCGCAGCCAAAGGGGCCTCATCGCACAAATACATGACCCCTTGATGAAATTGGTCCACCATGTCCAGCATGGCAGGTGCGGTAGAAGCAGACGCGAGAGTGCGTCTAAGCACCTTAGTCCAATCCGCCACCGCCTGAGCCACCATGGCAGAAGCGAAAATAGGTTTGAGCATGGAACCCGCCACCATGTAGGCATGGCGGGCCAGAGACTGCAATCTCCTGTCCGTAGGATCCCAGAACACCGGGGTATCCTCAGTGGGAACCAAAGTAGCCTTGTTTAACACGGCCACAGTGTGATCCACCTGGGGAGTCACACACCAGTGCAAATCCGTAGAAGGTGCAAAGGGATAAAGCAGTTCAAACCGACTAGGTACCGTGAATGGACATTTTAAATTGCGCCACAGTTCATTCACAGTGTGATGAAACAGGGCAGGGAAAAACCTGCGCAAACTTACGGGTCCTATGTGTACCAAAAGAGGACACAATGCCCGGAGGATTGGGCTCATCCTCTAAATGTAGTGTTTCTTTAACAGAAGAAATCAACGCATCCATAGCTGCGCGTTCTTCAGGCGACCCCGGGGGAGAGTCATCTACCCCCTCCACCTCCGCCTCCCCCTCAGACCCCAGCGGGTCCTGAGAGGAGCGAGACCCTGAAAGGGTCACGCCACCCACAGCTGCCACATCACCATCTGAATCAGAAGAGAAAGAAATCCTAGGCCTCTTTCTAGCAGCCCTTTCAGCCATCAGCACCTCCATTTTGGACACTAAAGTCGCCACCACAGCGGCCAAATTAGGTAGAACGGGGGGTTCAGCAGAACTGGGGTCCCCCACCAAGGCTGGGGAAAATTTGCTGTCCTGAGATTCCATAGCAGAAAAACACAATTTGTAAAGGTACCGGCCCTTTAAGAGCGCTGCGGACCACGCAGCCCACCGCTATCTGTGTACACAGACCCCCTACAAAACTGAGCAAGAAGGGATAAAGCAGAGTAAATATGGAAAGGACAGTCTGCAGAGCCCTACGGAGTGTTACCACACCGATCGCTGCTCCAGAGGAAAAGGAAGTGAGGTCGCCAGAGGCTGAAACTAAATGCTGCAGGCAAGGGAAAATGGCTGCCCATAGGAAGTAAAGGGAGGCTTCGGCAAGATGGCCGCCGACGTGCTCGGAACGATCGTTTTGCCACACACAAGATGGCGCCGCATGGCGCCAAAAGCACTACATAGAAGCTGTTGAAAAAAGCCCATAGTGAAGCCAGACACGCTGCCCACACCCAAAATGGCGGACCGCGCGGTTTTGACCCGCAGCGGCCGCCGCACACATAGTCTGCACCTCCAAAACACCAAAGTGACACAGGAGAGGGGCCCCCAAACCCACACAGCGCCAGCAGTGCAATAAAAAAAGACCCCCGTAGGGATCGCATCAGGGAGCCCCACAAATGCACAGACATGAGGGAACACACAGCACACAGGACTGTCACCCCAGACAGAGGCCCCACACAGAAGTACTTACCTGTACCGGATGGCGTGGGGTGCCTCTATTAATGGAAAGCCGCTGCCCTCAGATGACAGGGAATGCCGTCAGCCAAAACGCAGGACACTGCAGCACAGAACCGCAGAAGTGTCCAGTGTCCAGTGAGGTAGCCACCTCACAGGCTGCTTCCCTGCAGCGAACAGGGATGGGTCGTTCCTAATGCCAGGGCGAACACATGGCTGAATGCTCGATGGCAGGCTGGGGATCCATCCCTCGATGAGCCAGGGCGGCCAGTCCGATTCCCAGCTCCGCAAATCCATCTTCATCTGAAGATCCGACTAAACTAAAGCTGACAAGATAAACAACTAGTAAAGCAAAGAAAAAACTGACATTCTTGCAAATAAAAATCATAAGAAAAGATAGAAGGCTGAGACTGTAGCCCCAGCACAGGGAAGCCTATCTACTCCTAACGCTAGGCAGAAGACAAACTGAGTTGGGATGGCTTACTGCAGGGGGGTATTGATCAGTGGGACAGCCCCCATGGGTGTGTCTATGTTAAATGCTTTTGTTTTTAACAAGTCTTATGCCTAGCTACTCCTGTGGAGAGGAAGTCAATACCATTGGTGATAACTGTATGAGGGGCGGCAACTGTCGGAGGACGTAAGAGAAACATATTTTTTTATTTGCACTGACTCAAATTTTCATTTATGCTTGTGGGGTGTACATCCTTCTACGTTCCAAGCAGTACTCCTTTGACCTTAGAAGAAGGGTTTACACCCCAAAAGCTTGTCCTGAAAATTTGAATGTCAGTGCAAATAAAAAAATATCATGGACAGTACTCAATTGTTTTTGAGTCGGGAAAGATTACTGTAGTTCCTCTGTTAAGTTTTTATTGCTGTCCACCATTGGGGAGATTCACCCCATTATTTGTACTGGTGACTGTAGTCATCGCGAAAAGAAAGAAATCCAACATTTTAGAGAAGAGGCATATATAAATCTTCCAATAGCGACACCTGTCCTGGAGACAAATATCTGATAGAGGAAATTTCTGGTGAGGGAAATTCCCTAACTTTCTGCTGCGTCTCTGGAACAGGAAATAAAGGGGAACATTTCTGTAACCGTACAAAGACAGCAAAAAAACAGATCCTGGCAGGGGTTTTTCATCCTTTCCCACTCTATGCAAAAATAGAAAAAAAAAAAATATATATATATATATGTTGTTTTAGCTATAGATACACTTTTGTGTTTTCATATAGGGTGTAATATGTCCCAACAACCTCGCTCAACCTGTGACATTTCAGGCCAGATTATCCTTCTCCCAGTGTTCAGATGTCTCTGTTGCATGCACCGTTTTTATCCCCCTGGCGGCTCCCATAAAAAATATAATAAGCTTGGTCATGCCATTATATCTTTTCTGTTGTACTTTTTGAAGTAGTGAGTTGCTCTGGGAAATCGCATAAGAAACAACCACAGTCTATCTTTCAATCATCGGTAGAAGGATGGTTTCTTCTCCCTAGAATAGAATAGCTGTACAGGGCAGAGGACAAAAAGGTAGGGTGTGTGTATATGGGGGGGGGGGGGGGAGGTATTTTGCCTTGCTATTGTATAGCATGGTGTAGCTACAAATGGATAGGAATATTTTTTCCCCCTATTGTACCTATTTGTTAATTTTTTACAAAAATAAAAATTTTTGTAAAATCTTACCGTAAAATTCCTTTTTCTGAGTCCTCCGACAGTCGCCACCTCCTCTAAGTCATCACTATTGGGTATTGACTTCCGCTCCGCAGGAGTAGCTAGGCATAGGACTTAGTCAAAATAACAAAAGCATTTAGCATAGACACTGGTCAATACCCCCCTGCAGTGATCCCTCCCAACTCAGTTTGGTAGAATAGCAGTAGGTGTACAAGAAAAAAACCCAAAAGAGGGACGGGGCGGCGACTGTCGGAGGACTCAGAGAAAGGAATTTTACGGTAAGATTTTACAAAAATTCAGTTTTCTCTTACTTCCTCCGACAGTCCCCGCCTCCTCTAAGTCATCACTATTGGGATGTCCCAAAGCAGTGTAGACATTAGGGGTGGGAGACGCCACCATAGAAAAAGGCAACGCAGTACCCACATCAGAGAAAGGAACCTTACACGCACAGTAAGAGAAACGTCTGGGCAATAGAAAAGGCTCAACAGGAGCAACAACCCAGGAAAACAAATACCCAGGGGATAAACACCCCAACAGCCAGGGACCCACAAAAAAACAAGGGTCCCCTATGGCACTGCCGCACTGAGAACTTTGCGGCCAAAGGAGGCATCAGCTGATGCCAGAACATCAATCTTATAGAATTTGGAAAAGGTGTGCACCGACGACCAAGTCGCAGCCTTGCACACCTGGGCCACTGAAGCCTGATGCCGGTAGGCCCAGGACGTACTCATCGATCTGGTAGAGTGCGCCTTAACAGGGAAGGGTGGAACCCGTTCCTTCAAAGCATAGGCCTGTACAATCGTCTGTCTGATCCATTTGGCAATGGTCGCCGCAGACGCAGCCATGCCCTTCCGAGGTCCCTCAGGAAGGACAAAGAGGGAATCCGATTTCCGAAAGGATTCAGTGGACGACAGGTAAACCCTGATCGCCTTGACAACATCCAAGGAATGCAATGCAACCTCCTTGGGATGTTTGGGCTTCGTACAGAGCGAAGGCAACACAATGTCCTCATTGAGGTGAAAATCAGACACCACTTTAGGAAGAAAGGAAGAGTTAGGTCGCAAGACCACCTTATCCTTATGAACCACTAGGTAAGGGGAGCGGCAAGACAACGCCGCCAACTCCGACACCCTGCGAGCCGAAGTGATCGCCACTAAAAAGGCAACCTTCTTAGACAGCAGAGGCAACGATATCTCCCGGATGTTTTCAAAGAGAGAACGCTGTAACACGGACAGAAATAAGTTCAAGTCCCATGGAGGTAAAGGCGCCCTCCGGGGAGGGGCCAAATGTCGCACACCTTGAATAAAGGTGCGAATTAAGGAATGAGACGCCACAGGGCGTTGGAAAAGAATAGCCAGTGCAGATACCTGGCCCTTTATCGTGGCCAGCGCCAGGCGCTGGTCCACACCAGTCTGGAGGAAAGCCAACACTCTCGATACCGAGTATGAGCGAGGGGAGAACCCCCTGGACTCACACCAGGCGAAATAAGCCTTCCAGGTACGGTAATAGATTTTACCAGATGAGGCTTTCCTAGCCTTTATTAGAGTAGGAATGACCTCTGGGGAGAGACCCCTGTCTCTCAGGACCTGGCTTTCAACAGCCAGGCCGTTAAAGCCAGCGACTGTAAAGCAGGATGGAAGATCGGTCCCTGAGACAGTAGATCTTCCCGCATTGGCAGCCGCCAAGGAGGCGCTACTGCCAGGTGAACAACATCGGCATACCAGGACCGGCGTGGCCAGTCCGGCGCTACCAGAATCACCAAGTGCGGTTCCGAGGCTAACCTGCGAAGGAACCTGGACAACAACTGAATCGGAGGAAAGGCATACATCAGACGATACTGATGCCAAGGGGCCACCAACGCATCCGAGGCGTCCGCCCATGGATCGCACGTTCTTGCCACGAATCTTTCCACCTTGTGATTTAGCCGAGACGCGAACAGATCCACGTCCGGGAATCCCCACTTCGCACACAGCATTTGGAAGACTTCCGGGTGCAGGGACCATTCCCCCTGGTCCAGGGTCTGGCGGCTCAGATAGTCGGCCTGCCATTTCTCCACACCCGGAATGTGAACTGCTGAAATTGCTAGGACATGAGTCTCGGCCCAAGACAGAATGTCGGTCCTGGTGCCCCCTTGGTGGTTGATGTAAGCCACAGCGGTAGCATTGTCCGTCTGTACCCGAACAGGACGGCCCCGAAGTCGATCCGACCACTGGAAGAGACAGAGCTTGATAGCTCTCAATTCCAATATGTTGATCGGAAGGGAGGACTCCTCCCCCGACCAAGTGCCCTGGGCTCCACCCCAGCCCGACAGGCTGGCATCCGTGATAATCACCATACACAGTAACGGACGGAAGGATTTTCCTTCTGACACAGCCGGGGACTGGAGCCACCACAGAAGATCCATTCTGGCCGGCGACTCAATGAGACACTTAGATCCAAGGACTGAGGTAGTCTGTCCTACCTGGCCAGGATCTCCGCTTGAAGAGACCGTGTGTGAAACTGAGCAAAGGGTATCGCCTCGAAGGCCGATACCATCAACCTAGGGACCGCATGCAGGTCCTGAGTGACATGGATGGCTTGTCCCTGAGGGACCTGATCTCGTCCTGTAAGGTCTGGAGCTTGTCCTCCGGCAAGAACACCTTTGCCTGAGCAGAGTCCAGGACCATTCCCAGATAGGGAAGACGAACCGAAGGAGACAAGGTCGACTTCTGTACGTTGATGGTCCATCCGAACTCCTGGAGCGTCTGCACTGTAGTGGACAGATTGCGCAGCAGGTTCTGGCTGGCACTCGATCGTAAGAGGAGATAGTCCAGATATCCCAAGACCGCAATGCCCTGTGCCCTTTGCAGGCCCAGAACAGGCACCAACACTTTTGTAAAGACTCTTGGAGCCGAAGCGAGACCGAAAGGTAACGCCACAAACTGATAGTGTTCCTCCGCTATTGCGAACCGAAGGTACCTCTGGTGACCCTCAAAAATGGGGATGCGTAGGGACGCATCCTTCAGGTCGATAGAGGCCAGGAATTCCCCTGGACTCAGGGAGGCCACCACCGAGCGGAGAGATTCCATACGGAACTTCCGAATGCGCACAAAGCGGTTCAGCGCTTTCAGGTCCAGAATAGGACGTACCTTGCCCTCCTTTCTGGGCACAGTGAACAGATTGGAATAAAACCCCCGAAACCTGTCCCGACGAGGCACCGGGACAATCACCCCTTGGGCAAGGAGGTCCTGCAGGCGCCCTGGGGTCAAATGAAGATTTGAGGGAAAGAATCTGTCCGCCGGCAAAGAAATTCGATCTTGTACCCCGATTGAATGATTTCCTGAACCCACCTGTCCGGAATTTCGGAGCAGCCAAGGTTGGAGGAAACCGCGCAAACGTCCCCCCACCCCTGAAATGGGTGAGGGCGCCCCTTCAGGCAGAGGCAGATTGACCCGCCTCAGCGGCATTGCCGGACTTCTGCTTGCCCGCCCAGGGCTTCTTCTGGCTACCTTGGCCCTTGAATTGATTCCTAAAGGCACGAAAGGAACCTTGATTGGGTCGAGAGGCGGAACCCCGCTTGCCACGAAAGGACTTGTTCTTCGGGTTCTGGGGCAGCATCGTGCTCTTGCCCCCTGTGACGCCTTTTACCAAGGTATCCAACGCCTCGCCAAAAAGGAGAGAACCAGCATAGGGAAAATCAGCAACTGTTTTCCGTGACGTCTGGTCAGCCGACCAGCTCTTCAGCCAGATCAGTCGACGGTTAAGCACCGCGACACTTGACAGGCGTGCGGCCAAAGGGGCCTCATTTAAGGCCGCATCGCACAAATACATGACTCCTTGGTGAATTTGATCCACCATAGCCAGCGTGGCAGGTGGGGCAGAATCAGACGCGAGGTTGCGTCTAAGCACCTTAGTCCAATCCGCCACCGCCTGAGCCACCAGAACGGACGCGAAAATAGGTTTGAGCAAGGAACCCGCTACCGTGTAGGAATGGTGGGCAAGAGACTCCAACCTCCTGTCCGTGGGATCCCGGAACACCGGGGTGTCCTCAGTGGGAATCAAGGTAGCCTTGTTTAACACGGCCACAGTGTGATCCACCTGTGGAGGCACACACCAGCGCGAGTCTGTAGCCCGCGCAAAGGGATAAAGCAGTTCAAACCGACTAGGTACCGTGAATGGACATTTTAAATTGCGCCACAGTTCATTCACAGTGTAATGAATCTCAACAGGGCAGGGAAAAACCTGCGCCAACTTGCGGGTCCTGTGTGTACCAAATGAGGACACAATGCCCGGAGGACTGGGCTCATCCTCCAAGTGTAGTGTTTCTTTCACAGAAGAAATCCACTCATCCATAGTCGCGCATTCTTCAGGCGACCCCGGGGGAGAATCATGAACCCCCTCCACCTCCCCCTCAGACCCCAGTGGGTCCAGGGACGAGCGAGACCCTGAAAAGGGCACGCCAGCCACAGCAGCCACATCACCATCTGAATCAGAGGAGACTTTTCCTAGCAGCTCGTTCAGCCATCAGCACCTCCATTTTGGACACTAAAGACGCCACTATGGCGGCCAAATCAGGTATAACAGGGGCCACAGCAGGACTGGGGTCCCCCACCAGGGCTGGAGGGAATTTGCTGTCCTGAGATTCCATTGCCCAAGTTATATAAAAAAGTGCAATAAAAAGGTACTGGCCCTTTAAGATCGCTGCGGAGTGCGCAGCCCACCGCTATATGCACAGTGAACACAGACCCCCAAAAGGAGACAAAACTGAGCCAGGAAGGACAAAACAGAGTTATGGAAGAGACAGTCTGCAGAGCCCCCACAGAGTGTTACCACACCGATCGCTGCTTCAGAGGAAAAGGAAGTGAGGTCATCAGAGGCTGAACTAAAAGCTGCAAGACCCAGGGAAAATGGCTGCCCATAGAACTGAATGGGAGACTTCGGCAAGATGGCTGCCGAACATGTGATCGGAACGATTGTTCTGCCACACACAAGATGGCGCCAAAACAGCATGCAGTTAAGCCCACAGTGAAGCCAGACATGCTTGCCCATACTTAAAATGGCGGACCGCGTGGATTTTACCCGCTGCGGCCGCCGCACACGCAGTCTGCACCCCCAAAACACCGCAGTGACACAGGGGAAGGGGCCCCCAAAACCACACAGCACCGCAGCGCATGTACAAGAGACCCCCGCAGGGATCGCATCAGGGAGCACCACACAGGCACAGACATGGGGAACACACAGCAACACAGGACTGCCACCCCAGACAGAGGCTCCACACAGAAAGTACTTACCCGTACCAGATGGCATGGGGTGCCTCTTTGAACGGAAAGCCGCTGTCCTCATCTGACAGGGAATGCCGTTAGCCAAGAAAAGGACACTGCAGCACCGCAGATGTCTCCAGTGAGGTAGCCACCTCACAGGCTGCATCCCTGCTGCGAGCAGGGATGGGTCATTCATAATGCCAGGACGAACACATGGCTGAACGCTCGATGGCGTGCTGGGGATCCCTCTGCCCTGGAGAGCCAGGGCGGTCAGTCCGATTCCCAGCTCCGCAAGAATCCATCTTCATCCGAAGACCTGACTAAAAACTAAAGCTGACAAAATAAACAGCTAGTAAAGCAAAGAAAAAACTGACATTTTCAAAGAAAATCAAAGATAAAAGATTGGAAAGGCTGAGACTGGAGCCCCAGCACAGAGAAGCCTGACTACTCCTGACGCTAGGCAGAGACAAACTGAGTTGGGAGGGATCACTGCAGGGGGGTATTGACCAGTGGGACAGCCCCCATGGGTTTGTCTATGCTAAATGCTTTTGTTCTTTTGACTAAGTCTTATGTCTAGCTACTCCTGCGGAGCGGAAGTCAATACCCAATAGTGATGACTTAGAGGAGGCAGCGACTGTCGGAGGACGTAAGAGAAACATATATTATATTCTTTCATGTACATGTGACACCTTAAGGCTGGGTTCACATTGTTCCTGTTGCAGGTGAGCGTGTAAATCACATGCACTTATGCACCCGCAGCCAAAATGCTCTGAACTTTTGCAGATGCCATAATTCATAATGCCCCCCTCCTCCAAGGGAAAATGCAGCACTGTATATGCATATATATATATATATATATATATATATATATATATAGTGCAAAGACCTTTTCCCTGCAGGTACATTAGCCCATTCAAATGAATAGCCCCCTGTGTCTGTACCAATGCAGCATGCTTGAAACGCAAAGTACGTAAGTGTGTACCTAGCCTAAAAGCATTGCAGTAGTTTCATTTCAGGATATTATTATATTATATCAGTATTCTTACAAAGAAGCCAGCAGGTGGAGCTCACATTTTTTCCAGTTTCCTATTTATCTCCTGTTAACCGCTTAAGATGTGGAAGTTTAACCCCCCTTCATTGACCAGGCCATTTTTGTGATACGGCACTGGAACTGACAATTGTGTGAAACGTGCAACGCTGTACTCAAATAAAATTGAGGTCCTTTTTTTCTCCCCACAAATAGAGCTTTCTTTTGGTGGTGTATGATCACCTCTGCGGTTTTTATTTTTTGCGCTGTAAACAAAAAGACCCCGACAATTTTGAAAAAAGAAAAAAAATATATATTTTGCTATAAAAAAAATACCCAAGAAAAAAAAAAAAAAAAATTCTAAAACGTCCTTATCAATTTAGGCCAATACGTATTCTGCTACATATTTTTGGTAAAAAAAAAAAATCCCAATAAGCGTATATATTGATTGGTTAGTGCAAAAAGTTATCGCGTCTACAAACTATGGGATATTTTTATGGAATTTTTACATATTTTACTAGTAGTGGCGGTGATCAGCGATTGTTAACGGGACTGCGATATTGCAGCAGACAAATTGGACACCAAGTAAAAAACTTTTTTGGGGACCAGTGACACCAATACAGTAATCAGTGCTTAAAAAAAAAAAAAAAAAAATGCACTGTCACTGTAGTAATGACACCAGCAGGGAAGGGGTTACCATCAGGGGCGAGCAAAGAGTTAGAAAGCACTCCCTAGGAGCAAACCTAACTGTGTTGGGGGATGGCCTAACTGGAGGAAGGCAGAGATTCGTGTTCTTGCTTAGCAGAAACACAAGATCTCCATCTTGCTCTCTGACAGAAAGGCAGTCTGCCTTGTTTACATAGGCAGACCGCCGTTCTGCCTCTCTTGTGAATGATCATCGCGTCCACCAGACCTGCTGATTGGCTTCCTCTGGGTCTGACCACAGCAGGAGAGGGTCGCGGGCAGTGCGTGCCCCAGACCCTGTGCACAAAATCACGTACATGCAGGGCTCTTTTTTCAGCTGGAACTCCGTTCCACCACCTTTGGCTCAGGCCCTCTTCTCCCTTCTCACCACTATCACTCATAAACACAGAGGACTGGCTTCCTGTGTTTTCCAAGTGCAGTATGGGGACAAAGGAGATGCCGGTGCCTTGGGTGCAGTGCGGATGCTGACACCCCCCACTGGATGATCTCTCTGCAAGTGAGAGAGGCGAAGCCACCTACAGTGTAAGGGGGAAGTAATAGAGAAGAAGCGGGGTGAAAGTGAGATGTGGATGGGGGGATGCAGAACAAAGCAGCTACGGAAGAAGGATGAACTCTGCACTCTGTGTGTAGCGCACCCCTGAACTCTGCACGTAGCGCACCCCTGAACTCTGCACATAGCATACTTCCAAACTCTGTACATAGCACACTCCTAAACTCTGCAACTCTGTACATAGCACACTCCTAAACTCTGCAACTCTGTACATAGCACACTCCTAAACTCTGCAACTCTGTACATAGCACACTCCTAAACTCTGCAACTCTGAACGTACCACACCCCTAAACTCTGCAACTCTGAACGTACCACACCCCTGAACTCTGAACGTACCACACCCCTGAACGTACCACACCCCTGAACATACCACACCCCTGAACATACCACACCCCTGAACATACCACACCCCTGAACATACCACACCCCTGAACATACCACACCCCTGAACATACCACACCCCTGAACATACCACACCCCTGAACATACCACACCCCTGAACATACCACACCCCTGAACATACCACACCCCTGAACTCTGAACATACCACACCCCTGAACTCTGAACATACCACACCCCTGAACTCTGAACATACCACACCCCTGAACTCTGAACATACCACACCCCTGAACTCTGAACATACCACACCCCTGAACTCTGAACATACCACACCCCTGAACTCTGAACATACCACACCCCTGAACTCTGAACATACCACACCCCTGAACTCTGCACTCTGTACATAGCACACTCCCGAACTCTGCGCGTAGCACCCCCCCGAACCCTGCACTATGTACATAGCACACCCTGGAACCCTGCACTATGTACATAGCACACTCCCGAACCCTGCACTATGTACATAGCACACTCCCGAACCCTGCACTATGTACATAGCACACCCCTGAACTCTAAACTTAGTGAAATTTTGACCAATTTGGGGGAGGGTCATGGTTGACTTACTGCACCTATTTTCTGAGGAAAAAAAGCCCATTAACACAATTTCGCGCAGGAGGGACGCCCTGCCGCAGTATATCTACGTGGGGCGCCATCAAGTGGTTAAAGAAAAAAAAAAAACAACCTGGAGCTTACATGTGAAATGTACAGACACAGATCCTCCCACCTCCCTCCGTTCCACACCCAAAATTTCAATCAAAAGACAACAAGTTAAAAGAAGAGTGTCTACTACGTTTTTTTTTTTTAAATGTAATTTTTATTTACAATGTATTTAATTATAAAACAAAAATTGTGCAGTTAAACATATAAATCATCATCATCATCTTTTAACATCAGTTTAAAAACCATTGACCCTAAACCATTTTTGGTTTTCTATTTTAGCTGCAGTTTCTGACCTCTTTAACATCCTAGTTTTCACTGGCAGGTGAAGTCCGAGCTTTGCGTACCCCTCTGCAGTCAGTGATTGGAAAGGATCTGCATCACAGCCAGGAAGAGATCAGCAATGGCCGCCTTTGTGTTCCTTCCATGACCGTTTCCTGTTCTGAGGCCATTTCTTATAGATTTCAAATCTGCAAACCGTTTTATATTCTTTATATTTACTTGTATAAAACCCGTACTTCAAGGTGCATCCATGACACAGAGTCTGTTAAATTGCTGTTTTTTTATATGTATAATAATGCTGCAAAACCAAAAAGGTGGATTGAACCCACATCCTACCTGTGGCACAAGTGAAATATAATTCTATGTTTTACAATATGCAGATTGTGGGTGAGAATAATGAAATCTCAGCCATAAAATGTGTAGGTTTACCTGGGATAGGCTGAATACACTGGGAAAGAAGGACTGTAAGGGGAGTCAAGGTATACTTTCACCTCTGTATTAGGGGAGTCCCTGAGAAGCTTGGCTAAATTTGCACGTCAGTCAGTCATTCATGAAATACCCAAATCTTGAGAGCCCAGAACAAGGATAAGGCGAAAAGGGATCGTGCCTTCGCTGACCAGGATCGTGCCTTCGCTGACCAGGATCGTGCCTTCGCTGACCAGCAGCTGGCTAAACCAGACCGCAGCGACTAGAGATGAAGGTTCAGTTTTGTTGTGACAGTTTTGCAACCTTTATTGGAGAACATTCGAGTTTCCTTAGGGAAATAAGTCATCTCATCGGCCACACGGGATGCCAGCTCTTCATCAGGCATTAACCCGCGATGTCTTAGCTCCGCCATGACGCACTGCTTTATGTGTTTGTACTCCAGCGGCAGAAAAGGGACGTAGAAGTCAATCAAATTCTTGTCAATCAGGCTGCTGTGCCAAAAGCCACCTGGAGATAAAAACACGGTTGATTTAAAAGCGGAATGAGTCATGTGATCGACCATATTCAAAAAATATAATCTTCTTTAACTGCTTGTTTGTCAGGGCAATTTTAAATTTTTTTGCAGACATTAATCCCTCTTGCCGACCGCCCAACGTAGTCTTACTGCGGCAGGGCGGCTCGGCTGCGCAAAATCACGTAGTACTACTAGGTGATTAGGCACAGCGGGAGGCGGGAGGAGCGGCGGCAATTGCCGCTGCTCTCCCGTGATCATTGGAGAAACAAACAGAAGACCCACCTGCTTATGTAAACAAAGCAGGCGAGTCTTCTGTCAGACAGGCAGAGAGAGATCACGAGTTTCAGCTAAGCTACAACCCCCGATCTCTCTGTGCCCGTCACAGAACCCCCCCCCACAGTCAGGCATACATTAACCCCTTTGATCACCCCCAGTTTTAACCCCTTCCCTGTCAGTGTCATTATTACAGTAATAGTGCATATAATTTAGCATTGATTACTGTATTAATGTCACTGGTCCCCAAAAAGTGTCAAAAATGTAAGTTAGGGGCCCGATCTGTCCGCAGCAATGTCGCAGTCCCGCTAAAAATCGCAGATCGCCGCCATTACTAATAAAAAAATAAATAAAAATTCCAAAAATCTATCCCGTAGTTTGTAAACGATTTGCGCAAACCAATTAAAAATACGCTTTTTGGGATTTTTTTTTTTTACCAAAAATATGTAGCAGAATAGAAATTGGCCTAAACTGATAAAAAAAATTCGATTTTTTAATTTTTTTATTGGGAATGTTTTATAGCAGAAAGATATGGCGTTTTTTTCAAAATTGTTGCTCTTTTTTTGTTTATAGCGCAAAATCTAAAAAACGCAGAGGTGATCAAATACCACCAAAAGAAACTCTATTTGTGGGGGGGGGGGGGAAGGATTATTCATTCGGGTACAGCATCGCACGACTGCGAAATTTGTTGTTAAAGCAACGCAGTGCCGAATCGCAAAAAATGGCCTGGTCATAAAGGGGGTAAAACCTTGCGGTGCTGAAGTGGTTAAAATCAGTTTTGTTTTTTTGTTTTTACTAGAAATGCTGTACGCATAAAGAAATATATTTTCTGAGAATAAAATAGTGACAGTTGTATTTTTTTTTTATGATGCATGAAATTTGCACAGCTATTTGTCAAATGCAGATCTTCAGAAAAAAAAAAAATATACACTGAATTGAATTTTGCGAAAACACAAGATTTTACCAAATTTCTTGGTAAAATATAAAAAAGACAGGGGGTGCATCGAGTAAATACTTACAAAATATTGTCAACCCTTAAAATTAAATGGCCCTTTACAGTCCAAAGGTCATTGTAATTACTGCAGGTCCCTATGACTTCACGTAAATATTCATGACATAATGTTTCATGAAATGTCTATGTATACATGTTAAATAAGAAGAAAATCCATGTCACACCCAGCATATTTTTACGAATATAAATGACAAGCTTTGTAGTGTACAGTGGAATATGAAATCTTTATTTAAATAATGCTTGCACAGTAACAACGTACTTTTCGTCATGAAGCCATACATTTTTAAAGCTGCATTTCCCTGGCATTGCTGTAACACTGTGAACACACTAACTTTAGCTGAAACTGTTACCCCTGTTGTAATTTGACCAATATACTGTAACTGGAGAAAGATTAATGGCCGCTCATGCTTGGGGATAAAGCATCAGTTCAGGCAGTCATGATGGAGGTGCAGGCGGACTGCTATGGATGGCACAGACATTCAGATGCACAAAATGCAGCACTTACTCTTTTAGGCCCAAGCCACAGTCATGATGGAGGTGGTGTCGGCGGACTGGTATGGATGGCACAGACAGTCAGATGCACAAAATGCAGCACAGTAATCTTTTTAGGCCCAAGCCACAGTCATGATGGAGGAGGTGTCGGCGGACTGGTATGGATGGCACAGACAGTCAGATGCACAAAATGCAGCACTTACTCTTTTAGGCCCAAGCCACAGTCATGAGGTGCAGGCAGACTGGTATGGATGGCACAGATCTGAAGCACAAATACGGCACTTACTCTTGGAGAAAGAACAGTAAATGGGTGCTCCTGCTTGCCGGAATAAAGCAGTTCAGGCAGTCATGAAGGTGCAGCTGGACACTGTGATATGGATGGCACAGTTAAATGCACAAAATGCGGTGCTTACTACTCTTAGGCCGAACCTACAGTCCCACAAACAGGCAGAAAAGAGTTCACAGAAAGGCGCCACTCAGTGGATTAGATGCTTAATAATTTTATTGACATATATTTTACATTGGTGTAAGCATATAGGACTGGTAGGTGTCCTTCCGGGTCCGCAGTTTGCCCTTACTGTCAGTCAATGGCCAGCAGCAGCCGAGGAGATGAGCCAATCAGGCAGCGGGGAGGGCCGGCCGCGGTTTGCCTGAAGACTGTGACTGGCCAGCTGCAGCAGCAACAGCCGGGAGATTACAACCAATCAGGCAGCGGAAGCGTCACTGGAGGGTGGGCCGGCCACATGAACGTGATGACACGGGTGTGCGGTAACCGAAAAGGTTACCGCCCCCTTCCGTCTCCTCGGCTGCTGCTGCTGTTGGCCAGTGACAGTAAGCGAATACCACGGACCCGGAAAGGACGCTTGCACCGATGTAAATACAGTTATGTGGCAATAAAATCATTAGGTAATAAAATAATTAAACAAAAAAAATCATTAAGCATCCGCTCCCTGCTCCTCCACAGTTCTCATATTCCATGACTTTTCCAAAACCTAGTGGTGTTTACTAATTTTCCATGACTTTCCCAGGCCTGGAAAGTGTCATCTAAAAATTCCTTGACTTTTCCAGGACCGTACGAACCCTGACATATGCAACAGAGGGAAATCTCCTTAGGATGTTTAGGAGCAGAACAAAGACGGTAGAACAATTCCCCCATAAAGCAGAACTTAATAAATAATGATGTTCTTTAGCAAGAAGCACACATTCTACAATAATAATTTTGCTCCCAAACTAGTGCGCACTGTAAATTGCCTCCAGCATTGCTCCGGTTTCTTTTGGCTGGAGGCTCCATTTTGCTGAAGCCCAGAGCCCCTGAGCAACAGTATATATTTGGGCTGTCAGCAGATCGTCCTCTAGCGGCTCTTATTTTCGGCACAATGTCAAAAATAGAGGAGCAATTGATCATGTGCAGTGCAAGGGGAGATTGTGTATTACTGGATTTTAAACAGTATGGGCACCTATTTTTAATGTTTAACGTTGGTATACCTTAAAAAGGGGCCAGCCTTAAGTGATCTAGCAGGGCTTCATTTTATGACTAACGTTTCACTTCAAATAAGAAGTAAACCCGTTTAAAAAATGTAAAAAAAAAAAAAACCTGTAAAGACAAAAGGCATAATGAGCTTCGCATACTAGCTCATCATGAAGTACTTACCTAAAAACGAAGCCCCCTCAGTGCCGACAAGACGGCCGACCTGCTTCCTGGATCTCGTCCACCGGCCATGTGATTGGCCGGGGGCGCGATTACATCACTCCCACGCATGCGTGCGGGAGCCGCCGTTCACGGCACTGGCATCTGAAGGAACGGCACGGTTGGCGGTTCCTTCAGAGCGCATGCGCCGATGACGTCATCGGCTGCATGCACTGTAAATATCTCCTAAACGGTGCAAGTTTAGGAGATATTTATAACACCTATAGGTAAGCCTTAATGTAGGCTTACCTTATAGGTAAATGTAAACAAAAGGGGTTTACCTCTTTAAGGCAAAGGAAAGAACCACCTTGGGGAGGCAAATAGGCCCTGGACCTCAAAGCAACCTTTTTTTTTTGTGTAGCACAAGAAATGGCTCTTTACAGGTTAAGGCCCCAAATTCCAGATGTGTTCAGGTCTTTTTGTTTGCCTTTTCGAAATGTATTAAAAAAAAAAAAAAAACAAAACAAAACAAAACTGAGCTACAAAAATGTTCAGCTCTGACCCAACAGCACTTACTATCTTTGTTGTTGAATAATTCGACAGAAAGCACAGACTCCAGATCCTGCAGCTCCAGATCCTCTCTCCTCTTTACGGATCCCAGCACCAATCTGTTGATCACATCACCCCCTGCATTGCTAATGGGAAACAAAGTAAATTATGTGATGCAGCGTTTTTTTATTCCAATACCGCCAAACCTAGAAAGAAAAACCTGATGAGTGGATGGAGTAACAGATTCCTTTAAGGCGATATAAAATCCATATCTTGTGACTTGATTCCATTTTTTGATCTTTGTTCAACAATTATAAACCATTAAATCACACTCTATAAAAAAAATTGCTCACGCCAGGGTAGAAAGTGGGCTACATCAGTGGTCCTCAACTCCGGTCCTCAGGGCCCACTAACAGGCCAGATTTTAGGTATTACCTTGGAGAGATGCAGACTAGAGTACTGCAATTACTGAGCAGCAAATGATATCACCTGGGATGTATTTCAGTTATCTTGCAAACCTGGCCTGTTAAGCCTCGTACACACGTACCGAATTTCGGCCGAACGATCGGCCGTCTTTTGTCCGGTGCTGTCCTGTCGGTTGAAAAGTGCTAAAGACTGCACACAAATTTTGTCGGCCAACAACAGCCGACTTCAGAAGTGATGTCATGTGATGGTTTACTTTCCGTGTGTTTTTTCTTCTCTGAGCATGCCCAGTCTTGCTCATCTGCTGTTTGTCGGCCGAATTCTGTACTGACTGGCGAACAATCGGCCGTTCTGGTGACGGCCAACAAAAATTTTAAAGTCTGCACCCCAGATTCTGTTCGGCCGAAAAGTCGCAGTCGGTTGTCGGAAGCATCATACTAACAAGCCGACAATCGGCTGATCGTTCGGCGGCCGACAATCGCTACGTGTGTACGGGCCTTTAGTGGGCCCTGAGGACCACTGGGCTACATGGTAAATATCAAGTCAAACCATGGTTGGGAGAAGTGCGGTATTAAATAATTATACAGGTAACTGTGCACACTTTTCTTTAGCTCAGCATTTTTCAACCAGGGTGCCCAGGCAGGGGTGCCTTGGCAAAATGCCTAAAAATTGCATACAAGCCGGCTTGTGGATGAAGGCTGCCTTTTAGGGCTCTTTCACACAAGCGGACCGTTCAGATCCGCCTGTCCGTTTTTTTTGGCCGATCTGAACGGTCACCCCATGCATCTCTATGGGGCATCGGATGTCAGCGGAGACATGTGCGCTGACATCCGACCCGATCCGTCAAATCTGGACGGATGGAAACCCTATTTTCCATCCATCCAGTGGATCGGATGAGAACGGACCGACGGTCCGTTTCCATCCGATTTCCCCCATAGAGATGCATGGGGAACCAACAGCTGTGTCTCCGCACGCAGCGCAGAGAACAGCTGTCATCCTGCTGCTCAGCGGGGGATTGGCGGATCGATCCCCCGCTGAGAAAAACGGATGGAGTGTGTGAAAGGGGCCTTATAAAAGCTACAGGTGTTCATTGTACACCATTACAACCTTCTAGCTGCAGGCGTCCTAACCACCAATGCATTCATCAGTTGATATGGAGGATGTCAGTCACCTACACAGCATCCTTGTATACCCCTCTCTGTCAGCGCTGGGCTCACATTAGCTGAGTGATGGAGAAAAACAGAGAGAAGAGAAACATTGGAATACTAGACCAGTGTTTCTCAACTCCGGGCCTCAGGGCACACCAACAGGCCAGGTTTTAAGTATTACCTTGGGGAGATGCAGACTAGAATACTGCAATCACTGAGCAGTAATTGATATCCCCTGTGATGTATTTCAGTTTTCTTGCAAACCTGGTCTGTTATGCCTCGTACACACGCATCGATTACTGGCCGGGAATTTTCGGCCAACGTCCGATCGGCCGATTTTCGGCTTGTTAGTATGATGCTTCCGACAACTGACTCCGACTTTTCGGCCGAAAAAAATCTGTTGTGCAGGCTATAAAATTTTTGTTGGCCGTCAACACAACGGCTGATTTTCCGTCAGTCAGTACAGATTTCGGCAGGAAAAAAAATCTGATGAGCAAGACTGGGCATGCTCAGAGAAGAAAAAACACACGGAAAGTAAACCAGCACATGACATCACATTCCAACCAACAAAACACCACTCTGGACAAAAGTCGGACGATCGGTCGGCCGATAATCGTTGCGTGTGTACGAGGCTTTAGTGTGCCCTGAGGACCGGAGTTAAAAAAACACTGTACTAGACTACCAGCTTGCTAAAGTGTATTTGCATTGAAAGAATAAATCTTCTCTAACGTTGGGCGTCCTACTTGTGTGGATGTTGCTGCATTATGTAAAACTATTGAATCGTTTTTACATTTTAGAATGGGGTACCCCAAGACTGTCCATAATTTTAAAGGGTGCCTTGACTGAAAAAAAGGTTGAGAAACACCGATTTACCTGTATGCCTAGTCCTTGCTTGTACAATGAAAACTAGATAGACAAGAGAAGATTTTATTCGGATTGCTTCTGAAAAACAAAATCTAGGCTAACAAATGCTACAGAAAATGAACAGAAAAAAAATTCAAAGATATTTAGATTTGACAACAGAACATCAACAGTAATCTAAGAGAAAGTTTGGGATACTGTAAACTAAGAACAGAGAGAGATCATAAATAACTCTTGCTTGTGATTTTAAGCTGGTTTATGATCCGGGTTTTTACATAGTTTTTATAGTATATTCGTATTGGGTTAATTATGATTTTGGGCAATGCTAGAGAAAGTGGTGTACTATTTGCATTTTGGGAAGTTTGATTTTCTTTTTTTCAATTTGTTATTTAATTTTACATTGCATTTTAATAGTGAATGGTTTCTTAGAGAATAGTTTTAATTTTTTTTATTGGCAATAGCAGTTATTGGTAGTTTTATTGTGTTATTGTGTTTTGTTCTGTTCGTTTTTGTGATCTAGTGTTGTCTTTGGTGAATGTAACTATATTTAATTATTTCCCTTTGGGATTAAAGCGGTTGTAAACCGCGGTTTTCTTTTTCCCGGACCTGCAAGGTGAAGGCATAATGTGCTAGTAAGTGAAACTTACCTAAAAACAAAGCACTCCAGCGATGCAATGTAATCGCTGGAGGCAGCTTCCATCTTTACCCGGTCTTCCTTCTGGGTTCGCAGTCTCCAGCGGTGGGAGCTGCGATGATGTCACTCCCATGCATGCACGGGGGAGCCATCATTCACAGTGTTCTGTCAGAATACCATACCCTATCAGAATTCCATACCTCCTTCATTTCCTGTTGCGGATCAGCTGTGGCTTCGTCATGAATCAGCTGTAGCCGCGTCACAAGTCCTACTGCGCATGCGCAGAATACGTAGGGCATTTTGATACCATCGTAAGGGGTCATGCAAAAGTCCTAGGGTGCATGCTCACCAACGGGTCGGGCAGCGGGATCTCTGATAACAAACATCCATCCAATTTCCATGGCCCACACTGCGCCGAGCCGACACTGCAGCGACCCGACAATCCCATCTCCATGGCTCACACTGCGCCGAGCCGACACTGCACCGACCCGACAATCCGATCTCCATGCCCCACACTGCGCTGACCCGACAATGAGAAAGTGGGCGTGTGGGTAGGGAATAGGATTGTCCCATTGTCGGCTCGGCGCAGTGTATGCCATGGAGATCGGATGTATGTTTGTTATAAGAGATGCCGCTACCCGATCCGTTGGTGCTCATGCGCAGTAGGACTTTTGCCTCACCCCCTTACGATGTTATCAAAATTCCCTACCTATTCTGCGCATTCGCAGTAGGACGTGTGACGCGGCTACAGCTGCTGCATGACGAACCTGCACCGGAAACTACATAGGTAGGGAAATCTGATGGAGTGGGGTTTTCTGATAGAACAACGGCACAGGTATCTGAAGGAACGGCAAGGGTGGTCGTTCCTTCAGAGTGCATGTGCCGATGATGTAATTGGCTGCATGTAAGGTAAATATCTCCTAAACGGTACATGTTTAGGAGATGTTTACGGTACCTATATATAAGCCTTATTATAGGCTTACCTACAGCCATCTCTGTACTCACAGTCTCCAAATGCGCTCCTGTCCCCTGGCACCAATCCTCCTCCTGCTAGCACATGTAGAGTGACCTGAGGGTAGCCAGCAGCTATGCCCAAACTCCACATGCAGAGGGAAGCAGGGTCCACATACTGGTTTGCCCCTCCCCTCATGCAGTTTCTTGAGACACGTCACATATCCCAAGAGGCTGCAGGACCATTCACAAAGAGCCAGCTGTTGTTCCTCAGCCACAGCTGGCTCCTGTTTCCAAGATGGCAGCTCCAGGGACCTGCAGCGCTAAGAAGAACCAGCTGCGGGGACACAGTGCTGGACCCCAGGCACTGGCAAGTACCTGATCTTTGAAAGTCAACAACTACAGTTTACAGTTGCTGCCAAAAAAATAAAAAAAACTGAAGTTCCTCTTCAAGTACACACCGATCAGCCAAAACATTATGACCACTGACAGGTAAAGGGAATATCTTGTTACAATGGCATCTGAGAATTGGTGGGATATATTAGGCAGCAAGTGAACACGTTGTCCATGAAGTTGAAGTGGTGAAAGTAGAAAACAAAATGGGCATCGCAGTTTGTTGTGTATGGGGCTATAAACCCCATGGTGACCCGTGTCCACAGCCAAAAGCTTCTACGATGGTCACATGAACATCAGAACTGGACCACGGAGCAATGGAAGAAGGTGGTCTGGTCTGATGAATCACGTTTTATTTTACATCATGTGGATGGCCGGGTGCGTCACTTACCTGGGGAAGAGATGGCACCAGGATGCGGTATAAGAAGGCAAGTCAGCAGAGGCAGTGTGATGTTTTGGGCAACGTTCTGCTGGGAAACCTTGGGTCCTGCCATTCCTGTGGATGTTACTTTGGTGGTCCATGCCTCAATGGGTCAGGGCTGTTTTAGCAAAAGGGGGCCCTACTCAATATTAGGTGGGTGGTCATATTGTTATGGCTGATCGGTGTATAGTGCCTGCGTCTGGCTCCATAGTGGGAGCTTCAATGCGCCTTCTCCAAATCAGTGGTAAAGTTGATATTTGCATATATAATCTGGGATCAGAGGCTCTGGGCTGTTTTAGCAAAAGGGGGCCCTACTCAATATTAGGTGGGTGGTCATAATGTTATGGCTGATCGGTGTAAATCTTTGACACAGCGTTGTGATACAAGGATGTACCTAAAATCAAGCTTTGACTTTTTATCTGCTTTAAGTAGCTAATCACACATAAATTGAAAATGAATGCACCGTAGGAAGTGATTTTCTTTCCTTTTTCTTTGGTACCTGAGGAAAATGAAGATCGCTTTACGGTACGACACACCATCAATCTGATCATAATAGTCCAGGAACGGCTTGATCGTGTCAATAAGTCCTTGATGCAACTTGTCCATCTCGTCAAATATGAATACGGATCGAGGACAGCTGGTGATGTTTCCACGAATCCATGACTGTATCTGATCCTGAATGATGGAAGAGGACCTTGGGTATTAACAGAAGACTGGATCTACATATCAATGCTACATGGTTACAGATTGCAGGCATCTTAAGGCTCTAAAATGCCAACTTCACCTTTTTTTAGGCAGAATTTCACTTTTCATAATAAAAAGAAGCCTTTTCTGCCCATCCCAATATGCTTAGATATTATACTAGTCCACGGCAGCTTTTAGTCCCCGTTCACACTAAGGCGACCTGTGAGGCGACCTGGTCGCCTCACAGGTCGCCGTAGGTCGCCTCCCATAGGGAAGCAGCGGACCAGTTCTAATAGGAGCGACACAAGTCGCTCCGACTTAGAAAAAGGGTCCGGAGCTTCTTTGGGGCGACCCGGAGGCGACCGCCATAAACTTCAATGTTATGAAGTCCGTGGCGGCTGCTCCAAGGTGGCGGCGCGGTGCGAAGTAGCGTCGCCCCTATGTGAACGGGGCCTTAGCCTACACTTCTGCTCAGAATTTCAAAGAAAAAGCTTACTGAGCCCTGCCATCCTGTAGCATTATGCGACTATCCAGGAAAGTTCATATCCCATAATGCACTGCCATGCATCACAGGACAGGCCATGTTTTACCTCTCTGGACTAGGGATGCACCGATCCGATACTGCCACAATAGCTGGATCGGGGATGGGGATGGTGTCGGTAAAATTAACCGATTCAACGGGCTGATCCGGTTTTGCTGAGTCCCGGCTCAGCCGCCCCTCACTTGGTGCAGTAGTAGTATGGGATGGGAGGCGCTACTTCCTGTATAGTCCCGGCTCAGCCGCCCCTCACTTGGTGCAGTAGTAGTATGGGATGGGAGGCGCTACTTCCTGTATAGTCCCGGCTCAGCCGCCCCTCACTTGGTGCAGTAGTAGTATGGGATGGGAGGCGTTACTTCCTGTATAGTCCCGGCTCAGCCGTCCCTTACTTGGTGAAGTAGTAGTATGGGATGGGAGCCGCTACTTCCTGTATAGTCCCGGCTCAGCCGCCCCTCACTAGGTGCAGTAGTAGTATGGGATAGGAGCCTCTACTTCCTGTATAGTCCCGGCTCACAGGCGGAGTGATATCAGATGCACTCCGCCTGTGAATGGAGGAGCCGTACACATGAAGCAGCGGCTTTGCTCTGTACTGCAGCCGCTTGCTTTATGTGTGTAGTTCCGGATTGGTACCGGTATCAGTATCGGCAGATACACAATGCCAGATATCGGTATCGGGACAAAAAAAAGTTGGATTGGTGCACCCCTACTCTGGACCACGTCGTTTTAAATTCCACGCACTTTAATTACATTTTTATCAATGGCGCCCGTTCACATCAGTGCGTCCCTGTGTGGCGTGATTTTAGAAAAGGTTTTTGTGCTACTTTGGTGTGATTAACCCTGCATTTTGGCCCCATAGGATATGCAAACCCCATCCAAAAACGCAACCCAGTCTCAAATAAGTTGCACTACATAAATCGCACTGAAATGGGATTGCAGTGTGAACCTAGCCTTACTATAAGTACTAAGGTTTCCATAGTGAACTGTATGCAGATTTTTTTTTTTATACCACTGAATAATCTGTAGTATAGCTGTGTTGATGTCCTTTCCTTACATGTGGAATATACTGTATTTTCTGGCGTATAAGACTACTTTGAACCTCAAAAAGAATCCCCAAAAATGCGGGGGTCGTCTTATATGCCAAGTATAATATCTCCAAGGTAACCTAAGTATAAGTATTACCGGTAGATGTAATCTCTCAAGACGCTGGCTGTGTGGAAATCCTGTACCGGTATACCGTATGTACCGTAGCTTCGGCTACATACAGTGTACCACGCTGAGCCAATCAGGGAGAGCGATGTATTCTATTATTGAATGCAAAGCCTGCTCAGATTGGCGGAGTAACATCAGCCCGCCTCTCCGACTCTGCCAATCCGAGCAGGCTTTGCATTCAATAATAGAATACATCGCTCACTGCGATTGGCTCAGCGCGGTACACTGTATGTAGCCGAAGCTACGGTACATATGGAATACCGGTACAGGATTCCCACACAGCCAGCATACTGAGATTACATCTACTGGTAATACTTAGGGTACCTTGGAGATATTATGAGAGATTACATGTATTACAGTACTTGGGGTACCTTGGAGATCTATGAGAAATCTGTTTTTCAATGGTGTTGCCTTGCTTCGGAAGGGGGGTAGTCTTATACGGCGAGTATAGCCCAAAACCTATGTTTTATCTTGAAAATTAGGGGGGTCGTCTTATACGCCGGAAAATACGGTATTTTCTTCTATGCTAATTTTGTAAACTGACAACATTATTCTAAATAAACAGTTATATTATAAAAAAAAAAAAAAAAACAAAAGGCTCAGATTTGGGCTGCAAACCACAAAGTGGTGGAAATAGGAATGCAGAAAAGAGGCAACTAAATCAATAAAAAAAAAAAAAAAAAAAAAAAGGTACATGGAGGAAAGGTTTACAAAACTATTACCCCCCAAAGTTTAATAGAGGGAGATCCTATTACATAGTTAGGGAGGTTGAAAAAAAGACATCCGTCCATCCAGTTCAACCTATGATGTGTGTTTGTTTGCTGTTAACCGTACATTGTATACCCCTGTATGTTGTACATTGTATACCCCCTGTATGTTGTGCATTGTATACCCCTGTATGTTGTACATTGTATACCCCTGTATGTTGTACATTGTATACCCCCTGTATATTGTGCATTGTATACCCCCTGTATATTGTGCATTGTATACCCCCTGTATATTGTGCATTGTATACCCCTGTATATTGTGCATTGTATACCCCTGTATGTTGTGCATTGTATACCCCTGTATGTTGTGCATTGTATACCCCTGTATGTTGTGCATTGTATACCCCTGTATGTTGTGCATTGTATACCCCTGTATGTTGTGCATTGTATACCCCTGTATGTTGTGCATTGTATACCCCTGTATGTTGTGCATTGTATACCCCTGTATGTTGTACATTGTATACCCCCTGTATGCTGTACATTGTATACCCCCTGTATGCTGTACATTGTATACCCCTGTATGCTGTACATTGTATACCCCTGTATGCTGTACATTGTATACCCCTGTATGCTGTGCATTGTATACCCCTGTATGTTGTGCATTTTATACCCCTGTATGTTGTGCATCGTATACCCCTGTATGTTGTGCATTGTATACCCCTGTATGTTGTGCATTGTATACCCCCTGTATGTTGTGCATTGTATACCCCTGTATGTTGTGCATTGTATACCCCCTGTATGTTATACATTGTATATCCCTGTATGTTGTGGTCGTTAAGGTGTCCATCTAATAGTTTTTTGAAACCATCGATGCTCCCTGCTGATACGACTGCTTGTGGAAGAGAATTCCACATCCTTACTGCTCTGACAGTGAAGAACCCCCTGCGTATTTTAAGGTTAAACCGTTTTTCCTCTAGTTTTAGTGAGTGGCCACGTGTCTTATTGTATTCTCTTTCTTTGAATAGTTTGTTCTTTATGCTAATATAGTTTTATATAAAAATATAAAAACTACCTATATAGAAGATTTAGTTGAATATTCACCACAATAGACATTCCTATTCTTGTGATAGGAACAGTCTTCCAACGGGACTGGTTATATCAAAGTAAATTTGGATGTTGAATTACAATATAAAAAAAGAAAAGAAAAAAACAGTGCCAGCGTTTCTGATTTAACATAGTAGGTACACGCACCTACGTACATATTTGATGGGCTTGTTTCAGCAAGTAATTCCCCCCCGTTAAATAAAATTGGACAATGCTTTCACACATTTTGTCTTTTCTCTGAATTAACTAGAGATTCAGAGGGGTTTGTTAAGCCCCGTACACACGATGAGATTATCGAACGATCTGTTTACACAAGCGGGCGGATCTCCAGACTAGATTCCCCGACGATCGGGGAAGAGCAGCGGCGATCGCCGCCGCTCCTCCCCTGGCCCGACTCCCGCTGTGAATGAAAACAGCGGGAGAGAGCCTCCGGCGGCGCGCGATAGTACTACGTCGCTGGACGATAACGAACCACTTTGCCGCAGTACGGTCAACGTGACCGGTCGGCAAGTGGTTAAAAAGCGTAAACACAGTTGAGTGATAATAAATGGCTTCAGCCAAACACGAACCATGAGTGAAAGAAAAAAGTTTTTGTGTTCTCATTCATATTCTTTAAAAAATGGCAAAGAAATCATAAATTCTGCCAGAGTGTGTAACTGTCTGTCATATATACATACATATATATATATATACACGCACCCACTGCCTTACAAAAGGCCAGGGGCGTTATTAAGTGGAGTTCTCCAAATTGTGGAATTATGTGAGCTTTACAGAAGGTAAGAGTACCTTGTACAGAGGAATTAAGTTGCTGTGTGGGAAATGCAAATCTGATATGAAAAGATGGACGTATTTGCTCTCCATCCCCTTCTCATGAATGTTCTCTGCGATGAGTTTGCTGATGAAGTTCTTGCCGATGCCGGTCCATCCATGCAGGGACAGAGCCAGGGGCTTCTTGGGGTTTTCATTGTTCATAAAGCCGGTGATTGCTCGGAAGATGACATCACGGGCCAGGTGCTGCCCAATCAGTTTATTTTCCAAGTCTTCACGGAAAGCTGAAAATATAAAGAAGTGTTACAGTGGAGCAACAAGCTAATAAACTGCAAAAATAATCCCGCCCCATTTAGAGGACTCCCGCCCCATTTAGTGGACTCCCGCCCCATTTAGTGGACTCCCGCCCCATTTAGAGTTTTTTTTTTCCTTTTAACTACTTGCCGACCGCCTGCTGTGTATTTATTTACTGCCAACAGTGTGGTATGTGGTTTTGTACAAAAGCCACTTGATGGCGTGATTGTGCCATGATTGGCTACAGGGGATGTCAATCATTGGGTCCGGCAGTCCGCAATCATCCCCAGGAGAGGCAGAAACAAGACAGATCACCTTTCTGCAAGAGGAGAAGATGGAGATCTTCTGTTCATGCTAAGCAGGAACACCGATCTCTGTCTTCCCCCAATCAGTGAAACTCCCCCCCCCCCCCCACAGTTAGCAAGCACCCCCTAGGGCCATACTTAAACCTTTGATCATGTGCTATATAAATCCTGTAAAATAATAATGTCAAAACTGTAATGAGAGGGAGGGACTGCACAGGAATGCCCATGTTCCCCCCTGCATGCTGGGCTACACCAAAGGCATGGGAATGCAAAAAAAGTAACGCCACACCACACGGCTTGGTACTGCAGAATCATGTGGTTTGGTGGCCATAAACATGGGAAATGCATTTAGGGTGGCATTAACAATGAATGGCTCCCATCTGTCTAACAAGGACAGCACGTTCCACTGTGATATGGGAAACAAACACAGGATGCACATTTCCCGCACACTTTAGGTCAGTTCTTAGGCTCTGTACTGCAGGAAACCCTGCAAGGGACACATCCACACTTGGCATAGCGTTTCTGCTTACGGTTTTTAGTGAGTTTCCTCGTGTCCCACATCCCACCGTCACTCCTATCCCACGTCCCACTCCAGTCCCTCATCCCGCCGTCACTCCTATCCCACGTCCCACTCCAGTCCCTCATCTCGCCGTCACTCCTATCCCACGTCCCACTCCAGTCCCTCATCCCGCCGTCACTCCTATCCCACGTCCCACTCCAGTCCCTCATCTCGCCGTCACTCCTATCCCACGTCCCACTCCAGTCCCTCATCTCGCCGTCACTCCTATCCCACGTCCCACTCCAGTCCCTCATCTCACCGTCACTCCTATCCCACGTCCCACTCCAGTCCCTCATCTCGCCGTCACTCCTATCCCACGTCCCACTCCAGTCCCTCATCTCGCCGTCACTCCTATCCCACGTCCCACTCCAGTCCCTCATCTCGCCGTCACTCCTCTCCCACGTCCCACTCCAGTCCCTCATCCCGCCATCACTCCTATCCCACGTCCCACTCCAGTCCCTCATCTCGCCGTCACTCCTATCCCACGTCCCACTCCAGTCCCTCATCTCGCCGTCACTCCTATCCCACGTCCCACTCCAGTCCCTCATCCCGCCATCACTCCTATCCCACGTCCCACTCCAGTCCCTCATCTCGCCGTCACTCCTATCCCACGTCCCACTCCAGTCCCTCATCTCGCCGTCACTCCTATCCCACGTCCCACTCCAGTCCCTCATCTCGCCGTCACTCCTATCCCACGTCCCACTCCAGTCCCTCATCCCGCCATCACTCCTATCCCACGTCCCACTCCAGTCCCTCATTCCGCCATCACTCCTATCCCACGTCCCACTCCAGTCCCTCATCCCGCCATCACTCCTATCCCACGTCCCACTCGAGTCCCTCATCCCGCTGTCACTCCTATCCCACGTCCCACTCCAGTCTCTCATCCCTCTGTCACTCCTATCCCACGTCCCACTCGAGTCCCTCATCCCGCTGTCACTCCTATCCCACGCCCCACTCCAGTCCCTCATCCCGCTGTCCCTCCTGTCCCACATCCCACTTGTATCCCTCGTCCTACTGTCACTCGCGTCACCCCCCGTCACTCCTGTCCCTTGTCCCATCACTCGTATCCCCCGTCATTCCTGTTCCTTGTCCCGCCGTCACTCGTATCCCTCGTCACTCCTATCCCACGGCCCATTTGTGTCCCTTGTCCCATCTGAGCGGGTATAGCATTCTGTCAGAACACCGTCCCACCTCAGCCCCGCCTCCTCTCAGTCAGATGTTCGCTATACACATCGGACCTCGAGAATGTCTTGTGCGCATGCGCACCGGGGACTCGAACGGCCGGCGGAAGCGACGGGGGTATCGCAATCTGAGCGGGTATACCATTCTGTCAGAACACCGTCACTCGTGTCCCCTGTCATTCCCATCCCACTCCTGTCCCTCATCCCTCCTGTTGCATATCCCAATGTCGCTCATGTTCCACCGTGGCTCGTCCCGCCGTCACTCGTGTTGTCACTTGTACACCACGTCCCACTCGTGTCCTCCGTCATCCCCATCTCACTCCTGTCCCTCGTCCCGCCGCCACTCCTGTCCCACATCCCTCCTGTTGCACGTCCCAATGTCACCCATGTCCCACCATGGTTCGCCCCGCCGTCACTCGTGTCCCCTGTCACCCCAATCCCACTCCTGTCCCTCCTGTTACACGTCTCAACGTCGCTCATGTCCCCCTGTGGCTCGGCCCACCGTCACTCCTCTCCCACTTGTCCCCATTGTCCCGCCATCACTCGTGTCCACGCCTTTCCCACCCTGGCTGGCCCCGCTGTCACTCATGTCCCACTCGTCACTCTCCTCTCGCCGTCACTCCGGTCCCCTGTCCCGCTGTCACTCCTGTCCCACTCGTCACTCTCCTCTCGCCGTCACTCCGGTCCCCCGTCCCGCTGTCACTCCTGTCCCCCTCGTGCCCCTCCTCCCGCCGTCACTCCTGTCCCCCCTCGTGCCCCTCCTCCCACCGTCACTCCTGTCCCCCTCGTGCCCCTCCTCCCACCGTCACTCCTGTCCCCCTCGTGCCCCTCCTCCCACCGTCACTCCTGTCCCGCTGTCACTCCTGTCCCACTCGTCGCTCTCCTCCCGCCATCACTCCTGTCCCCCGTCCCGCTGTCACTCCTGTCCCACTCATGCCCCTCCTCCCACCGTCACTCCTGTCCCCCGTCCCGCTATCACTCCTGTCCCCCTCCTCCCACCGTCACTCCTGTCCCCCGTCCCGCTGTCACTCCTGTCCCTCCTCCTACCGTCACTCGTGTGGCACATGTGACAGTCATCACTGGAATGGTCTGTACCACACACACACCAAAGAAGCTCCGGCAGCTTTTGGGGAGCGCAGCGCTGAGTCGGCTAACAGCGAGCCATTGTGAATTGATGGCACTCACAGGTCTGCTGCACTGAGATATTTGTGTGGTTTTACACACAGAGGGTGAATGTGGCCCTATTGCTGTCTGTGTCCCCATTGTGGAGATTCACCCTCTCTGACTGTCCTGGTGACCACAAAAACCCCAAGGGGAAACCCAACATGTCAGAGTTGTCACCGGAATAGGAAGTAGGGGGGAAATCATCCAATGGGGACACCTGTTCCACAGACAACTGGGAAGGGGCATTTCCTGTCACTGTGGGAGATGAGTTCTGACTTCCTGTTGTGTCTTCAGGACAGGAAGTGAAGGCCCTCAGTACCCCATACACACTATCCAATGAATGATCAGATTCATAAGAGCAAATCAGAGATAACCACACCCCCTCCCCCATGCTGGGCAGTGTAGTTCTTCTTCCCCCTCACCTGTACTATTATAGGCGTTCTCCTCACAGCACTCCACCAGGCGGCCGCAGTAGAAGCGGGGATAGGAGAGGTACCCGGTCAGTGCAGAGGCGGTGGCAATGGCGATAGCTGTGGTGACGGGCTCCAGGGCCAACACAGCCGACAACAGGGGACCCAACAATACCCCCACAGACAGCCATGACCCCAGAGGACAGCGCCTAGCTCCTGCCATGGGAGCTCCAAACTGCGCATGCGCCCCCGCCTCCCGGGCTGTCCGCACTGAGAGCTGAGCATGCGCACAACTCTCTTCTCCTTTCGCGTTCCCGAGATCAGAGCGCTCCATCCCGCTCTGGTGCGCGCTCCCGCCTCACTTTCGTTTCTAAATTCTGCTTATAGTTCCTTCTATGCAGTGACGTCATTTCCACATCCAATCCAAGCTGACATTAGTTATATGATGACTCTGGGAACTTATTATTATTATTACCCGCCTCCTCCCCAATCCTTAAAATGAATAAGAACATTTTTTTTTTTTTTAAAATTCATAAAAGTTTTTATTCCAAAAGAATGGCGTTTGAAAAAATTTCTGCGCAAATACAGTGTGATATAAAAAAGTTGCAATGACCGCCATTTTATTCCCTAGGGTCTCTGCTAAAAAAAAAAAAATTATATACGGTATATATAATGTTCGTGGGCTCTGAGTAATTTTCTTGCAAAAAAATTATGATTTTTACATGTAGGAGCTGAGTGCCAGAAATGGCGCGGTATGAAAGTGGTTAAAGGGACAGAGCAAAAATAAAAAAATAAAATGAATAAGAAATTTTTTTTTTTTTAATTGCACTGTCCCTTTAACCACTTCCATACCGCGCCATTTCTGGCACTCCGCTCCTACATGTAAAAATCATAATTTTTTTTCGAAAAAACCCACAAACATTATATATATATATATATATATATATATATACAGTGCCTTGCGAAAGTATTCGGCCCCCTTGAACTTTTCGACCTTTTGCCACATTTCAGGCTTCAAACGTAAAGATATAAAACTGTATTTTTTTGTGAAGAATCAACAACAAGTGGGACACAATCATGAAGTGGAACGAAATTTATTGGATATTTTAAACTTTGTTAACAAATAAAAAAACTGAAAAATTGTGCGTGCAAAATTATTCAGCCCCTTTACTTTCAGTGCAGCAAACTCTCTCCAGAAATTCAGTGAGGATCTCTGAATGATCCAATGTTGACCTAAATGACTAATGATGATAAATAGAATCCACCTGTGTGTAATCAAGTCTCCGTATAAATGCACCTGCACTGTGATAGTCTCAGAGGTCCGTTTAAAGCGCAGAGAGCATCATGAAGAACAAGGAACACACCAGGCAGGTCCGAGATACTGTTGTGGAGAAGTTTAAAGCCGGATTTGGATACAAAAAGATTTCCCAAGCTTTAAACATCCCAAGGAGCACTGTGCAAGTGATAATATTGAAATGGAAGGAGTATCAGACCACTGCAAATCTACGAAGACCTGGCCGTCCCTCTAAACTTTCAGCTCATACAAGGAGAATACTGATCAGAGATGCAGCCAAGAGGCCCATGATCACTCTGGATGAACTGCAGAGATCTACAGCTGAGGTGGGAGACTCTGTCCATAGGACAACAATCAGTCGTATACTGCACAAATCTGGCCTTTATGGAAGGGTGGCAAGAAGAATGCCATTTCTTAAAGATATCCATAAAAAGTGTTGTTTAAAGTTTGCCACAAGCCACCTGGGAGACACACCAAACATGTGGAAGAAGGTGCTCTGGTCAGATGAAACCAAAATCAAACTTTGGCAACAATGTAAAACTTTATGTTTGGCGTAAAAGCAACACAGCTCATCACCCTGAACACACCATCCCCACTGTCAAACATGGTGGTGGCAGCATCATGGTTTGGGCCTGCTTTTCTTCAGCAGGGACAGGGAAGATGGTTAAAATTGATGGGAAGATGGATGAAGCCAAATACAGGACCATTCTGGAAGAAAACCTGATGGAGTCTGCAAAAGACCTGAGACTGGGACGGAGATTTGTCTTCCAACAAGACAATGATCCAAAACATAAAGCAAAATCTACAATGGAATGGTTCACAAATAAACATATCCAGGTGTTAGAATGGCCAAGTCAAAGTCCAGACCTGAATCCAATCGAGAATCTGTGGAAGGAACTGAAAACTGCTGTTCACAAACGCTCTCCATCCAACCTCACTGAGCTCCAGCTGTTTTGCAAGGAGGAATGGGCAAATATTTCAGTCTCTCGATGTGCAAAACTGATAGAGACATACCCCAAGCGACTTACAGCTGTAATCGCAGCAAAAGGTGGCGCTACAAAGTATTAACTTAAGGGGGCTGAATAATTTTGCACGCCCAATTTTTCAGTTTTTTATTTGTTAAAAAAGTTTGAAATGTCCAATAAATTTTGTTCCACTTCATGATTGTGTCCCACTTGTTGTTGATTCTTCACAAAAAATTACAGTTTTATATCTTTATGTTTGAAGCCTGAAATGTGGCAAAAGGTCAAAAAGTTCAAGGGGGCCGAATACTTTCGCAAGGCACTGTACGTATCGGATAGTGCAAAACGAAAACAATGGCAGCCAGGCTTTTTCCGGGTTATTTTTGTATTTCTGATCATGCGCGGTCTTTGTCTATCCATTTTTAGCGGACGCACACTGTACTGATTAAACGATTGTCGTTCGCTAGGCTATCTTACGACATAAGTTTTCGTGTTTGTCCCTTCGGATTTTATTGGACAAACTGTCGTGATCAGCTGTCGAAAGCTGTGTACTAACCATCTTATTACCGTGCGATCAAGTCGAAAACTATTTTTTTCGTACGATTATCTGAACGTGTGTACGAGGCATTAGTCATTGATTTTCACAAGTGAGGCAGGTGGGCTGGAAATGGGGCAGATGAGTTTTAGGTTTCCATTGTTTGAATATGAGGAAATACCGGTTTTCTAAATAGTTTACATAGTTAGCAGCCATTTCCTCGTAGCTTACTGTTGTTGCGAGGGAAATCTGGAGCTACAATTCAAATATCCATGGATCCTCTCCTCATCTTGGCTTTCTTAGTATTTTTTTTATCTTTTGATTAAGATTTTTAGCTGCTTTACTGCTATCACACAACGGCTTTGTCGATTTCTGTGGTGGCTTTATCTGGTTTTCTTCATTGCTGTGGCCATTATCTTGTGGAACGCTGGAACCTGGATCAACCTTCTACTGCAAAGGTAACATCTAAGTCAGGCACGTCCAACCTGCGGCCCGAAACCACAGGCAATGCGGCCCACTGCCCCCTGAAAACTTTTTTTTTTAGCTGGGGAAGAAGGAAGTTGAGTTGGGGGAACGGCCACAGAGGCTGCATCGGAGGGGATCATCAACTAGTTGTGTTAAATTAGTGCTGGGGGGGGGGGCGCGGCAACGTTTTATTATTTATATACCTTAACTATAGTATATATTTTATATGCGGCCCGAGAAAATTTCTCTACACTCAATGTGGCCCAGAGAAGCCAAAAGGTTGGACGCCCATGGTCTAAGGTGTTTAGTGGGCATATCTCTGGCTTGCTTAGAAATCACAGAGAACGTAGTGTTTTCTTTTTGTTGAACTTCTAGTGTATTTTTTATTCTCAAAATATATTTTTTAAAACTTCAGATAGCTTGGGGGGAAGGGTTAGAACCTCTGTCAGATTTTATTGCAGTCTGTAACCCCACCACCACCAAGGAGCAAGGAGGTTAACCCTCACAATATGTCTTATGCCCCGTACACACGTGCAGATTGTCGGCCGAACGATCGGCCGTCTTTTGTCCGGTGCTGTCGTGTCTGTTGAAAAGTGCAAAAGACTGCACACGAATTTTGTCGGCCAACAACAGCCGACTGCAGAAGTGATGTCATGTGATGGTTAACTTTCCTTGTCTTTTTTCTTTTCTGAGCATGCCCAGTCTTGCAAATCTGCTGTCTGTCGGCCGAAATCTGTACTGACTGGCGAACGATCGGCCGTTCTGGTGTTGGCCAACAAAAATTTTAATGCTTGCACGACAGATTCTGTTTGGCCGAAAGTGCGCTGTCGGCTGTCGGAAGCATCATACTAACAAGCCGAAAATCGGCCGACAATCTGCACGTGTGTACGAGGCATTAGTCACCGTTGTCTTCAGTATAGAAAGTGAGTGGAAATCCGAATTCCAACCTTAACCCTTAAACTTCATATTTACCCCTAAACTAACCCTGTACTCTGGTCAGCCCTCCCCAAAAATAATACCCCCACCCTCCTCTATTTAATTGATCCAGCATTAAAAAAAATATCTAAATGCCCCTTTTACTTCCTTAAATCTTTGTTTGGATGACACAGCAGATCCCAAGACTTCTCTCTTCTTACTGTAAATTCATGTAAATGAGTGGTGGGATCCTTCTTTGGGTGCCAGCATTGTTGGTTTGTTGACATTGGCTGTCCAGCAGCATGGTCCTCTCCGATTCCAGAAGACTGCAGCTTCATGATGACGTCGTGAATAGGACACAAAGACTGGTCGGGGTGGAGGAAGGGGTATTTTTTGCATTAACACTGGCTTTAGCTCATTTCTGCCACTTAAACTTAAAGTGGTTGTTAAGCCACTATAAGATATTCATGCTATCCCCTCTGTTATATAACAATATGTGTCTCAGTGTCTGATTATATACAGTATATATATATATATATATATCATATAAAAATGGCAATTATATCTTTTATCAGGGCGTCACCCAGCGCTCACTTGACTCCTCGGCTCTCTCTTCTCCCTGGCTAACATCTATAGTGGGTGGGGCCAAGCACTGCCGCTGACGTCAGTCGGGGAGGAGAGAGCGCCAAGGAGTCACGTGAGCGCCGAGAGACGGTCCGACATAAGGTATAATTTGCATTTCTTTTAATATATAACAGACACTGGGACACATTGTTATATAACAGAGTGGATGGCATGAATATATTATAGTTTTTAAAGTAGCAGGAGGGGAGGGAAGGGGGCAGGCACTGTTATGAGCAGACGGGCAAGGAAGGGAGGGGAAAGAGGAGGACAGGAGAGCTGCGGATGAGGGAGGCATGTAAACTGACCATGGTGTCAGGGCTCAGCAGCCATGATAAACCGTGGTCAGTTAACAGGGGGAGGCAGAACCGGACAGGATCAGCCAGGTATTTTTAGATGATACAGGGGGCCAAATTACACAGCACAGGCTCTGCGATGTAGAACATGCTTTAAGGGAACAGGATCTATTTTTTTTTCTAGGGTAACAAACACTTTAAAGCAGGACTAAACTGCATCTGAACACCACAAATTAAAAACACTGTTTAATATATTTTTCATTTTTAAAGCAAACTCCCCCAAACCCTACCATCTCTCCATGTTTTATTTTGCCGAGAAATTACTTTGAAAAATACCCAATAGCATTTCTGGCTGTGGCCACCTTGAATAAGAGCAGCTGATTCATGTAGCATTTACTTTCTAGAATCCATCTGCCCTTAGCTCTGGCATGTAGGCAGGAGGGTGTGCTTAGCTAAGAAATTCCTCCTCCCCTCCTGAAGACTCTAGGGCAGTGGTTCTCAACTCCGGTCCTCAGGACCAACTAACAGGCCAGATTTTAAGTATTACCTTGGGAAGATGCAGACTAGAATACTGCAATCACTGAGCAGCAAATGATATCACCTGTGATGTATTTTAGTTATCTTGCAAACCTGGCCTGTTAGTGGGTCCTGAGGACAAGAGTTGAGAACCACTGCTCTAGGGATATAGAACATCATTTGCCTAGGCCTGGAAACCAGGAAGTAACTGTTAAAAAGAAATTTAAAAAAAAGTTTAAAATAAGTTAATATGATATATTTTCTATCTATTTATTTACTAATGCTAGCAGCTTATGGATTAAGAACCTTAACCACCAGAAACTTTAATGCGGATCTCCTCCCAAAAGGGGAAGTTCCACTTGTTTGGACCCTCCCCCCCTCCACTACCCTCATCAGCCATGATAAGCCGTGGTCAGTTTACAGGGGAAGGCAGAACCAGGCAGGATCAGCCAGGTATTTTAGATGATACAGTAGAGATTCTTTAGGCGGATCTCCACCCAAAAGGGGAAGTTCCACTTGTGAGAACCCTCCCCCCCTCCACTACCCTCATCAGCCATGGTCAGTTTACAGGGGAAGGCGGAACCAGGCAGGATCAGCCAGGTATTTTAGATGATACAGTAGAGATTCTTTAGGCGGATCTCCACCCAAAAGGGAAGGTTCCACTTGTGAGAACCCTCCCCCCCTCCACTACCCTCAGCAGCCATGATAAGTCGTGGTCAGTTTACAGAGGGTGGCGGAACCAGGCAGGATCAGCCAGGTATTTTAGATGATACAGTAGAGATACTTTAGGCGGATCTCCAGCCAAAAAGGGAAGGTTCCACTTGTTTGAACCCTCCCCGCCACTCCACTACCCTCAGCAGACATGATAAACCGTGGTCAGTTTACAGGGGAAGGCAGAACCAGGCAGGATCAGCCAGGTATTTTAGATGATACAGTAGAGATGCTTTAGGCGGATCTCCACCCAAAAGGGAAGGTTCCACTTGTTTGAGCCCCCCCACTCCACTACCCTCAGCAGACATGATAAACCGTGGTCAGTTTACAGGGGAAGGCAGAACCAGGCAGGATCAGCCAGGTATTTTAGATGATACAGTAGAGATACTTTAGGCGGATCTCCAGCCAAAAGGGAAGGTTCCACTTGTTTGACCCCTCCCCCCCACTCCACTACCCTCAGCAGCCATGATAAACCGTGGTCAGTTTACAGGGGAAGGCAGAACCAGGCAGGATCAGCCAGGTATTTTAGATGATACAGTAGAGATACTTTAGGCGGATCTCCAGCCAAAAGGGAAGGTTCCACTTGTTTGACCCCTCCCCCCCACTCCACTACCCTCAGCAGCCATGATAAACCGTGGTCAGTTTACAGGGGAAGGCAGAACCAGGCAGGATCAGCCAGGTATTTTAGATGATACAGTAGAGATACTTTAGGCGGATCTCCAGCCAAAAAGGGAAGGTTCCACTTGTTTGAACCCTCCCCGCCACTCCACTACCCTCAGCAGACCTGATAAACCGTGGTCAGTTTACAGGGGAAGGCAGAACCAGGCAGGATCAGCCAGGTATTTTAGATGATACAGTAGAGATACTTTAGGCGGATCTCCACCCAAAAGGGAAGGTTCCACTTGTTTGAGCCCCCCCACTCCACTACCCTCAGCAGACATGATAAACCGTGGTCAGTTTACAGGGGAAGGCAGAACCAGGCAGGATCAGCCAGGTATTTTAGATGATACAGTAGAGCTACTTTAGGGGGATCTCCACCCAAAAGGGAAGGTTCCACTTGTTTGAACCCTCCCCCCCACTCCACTACCCTCAGCAGACATGATAAACCGTGGTCAGTTTACAAGGGAAGGCAGAACCAGGCAGGATCAGCCAGGTATTTTAGATGATACAGTAGAGATACTTTAGGCGGATCTCCAGCCAAAAAGGGAAGTTCCACTTGTTTGAACCCCCCCCCACTCCACTACCCTCAGCAGCCATGATAAACCGTGGTCAGTTTACAGGGGAAGGCAGAACCAGGCAGAATCAGCCAGGTATTTTAGATGATACAGTAGAGATACTTTAGGCGGATCTCCAGCCAAAAAGGGAAGTTCCACATGTTTGAACCTTCCCCAAGGCACATCGCTGCTCGCGCATTAGGAAACCAGCTGTGGAGCCACAACGCTTCACTTCCTATTTCCCTTACTTGCTATGCCGCATCCTCACCAATTGAAGAATTAGTTCGGGTGAGGACATTGCGGGATCCCTGGACAGGTAAGTGTCCTTATATTAAAAGTCAGCAGCTACAGTATTTGTATCTTTTGACTTTAAATTTTTTGGGGGGAGCCTGGAGCTCCTCTTTAGGGAAAAAAAAAAAACAACCTTCGTGGGCAGGCTAGTTATTGAAGGAGAAACATGTTATGAGATATTCAGTGGACATTCTCAGCACACCTCGGTGCCGGACTGAAAGAACTCCTGTGCATGTGCAAATGTGAGAGGGGGGGTACAATTTTTGAAACAAAGCATCATCGCGGCACCATGTGTGCAACCCCATGCAGCCTAAAGGACCCATGCCTATTTCTGACATTTGTTGTTTAAAAGCTAAAATTAGTATTTTTTGCTAAAAAATTATATATTTTATACATTATGTATATATTTTTTTTTAGCAGAGAACCTAGAGAATAAAATAGGGATTGTTGCAATGTTTTTTGTCACACCCTATTTGCGCAGCACAATTTTTTTGGAAAAAATACACTTTTTTGATTTGAAAAATAAGAAAACAGTAAAGTTAGCCCAATTTTTTTTATATAATGTGAAAAATGATGTTATGCCGAGTAAATTGATACCTAACATGTAAAATTATGCATGCTGGTGGAATGGTGACTAGAGATGTATAGAACTGTTCGCCGGCGAACAGTTCCCGGTGAACTTAGCATGTTCGCGTTCGCCGCTGCCGGCGAACATATGCGATGTTCGGTCCGCCCCCCCATAAGACATCATTGAGGCAAACTTTGACCCTGAACTTTACAGTCAGCAGACACATTTCCAGCCAATCAGCGTACCTCCCTCCCACACCCTCCCACCTCCTATAAATAAGCAAGGGCAGCATCCATCTTAGATCATTCTGAAGCAGTGTGTGTAGTGAGAATAGGGAGAGAGCTGCTGCTGCTGCTGTTAAGCTAGGGACAGTTAGTCAGTGTTCCTGGTCTTGCAGTGTTCTTGGTCCACTACTGCTGTAATATCAGCACCCCAAAAAGCCCTTCTAAGGGCTGGTATTTGTGGTTTTTTTTTTTTTTATATATATATATATATATATATACCTAGCGTCCCCAAAAGCCCTTTTAAGGGCTGGTAGTTGAGTTGTTTCTTCATATATATATATATATATCTATATCTATCTAGTGTCCCCAAAAGCCCTTTTAAGGGCTGGTAATTGAGGATTTTTTTATTTTTATATATATACATATATATATATATATAGTGTCCCCAAAAGCCCTTTCAAGGGCTGGTAAGGTAATAGATTTTTTTCTTTATATATATATATATATATATATATATATATATATATATATATCTATTGTACACTGCAGTTGCCTGCCCGCTGTGTGTGAGAGGCCACAGACTGTACTGTGTGCACACCACACTCATTTCGGGTGGCACAGGCACAGTACCTGGCATTTTAAAAAATATTTTTTTTTTCTCTGTCATAATTGCAGTGAGTGCTGTGTCAGGTCCACAGAGTGCACTGTACCCACTGCAGTGCACTGCCCACCACTGATATATATACGTTGGCACAGCATCTTGTTGCAATAAATTGAAAAAAAAAATATTTTTTATTATTGCAGTTGCCTGGGCTGCCAGTGACTGTCAGGTCCACAGAGTGTACTGTGCCCACTGCAGTGCCACTGTGTGCCCACCCACCACTGATATATAAGGTGGCACAGCAGCTTGCAAAGTAAAAAAAAAATATATATTTTTTTAAATTGCAGTTGCCTGGGTGCCAGTGACTGCTGTCAGGTCCACAGAGAGTGTACTGTGCCACTGCCCACCCACCACTGATATATAAGGTGGCACAGCAGCTTGCAAAGTAAAAAAAATATATATATTTTTTTAAATTGCAGTTGCCTGGGTGCCAGTGACTGCTGTCAGGTCCACAGAGAGTGTACTGTGCCACTGCCCACCCACCCACCACTGATATATAAGGTGGCACAGCAGCTTGCAAAGTAAAAAATATATATATATTTTTTTAAATTGCAGTTGCCTGGGTGCCAGTGACTGCTGTCAGGTCCACAGAGAGTGTACTGTGCCACTGCCCACCCACCACTGATATATAAAGTGGCACAGCAGCTTGCAAAGTAAAAAAATATATATATATTTTTTAAATTGCAGTTGTCTGGGTGCCAGTGACTGCTGTCAGGTCCACAGAGAGTGTACTGTGCCACTGCCCACCCACCACTGATATATAAGGTGGCACAGCAGCTTGCAAAGTAAAAAAAAATATATATATTTTTTAAATTGCAGTTGCCTGGGTGCCAGTGACTGCTGTCAGGTCCACAGAGAGTGTACTGTGCCACTGCCCACCCACCACTGATATATAAGGTGGCACAGCAGCTTGCACTCATAGTACAACAGTAACAACACATTAAAAAAAAAATGACAGGCAGAGGCAGGCCACCCCGCAAGGGCCGTCGTGGTCGTGGTGCTGTGATTTCCTTAGGCTCTAGAATAATGCCCAGTGTTCAGAGGCCACCACAGCCCCTGAACTCAAAAAATTCTGAGGCCATAGTTGACTGGCTTACACAGGACACCCAATCGTCTACAGCTTCCGCTCGGAACCTTAATGCACCATCCTCCTCCAGCTCAGCTTCGGGCACCTCTCAATTTACCACTCGCCAGCCCGCCGGCACCACCACCAACACTAGCACCACAGCCGCTTCACTTGATCCGTCAGAGGAGTTATTTTCACATCAGTTTGAAGAAATAAGTGATGCGCAACTATTAGTGCCAGAGGATGTAGATAACGGGGATATGTCTCAGTCAGGCAGCATTATACACATGGACGTACATTGTGATGATGATGATGTTGTACCTGCTGCTGCTGCCTTTGCTGAGTTGTCAAGTGAAGCGGCTGATGATGACGATGTGTCTGTGGATGTCATCTGGGTGCCTGCTCGAAGAGCAGAAGAAGAGGGGGAAAGTTCAGATGGGGAGACAGAGAGGAGGAGGAGACGAGTTGGAAGCAGGGGGAGGAGGTCATCGCAAGGAGCTAGTGGCGCAGTCAGACAGCATGTAGATTCGGCACCCGGGGTCAGCCAGACAGCACGCCAATCAACGCAAGCTGTTGCCACCACCAGAATGCCGTCCTTGCAAAGCTCAGCAGTGTGGCATTTTTTTTGTGTGTCTGCCTCTGATATCAGCGATGCCATTTGTAACCTGTGCCAAAAGAAACTGAGTCGTGGGAAGTCCAACACCCACCTAGGTACAACTGCTTTGCGAAGGCACATGATCTCACATCACAAACGCCTATGGGATCAACACATGAGTAAAAGCAGCACACAAACTGAAAGCCACCATCCTCCTCCTGGTCCAGCATCTTCAGCCACGTCAACCACTGCTGTCCTCCATGCCCCCTATCAACAACCCGCCCCTCCGCCTCTCACCTTCAGCAGTTCCTGCTCGTCACCTGCCCACAGTCAGGTGTCTGTGAAGGAAATGTTTGAGCGCAAAAAGCCAATCTCGCAGAGTCACCCCCTTGCCCGGCGTCTGACAGCTGGCTTGTCGGAACTCTTAGCCCGCCAGCTTTTACCATACAAGCTGGTGGAGTCTGAGGCCTTCAAAAAATTTGTCGCTATTGGGACACCGCAGTGGAAGGTACCCGGCCGAAATTATTTTTCACAAAAGGCAATCCCCAACCTGTACTCTATTGTGGAAAAAGAAATCATGTCACGTCTGGCACACAGTGTTGGGGCAAGGGTCCATCTAAACCACTGATAGCTGGTCTGCAAAGCACGGTCAGGGCAGGTATATAACGTACACTGCGCATTGGGTAAACCTGCTGGCGGCTGCCAAGCATGGAATGCGTGGCTCTGCTGCAGAGGAGTTGGTGACACCGCCACGACTTGCAGGCAGGCCTGCTGCCACCTCCTCTACTCCTCCTACTCCATCCTCTTTGCTAACCTCCTCGGCTGAGTCCTCTTCTGCTGTTGCGTCTTGCTCCACACCAACTGCACCCCCCCAGCTCCCCAGGGGCTATTCCACATGCCGGATACGACAGTGTCACGCTGTCTTGGGGTTGACTTGCCTGAAAGCAGAGAGTCACACCGGACCAGCACTACTGTCCGCCCTGAATGCACAGGTGGATCAGTGGCTGACCCCGCACCAACTGGAGATCGGCAAAGTGGTGTGTGACAACGGGAGCAATTTGTTGGCGGCATTGAATTTGGGCAAGTTGACACATGTGCCGTGCATGGCACATGTGTTGAATCTGATTGTGCAACGTTTTGTGCAGAAGTACCCAGGCTTACAGGACGTCCTCAAGCAGGCCAGGAAGGTGTGTGGCCATTTCAGGCGTTCCTACACGGCCATGGCGCACTTTGCAGATATTCAGCGGCGAAACAACATGCCAGTGAGGCGCTTGATTTGCGACAGCCCGACACGTTGGAATTCAACACTGCTAATGTTCGACCGCCTGCTCCAACAAGAAAAAGCGGTCAACGAGTATTTGTATGACCGGGGTGCTAGGACAGCCTCTGCGGAGCTGGGTATTTTTTTGCCACGCTACTGGACGCTCATGCGCAATGCCTGTAGGCTCATGCGTCCTTTTGAGGAGGTGACAAACCTAGTGAGTCGCACTGAAGGCACCATCAGCGACATCATCCCATATGTTTTTTTCCTGGAGCGTGCCCTGCGAAGAGTGCTGGATCAGGCCGTAGATGAGCGTGAAGAGGAAGAGGAAGAGTTGTGGTCACCATCACCACCACCAGAAACAGCCTTACCATCGATTGCTGGACCTGCGGCAACACTGGAAGAGGAGTGTGAGGAAGAGGAGTCAGAGGAGGAATGTGGCTTTGAGGAGGAGGAACACCAACCACAGCAGGCATCCCAGGGTGCTCGTTGTCACCTATCTGGTACCCGTGGTGTTGTACGTGGCTGGGGGGAAGAACACACCTTCAATGACATCAGTGAGGACGAGGAATTGGACATGAGTAGCTCGGCATCCAACCTTGTGCAAATGGGGTCTTTCATGCTGTCATGCCTGTTGAGAGACCCTCGTATAAAAAGGCTGAAGGAGAACGACCTGTACTGGGTGGCCACGCTACTAGACCCCCGGTATAAGCAGAAAGTCTGTGACATGTTACCCAATTACCGGCAGTCGCAAAGGATGCAGGAGCTACAAAATAAGTTAAAAACTATGCTCTACACAGCGTATAAGGGTGATGTCACAGCACAACGGGAATCCAACAGGGGAAGAGGTGAAAGTAATCCTCCTCCTACCACCACAACCACGCCGGCAAGGACAGGACGCTTTACAGACGTCTTGTTGATGGAGGACATGCGGAGCTTTTTTAGTCCTATGCATCACCACAGCCCTTCGGGGTCCACCCTCAGAGAACGACTCGACCGACAGGTAGCAGACTACCTTGCCTTAACTGCAGATATCGACACTCTGAGGAGCGATGAACCCCTTGACTACTGGGTGTGCAGGCTTGACCTGTGGCCTGAGCTATCCCAGTTTGCCATTGAACTTCTGGCCTGCCCCGCTTCAAGTGTGCTGTCAGAAAGGACCTTCAGCGCAGCAGGAGGTATTGTCACTGAGAAGAGAAGTCGCCTAGGTCAAAAAAGTCTTGATTACCTCACGTTTATTAAGATGAATGAGGCATGGATCCCGAAGGGACTGACAGTGGGGGATGCATTTGACTAAAAAAGGCCTGGTGATGACTGAGATGCCTTGGCCTAAAAATGGTCCACACGCTGCTGTATATAATCATTCTCTGCATGCCGGATGACTTACGTGACGTCTCCGCCACCAACTACGGTTCAAGCAGCAATGTTTTAGTGCACTTTCTGCCTTAAAACCTCAATTTTTCAGGCCGCTGCTACAGCAGCGGCTGCAACAATACCTACTTTTTCATGCATGTGTACATGCCTAATTTTTCTGGCCTCTGGTGCTACACTGTGGCTGCAAAAAAACAAAAAACAAAAAAAAAGGCACATACATGTGTCAATTCCCCTTCGTGATCGTTACCTTGTCGTGGTGAAGGGGCTTGCGTATCACAATGAAGCGATCACCTCTAGGATTGTGTTGGCACACCCCAGATGATAAGGTCGTTGCTTCATTGTGTACAGACCAAAAGCGATCCGCAGGATAATTTTTCATAAAAAAAAACATTCATTTTCTTTCATTCTTTCTGCGGAGCTGGGTATTTTTTGGCCGCGTTACTGAATGCTCATGAACAATGGCTGTAGGCTCATGCGTCCTTTTGCGGAGATGACAACCCTGGTGGTCAGTCGAACCCAAGGCAACATCATCGACCTCATCCCATATGCATTTTTTCTGGAGCGTGCCCTGCGAAGAGTACTGGATCAGGCTGTAGATGAGCATGAAGAGGAAGAGTTGTGGTCCTCATCACCACCAGAAGCAGCCTTGTCGTTGTCAATTGCTGGACCTGTGGCAACGCAGAGAGAGGAGTCTGAAGAAGAGAAGTCAGAGGAGGAAGGTGGCTTTGAGGAGGTGGAATACCAGCCACAGCAGGCGTCCCAGGGGGCTTGTTCTCACCTTTCGGGGACCCTTGGTGTTGTATGTGGCTGGGTGGAGGAAGAGACCTTCAATGATGTCAGTGAGGACAAGGAACGGGACATGGCTAGCTTGGTATCCAACCTTGTGCAAATTGGGAGTTTGCGGTTGTGCAAATGGACTGACTGACTGTTAAACGGGGAGTTTGGTCTGTCAGAGTTTGGTCTGTCACTGTGAAGCGGGCAACGGGCGTAACCCTTACACTACTTGACCGATAAAACATCATACCTGATCGTATTCACACACTGGATGTTTTAGTGCTGGTTTACACTGCCGCTACCACTAAAGTAGCGTCGCTTCCAGTGCGACTTTGGCGCGACTTAGCGCGACTTTGGCGCGACCTCATCGCGAGGTGACTTTTTATTTGGCCAATCACAATATCATGTTTTGTTACCGTCACCTAATTTCCTTTTCCTGTTTTTTGTTTTACATATTTCCCCATGTGTGCAGTGTTGTCTGTGTCATAGCTCAACTGATAGGCATGTTTGCCTTGGCATATCATATTTCAGCTTGCCAGAAAGAAAAAAAGACAGCTGGAAAGACACTGCATTAGTTTTCTACTAAAAATCATAAGAAAAATGCTGTTTTTTTTGGGTTGTGGACATACTACAGAGCTGAAACTTGACAGGTACACTTTTTAGACCCCCCAGACACTAAATACAAAAAATGACATGCCTGCCTAAAAAAATGCCCGATAAATGCCTGCAAGAGAAAAAGACAGCCGCAGAGAAGCCGTATTCCTGAAAATATAAGAAAAATGCTGTTTTTTAGGGGTTCTGGACATGCTACAGATCTGAAACTTGACAGGTACACTTTTGTGACCCCCCAGACACTAAATACAAAAAATGACATGCCTGCCTAAAAAAATGCCCGATAAATGCCTGCAAGAGAAAAAGACAGCCGCAGAGAAGCCGTATTCCTGAAAATATAAGAAAAATGCTGTTTTTTAGGGGTTCTGGACATGCTACAGAGCTGAAACTTGACAGGTACACTTTTGTGACCCCCCAGACACTAAATACAAAAAATGACATGCCTGCCTAAAAAAATGCCCGATAAATGCCTGCAAGAGAAAAAGACAGCCGCAGAGAAGCCGTATTCCTGAAAATATAAGAAAAATGCTGTTTTTTAGGGGTTCTGGACATGCTACAGATCTGAAACTTGACAGGTACACTTTTGTGACCCCCCAGACACTAAATACAAAAAATGACATGCCTGCCTAAAAAAATGCCCGATAAATGCCTGCAAGAGAAAAAGACAGCCGCAGAGAAGCCGTATTCCTGAAAATATAAGAAAAATGCTGTTTTTTAGGGGTTCTGGACATGCTACAGAGCTGAAACTTGACAGGTACACTTTTGTGACCCCCCAGACACTAAATACAAAAAATGACATGCCTGCCTAAAAAAATGCCCGATAAATGCCTGCAAGAGAAAAAGACAGCCGCAGAGAAGCCGTATTCCTGAAAATATAAGAAAAATGCTGTTTTTTAGGGGTTCTGGACATGCTACAGAGCTGAAACTTGACAGGTACACTTTTGTGACCCCCCAGACACTAAATACAAAAAATGACATGCCTGCCTAAAAAAATGCCCGATAAATGCCTGCAAGAGAAAAAGCCAGCCGCAGAGAAGCCGTATTCCTGAAAATATAAGAAAAATGCTGTTTTTTTGGGGTTCTGGACATGCTACAGATCTGAAACTTGACAGGTACACTTTTGTGACCCCCCAGACACTAAATACAAAAAATGACATGCCTGCCTAAAAAAATGCCCGATAAATGCCTGCAAGAGAAAAAGCCAGCCGCAGAGAAGCCGTATTCCTGAAAATATAAGAAAAATGCTGTTTTTTAGGGGTTCTGGACATGCTACAGAGCTGAAACTTGACAGGTACACTTTTGTGACCCCCCAGACACTAAATACAAAAAATGACATGCCTGCCTAAAAAAATGCCCGATAAATGCCTGCAAGAGAAAAAGACAGCCGCAGAGAAGCCGTATTCCTGAAAATATAAGAAAAATGCTGTTTTTTAGGGGTTCTGGACATGCTACAGAGCTGAAACTTGACAGGTACACTTTTGTGACCCCCCAGACACTAAATACAAAAAATGACATGCCTGCCTAAAAAAATGCCCGATAAATGCCTGCAAGAGAAAAAGACAGCCGCAGAGAAGCCGTATTCCTGAAAATATAAGAAAAATGCTGTTTTTTAGGGGTTCTGGACATGCTACAGAGCTGAAACTTGACAGGTACACTTTTGTGACCCCCCAGACACTAAATACAAAAAATGACATGCCTGCCTAAAAAAATGCCCGATAAATGCCTGCAAGAGAAAAAGACAGCCGCAGAGAAGCCGTATTCCTGAAAATATAAGAAAAATGCTGTTTTTTAGGGGTTCTGGACATGCTACAGATCTGAAACTTGACAGGTACACTTTTGTGACCCCCCAGACACTAAATACAAAAAATGACATGCCTGCCTAAAAAAATGCCCGATAAATGCCTGCAAGAGAAAAAGCCAGCCGCAGAGAAGCCGTATTCCTGAAAATATAAGAAAAATGCTGTTTTTTAGGGGTTCTGGACATGCTACAGAGCTGAAACTTGACAGGTACACTTTTGTGACCCCCCAGACACTAAATACAAAAAATGACATGCCTGCCTAAAAAAATGCCCGATAAATGCCTGCAAGAGAAAAAGCCAGCCGCAGAGAAGCCGTATTCCTGAAAATATAAGAAAAATGCTGTTTTTTAGGGGTTCTGGACATGCTACAGAGCTGAAACTTGACAGGTACACTTTTTAGACCCCCCCAGACACTAAATACAAAAAATGACATGCCTGCCTAAAAAAATGCCCGCTAAATGCCTGCAAGAGAAAAAGCCAGCCGCAGAGAAGCCATATTCCTGAAAATATAAGAAAAATGCTGTTTTTTAGGGGTTCTGGACATGCTACAGAGCTGAAACTTCACAGGTACACTTTTTAGACCCCCCAGATGCTAAATCCAAAGAAATTTTTTATTTTTATTTTTTTTTAATTTTTCCAATAATTGGCTCTCTATCAAAAAATTATAATTTTAAGAACTTTTTTTTGCGTGATCCCTCTCCGGCATGCCACAGTCCAGGTGTTAGTCCCCTTGAAACAACTTTTCCATCACTATTGTGGCCAGAAAGAGTCCCTGTGTGTTTTAAAATTCGCCTGCCTATTGAAGTCTATGGCGGTTCGCGAACATTTGCCGATGTTCGCGTTCGCCGTTCGCGAACCGCGAATTTTAGGTTCGCGACATCACTAGTGCGTGGCACTGTGTCTTTGGCGGGAGCAGAGTCCCAGGAGAGAGAGTGCGGCTGTTTCTCCTCCTGTCTGAGGAAGGTGGATGTCTCAGGGTGTCGCCTGAGATTCCAGAGAGTGCTGAGTGAGCTGAGGGGATCCGGGGTGCCAAGAGCCTGCAGAGGGAGAGAGGGGTCCAGTCCCAGGAAAGCCTACACAGGTCGTGAGTACTGAGGATTGCCCCTGGGGGTCTGCCTGAAGTTAGAGGGGACCACTCCGGAAGAGGTTCTGGGATCCAGTGTCAGCTAGCTGCAAAGGGGGTACCTAGGTTGAGGACCCTGAGGCTACAGAGGGGGTGCATAGTCAGTGAACCCTGAAGAGTTCAAGGTTAAAGGGGGCACCTGCAGTTTGGGCCCTGAATTGTACAGAGCGTGCCAGTTACAGTGACCGCTATACAGAGTTCTACTATAATACTACCTCAAGCTGTGCCAGGCGGGGGAAAGTATTCAGTGACTTTCACAGTGCAGCAGTGTCAGGAGTTCTACAGTTCTCAGTCTTGGATCTTCTGGACTATAAGTTGAGGATTCAGCACTTCTTCTGTTTCACAGAATATTCTCAGTGTCAGTGAGCGTTGGCTGGCGTCAAGGAAGCGCCAATGGGCATTTCAGAAGTAAAAGTCTGTAATGTTCTGGTACCTCTGGTACCCATATTTCAACATTTCTCTCTTAATATTGCGTCCCATCTTGCTATCCAAATGGAACGCATACACCTTTAAGGGCAATGACGTCATAGCCGGGCGCCGCTATGAGCGGCTATTTCAATCGCCGGATTTCTCTCACTCATTGCTCGTTCAAACCGCATGTTGCCTTGTCTTGTCCAATGCTGCCGGAGCTTCAAGCTATTCCCCTTGCCTGAACAAAGACCGGAACCTCGCTACCGATCCAGTATCTCGCTACCGGATTACTCCATTACTCTTGGACCTTGCTACTACTAACCCATCTAGTGATAAGTACCCCGCAGGGGATTCCTTCCTCAACCTAACTTTCACTATCTACTACTGCATACTAAAGGGACTATTACTATCTAAGCTATTTCTATCATCTGCATAGATTGCTAGCTCTTGGGACTACCATCACCTATCATTGCACTAGGTTACTCTGTCTTGCATACTTCATCTGCTGTCCCCTACCACCTGTTACTATACATGATTGCTAAAACCTATCTGCATACTATCATCACCTACCACTCTCCTGAATACTACTACTAAGTGCTCACCATTCTATTGCCTGTCTCTCACCTATATTCTATCATATACATTCTATCACTCCAGGAACATCATATTGAGTGTATGTATATTTGCATAACAGGCTGTACACAGTGATGAAGTCCTGAGAGTTGGATATGTTGTTCAACACATTCTCTACATGACTACTGAGTGTAATAATTCTGCAGCTGCAAATCCATTCACTAACAAAAAACGCATGAGCGTTACAAAGTCCCAATTGTAATTAGTTTAAGCCTCAAGGAGTATCCCACTCATTCCCTTCTCTCATTCCCCAATTTCAATAAAAACCACAAACAAAGATGCCGGAGTTGTCGCTGCTTCATTTATCACACCCAGGGTCACAGCTCACATGGGCTGGAGAGATTACCGGTACTAATGGCAGACCCACATCAGGCCATAGGCCTGGAAACCTTGCTACATTTGGGGGCTCATATGGGATTTTGCCATTAGCTACTGGGCCAGTTGCCCAAGAAAAAGTCAAAAAAATCAATTTTTGTGTCCGGAACTGCTACATCAGCATCAGGCCGGGTGTGAGACTGCAACTGCGGGATACAGGGAGAGTGGGTTGAGGCTGGAAGCCCACAGAGAGGGATACTTGTGGCAACACAAATGCTCCAGGAGAGACTGTAAAGTGACCAAGACTCTTCATATGGATTATGAGATGTATTCTGCTGTCAGGAAGTGGAAAGCAGGAGACAAGTGTGTCAGGATGCGTGAATGCAGTAACTGCCTAATAGCAAAGGGGTCCTAGTGTGGACAGTGAAAATGGCGTCAAGGGTCCAGGGAAAGACAGAGAAGTAGACGTCGGAGGTCCTAGTGAGTACAGTGAACTTGGAGGCCAGGGGCACGGGAAGAGAGGTGCCAGGGGCCGGGTGGTGGTGCACGCCATGTGGAAGAATGTTGACCGTGCATCTGATAGCGGGACATTTATTCTTTATATCTGTTGCACACATACTGTGGGGATTGTAGTCGGCCACGCCAAGTAGGGCCGTGGAGCTAGTCCCGGAACCAGTATGGAAGATGTTAATTGCACGTGTGTGGCAAGGAAGAGGAGTATCGGGGGGTTTGTTTGATCCTTTATAAAGCGAGATAGTATTTTTTGACTCCGTCCCTGTGTATCTAGAAGGGGGAAATATTTGGTGCCTCAAGCCAAAAAAGAAGGTGGGACTTTTACGGGCAAGTAAATTTTAACACAGTTCGTAAAAAATATAGTCAGATTTATTCATAATATAAAATATAAATTATTTCCAGATTTGGATACAATTAACATACATATATCCAGTGCATAGGTGTTTGGGTTATAGACCCAAGGTGTATTTAGAAGAAAAGAAAGGTTTCGGAAGATATCCGTGACATAGGTGAATAAGGTGACTTTTTATTTTTGGACGTTGTTCTCTGTTTTTCCAGGCTTGTTGCTTGGAAAATATGTTCACAGAGATCAAGCTGTTGGTCCAAAACGTGTTGTCCAACGCGTTTCGGCTACTGAGTAGCCTTTCTCAAGGATTTTGGTTATCACCAATTTTTTCTGCCTATTTCTGTAAGCCTCCTTGTGTCTGAACGGACTCGCAACAGGAACCAATGTGGTGCAACTGAATGTTGCAAGATCACCTTTAAGGTTCTTCTCGTTCTGAAGGGTGAAGAGGATTGTATCCTATTCGATAGATTGTTGATCGGCTTGTTCCTCGTGGTGCATCCGCTTTGTCTCTCCAGTCCCCTCGGTATGAGGGAGAAGGAAGAGGAGTATCGACTGTGCAGTCGGTGGCGGGATGCTGCTCTTGCCGAGCAAGAGGGGGCGGCTGGCTTTAGGCAGGAAAAGTGCAGTGGAGACCCTAGTGCAATTAAGGTGGGCAGATGTATGTCTAGCAAGTGACATACTCTGTTTGCAGCTACTTCCCAAGTGTTTGCAGCGCAGCAGCATGGCGGGGGAAGACTTACAGTACCGCGCAGGAAAGCGCGCCATGAGCAGGACTGCCCAGAGTAAGGAGTCACCGCACAAAATGGTGAATGGGTGGAGATAGTGGGAACTTCTGGCCAATTAGGAGCGACCCAGGGGACCCTATTAATATCCCCTCCTCTGGGCGCGGCCGTGCGGGAGACACGTGTAGGAGGAGGAGGCATGTCGTTCACCAGAGGAGCGAAGAGTGTTCCCGCTATGGCTACCACCGTGGCAGAAAACCCTGTGGAGAGCCGAGAGCAGATCTACCTGCCCGATCCCCCGCTAGTGTGGGATACAGGTATCCGGATGGTGCCGGATGGCGGACTCCCGTTGTGGAGGTTGGGAGTTCCTAGGAGTGGTATGTCCCCAATGTGCCACTGTTACTCTGAGGGTGCAGGCGTGGGTTCAATGTGCGCAATGCAGTGATTTGCTGCTCAAGGCAGAGAAGAGCGAGGGCCATCCCAAGAAGCTTGCAGTTATGTGGGAGACAGGCCTCACTCAGGAGGTGATGGGGAGCGAATCAAAGTTCCTTTGCGGAGCAGGAAGAGGCATCTTCAGGCTGATGATGCAGATGGAGGCCCTGCCTGCAGTTGGTGGGCTTACAATCTGCAGGAAGGGGATCCGTGTCCACCCAAACAGTAGGGACCTGGCCAGAAGCACCGTTGGTCAGGGCCATCACGGAATCCGCCCTTTTAAATATTCCCCAGCCTGTCTGTCCAGATAGAAGTTGCCCAGGTGTCTTCCTCCACCGTGAGCAGTGAGGGTGAAAATTGCCCAGTTCAAGTGGACTCCCCATCCTTCTATATGAAGCACGGCTCTTTGGAAGAAGGTATGGATGACTGGGGGTCCATTGAGGAGACCGAATGGGAATGGGGATCAGAGACTGGAAGCAGTTTCCCAGGTCCCGAAGTTGTTACACCCTTCGACCAGGAAGCCAAGGAGGCTATTGAAAGAGGGGAACTGGCTCAGAAATTGGGGTTCTGTGAGGCCTATGTCACAAGGGTCCCAGACCTCACCCCACCGGGAAATATTGCTAGGGCCATGGATAAGAACACTGCCTATGAGGAGATTATCCAAAGCGTACATACCCCATTTTCTCCACCAGGGAGAGGTAACCGGAGAACCCTCCCCAGACTGTCTAGAATGCAGCGGTGGATGCAAAAAAAGGTTGCCTTGGAGTATGGCTTGACTACCCCTATGCTCCAAGGGAGGTCATGCTGCTAGTGGAGAAGTTCAGGGACTGGTGGTGCGATTAACTTATCTGGGACTATCTCTTTGTCCCCAAGCCTTACCGAGTCTCTCCGGAGGATGGATTAAAAGAGAATTTCAATAAGGTCAAGGTTCAGTGGTATTATGGGCGCTCCATATATATAGATAGGGTAGAGATCCGCTGCCCAGATGGCTCAAGAGCTTGGTCCATCCGGGTCAAAAATAAAAAAGGAGAATATGTTCAAGTACCTCACCCAGAGTACTATATTTGAAAGAAAAGCAAATTTGTCAGTATTCACCAGTGGCAAGAGGAGCGAAGGAGAGACTTAACAAGAAAATTTGTGTGGCCGGCTACCACAACTGACCAAGGAAATCTTTTGTTCATGAAATAATATAGTGCTGAATTCAAGTTGCATCTGTTAAAAGGAAATAGACTCCTTGGGCCATCGGGCCAGGGTCTTTGGAAAAGTCAAGTGTTGTGTTGCTAGACCTTTTGGGATCATCAGGGTCCGGGTCTTTTGAAAGCTAATAGCAAGGAGCATTGGAAAATGTCAAGTAATGCACCTGGGTACCAGAAACCAGAAAGCAAGCTACTCACTAGGGGGAAGGAACCTCTGGGTGAGTCTAGGATGGAAAAGGACCTGGGGGTACTGGTAGACAACAGGCTCGGCACTGGCATGCAATGACAAGCCGCTGCAAGCAAAGCCAACAGAATACTGGGATGTATAAAAAAGGGGATTCACTCCAGAAATAAAGAGATTATTCTCCCACTCTACAAGACTCTGGTCCGGCCACATCTGGAGTATTCTGTCCAGTTCTGGGCACCGGTCCTCAGGAAGGATGTGCTGGAGCTGGAGAAAGTCCAGAGAAGGGCAATAAAAATAATTAGGGGAATGGAGGGCATCAGCTATGAGGAAAGACTACAAGCACTGAACTTATTCTCTCTGGAGAAGAGACGATTGAGGGGGGATATGATATCAATGTACAAATACTGTACTGGTGACCCGAGCATATGGAAAAACCTATTCAGAGAAAGGAAATACAATAAGACACGTGGCCACTCACTAAAACTAGAGGAAAGGCGGTTTAACCTTAAAATACGCAGGGGGTTCTTCACTGTCAGAGCAGTAAGGATGTGGAATTCTCTTCCGTAAACAGTCGTATCAGCAGGGAGCATTGATAGTTTCAAAAAACTATTAGATGGGCAACTTAAAGACCACAACATAGAGGGGTATACAATGTACGGTTAACAGCAAACACACACACACATCATAGGTAGAACTGGATGGACTGGTGTCTTTTTTCAACCTCACTAACTATGTAACTATGTAAATTTTGTGTGCTGGATCCTTTGGGCCATCGGGTCGGGATCTGTTGTGGATTACAAATGGCTGTGTGAGACTTCACCCACAGTCTGTACAGAAGAAGAAATTGCTGCAAAGTTCGTGAGTGGTCAAGAACTTTGGTGTGGGGTGTCCTGCTGGACCCCTGTGATGTTTCCCTGACTCGGCAGGACTGTGGGTCATGAGAGACTGTGACCGGCCCTGTTTCCTCACTGAGGTGCTCAAAGGGACAGCAGAGGGCGCTGTGTTTCACTTCAACCAAGAGGACTCTGTTTAGGCAGCTAGTGTGAGGGGATCAGCTCTTCAAAGTTAAAGAAGGACCCCGGCGTGTCAAGACACTGGTTGGCAGAGGCAGTCAGGGAGGGAATGGAACGGTCGCCCTTGTTTTTTTTTTTGAAGGAGGGTCTTTCCATTCAACTGTTCAGTTAATTAGAAATGTGATGGGATTGACTAACTTTTGCTTCCTTTCTCTATACAGGTGGGATCACCTTAGAGTTAGACAGTCAGAATATTGTGATGTATTTTCTTGATTATTCTCCACCAGGTGAGTTCATCTGGTGGTTGGGGGGCGCATCAGTTTTCATGCACCTTAAAATGTGTATATACATGTACAGCAGATTGTAAAGATATATTTTTTCACGCTAATTTATTCTGTAAATTCGTTTTTTCCCTTTCCAGGTTTGTGGGATACTCCTGATTTTTGGCTGAGTTTTTGGTAGGAGGCGGCTGCCTCAGAGTCAGAGGGACCTGACTCATTTTGGTGTGGGGTGGGTGTAGCCCCCTACAGGTAGGTGTTACGTATATGTATAGTGGGCCTTGTCTGCCTAACAGCAGGGCTGTGATCTGCTGAGTTGTACTATAATACTATAATTCTCAGTGTCAGTGAGCGTTGGCTGGCGTCAAGGAAGCGCCAATGGGCATTTCAGAAGTAAAAGTCCCAATTGTAATTAGTTTAAGCCTCAAGGAGTATCCCACTCATTCCCTTCTCCCATCCCCTAATTCCAATAAAAACCACAATCAAAGATGCCGGAGTTGTCGCTGCTTGAGTTATCACACCCAAGGTCACAGCTCACATGGGCTGGAGAGATTACCGGTACTAATGGCAGACTCACATCAGGCCATAGGCCTGGAAACCTTGCTACACAGATAAGTACGGTACAACCAACAAGCTGTTACAGATTTGCTTAAGCAAAAAGATGATTTGTTGATTGATTTGGTTCAGTTTCATAAAAATGGCTTATCTCAAAATTAACGTATAGCTAAAACTTTTTTTTTTCTCATTTTGGATGACGTAGGTAAGAGTTAAAGCCCGTCAGTGGCCTGATGTATTGGGGATATTTCTATTCACTTCCTGCCCTAGAGGTACAAAAAGTAAGAGATGTTCCTATTGGAAGAGTGCCACTAAATTCATGTCCTGGTGGCAATTGTAAAACTTTCGATTTGCCATCACTTTCTGTCTTGGTGACAATGGCCACCAAAACAAACAGAGAGCAGGTCTATGCAGAACGGAAACAGAAATCGATACAATATCTGAGATAGATTCTAACCCTCCCATACTCGATCAAAAACAAAATATTAGATACATTTAATTTAGTAATTTTTCTGTTTTTATGGAACCCATTGATATTTATATTATACCTCTACTATCATTCTCATCCCAAAGAAAAAAAACAACTTTTTCTGTAACTCAAACGTACATTGCATGTAATCATTTGCATTGATTAGGCTCTTATTACCCACCATTCCCTGACTTGGAACCCCTCACCTATCACCGACCCTCAGAACCTGGGATACACTATATTACTAAATTTATTGGTACACCTGCCTTTACACACACAAACTTTAATGGCATCCCAGTCTTATGCCCCGTACACACGTTCCGATAATCGTACGACTAAAGTTTCATAATTGTTGTATGTTACTAAAATCGAAAGCAACTCTGCGTATAAACCATCCGACTTTCTTCGTTCGATTCACTGACCAAGTGTATTTTTCATAGCTACGTAACGGAAGTGATGTCATATACGTCTGACCCCTGCGGATTATTTTACTGTTTCCGATCATGCGTGGTATTTGTTGATCGACTTTTAGCGTACAAACACTGTACTGACGAAACGATTATCGTTCGAGAAGATGTCGTATGACAGATGTTTTCCTGTTCGTCCCTTCGGATTTTGTTGGACCAACTGTCGTGATCGGCTGTCGAAAGCTGTGTACTAATGATCAGATTATCGTGAGACCAGGTCGAAAGCGAGTTTTGTCGTACGATAATCGGAACGTGTGTACGGGGCATAAGTCTAAGGTTGAAATTTAATTTTGCCCACCCTTTGCAGCTAAAACAGGTTCAACTCTTCGGGGAAGGCTGTCCACAAGGTTTAGGAGTGTGTCTATGGGAATGTTTGACCATTCTTCCAGAAGTGCATTTGTGAGGTCAGGCACTGATGTTGGATGAGAGGGCCTGGATCACAGTTTGCATTTTAATTCAGTTCTATCGGGTTAGGACTCTGTGCAGGCCAGTCAACTTCCTCCACCCCAAACCCGCTCATCCATGTCTTTATGGACCTTGCTTTGTGCACTGGTGCGCAGTCATGTTGGAACAGGAAGGGACCATCCCCAAACTGTTACTACCACAGAGTTGGGAGCATGAAATTGTCCAAAATGTATGGGTATGCTGACGCCTTAATAGGCCATACACACTATAAGATTTTCTGAAGACTTTTTCCTTCAGACTTACCAAAACCATATAATATGAGGTCAAACCTAAACACTTTCAATTTGTATGCAATCTGGCAGGCCCCTGCACTACATAGAAAAGGTAAATCTGAAGGAAATCTAACCACAAAAGTTGGATAGTGTGTATCCAGCTTAAGAGTTCCCTTTACTGGAACTAAGGGGCCAAGCCCAACCCCACACCATAATCCCCTCTCCACCAAATGATTTGTACCAGTGCACAAAGCAAGGTCAATAAAGACATGGATGAGTGAGTTTGGGGTGGAGGAATTTGATTGGCCTGCACAGAGTCCTGCCAGGTGCACACTCATCTGCTCCTTATCCAGTGACCAGTCTAGGGGATTTTTTTTTTTTTTTTGTATTTATTGGTAGAACTTGGATCGGAGAAGGGATTAGTGGGATACTCCAACTTTAACTATGCACAGAGGAGGACAACTCTCACTTGGCCTCACTTGGTTGAACTGAGCAGACCCTCTGCTGAACCCTACAGCATTTGTATGGAAGAATAAAGCCTCGTACACACGCAACGATTGTTGGCCGTGAGTTTTCGGCCAACGTCCGATCGGCCGATTGTCGGCTTGTTAGTATGATGATTCCGACAACCGACTGACTTTTCGGCCGAAAAAAATCTGGTGTGCAGGCTATAAAATTTTTGTTGGCCGTCACCACAATGGCCAATTTTTCGTCAGTCAGTACAGATTTCAGCAGACAAACATCAGATGAGCAAGACTGGGCATGCTCAGAGAAAATAAAACACACGGAAAGTTAACCAGCACATGACATCACTTCTGAAGTTGGTTGTTGTTGGCGAAGAAAATTCGTGTGCAGTCTAGAGCACATTTCAACCAACACAACAACACTGGACAAAAGACGGCCGATCGGTCGGCCAACAATCGGAGGCTTTAGGTTGACCACCTGAGGCTGCATAGCAGCCTGTACAGAGGAGGGGCAGCGACCCACCTCCCTCTGGACCCTGCTCTCCAGCCAAAGACCCTGTGCGCATGTGCTTTCTTGGTATAAATACAGTCTCCCATCATGCCTTGAGGCTCCTTCCTCTGCCAATGGCCAGGGCTTTATCTACACCCTTGTTCCCATTTGTCAGGTTTCCTCCTGCTGTCCAATATGCCCCTTCCTTTTGGGCCAGTGTGAAACAGACAGACAACATAAGCAGCATCTGATCACACTGAGCAGACCCTATCAATGGATCTCTGATCCCTTTTAGGCATAGAGTACTTTTTACTAATTTTCCTGACAGTACCCCTGTTAAGCAGGGAAACCAAAAAACGATGCACTCTCTAGCACCTACCTAGGAGGGTGCTATACCAGGAGGTTGATTTATGAAAGGGAAATAGACTGTTCACTTTGCAAATAAAATTCCCCTTAGCTTAACCACTTGCCGACTGCCTAACGTAGATTTACATCGGCAGTCAGCCCCTCACAGGCAAAGCGACGTAGGCCTGTGAGGCTCTGGGGAGTGAGCGGGCGCCGCCGAAGGCGCGCTCCCGCTCGCTCACGGACCCCCACCCCCCCCGCGCGTGTGTGCCCGGCGGACATCAAATCTGTTCGTGATTGTCCGTTACAGTGGGAGAAAGGCAGGCGGCTAATGTAAACAAAGCCGCCTGTCATTCTCCCTGTGTAAGAATGGAGATCAAACAGTTGTACTATGTAGGACCGTTGATCTCTGTTCTTAAACAAGTAGCCACATCCAATCACAGTTACAAACACGCCCCTAGGGACACACTTAACCCCTCCCTCTCCAAAAAAGTTAACCCCTTTCCTACCAGTGTCATTTTTACAGTAACAGTGCATATGTATAGCACTGATTACTGTAGTAATGTCACTGGTAACCCCAAAAGTATCAAAAATGTCAGTCAAGGGTCCGATCTGTCTGCCGCAGTGTCGCAGTCCCGAAAAAAAAAAAAAAAAAATCGCAGATCGCCGCCATTAATCGTTAAAAAAAAAAATGACAAAAATCTTTCCCTTAGTTAGTAAACGCAATAACTTTTGCGCAAACCATTTAAAATACGCTTTTTGTGATTTTTTTTTACCAAAAATATGTAGCAGAAAACAAATTGGCCTAAAATGTTAAATTTAGATTTTTACATTTTTTTGGGGGGAATTTCATGTAAAAAAAATGTGAAAAATATTGTTATTTTTGCAAAATTTACGTACTTTTTTTGTTTATAGCGCATGATCAAAAAATCGCACAGGTGATCAAATACCACCAAAAGAAAGCTCTGTTTGTGGGAAAAAAAGGACGTGGAATATGTTTAGGTACAGCGTCGCACGACTGCGCAATTGTCCGTTAAAGCAACGCAGTGCCGAATCGCAAAATAGGCCCTGGTCAGGAAGGGGGTAAAATCTTCCGGGGCTTAAGTGGTTAATGACTGACGTGAAGCTCTGTTGGCTTCTAACATCCAATCATTTGCAAGCAAAAATTATTATTTTTTTTATAACTGTGTATTCTTTACAAAGTACATTTTTACCACAATCATGAAGCCTTGCAAAGTGTGCAGCCTAGTAAATCCATCCAACGGTCTACAAGGTCATTATGTTCTTAGGGACCGTGGGGCAATCAGGATCCAGATCACCAACTGCCTATTTTAATGCATAACATGTTTTTGTGTCTGCAGTATGAAGAAAGGACTCAAGAAACTATAATGTAATGACCATAACTAACGACTGCAGTTCTTCCCTTAGTACTGGAGAGGATGGAAAGAGTGAGGATCAACTGGGGAGTATAGATAGGTTTAGATAATGCCTCGTACACACGCAACGATTATCAGCCGACCGATCGGCCGACTTTTGTCCAGTGTTGTTGTGTTGGTTGAAATGTGCTCTAGACTGCACACGAATTTTCTCGACCAACAAAAACCAACTTCAGAAGTGATGTCATGTGCTGGTTTACTTTCCGTGTGTTTTTTCTTCTCTGAGCATGCCCAGTCTTGCTCTTCTGATTTTTGTCTGCCGAAATCTGTACTGACTGACGGAAAATCGGCCGTTCTGGTGACGGCCAACAAAATTTTTATAGCCTGCACACCAGATTTTATTAGGCCGAAAAGTCGGAGTCGGTTGTCGAAAGCATCATACTAACAAGCCGAAAATTGGCCGATCAGACGTTGGCCGAAAATTCACGGCCAACTATCAATGCGTGTGTACGAGGCATTAGAAGTAGAGCCCAAATTGTCTGTTGTGCAAGGAAACACACAGACACTGGCAATAGGTGTACAGAGACACAGGATAACTAGGAATGAGTAGCAATGCAAAGAGACAAGCAGGTAGAAGTGCACAGGTATACTGAGCAGGAGACATGCACAAATTCAACGGGAGACACCGAAGCCAACTGCAGAGCCAAGTGATGCTAACAAATAAGCAAACAGGAATTTACAGGGAAGGCAGAAAGCAGGCAGAGGTACACTAGAGAAATAGTGGCACAAGGATAATGGAATACTCAAAGAAAGGGCACAAGAGGTGCAAGGATACAGGTTGCGAACAGGAACACAACAAGGACAGGTTGAAAGGCTATGGGGATTACATTGGAAAGCACTATGAGACATTAGGCTAAGGCAGTCAGGGGAGGACTGGCAAGGGGGGCAAGGTGGAAATTGCCCCCCCGGCCACTCTGAAAAGTGGTAAAAACTGGAAAAAAAGGCCACACTCAGGGCTGGATTAATGTAGGGGGCAGACACTGTATACAGCTGTCAGCCCAAAACCAGGTGGACATGGATGGTGAGCTGATTCCATGGTTCAATGGGCCACTTGACTGGACTTGACCCCCAGGCCAAAGGCTGCCAGCCCTCCCCTGAAGGCAGTGATGGTGAACCTTGGAACCTATAGATGCTCTGGAACTACATTTCCCTTGATGCTCAACTACACTGCAGAGTGCATGAGCATCCTGGAAAATGTAGTTCTCAAAACATTTGGGGTGCCAAGGTTCACCATCACTGGGCTAGGGGAATCCGGCTACAGGATCAGAAGGATTATCAAGGCTAGTAGACGTCCCTCTGAACGTTTAGCACTAGGAGTCTTGAAGTCACAAGAAATATTCTTAGGAAGTCAGGGACGCTAGGAATTTTCTACACTAGAAATCTTCTCAGCTTTATACTGGGGGGACCTGGCTTTAGGAATACAAATGGTCAGGCAAAGCCTTCCCAACTGGTCCTAGCCCAAATATAAAAGAGATGGTCCAGCTGGGTTGGGTGTGTAGCCAATTAAATCAACAGCAGGTGGATAATCAATCATGGTAACAGCAGAACCTTGTAAGTTAAAGCTATGAAACTGCATTACCCAGAATGCCTGCTGATCTTTGAGACAATCAGCATCCAACCACTATAGTGGATAGGAACATCATAAAAAAATCTAAAGACAACTACTCTCTAATATTCTGCTGCCAATATGTAAGGAAATATGCCGATGTTATATATTTACACATGAAGTCATTTTTTCGGCCATCTAAGACAATTAAAATTTTGTTTTATTAAATTGGACTGCCACTCTCCTTGGGCCACAGGTCACCAATACATGTATACTTAAAGGATAATGCCTCGTACACACGCAACGACTATCGGCCGACCGATCGGCCGTCTTTTGTCCAGAGTTGTGTTTTGTTGGTTGGAATGTGCTCTAGACTGCACACGAATTTTCTCGCCCGACAAAAACCAACTTCAGAAGTGATGTCATGTGCTGGTTTACTTTCCGTGTGTTTTTTCTTCTCTGAGCATGCCCAGTCTTGCTCATCAGATTTTTGTCTGCCGAAATCTGTACTGACTGACGGAAAATCATCCGTTGTGTTGACAGCCAACAAACATTTTATAGTCTGCACACCAGATTTTTTTCGGCCGAAAAGTCGGAGTCGGTTGTCGGAAGCATCATACTAACAAGCCGACAATCGGCCGATCGGACATTGGCCAAAAATTCACGGCCAATAATCGATGCATGTGTACGGGGCTTAAGTTCACCTTTGGGAACATGCAACATGTTCCCACTGCTGCAGCCACTGCTCGATCCCCCCTCCCTGTGACAACAGTACGGGGAGAAGTTCCCCATACTAGCTGACAGTTTTTGGAATCTGCGGCCGTGCCAGGCTCTGCCCACACAGCCGCGTCATTCATTCACACAGCCCTGTGTGTGAATGAACTACAAGCCTCAACATCCTTTGCGTCTGTTGGCTTGTAGTTCTCACTGAACTACTGCTGTGGAGCGCCGTGGTAGTTCATTAATTCTTCGGCCCCTTTCACACGGGCGGTGCGCCCAACGGAGTCCGTTCTGCTCAGCCAGGGATCCATCCGCCGATCCCCGCTGAGCAGGCAGGTGACAGCTCTGTCTCCGTTCTGTGTGCAGAGACAGAGCTGTCAGATCCCCGCTCTCCTCTATGGGGAGATCGGATGAGAAGGGACCGCCTGTCCGTCCTCATCCGATCCGATCCTCCAGGCGGATGGAAAATAGGATTTCCATCCGTCTGGATTTGATGGACAGGATCGGATCGGATAGCAGCGGGTATCAGCAGACATGTCTCCGCTGACATCCGCTGCCCCATAGGGATGCATGGAGCATCCGATCAGATCCGCCTGAAAAACTGACAGGCGGATCGGATTGCCCGTGTGAAAGGAGCTTTCCTCTCAGATTGTATCTGCTTGCCTGTACGGGATGTACGGTACACAGATACACTGTTAGATCTGCAGGAGCCCTGCATTGCACCTGTGATCTGCTGATGGCTGGTGTAATGCTTTACAGACCCCCCCCCCCCCCCCCCCCGAAAAAAAAAATGCACATTTTTTTACCTGCGATAAAACAAGGTAAATTGATGCTTCCAAAAGGCCAAATAGAATATTTATTACATGTAATGCTACAGGAAACTGTGCCAAGACTAAGGCAAAGTTCGGGTTGCGGTTCATGCGTTTTTCCATTGCGTTTTGCATTTTTTCACACGTCTTTTTAATGCGTTTTTAAAGCCTTTTGAGTTTTGCATTTTTGGGAGGTGTCTGTGGTCATGTGGGGGAAACCAGTAAAAATTCAGCGGAAACGCATAGAAAATGCAAGCACTGCGTTTATTTTATGAGTTTCCATTGAAGTCTATGGAACAAAAAATGCAATCTACTGTGGGACGAAAAAGTCCCTGGCATTTCCAAAAAACGCACCGGTGGAAAACACACAGATGTGAACGTGACCCATAGAAAATCATAATAAATGGACTGTAGTGCGATTTTGAAAAACTGAAAATGCACTGAAAAATGCATAGGTGTGAACAAGGCCTTACTGAAAGAAATAGTAAAAGATGGTTCAACAGCAGGCCCGGATTGGCTAATCGGGAGAACCGGGACTTCTCCCGGTGGGCCAGTCGGTGCGAGGGCCGTTCCTCTGGGTTGCCTTAGATTTAAAAATGGCACCCCCCCGGGGCCAACATGTCACCGCGCATGTGCCGCCGCTCGGGAAAGGCCGTACACATTCGGCTATTCCTGGGAATGTCTGAACGTTTACGAGCTTACCCAGTGGTGGCGCATGCGCAATGACGTGTTGGCGCCAGGCGGCGCCATTTTTAAATCTAAGACAACCCAGAGGCACGGCCCTCGCGCCTCAGGAACAGGTACTACCTGCCATTATGCGGTGCTGCAGGCATACTACAAGAGATGCAGTCCTGCGGGCATGGTACACCTGTAACATGCCCGCAGCACTGCATCTCCTGTAGTATGCCTGCAACCTCGCATTCTCCTGTACCATGCCCGCAGCCCTGCATTGCCTGTACCATGCCCGCAGCCCGCATTCCCCTGTACCATGCCAGTAGCCCCGCATTTCCCTGTACCATGCCCGCAGCCCCGCATTCTCCTGTACCATGCCCCGCATTCCCCTGTACCATGCCCGCAGCCCCGCATTCTCCTGTACCATGCCCCGCATTCCCCTGTACCATGCCCGCAGCCCCACATTCCCCTGTACCATGCCCGCAGCCCCACATTCCCCTGTACCATGCCCGCAGCCCCGCATTCTCCTATACCAAGCCCGCAGCCCCACATTCCCCTGTACCATGCTGGCAGCACTGCATCTCCTGTAGTATGCCTGCAGCCTCGCATTCTCCTGTACCATGCCCGCAGCCCTGCATTCTCCTGTACCATGCCTGCAGCCCTGCATTCTCCTGTACCATGCCCGCAGCCCTGCATTCTCCTGTACAATCCCCACAGCCCTGCATTCTCCTGTACAATCCCCACAGCCCTGCATTCTCCTGTACAATCCCCACTGCCCTGCATTCTCCTGTACCATGGCCGCAGCCCTGCATTCTCCTTTACCATGCCCGCAGCCCTGCATTCTCCTGTACCATGCCCACAACCCTGCATTCTCCTTTACCATGCCCGCAGCCCTGCATTCTCCTGTACCATGCCCACAGGCCTGCATTCTCCTGTACAATCCCCCCAGCCCTGCATTCTCCTGTACAATCCCCACAGCCCTGCATTCTCCTGTACCATGCCCACAGCCCTGAATTCTCCTGTACCATGTCCGCAGCCCTGCATTCTCCTGTACAATGCCCACAGCCCTGCATTCTCCTGTACCATGCCCGCAGCCCTGAATTCTCCTGTACCATGTCTGCAGCCCTGCATTCTCCTGTACAATCCCTCCAGCCCTGCATTCTCCTCTACCATGCCCGCAGCCCTGCATTCTCCTCTACAATGCCCGCAGCCCTGCATTCTCCTCTACAATGCCCGCAGCCATTGCAAACTTATATTCTGAGGTTTTAATTACATTATTCTAATATAGTCAGTCGTGAACTAAAGTGGGCCGCTCTAAGGCATGAAACTCCAGGGCTGAAAATAAATGAGTCCCATTCCGGCCCCGTTCTACAGGAGTGGTTTGAAACTGATATTTATAGTTTTTATTATTTATAACGATGCTATAAGAGACTAATCAAAGAATAGGGAAATGTTACATAAAACTGCTGGGCTTCTCTGCTCTTAAAGGCCCCTTCACAAACTAATGCTCCCGTTTACTGATTGCTGGCCATTGAGGGCTGCACTTCAAACACAAAAGGGCCACATTTGGCCCTGAAGTTTTAGTTTTGACATCATGGCCCTATATTCTCTTCTAATTAATAGTTTTCTAATAGTACTGGGAGACTGGAAAGGGTGAAGCTTCTAAGGGCGTGGGAAGGGTGTGGTTGTTTGACAAAAAAAAAAAAGGCCTGAAACTAATTGTGGCTAACGTGCAAAATGCTTTCACACTTGTGCCATTTGTCATGCAATCTTGGACATCAGATTTGCACAAAATGTCATTCCCCATGTTTTCCAATGATAACCATTCATATATGCGCGACCTAACATTGCAGCAAATTCAAAGTTCATGCACTACTTTGGTCCGACTTTCATGCAACCTGAGGACCATAGACTTCAATGTTAACCCTCTGCAGTTGCATAAAAGTCATACCTGAATTTTTTTACAATGCAACTTGTGTGCAACAGTTGTCCATTAAAACTGGTCAAAACCAAAGTCGTATCCAAGTTGCACCAATCCAAATTTGCATCAAAGTTGCACTCCAAAGTCGGAGCAACTTTGAACATAGAAGTGGGAAAGGGGCCTTAAAGTTGCAGCAAATTCAAAGTAGTTCATGCAGTACCTTGGTCCGACTTTCATTCAACTTGAGGGCCATAGACTTCAATGTTAACCCTCAGCAGTTGCATGAAAGTCATACCTGGATTTTATACAATGCAACTTGTCTGCAACAGTTGTCCATTAAAACTGGTCAAAGCCAAAGTCGTATCCAAGTTGCTCCAATCCAAAGTTTCATCAGAGTTGCACCAAAGTTGCACTCCCAAGTTGCTGCACAAGTGTGAAAGTGGCCTTAAAGTTGCAGAAACTTCAAAGTTGTTCATGCACTATCTTGGTCCATCTTTCATGCAACTTGAGGAGCATAGACTTCAATGTTATACAATGCAACTTGTATGCAACAGTTTTGCATTAAAACTGGTCAAAACCAAAGTCGTATCCAAGTTGCACCAATCCAAAGTTGCATCAGAGTTGCACCAAAGTTGCATCATAACTGCACCAAAGTTGCACTCTAAAGTCGGCACAACTTTGGAGTTGTAGAAGTGTGAAAGGGGCCTTAAAGTTGCAGCAACTTCAAAGTAGTTCATGCACTACCTTGGTCCGACTTTTATGCAACTTGAGGGCATTAGACTTCAATTTTAAACCTCAGAAGTTGCATGAAAGTCAAACCTGAATGTTATACAATGCAACTTGTGTGCAACATTTGTCCATTAAAACTGGTAAAAGCCAAAGTCGTATACAAGTTGCACCAATCCAAAGTTGCATCATAGCTGCACCAAAGTTGCACTCCAAAGTCGGCGGAACTTTGGACTTGTAAAAGTGTGAAAGGGGCCTTAAAATTGCAGCAACTTCAAAGTAGTTCATGCACTACCTTGGTCGATCTTTCATGCAACTTGAGGGCCATAGACTTCAATGTTAACCCTCAGAAGTTGCATAAAAGTCATACCTGAATGTTATACAATGCAACTTGTGTGCAACAGTTGTCTATTAAAACTGGTAAAAGCCAAAGTCGTATCCAAGTTGCACCAAAGTTGCACTCCAAAGTCAGTGCAATTTTGGAGTCATACAAGTGTGAAAGGGGCCTAAAAACTTGCTTTTCTCTGCCTCTATTCAAAATCAATAGTTCCCTATGAGCGCTGTCTTTGATCCGACTTTCAGCCCATTGATTTGAATAGAAGTCGCATCCAAGTCGGATCACGATGATCCGACTTGTGGTGCAACTTGTGCTCTGAGGTTCTTGAAAGAGAAACCCACGCCAGAATTAACAAAAAAAAAACATGGCATGGGGTCCCTGGTCCAAAGGGCCTGGTATGGATCTTGAAAGGGAACCCTGTGAAAAAATGAAAAAAACACAGTGTCGGGTCACCCCCAAGGCCGTACCAGACCCATTCTCCTGTACCATGCCCGCAGCCCCGCATTCTCCTGTACCATACCCTTCTGTCTGGTATGGATTTTAAGGAGAACACCAAAGCCAAAAAAAAAAAGCGTGGGGTCCCCCCAAAATCCATACCAGTCCCTTTTCTCAGCACGCAGCCCAGGAGGTCAGAAAAGAGAAAGGGAGGAGTGAGCCCCCCCCCCCCCCTCCTGGACCATACCAGGCCACATGCCTTCACAGCATTCACTCAAGCTAAGGGAAATTTCCCTTGCAAAGTGAACAGCCTAATTTCCTTTTGTAAACCAATGACACCACCAGTATAATCCAATTGCCTTCTGGGAGATCAGGAAGGAAATTAATCTGCTCAAAAAAAAATAAAAGGAACACTTTGAAAACACATCAGATCTCAATTGGAAAAAATATCAGGCTGGATATCTATACTGGTATGGACTGGGTAATGTGTTAGGATCTATACAGGTATGGACTGGGTAATGTGTTAGGATCTATACAGGTATGGACTGGGTAATGTGTTAGGATCTATACTGGTATGGACTGGGTAATGTGTTAGGATCTATACTGGTACGGACTGGGTAATGTGTTAGGATCTATACTGGTATGGACTGGGTAATGTGTTAGGATCCATACTGGTATGGACTGGGTAATGTGTTAGGATCTACACTGATATGGATTGGGTAATGTGTTAGGATCTATACTGGTATGGACTGGGTAATGTGTTAGGATCTATACTGATATGGACTGGGTAATGTGTTAGGATCTATACTGGTATGGACTGGGTAATATGTTAGGATCTATACTGGTATGGACTGGGTAATGTGTTAGGATCCATACTGGTATGGACTGGGTAATGTGTTAGGAAGGAAAGGATGCCACATTGTTTGATGGAAATTAAAATTATCACCCTACAGAGGGCTGAATTCAAAGACACCCCGAAAATCAAAGTGAAAAAATTATGCAGCAGGCTAATCCATTTTGCCGAAATTTCATTGCAGCAACTCAAAATGGAACTCAGTAGTTTGTTTGGCCCCCCACGTGCTTGTATGCATGCCTGATAACGTCGGGGCATGCTCCTAATGAGATGACGGATGGTGTCCTGGGGTATTTCCTCCCAGATCTGGACCAGGGCATCACTGAGCTCCTGAACAGACCGAGGTGCAACCTGGTGGCATTAGATGGACGGAAACATAATGTCCCAGATGTGTTCTACTGGATTTCGGTCAGGCAAGCATGGGGGCTATTCAATGGTATCAATTCCTTCACCCTCCAGGAACTGGCTGCATACTCGTTCCACATGAGACCAGGCATTGCCTTGCACCAGGAGGAACCCAGAACCCACTGCACCAGCGTAGGGTCTGACAATAGGTCCAAAGACTTCATTACAATACCTAATGGCAGTCAGGTTGCCATTGTCTAGCCTGTAGAGGTCTGTGCGTCCCTCCATGGATATGCCTCCCCAGACCATCACTGAGCAGGCAGCATAACATTCTCCATGGCTTCTCCAGAACTATTCACGTCTGTCACATGTGCTCAAGGTGAACCTGCTCTCATCTGTGAAAAGCACAAGGCGCCAGTGGCAGACCTGGCAATTCTTGTGTCCAATTGCAAATACCATAGTTACATAGTAGTTGAGGTTAAATAAAGACAATAGTCCATCCAGTTCGACCTGTGTAGGTGTGTGTGGCCGTAATCATCTCTCCTGAATCACCCCTGAATGTTTTGATCTTTGAGTCTAAGAGTCTTTTAAATGTAGCCATACTCCCCGCAGTTACTACCATTTGTGGCAGATAATTCCACAGTCTTGTAGCCCTTACTGTAAAGAACCCACTGCGTAGCCTGAGGTTAAAACACTTCTAAACGCATTGTATGGCCTCGTGCCCTCATGCAATCCTTGTGACCGAATCATTTTTTTTCTATGCTGAGTTCACCGTTGAGGTATTTGTAAATTGCTATCATGTTGTAATGTTCTGGTACCTTTGGGTACCCTAATTACTCTTTCATAAGTGTATGCGCCCCACCATTCTCTTTTGGTAAGGTGCGCATACACCTTTAAGACTGATGCTGTCATCACTGAGCGCCGGACTGGATGGCTATTTAGATCGCCGGCTCTCACTCACATGTGTTCGTTCAAACTGCTTTGTGCCTTGATGCTAACCTGTCTTGAAGCTCTCATGCTTGCAAGCATACCTCGCTGTCGGAACCACGCTGCGCTGATCCCTGTATCCCGCTACCGGATCATCCGCTCTTGCCGAACCTCTCCTCTGCTACATTGCTATTAGTGATAAGTACCCCACAGGGGAAACCTCTATAACCTTTATACTAAAGCTTACACTATCTAGCTCTGCATACTAAGGACTATTACTACATCTGCATTATCTAAGATTGCTAGCTCTTGAGCCTACTACCACCTGTTCTTGCACTGGGTTGATCTCTCTTGTATGTCCACCTGCTACTCTGTCATCTGCTACCATACATGATTGCTAAACCTATCTGCATCCCATCTGCTACTATCTTACTTTCAAGAACATTTCCTTTCAAGTGTCTGTCATCTACCATCTCTACCCAACCTGTCTCTTCAGCCTATCATCACTGTGTTACTATATACATAAGTCACTCTAGGAAACATCTTATTGAGTGTGTGTATTTACTTGCTGAATTGAGATCCTCCACACATGATGAGTCATTGGGAGTTGGGATTGGTGTCTCAGCGTTTCTCTACATGACTACTGAAGTGGAATATTTCTGCAGCTGAAAATCCACATCATACGTAAAACGCAGGAGCGTTACACATGTCCCCTCTCAGGCGTCACTTCTCCATGGAGAATAAACCAAGCGCTTGTAAACGCTGTTCATAATTAAGGTCCTCCAATCCCCTAATTATTTTAGTTGCCCTTCTCTGGACTCTCTCCAGCTCCAACACATCCCTCCTGAGGACTGGCGACCAGAACTGGACAGAATACTCCAGATGCGGTCGGACCATGGTTTTATAAAGTGGTAGGATTATAGTTCTATCTCTAGAATACATCCCCTTCCTTATGCATGCCAATATTCTGCCGACTTTGGCAGCTACAGCTTGACATTGCATGCTATTGCTAAGTCTATCTTCTACTAAGACTCCCAGATCTTTCTCCATTTTTGATTCCCCCAGAGGTTCCCCCCTAAAGTGTATTGTGCTTTTATGTTTTTAGTCCCCAAGTGCAAAACCTTACACTTCTCCACATTAAACCTCATTTGCCATGTAGTTGCCCACTCTGTTATTTTGTTCAGGTCATTCTGTAAGATTTCTGCCTCGCTATGTGAAGTTATTGCCCTGCCAAATTTTGTGTCATCTGCAAAAACTAAGATCGAGCTACTGATCCCGTCCTCAATGCTATTTATGAATAAATTGAACAACATTGGTCCCAGGACTGAGACTTGGAGGACCCCACTTACCACCCCAGACCAGTCTGAGTATGCGTTATTTTTATTACCACCCTTTAGACATGCCCCTTTAACCAGTTCCGTATCCAAGAGCAAACCTTGTGGTCGATGCCTGCAGACTTTATTTTATATATTAAGTGTTTGTGGGGAACTATATCAAACGCCTTAGCAAAATCCAGGTACACCACATCCACTGGTCTCCTCCTATCTAGCTCACAGCTCACCTCCTCGTAGAATGTTAAGAGATTGGTTTAACAAGAACGCCCTTTTGTAAACCCGTGCTGATTACTGCTGATGATGTTGTTGTCTTTAGCAAACTCTTGGATATAGTCCCTTATCATCCTTTCTAGAAGTTTACATACTATTGACGTCAGGCTGACCGGCCTATAATTTCCCGGGATATGCCTCTGCCCTTTTTTGAATATCGGTATCACGTTAGCTTTCCTCCAATCACCTGGTACAGTTCCTGTCATAATACCATCAGCAAAGATAAAATCGAGCTCCACGGTGCTGGGCAGTAAGCACAGGGCCCTCAGGCCACTCTCATAAAGTGTGTTTCTGATTGTTTGGTCAGAGACAGTGCTCATTCTGTTCCTCCTTGCACTAAGAAGCAGATACCAGTCCTGCTGATGGGTTAAGGACCTTCTACGGTCCTGTCCAGCTCTCCTACAGTATCTGCCTGTCTCCTGCAATCTCCTCCAGGCTCGAGACTGTGTTGGAAGACACAGCAAACCTTCTAGCGATGGCACGTATTGATGTACCATCCTGGAGGAGTTGGACTGCCTTTGCAACCTCTATAGGCTCCAGGTATCGCCTCATGCTACCAGTAGCGACACTGACCCTAACCAAATGCAAAACTAGTGAAAAACAGTCAGAAAAGATGAGCAGAGAAAAATATTTCAGTAGCCTCCACCTGTAAAACCATTCTGTTTTGGAGGTCGTCTCAGTTTTGCCCATCTAGCGCCCCTGTTGTTAATTTTATTAACACCAAAGTAGCTGAAACTGATTAACAACCCCCTCTGCTACTTAACTGACCAGATCAATATCCCAGGAGTTTAATTGACTTGATGCCATACTCTGATTAAAAAGTGTTCCTTTATCTGTATATTTCCCCTGCTGAAGCAAATTAGACCATGCTTCATATAGGGGTGTTTGCCTTCCTCTAGATCAGCTGGTTGGTTGAACTAGAGGGACTTGTGACCAACTTTGTCACCATGGGTAATTCCCAGGAGTTGTTGCCAGCCCTGCAGACAGACCTTCACTTTCAGTTTCTGGAAGGAGATTATACCAGCTGTTAAAACACATTTCTGTGATAGATTCCCATGGCTACAGTGTTAGATACAGCTAAACCCAAGAAGTATATGGATCTGAAGGAGTCTATTTGTGTTGTTTATTTGTTTTACCTTTCGATATACATGACAAATATCAATATGGATGGAAATGGTGACAATGAGTTGATTTTTTGGATCTTCGTGTATTTTCAGCTTTTATATCTCTGGAATGAGGTCTATACAAAGGAATTCTGAATCAGGAACAACCAGGCAAAGGTAAGACCTTCTTGGAAAAGGGCAAGTTTCAGGCTGCCTTGGTGGGGTGGGGGATTCTAGGACAATATCCCCCCAGACAATATCCCCCGGACATTATCCCCCCAGACAATATGCCCCAGGAAACATCCCCCTTGGACATAATCCCCCCGGGCAATATCCCCCCGGACATTATCCCCCTGGACAATATCCCCCGGGAAACATCCCCCTGGACATAATCCCCCCCTGGACAATATCCCCCCTGACATTATCCCCCGGGAAATATCCCCCCGGACAATATCCCCCGGACACTATCCCCCTGGACAATATCCCCCGGGAAACATCCCCCTGGACATAATCCCCCCCTGGACAATATCCCCCGGGAAACATCCCCCCTGGACATAATGCCCCCCGGACAATATCCCCCCGGACATTATCCCCCGGACATTATCCCCCCGGACAATATGCCCCGGGAAACATCCCCCCTGGACATAATCCCCCCCGGGCAATATCCCCTGGGACAATATCCCCCCGGAAAACATCCCCCCTGGACAACATCCCCCTGGACAATATCCTCCCTGGACAATATCCCCCCTCTAACCCTAACCCTATGTCCAGGGGGATGTTTTCCGGGGGGATATTATCCCAGGGGGATGTTGTCCCGGGGGGATTATGTCCAGGGGGATGTTTTCCGGGGGGATATTGTCCTGATACTGGGGTGGGGTGGGGTTATCTTTTTAAAAGGCTCCAATGTTGGAATTATTATTGCTGAAAGTTCCACTACACATCGCAGGAATCCTCAAACTATGGCCCTCCAGCTGTTGTGGAACTATACATCCCATGAGGTATTGTAAAACTCTGACATTCACAGACATGACTAGGCATGATGGGAATTGTAGTTCCTGAACATCTGGTGGGCCATAGTTTGAAGACCCCTGAAAGTTGTAACTGAATGTCCTAGTGCCCTATGATTAGGCTTTTACCATAGACCACTTACTGACCGCCCGCTGCATATATACTGGCTGGCCTGGCCGCACGAATCGCCTTACCTGTACGGCGATCCGCGGAAGCGCTCCTAGGGGTGCGCTCTTGCCCCCACTAGGCAGCGGGGATGGCGATCCACAGGACCGGCGGCACCAATTGCCACCTTTCACCCGCGATCACTCCCCGCTGAAAGAGAAGGACGGGCAGCTGTTGTAAACACATCTGACCGTTCTTCTCCCTGAAATGATCACAGAGTGCCTGGGATCCTTCTATATAGGTTTACAGGTCTCTATGATCATTTCACAAGTCTCTCCTCCTACAGTTAGAAAACACTCCCCTAGGCTCACAATTAACCCTTTGATCACCCCTAGATTAACCCCTTCCCTGCCAGTGTCATTAATACAGTAACAGTGCATATTTTTAGCACTGATTACCAGAGATGGGGGACTTGAGTCACATGACTTGACTTAAGTCAGACTTAAGTCACCAGTTTGAGGACTTGAGACTTGGTTGACTAAAATTAATAAAAGACTTGACTTTGACTTGTTATTCATGACTTGAGACTTGACTTTGACTTGAGACATAGGACTCGAAATTACTTTACTTTTTTTAAGTTATTAAATATTTGCATTTTCTCAAGATGTGTTAAAGCAAAATGAATGTGCCTGTTATGTTTCTGACACCACAGTCACTTAAAACACCTCAGTGTATTCTGATTTTTAGGACACTGGCTGTTTAACAATGGAAATACTTAACATGTTTTTAGTGACTGTGGTGTTGAAACATGACCGGACGAAGGATTTTGAGCTGCTTGGGCATTCAAAATGTTTCTTTAATATGCCAAGAAAAATGTTGAAAATAAAACAAAACCTTTCCTGACCACTGCCTTTTAACTGATTTAAAGGTGAAAATTGGGGTAGATCAGTATTTTGACTTGATTTGTGACCTGACCAAAATAAATGACTTGACTTGACTTGCTTGACTTCTAGCAGGGACTTGACTTGACTTGCTTGCTTTTCGCCACAGTAACTTGGGACTTGCTTGAGACTTGAAGGTTAATACGAGACTTGCTTGTGACTTGCACATGTGTGACATAAGGCCCGTACACACGTGCAGATTGTCGGCCGAAAAGATTCGGCCGACGACCGATCGGCCGATTTTCGGCTTGTTAGTATGATACTTCCGACAGCCGACAGCGCACTTTCGGCCGAACAGAATCTGTCGTGCTAGCATTAAAATATTTGTATGCCGACACCAGAATGGCCGATTGTTCGACAGTCAGTACAGATTTCGGCCGACAGACAGCAGATTTGCAAGACTGGGCATGCTCAGAAAAGAAAAAACACAGGGAAAGTTAACCATCACATGACATCACTTCTGCAGTCGGTTGTTGTTGGTGGACAAAATTCATGTGCTGTCTTTTGCACTTTTCAGCGGACAAAAGACGGGGACAAAAGACGGCCGATCGTTCGGCCGACGATCGGTACGTGTGTACGGGGCTTTACTCCCATGTCTGCTGATTACTGTAGTAATGTCACTGGTCCCCCCCAAAAAGGTAAAAAATGTCAGTGAGGGGTCCGATCTGTCCGCTGCAATGTTGCAGTCCCGCTAAAAATGGCAGATCGCCGCCACAGTAAGAAAACATTCCCCCTAGGCTCACAATTAACTTTTTGTTCACCCCTAGGTTAACCCCATCTCTGCCAGTGTCATTATTAGAGTAACAGTGCATATTTTTAGCACCGATTACTGTAGTAATGTCACTGGTCCCCCCAAAAGTGTAAAAAATGTCAGTTACGGGCCCGATCTGTCCGCCGCAATGTTGCAGTCCCACTAAAAATCGCAGATCGCCATTACTAGTAAAAAAAATAAATAAATAAAAATGACATCAATTGTACCCCTAGTTTGTAGACGCGATAACTTTTGCGCAAACCAATCAAAATACGCTTAGAGCAATTCGCAAATCGCTGCCATTAATCTATCCCGTAGTTTGTAAACGCTATAACTTTTGCGCAAACTAATTAAAATACACTTTTTTGGGATTTTTTTTTTTTTTACCAAAAATATGTAGCAGAATACAAATTGGCCTAAAAGGATAAAAAAAATCGTTTTTTTACATTTTTTTTTTTTTTTTTTTTTTAGGAATGTTATATAATAGAAAGTGAAAAATATAGTTTTTTTTTTTTTTTTTTCAGAATTGTCGCTCTTTTTTTGTTTACAGTGCAAAAAAATAAAAATCGCAGAGGTGATCAAATACCACCAAAAAAAGCTGTATTTGTGGAAAAAAAAAATAAAATCAATTGTATTTGGGTAAAGCATCACACGCAGTGCCGAATTGCAAAAAATGGTCTTTTCATTAAGGGGGCAAATCCTTCTGGTCCAGAACTGGTTAATAACCTTAATAATAACCCCTTTACCATTGATGGCAAGCAGTATGTATTGCAATGATGAGATCACTTTAATGAAAAATTAGCAAATGTTATTGTCTCAGAGTTGGGGGTCCGATCTATCCACCGCAATGTCGCAGTCCAGCGGGTACAGCGTCGCACGACCGCGCAATTGTCCGTTAATTTGCCGAATTGCAAAAAAATGGCCTGCTTATTAACCACTTGCCAACCAGTCACATTGACTGTACTGCGGCAAAGTGGTTCGTTATCATCCAGTGACGTAGACCTACGTCGCTGGACTCCTCCCCCTGTAGGCGGGCTCCCGCTGTTTTCAGTCACAGCGGGAGTCGGGCCAGTGGAGGAGCGGCGGCGATCGCCGCTGGTCTTCCCCGATCGTCGGGGAATCGAGTGTGGAGATCCGCCCGCTTGTGTAAACAGAGCGGGCGGATCTCCTCAGTGACAAGGAGTGACAGATTGCAGGGTTCAGCATAGCTGAACCTGCGATCTGTCCCCGTGTCACTCAGTCACCTCCCCCCACACACGTCAGTAAGCACCAGGCATACATTAACCCCTCCCTCTCCAATAAAATTAACCCCTTCCCTGCCAGTGTCATTTTTACAGTAACAGTGCACATATTTAGCACTGATTACTGTAGTAATGTCAATGGTACCCCCAAAAGTGTCAAAAATGTCAGTCAAGGGTCCCATCTGTCCGCTGCAATGTCGCAGTCCCGCAAAAAAATCGCAGATCGCCGCCATTACGCGTTAAAAAAAACACCAAAAATGACAGAAATCTTTCCCTTAGTTAGTAAACGCAATAACTTTTGCGCAAACCAATCAAAATACGCTTATTGCGATTTTTTTACCAAACATACGTAGCAGAAAATAAATTGGCCAAAAATGTAAAACAATTTTGATTTTTACATTTTTTTGGGGGGGAATTTCATATAAAAAAATGTTAAAAATATTGTTATTTTTTCAAAATAAACTCTCTTTTTTTGTTTATAGCGCAAAAAGTAAAAATCGCACAGGTGACCAAATACCACCAAAAGAAAGCTCTGTTTGTGGGAAAAAAAGGACGTAAATTTCGTTTGGGTACAGGGTCGCACGACCGCGCAATTGTCAGTTAAAGTCACACAGCGCCGAATCGCAAAAAGTGGCCTGGACGTAAGACAGCAAAATCCTCCGGTGGTAAAGTGGTTAAGGGGGCAAATCCTTCTGGTTCAGAACTGGTTAATAACCTTAAAAAAAAAAACCTTTACCCTTGATGGCAAGCAGTATGTATTGCAATGATGAGATCACTTTAATTAAAAATTAGCAAATGTTATCGTCTCAGAGTATAGATTTACACTGATAATCTTTTTGTGACAAATAAATGTAAAATAATGAAATAATGAGTGTAACAAATAATGCATATGGGGGCGATTTTACCAAAACAGGTGCACACAGAATCCGGTGCAGCTGTGCATAGTAACCAATCAACCTCAGCTTGTTCAATTAAAGTAGAACTATGTGCCACACTTTTTTTTCTCTTTCCATTTTGGATAGTGAGAGAAAATCCCTGCAAATTAGGAGAAATCCTTGGGGACCCCCCAGGTCACCAGAACTTGTGTCCCCAATTGAACATTTTTCTAAAAGGCTCTAATGTAATGCTTGAATTATTATTGATGAAAGTTCCACTACACATGCCCATAGATGTTTAATGAGATAGAGGGTTTTAACTGAATGTCCTAGTGCCCTATTATTAGGCTTTTACCATTAATAACCTTAATATTAAGCCCCTCTACCATTGATGGCAAGCAGTATGTATTGCAATGAGGAGATAACCTTAATGAAAAATTAACAAATGTTACTATCTCAGAGTATAGATTTACACTGATAATCCTCTTGTGACAAATAAATGTAAAAACAATGAAATATTAAATATAACAAATGATGCATATAGGGAGAGATTTACTAAAACTGGCAGACACGGAATCTGGTGCATCTGTGCATGCATAGTAACCAACCACCGTGCCTCAATCATGCCCATCCATGCCTTGTTCATGCCCATCTGTGCCACATCAGTGCTCATTCGTGCTACATCCATGCCACATTAGTGCTTATCTGTGCCACACCAATGGCACATCAGTGCTCATCCGTTCTACATCCATGCCACGTCAGTGCTCATCCGTGCCACATCAGTGCTCATCCATGCCTCATCCATGCCACGTCAGTGCTCATCCGTGCCACATCAGTGCTCATCCGTGCCTCATCCATGCCACATCAGTGCTCTTCTGTGCCACATCAGTGCTCATCTGTTCCACATCAGTGCTCATCCATGCCACATCAATGCCACATCAGTGCTCATCCGTGCTACATCCATGCCACATCAGTGCTCATCCTTGCCACATCAGTGCTGATCCGTGCCACATCAGTGCTGATCCGTGCTACATCCATGCCACATCAGTGCTCATCTGTGCCACATCAATGCCACATCAGTGCTCATCAGTGCCACATCAATGCTCATCCATGCCACATAAGTGCTCATCCGTGCCACATCAATGCCACATCAGTGCTCACCTGTGCCACATCAGTGCTACATCCATGCCACATCAGTGCTCATCCATGCCACAGCAATGCCACATCAGTGCTCCTCCATGCCACATCAGTGCTCATCCGTGCCAAATCCATGCCACATCAGTGCTCATCCATGCCACATAAATGGTACATCAGTGCTCATCTGTGCCACATCAGTGCTCATCCATGCCACATCAGTGCTCATCCGTGCTACATCCATGCCACATCAGTGCTTATCTGTGCCACATCAATGCCACATCAGTGCTCATCCATGCCACATCAATGGCACATCAGTGCTCATCCATGCCACATCAATGGCACATCAGTGCTCATCCGTGCCACATCCATGCCACATCAGTGCTCATCCATGCCACATCAATGGCACATCAGTGCTCATCCGTGCCACATCCATGCCACATCAGTGCTCATCCATGCCACATCAATAGCACATCAGTGCTCATCCGTGCCACATCCATGCCACATCAGTGCTCATTCGTGCTACATTCATACCACATCAGTGCTCATCTGTGCCACATCAATGCCACATCAGTGCTCATCCGTGCCAAATCAATGCCACATCAGTGCTCATCCGTGCCACATCAATGCTCATCTGTGCCACATCAATGCCACATCTGTGCCAAATTCATGCCACATCAGTGCCAAATCCATGCCACATCAGTGCTCATCCATGCCACATCAATGGCACATCAGTGCTCATCCATGCCACATCAGTGCTCATCCGTGCTACATCCATGCCACATCAATGCCACATTAGTGCTCATCCATGCCACATCAATGCCACATCAGTGCCACGTCAGTGCTCATCCATGCCATATCAATGGCACATCAGTGCTCTTCCGTGCCACATCCATGCCACATCAGGGCTCATCCATGCCACATCCATGCCACATCAGTGCTCATCCATGCCACATCAATGGCACATCAGATCAGTGCTCATCAGTGCTCATCCATGCCACGTCAGTGCTCATCCACCTGTACCGCTGCACCGCCCTGGCTGGTCTAGCTCTCCTCAGAAGCTTGGCAGAGAGGATACTGTGTGAGTTTTTTTACCCATTCAAGTTTCATAACACAGGTCTGGGGATTTATGCAGCGCTCATCACTGTTTTTAACTTATGGATGCAAGCTATATTCATGGATTTGTCCTTAACTACTTCAGCCCCGAAAGGTTTTACCCCCTTAATGACCAGGCCATTTTTTGTGATTCAGCACTGCTTTATTTTTAACGGAAGATTGCGCGGTGGTGCCACGCTGTACCCAAATACAATTGATGTCCTTTTTTTCCCCACAAACAGAGCTTTCTTTTGGTGGTATTTGATCACCTCTGCAGTTTTTAGATTTTGCGCTATAAACGAAAAAAGAGCAACAATTTTGAAAAAAACGCCATATTTTTTTTTCTGCTATAAACATTCCCAATAAAAAATCTTTAAAAATAATTTTTTTTTTATCAGTTTAGGCCAATTAGTATTCTGCTGCATATTTTTGGTAAAAATAAAAAAATCCCAAAAAGCGTATTTTAATTGGTTTGTGCAAAAGTTATAGCGTTTACAAACTACGGGATAGATTTTTGGACTTTTTATTTATTTATTTATTTTTATTAGTAATGGCGACGATCTGCGATTTTTAGCGGGACTGCGACATTGCAGCGGACAGATCGGACCCCTAACTGACATTTTTGACACTTTTGGGGTTACCAGTGACATTACTACAGTAATTAATGCTAAAAATATGCACTGTTACTGATATAATGACACTGGCAGGGAAGGGGTTAACCCAGGGGCGATCAAAGGGTTAAGTGTGAGCCTAGGGGGGTGTTTTCTAACTGTGGGGGGATGGGCTTGTAAAATCTAAGCAGAGACCTGTGTTTCTAAATAAGAGGAACATAGGAGCTCTGCATTGATTCCAGAGAGGACAACGGTCTGCTGTGTTTACAACAGCAGACCGCCGTTCTCTCGTCGGGGAGCGATCGCGGTTGCCCGGCGGCAATCGCGGCCGCCGGCCCTGTGGATCGGCTTCCCCACTGGCGAGTGGGGGCGCGCCCCTAGGATTTCTCCCGTGGACCGCTGTACAGGTACGCGATTCGAAGGAACCTGCCGACCTGCCGCCGGCGGTTGGTTGGCAAGTGGTTAAGGTAGATCAATGCAGAATAGCAAAAAATGCCCTGGAGGGGGTAAAACCTTTCGGAGGTCAGGTAGATAACACAGAATTCCCTTCATATGACCTACTTCTGAGCAAATCACTAAATATAAGTACAGACCTCAGACAGAGCATTCACTTAATGCTAAACTACTGTGTATACGTATGGGGCCATGGAGATGAATGGAATAGTGGTCTCTCTATGGTAGTCCTTAACCACTTGCCGACCGCCGCACGACTATTTACGTCGGCGGTCAGCCACTCACAGGCAGAGCGACATAGGGCTACGTCGCTAGCCTGTGAGGGTCTAGGGAGCGAGCGCGTGCCGCCGGAGGCATGCTTCCGCGCAGTCACGGACCCCCCCGCGCGTGTGACTGGCGGACCCGATGTCCGCCGGTCACTCGCGATCGTTGGATGGAGAGGGAGAAAGGCAGGCGGCTGATGTAAACAAAGCCGCCTGTCATTCTCCCCTGTGTAGGAATGGTGATCATACGGTTCTACTATGTAGGACTGTTGATCACTGTTCCTACAACTCAAGCCACAGCCAATCACAGTTAGAATCACGCCCCTAGGGACACACTTAACCCCTCCCTCTCAAAAAAGTTAACCCCTTCACTGCCAGTGTAATTTTACAGTAACAGTGCATATTTATAGCACTGATTACTGTAGTAATGTCACTGGTAACCCCAAAAGTGTCAAAAATGTCAGTCAAGGGTCCGATCTGTCCGCCGCAATGTCGCAGTACCGCAAAAAAAATCGCAGATCGCCGCCATTACGCGTTAATAAAAAAAAACAACAAAAATGACAAAAATCTTTCCCTTAGTTAGTAAACGCGATAACTTTTGCGCAAACCAATCAAAATACGCTTTTTGCAATTTTTTTTACCAAACATATGTAGCATAAAACAAATTGGCCGAAAATGTTAAAACATTTAGATTTTTACATTTTTTTGGGGGAGGAATTTCATATAAAAAAATGTGAAAAATATTGTTATTTTTGCAAAATTGTCGCTCTTTTTTTGTTTATAGCGCATGATCAAAAAATCGCACAGGTGATCAAATACCACCAAAAGAAAGCTCTGTTTGTGGGAAAAAAAGGACGTCAAATTCGTTTACGTACAGCGTCGCACGACCGCGCAATTGTCCGTTAAAGTCACGCAGTGCCGAATTGCAAAATAGGCCCTGGTCAGGAAGGGGGTAAAATCTTCCGGGGCTTAAGTGGATAAGATTAAGGAAATTGAGGAAATACCAGCCATAGTAATTTATTGAAACATTTTTGCTTTCAGGTGTGTATTTGCTGTATAGATTGATTGCTAAGAATCTGGAAGACTTTTGTATCCCCTTCACCTGCTGGATTATGGAAACGTTATAGCAGAATTAAGATGACATATGCTCAACGACAATGAACATCTGACATCATGGCTTTAAAAATGTGGAGAACAAGACTGGACCTTCACCTTGAGCCAGGAGGCTGTTGAAAGATTTTTACGCACTGGAAATGGGAAACACACTTTTTTTTTAACAGTTGCTGATGAACACAACCAAAAAATGGAATATCCTAAAAAGACCACGGAGGCCCCTTTTCACATGAACTGTGTTTTTTAGGTGGACCCAATCAGAACCTCCATGTACATCCAATCCGATCCACCACCAAGAGATGGATGGGGATCCATTCCCTTTCTGCCCATCGGATCGGATGGAAGTCGGGCGTCTGTCCATTTACATCCATCCGCCCATAGTGGAGAGCGGTCTGTGCCCCCTCTGCATAAGCGAAGCAGACACGGACCTGTCATCCACCTGCTCAGCAGGGATCAGCTGACCAATCTCCTCCTGAGCGAGCAGATTGCAGCTGCAGTCTGTCCCGTGTGAAAGGGGTCTAAAATGTAGCTTCCCCTCCACACATTCCTCCAGAGGTGCATCCATTCTGATCAACAGAAATTTGCCTTTTGAGTGTATACATGTTTTTACTGATTTCAAAGGCCATTATTTAATTGTGTTCCTCACAACAAATAAACCTTTATCGTAGCAATTTACCAGCCCTACACCTAGATAGGCAGCGGAACCGCGAATCACACTGTGCTTGTGGACTTCCGTCAGTATACCGCTTCCTCAAATCTGGAACATAGATATCAAATATTCTAGCCGCCCCCCATAAAAAGCTAGCCGACAACTTAGCTTGTACAAGTTAACCACTTAAGCCCCAGCCCTATTTCTGACACTTTTTGTTCACAAGTTAAAATCTGTTTTTTTTCCTAGAAAACTACTTAAAACCACCAAACATTATATATATTTTTTTAGCAAAGACTCTGGAGAATAAAATTTCGGTCATTGCAATATTTTTTGTCACGCGGTATTTGCGCAGCGGTCTTTAAAACGCCATTTCTTTGGAAAAATTACGAAAAATCACATTTCCCTGCATTTAAAAAATACTAAACAGTAAAGTTATCCCATTTTTTTTGTATATTGTGAAAGATGATGTCACGCCGAGTAAATAGATACTCAACATGCTACGGTTTAAAATTGCGCACACCCGTGGAATGGCGACAAACTACGGTCAATAGAAATCTCAATAGGCGATGCTTTAAATTTTTTTAACGGTTACCAGTTTATAGTTAGAGTGTAGCTCTTTTTTTTTAATTATTGCCCACGCTCCGACGATCGCGGCGATACCTCTCATGTGTGGTTTGAACAGTGATTTAATTCGCAGCTCGACTTCTGTATACGTTTTTTTTTCGCGCGCCAGCTAACGGTGACGGGGGCTGCTAAATTTTTTTTTTCCTATTTATTTTAATTTTTTTTTAACTTTATTACAGGTTTTTTTTTAAAAAAAAAAAAATCTGATCACTTTTATTGCTGTCACAAGCAATGTAAACATCCCTTGTGACACCAATATGTAGTGACAGGTACTCTTTATGGAGGGATCGACCCTAGACCCCTCCACTACACTTTCATGTATGCAAAACTCCGAAAATGGCGTTTTTGCATACAGACATTTTTTATATCTGCCGCCTTTTGCAGCAGAGTAACCCGGAAGTGACGTCATGGACGCCGCCTCCGGGTTATGTCATCAGAGACCCGATCAAAGCCGCATCCGGCTTAGATCGGGACTCCATCCAGCCGGCGACTATGGTCTCAGCTGCCTTGAGATCATTGACAAGATGCCCCCATATAGTTCTGGGCTGATTCCTCACCATTCTCATGATCATTGAAACTCCACAAGGTGAGATCTTGCATGGAGCCCCAGACCGAGGGAGATTGACAGTTATTATGTGTTTCTTCCATTTGCGAATAATCCCACCAACTGTTGTCACATTCTCACCAAGCTGCTTGGCGATGGTCTTGTAGCCCATTCCAGCCTTGTGAGGTCTACAATCTTGTCTTGGACATCCTTGGACAGCTCTTTGGTCTTGGCAATGGTGGAGACATTGGAATCTGATTGATTGCTTCTGTCGATAGGTGTCTTTTATACAGGTAACAAGCTGAGATTAGGAGCACTCCCTTTAAGAGAGTGCTCCTAATCTCAGCTTGTTACCTGTATAGAAGACACCTGGGAGCCAGAAATCTTGCTGATTGATAGGGGATAAAATACTTATTTCACTCATTAAAAAAAGGCAATGTTCCTAAAATGGAAGGATCCAACAACTCAGGACATAAGAAACTTTCATTAATTTCATCACATATGTTTTACCTAGATACAAATGACTTTATATTAGCTGGTCATGCATGTTTCAAAACTTTATGAGCCATGGTTAACAAAAGTTCCAACCCCTGTATAAGTTTCCAACCAACCAACCAACTTTGTACTAGTGCAAATGTTTTAATAATGCATAATTTTTTCCCTTTTTGGGGAAGCAGGCAGAGACCACTGTGTGAATGTGAGGGTGCGTGAAATAAACAGGACCACATGGAAGTCTGTTGGGTCAATGTTCAACTTTCAACCAAGCCCAGTTTGTTTTGTACTGAAATTATTCATAAATTTAGACACCTTAAAAAAAAAAAAAATGGAATTTTGTCCTCTTCTACAAGGCCACATATTCCAAAAAGGGTGCATTTCGTAAATATGACAAAGTATAGGGCCGATGGCTCTCCTGCACTTCCACTATTTTGGATTGAGTATAACTATTTCTAATGGTTCCTAGAGGAAGCATTGCTTAGATTCTTCTATTGGGTTTCATGATCTTGTATACTGGGATGTTTAGCTATCGGTGGGACTAACCTGACTAATTTTGTTATATGCTCACCTTTTTTTTGCATGTTCTGTCTTTCCTATGCAATTAACAACTTTTTCACTGATGAGATGGTGAGGGTGGGGTTCACAACAATGTTTTTATTCTCATTATACTGTTCTAAGTGACGATTGCACTTTACTGGTCATGGGTTTCTTTAATATTGTGCTGTATTTCACTGCCATACGGCAGGTATTGTTTTGCGTTTTAAATTTTTTTGTCTTCAATTTTTATTTTGTTTGTATTGTTACTTTTCATGTAATAATGAAAACCTTTATTAAAAAAGAATGTAACGGAAAAAAAAACAAAAATAGCCTGTGTGCATGAATTCATGAGATTAGGTGCTAGCCAAAAAAATGCTAGCTGCCTGGCTGCTCTACTGACTCTTCACTTCTTTACTTTCCGAGTCACTGATCTGAAACAAGTATGTAGACCAGGAAAGTCTGAGGTAAGTCAAAATTCCTTATCTGTAAATTAATTTGGGTTAGTGACTCAAAACATTGAAGGTAGAGGATCGGCATGACTCAAAATCTTGAAGGTAGAGGATCGGCATGCCATTCAGACAGCTGGCTATTCAGAATTCTGGAGAAGAGACGCCTGAGGGGGGACATGATAGCAATTTATAAATATCTCAATGGGGATCTCGGCATAGAAAAACAGCTATTCAGTCGAAGGGATTGCATGAGGACTCGAGGGCATACAATGCGATTAGAGGAGAAGCGTTTTAACCTCAGGCAACGTGGGGGGTTCTTTACTGTTAGGGCTACAAGATTGGGGAATTCTCTACCACAAGAGGTGGTTTCTGCGGGAAGTATGGTGGCTTTCAAAAGACTCTTAGACGTACATCTCAAGGATCAGAACATTCAGGGCTATGTGAGATGATTACAGCCACACACACCTACACAGGTTGAACTGGATGGACTATTGTCTTTATTCAACCTCACCTACTATGTAACTATGTAAGATAAAGATGCCAGCAATGGCATTTATATTGTTTTTCTCACGATAGATCAGTTGATCTGCAGTGCATTTTTAGGAGAACTTGTCCCAGGTTACCTTAAAAGACCTCCTCCACCACTAAGCAGTGGTATCTACTTTTGTTGTGCTTCTCTTCTGCTCTATTCCTCCAGATGAGCCCTTAAAAATAGCTGGTGCTTGAGGATATGAGGGACCATGTGGCCTTAACCTAATGTAGCACCCTCTAGTGTGCTAGAATAAATCGTCAGTGTTAAGTTAGAGTAGGAAAAATGTTCAGGCTTGGCTGGCAGCCAAACCTGTATTTTAATCTGGGTCGGGTGAGTAATCCAGGGAGGGCTGATATGACTCCTCAGGCAGCATCTCTGGTACCTCCCCCTACTTCTGGAACTTGGTGGAAACTTCCAGAAGAATAAGAGGGAGGTTAGGAGGAGCTGCCTGGAGTATTCATGAGGGCCCTGACCAATTCCCAACAGATGAGTTAGAATGGGGCAGGCCCCCTAAAATACTCTGGGCCAGTCCAGCTGGGCAGGAGAGTTCAGATGAAAGTTGGAGATGGAGTGCTAGGAGGCTGTCGGTGAACCCTAGGGTAACCCCCTAGTGTGTGTGTGGGGGGTGACCTCAGGTCTGGGAGCCTGGGAGCAGGAGGGATCCTCTACAACCCACAAGGGATTCTGTCCAGTGGCATGGGAACAGGTGTGAGGAAAGCAGGAGCCAGACAGGACGTCCAGATCTCCAGGGAGAAGACAGCCAGGTGGGCTGGTGAGTGTTATAGTCAGGGAGGACTGAGAGGCAGCCTGAGAGAACTGGATGAGAGCAGTCTGAGATGGATGCAGAGTCAGTCTGGGAGGACTGTGGAGGCTTAGCCAAGAGGGCTAGAGAATAGGGCAGCTGCAGCCAGGTGGGCTGACAGTGCCTGAAGAGGTGGTGCTGGGATCAGTAGCCACAGAAGGACAGCTGGACGCTAAGACTTTGATACACCCATGGCCCCTGCTTGTAAAGGGCATTTGCTTCTAATCCAACTGAGCCCTATATTCAGATCACCTAACAGTGTCCCAGCTGGTCCTGGGAGTTGTAGTGCTTCAAGCAAGTGTTGTGCTGGAGGAAGCTGAGGAGTGTGTAAATAGTCTGTACAGAAGAAGTTGTCCCTGAAAAGTTCTGCCAAATTCAAGTGGGCATCCCATAATACCCCTACCCCCATCCAAGTTCAATACCCTGAATAAAAACACAAAAAACAAAGCTGCAACGACTTTTTTTCTGACTCCAGAGGGCTGTGAAAAGTTCTGTGTGTCTGGCTGTGCAGGGTGGGGGATCCCTTATTCACCAGCAACTCCTGCGGGGGTAGCGCTACACTAATACTCCCAGAATGCAGTGCTCAAGCCTGAATGGTAAATAGCAAGGCGCAAACCCTGGCATATAATGTAGGGGAGGGAGTCATTAACCCACTGAAAGCTCTTACAGTGACCGATATACAAAGCTTACACAGAATTAGGCACCACAGCTCCAACAAAAATGGAGCCATAGGACAGCGTGGCAAAGACAATTATCTGTGATTGCAGAGAAGGTTTTAAAGAGAACCTGTCTGTAATGGACCCCGTACTCAAGAAGAATATGTCTTCCCTAGAAGCTTCCCTTGCCTGGTACCAGTACAATCCAAGATCCCTTAGCCCACGCAGTCACTTGTCGAGATATCAGTGTAGGGTGGTAAAAAGCATAAGACTGTTTATTCAAACACAGGCACAAAGAGATCTGCACTCTGGGACAATCCCATCCTCCCCTCTAGCAGTTAATCCACATACACGTATACATCCCATAATATGTTGATCCCAAGGCAGACAGAAACAATAGAACAATGGGATACAGGCACTTAACAATAACAAACCCCACCCACCTCAAACTATCTAGCAATGGTCTATGAGATAAACTTCTGCAAGCAGCCTGAAAAGGTCGAACCAATTTATCATAATATATTTCTCGAGGGATATTGTTCAGAAATATTATTGTCCCAAGTAAAAGAGACCCTTCATTCTTTCATGGACGGGCTGTCACTGTTTATTGTCCCCTTCCTTTTCTGAGTAAACATAGTGAGTGATGTGTACCGAACACTCCTGTTTTCATTCTTAACTAAAGCATTGTAAACTGGAAGCCACTCAGCATAACACTTCCCATTCGTTCCCAGTCCAGTGCAGCTGATGCTGCAGAGAAAGTGACTAGGAAATCTTTGTCCTTGGTCCCTTTCTCTGTCTCAAAAGTGAGACATCACTATTTCACCGAAGCCCCCCAAACAGTTCTGCTTAAAAGAAAAAAAAAAAGAAAAAAATAATATAAAATGAATATTGTAAAAAATAATAAGATTAAAAAATCGACTGACACCAATGTCTGCTATACTGACACCGTCCACTGCTCTGCTGCTATACACACATGTGTGTTTGTGCTCTGGGGTGCACACCCTAATGCAATAGGCTATGCTCATCAATGACTCTCCCCTTGTCCATTCACAGAATTATGTTCACAGAATGTAAGGTGTTCTTTGAATAAACAAAGGATGAGGAAAGGGAGGGTAATCAACAGTATTACTTTCCTCTATACAGGGCCGGGACAAGGGGTGGTCAGCAGTGTTGGTCATCTTACTTTAAAAAAGTAATTAGTTACAGTTACAAATTACTTCTCCCAAAAAGTAATTGAGTTACTGACTCAGTTACCACATTGAAAAAGTAATTAGTTACTCAGAAAAGTAACTACGACTTTTTTTACTATTCTATAATGCAATTACGTTCTAGAAGATCTTTAATAGTGGTGGCGGTGTGGCACACTGTGGGGGTCTGAGTCCTGAGTCCTCCTGACTGTGAGTAACTGTATTTTGTTTTTTGGTACCTGCTGCCTGGATGTAATGTTCTGGTACCTTTGGGTACCCTAATTACTCTTTCATAAGTGTATGCGCCCCACCATTCTCTTTTGGTAAGGTGCGCATACACCTTTAAGACTGATGCTGTCATCACTGAGCGCCGGACTGGATGGCTATTTAGATCGCCCGCTCTCACTCACATGTGTTCGTTCAAACTGCTTTGTGCCTTGATGCTAACCTGTCTTGAAGCTCTCATGCTTGCAAGCATACCTCGCTGTCGGAACCACGCTGCGCTGATCCCTGTATCCCGCTACCGGATCATCCGCTCTTGCCGAACCTCTCCTCTGCTACATTGCTATTAGTGATAAGTACCCCACAGGGGAAACCTCTATAACCTTTATACTAAAGCTTACACTATCTAGCTCTGCATACTAAGGACTATTACTACATCTGCATTATCTAAGATTGCTAGCTCTTGAGCCTACTACCACCTGTTCTTGCACTGGGTTGATCTCTCTTGTATGTCCACCTGCTACTCTGTCATCTGCTACCATACATGATTGCTAAACCTATCTGCATCCCATCTGCTACTATCTTACTTTCAAGAACATTTCCTTTCAAGTGTCTGTCATCTACCATCTCTACCCAACCTGTCTCTTCAGCCTATCATCACTGTGTTACTATATACATAAGTCACTCTAGGAAACATCTTATTGAGTGTGTGTATTTACTTGCTGAATTGAGATCCTCCACACATGATGAGTCATTGGGAGTTGGGATTGGTGTCTCAGCGTTTCTCTACATGACTACTGAAGTGGAATATTTCTGCAGCTGAAAATCCACATCATACGTAAAACGCAGGAGCGTTACACATGTCCCCTCTCAGGCGTCACTTCTCCATGGAGAATAAACCAAGCGCTTGTAAACGCTGTTCATAATTAAGGTCCTCCAATCCCCTAATTATTTTAGTTGCCCTTCTCTGGACTCTCTCCAGCTCCAACACATCCCTCCTGAGGACTGGCGACCAGAACTGGACAGAATACTCCAGATGCGGTCGGACCATGGTTTTATAAAGTGGTAGGATTATAGTTCTATCTCTAGAATACATCCCCTTCCTTATGCATGCCAATATTCTGCCGACTTTGGCAGCTACAGCTTGACATTGCATGCTATTGCTAAGTCTATCTTCTACTAAGACTCCCAGATCTTTCTCCATTTTTGATTCCCCCAGAGGTTCCCCCCTAAAGTGTATTGTGCTTTTATGTTTTTAGTCCCCAAGTGCAAAACCTTACACTTCTCCACATTAAACCTCATTTGCCATGTAGTTGCCCACTCTGTTATTTTGTTCAGGTCATTCTGTAAGATTTCTGCCTCGCTATGTGAAGTTATTGCCCTGCCAAATTTTGTGTCATCTGCAAAAACTAAGATCGAGCTACTGATCCCGTCCTCAATGCTATTTATGAATAAATTGAACAACATTGGTCCCAGGACTGAGACTTGGAGGACCCCACTTACCACCCCAGACCAGTCTGAGTATGCGTTATTTTTATTACCACCCTTTAGACATGCCCCTTTAACCAGTTCCGTATCCAAGAGCAAACCTTGTGGTCGATGCCTGCAGACTTTATTTTATATATTAAGTGTTTGTGGGGAACTATATCAAACGCCTTAGCAAAATCCAGGTACACCACATCCACTGGTCTCCTCCTATCTAGCTCACAGCTCACCTCCTCGTAGAATGTTAAGAGATTGGTTTAACAAGAACGCCCTTTTGTAAACCCGTGCTGATTACTGCTGATGATGTTGTTGTCTTTAGCAAACTCTTGGATATAGTCCCTTATCATCCTTTCTAGAAGTTTACATACTATTGACGTCAGGCTGACCGGCCTATAATTTCCCGGGATATGCCTCTGCCCTTTTTTGAATATCGGTATCACGTTAGCTTTCCTCCAATCACCTGGTACAGTTCCTGTCATAATACCATCAGCAAAGATAAAATCGAGCTCCACGGTGCCGGGCAGTAAGCACAGGGCCCTCAGGCCACTCTCATAAAGTGTGTTTCTGATTGTTTGGTCAGAGACAGTGCTCATTCTGTTCCTCCTTGCACTAAGAAGCAGATACCAGTCCTGCTGATGGGTTAAGGACCTTCTACGGTCCTGTCCAGCTCTCCTACAGTATCTGCCTGTCTCCTGCAATCTCCTCCAGGCTCGAGACTGTGTTGGAAGACACAGCAAACCTTCTAGCGATGGCACGTATTGATGTACCATCCTGGAGGAGTTGGACTGCCTTTGCAACCTCTATAGGCTCCAGGTATCGCCTCATGCTACCAGTAGCGACACTGACCCTAACCAAATGCAAAACTAGTGAAAAACAGTCAGAAAAGATGAGCAGAGAAAAATATTTCAGTAGCCTCCACCTGTAAAACCATTCTGTTTTGGAGGTCGTCTCAGTTTTGCCCATCTAGCGCCCCTGTTGTTAATTTTATTAACACCAAAGTAGCTGAAACTGATTAACAACCCCCTCTGCTACTTAACTGACCAGATCAATATCCCAGGAGTTTAATTGACTTGATGCCATACTCTGATTAAAAAGTGTTCCTTTATCTGTATATTTCCCCTGCTGAAGCAAATTAGACCATGCTTCATATAGGGGTGTTTGCCTTCCTCTAGATCAGCTGGTTGGTTGAACTAGAGGGACTTGTGACCAACTTTGTCACCATGGGTAATTCCCAGGAGTTGTTGCCAGCCCTGCAGACAGACCTTCACTTTCAGTTTCTGGAAGGAGATTATACCAGCTGTTAAAACACATTTCTGTGATAGATTCCCATGGCTACAGTGTTAGATACAGCTAAACCCAAGAAGTATATGGATCTGAAGGAGTCTATTTGTGTTGTTTATTTGTTTTACCTTTCGATATACATGACAAATATCAATATGGATGGAAATGGTGACAATGAGTTGATTTTTTGGATCTTCGTGTATTTTCAGCTTTTATATCTCTGGAATGAGGTCTATACAAAGGAATTCTGAATCAGGAACAACCAGGCAAAGGTAAGACCTTCTTGGAAAAGGGCAAGTTTCAGGCTGCCTTGGTGGGGTGGGGGATTCTAGGACAATATCCCCCCAGACAATATCCCCCGGACATTATCCCCCCAGACAATATGCCCCGGGAAACATCCCCCTTGGACATAATCCCCCCGGGCAATATCCCCCCGGACATTATCCCCCAGGACAATATCCCCCGGGAAACATCCCCCTGGACATAATCCCCCCCTGGACAATATCCCCCCTGACATTATCCCCCGGGAAATATCCCCCCGGACAATATCCCCCGGACACTATCCCCCTGGACAATATCCCCCGGGAAACATCCCCCTGGACATAATCCCCCCCTGGACAATATCCCCCGGGAAACATCCCCCCTGGACATAATGCCCCCCGGACAATATCCCCCCGGACATTATCCCCCGGACATTATCCCCCCGGACAATATGCCCCGGGAAACATCCCCCCTGGACATAATCCCCCCCGGGCAATATCCCCTGGGACAATATCCCCCCGGAAAACATCCCCCCTGGACAACATCCCCCTGGACAATATCCTCCCTGGACAATATCCCCCCTCTAACCCTAACCCTATGTCCAGGGGGATGTTTTCCGGGGGGATATTATCCCAGGGGGATGTTGTCCCGGGGGGATTATGTCCAGGGGGATGTTTTCCGGGGGGATATTGTCCTGATACTGGGGTGGGGTGGGGTTATCTTTTTAAAAGGCTCCAATGTTGGAATTATTATTGCTGAAAGTTCCACTACACATCGCAGGAATCCTCAAACTATGGCCCTCCAGCTGTTGTGGAACTATACATCCCATGAGGTATTGTAAAACTCTGACATTCACAGACATGACTAGGCATGATGGGAATTGTAGTTCCTGAACATCTGGTGGGCCATAGTTTGAAGACCCCCTGAGATAGAGAGTTGTAACTGAATGTCCTAGTGCCCTATGATTGGGCTTTTACCATAGACCACTTGCCGCCCGCTCGCCGCATATATACTGTGGCAGGCTGGCTTGGCCACACGAATCTGGGGGTGCGCTCTTGCCCCCACTAGGCAGCGGGGATGGTGATCCACAGGACCGGCGGCACCAATTGCCACCTTTCACCCGCGATCACTCCCCGCTGAAAGAGAAGGACGGGCAGCTGTTGTAAACACATCTGACCGTTCTTCTCCCTGAAATGATCACAGAGTGCCTGGGATCCTTCTATATAGGTTTACAGGTCTCTATGATCATTTCACAAGTCTCTCCTCCTACAGTTAGAAAACACTCCCCTAGGCTCACAATTAACCCTTTGATCACCCCTAGATTAACCCCTTCCCTGCCAGTGTCATTAATACAGTAACAGTGCATATTTTTAGCACTGATTACCAGAGATGGGGGACTTGAGTCACATGACTTGACTTAAGTCAGACTTAAGTCACCAGTTTGAGGACTTGAGACTTGGTTGACTAAAATTAATAAAAGACTTGACTTTGACTTGTTATTCATGACTTGAGACTTGACTTTGACTTGAGACATAGGACTCGAAATTACTTTACTTTTTTTAAGTTATTAAATATTTGCATTTTCTCAAGATGTGTTAAAGCAAAATGAATGTGCCTGTTATGTTTCTGACACCACAGTCACTTAAAACACCTCAGTGTTTTCTGATTTTTAGGACACTGGCTGTTTAACAATGGAAATACTTAACATGTTTTTAGTGACTGTGGTGTTGAAACACGACCGGACGAAGGATTTTGAGCTGTTTGGGCATTCAAAGTGTTTCTTTAATATGCCAAGAAAAATGTTGAAAATAAAACAAAACCTTTCCTGACCACTGCCTTTTAACTGATTTAAAGGTGAAAATTGGGGTAGATCAGTATTTTGACTTGATTTGTGACCTGACCAAAATAAATGACTTGACTTGACTTGCTTGACTTCTAGCAGGGACTTGACTTGACTTGCTTGCTTTTCGCCACAGTAACTTGGGACTTGCTTGAGACTTGAAGGTTAATACGAGACTTGCTTGTGACTTGCACATGTGTGACTTAAGGCCCGTACACACGTGCAGATTGTCGGCCGAAAAGATTCGGCCGACGACCGATCGGCCGATTTTCGGCTTGTTAGTATGATACTTCCGACAGCCGACAGTGCACTTTCGGCCGAACAGAATCTGTCGTGCTAGCATTAAAATTTTTGTATGCCGACACCAGAATGGCCGATTGTTCGCCAGTCAGTACAGATTTCGGCCGACAGACAGCAGATTTGCAAGACTGGGCATGCTCAGAAAAGAAAAAACACAGGGAAAGTTAACCATCACATGACATCACTTCTGCAGTCGGTTGTTGTTGGTGGACAAAATTCATGTGCAGTCTTTTTCACTTTTCAGCGGACAAAAGACGGGGACAAAAGACGGCCGATCGTTCGGCCGACGATCGGTACGTGTGTACGGGGCTTTACTCCCATGTCTGCTGATTACTGTAGTAATGTCACTGGTCCCCCCCAAAAAGGTAAAAAATGTCAGTGAGGGGTCCGATCTGTCCGCTGCAATGTTGCAGTCCCGCTAAAAATGGCAGATCGCCGCCACAGTAAGAAAACATTCCCCCTAGGCTCACAATTAACTTTTTGTTCACCCCTAGGTTAACCCCATCTCTGCCAGTGTCATTATTAGAGTAACAGTGCATATTTTTAGCACCGATTACTGTAGTAATGTCACTGGTCCCCCCAAAAGTGTAAAAAATGTCAGTTACGGGCCCGATCTGTCCGCCGCAATGTTGCAGTCCCACTAAAAATCGCAGATCGCCATTACTAGTAAAAAAAATAAATAAATAAAAATGACATCAATTGTACCCCTAGTTTGTAGATGCGATAACTTTTGCGCAAACCAATCAAAATACGCTTAGAGCAATTCGCAAATCGCTGCCATTAATCTATCCCGTAGTTTGCAAACGCTATAACTTTTGCGCAAACCAATTAAAATACACTTTTTTGGGATTTTTTTTTTTTACCAAAAATATGTAGCAGAATACAAATTGGCCTAAAAGGATAAAAAAATCGTTTTTTTACATTTTTTTTTTTTTAGGAATGTTATATAATAGAAAGTGAAAAATATAGTTTTTTTTTTTTTTTTTTTTCAGAATTGTCGCTCTTTTTTTGTTTACAGTGCAAAAAAATAAAAATCGCAGAGGTGATCAAATACCACCAAAAAAAGCTGTATTTGTGGAAAAAAAAATAAAATCAATTGTATTTGGGTAAAGCATCACACGCAGTGCCGAATTGCAAAAAATGGTCTTTTCATTAAGGGGGCAAATCCTTCTGGTCCAGAACTGGTTAATAACCTTAATAATAACCCCTTTACCATTGATGGCAAGCAGTATATATTGCAATGATGAGATCACTTTAATGAAAAATTAGCAAATGTTATTGTCTCAGAGTTGGGGGTCCGATCTATCCACCGCAATGTCGCAGTCCAGCGGGTACAGCGTCGCACGACCGCGCAATTGTCCGTTAATTTGCCGAATTGCAAAAAAATGGCCTGCTTATTAACCACTTGCCAACCAGTCACATTGACTGTACTGCGGCAAAGTGGTTCGTTATCATCCAGTGACGTAGACCTACGTCGCTGGGCTCCTCCCCCTGTAGGCGGGCTCCCGCTGTTTTCAGTCACAGCGGGAGTCGGGCCAGTGGAGGAGCGGCGGCGATCGCCGCTGGTCTTCCCCGATCGTCGGGGAATCGAGTGTGGAGATCCGCCCGCTTGTGTAAACAGAGCGGGCGGATCTCCTCAGTGACAAGGAGTGACAGATTGCAGTGTTCAGCATAGCTGAACCTGCGATCTGTCCCCGTGTCACTCAGTCACCTCCCCCCACACACGTCAGTAAGCACCAGGCATACATTAACCCCTCCCTCTCCAATAAAATTAACCCCTTCCCTGCCAGTGTCATTTTTACAGTAACAGTGCACATATTTAGCACTGATTACTGTAGTAATGTCAATGGTACCCCCAAAAGTGTCAAAAATGTCAGTCAAGGGTCCCATCTGTCCGCTGCAATGTCGCAGTCCCGCAAAAAAATCGCAGATCGCCGCCATTACGCGTTAAAAAAAACACCAAAAATGACAGAAATCTTTCCCTTAGTTAGTAAACGCAATAACTTTTGCGCAAACCAATCAAAATACGCTTATTGCGATTTTTTTACCAAACATACGTAGCAGAAAACAAATTGGCCAAAAATGTAAAACAATTTTGATTTTTACATTTTTTTGGGGGGAATTTCATATAAAAAAATGTTAAAAATATTGTTATTTTTTCAAAATAAACTCTCTTTTTTTGTTTATAGCGCAAAAAGTAAAAATCGCACAGGTGACCAAATACCACCAAAAGAAAGCTCTGTTTGTGGGAAAAAAAGGACGTAAATTTCGTTTGGGTACAGGGTCGCACGACCGCGCAATTGTCAGTTAAAGTCACACAGCGCCGAATCGCAAAAAGTGGCCTGGACGTAAGACAGCAAAATCCTCCGGTGGTAAAGTGGTTAAGGGGGCAAATCCTTCTGGTTCAGAACTGGTTAATAACCTTAAAAAAAAAAACCTTTACCCTTGATGGCAAGCAGTATGTATTGCAATGATGAGATCACTTTAATTAAAAATTAGCAAATGTTATCGTCTCAGAGTATAGATTTACACTGATAATCCTTTTGTGACAAATAAATGTAAAATAATGAAATAATGAGTGTAACAAATAATGCATATGGGGGCGATTTTACCAAAACAGGTGCACACAGAATCCGGTGCAGCTGTGCATAGTAACCAATCAACCTCAGCTTGTTCAATTAAAGTAGAACTATGTGCCACACTTTTTTTTCTCTTTCCATTTTGGATAGTGAGGGAAAATCCCTGCAAATTAGGAGAAATCCTTGGGGACCCCCCAGGTCACCAGAACTTGTGTCCCCAATTGAACATTTTTCTAAAAGGCTCTAATCTAATGCTTGAATTATTATTGATGAAAGTTCCACTACACATGCCCATAGATGTTTAATGAGATAGAGGGTTGTAACTGAATGTCCTAGTGCCCTATTATTAGGCTTTTACCATTAATAACCTTAATATTAAGCCCCTCTACCATTGATGGCAAGCAGTATGTATTGCAATGAGGAGATAACCTTAATGAAAAATTAACAAATGTTACTATCTCAGAGTATAGATTTACACTGATAATCCTCTTGTGACAAATAAATGTAAAAACAATGAAATATTAAATATAACAAATAATGCATATAGGGAGAGATTTACTAAAACTGGCAGACACGGAATCTGGTGCATCTGTGCATGCATAGTAACCAACCACCGTGCCTCAATCATGCCCATCCATGCCTTGTTCATGCCCATCCGTGCCACATCAGTGCTCATTCGTGCTACATCCATGCCACATTAGTGCTTATCTGTGCCACACCAATGGCACATCAGTGCTCATCCGTGCTACATCCATGCCACGTCAGTGCTCATCCGTGCCACATCAGTGCTCATCCGTGCCTCATCCATGCCACGTCAGTGCTCATCCGTGCCACATCAGTGCTCATCCGTGCCTCATCCATGCCACATCAGTGCTCTTCTGTGCCACATCAGTGCTCATCTGTTCCACATCAGTGCTCATCCATGCCACATCAATGCCACATCAGTGCTCATCCGTGCTACATCCATGCCACATCAGTGCTCATCCTTGCCACATCAGTGCTGATCCGTGCCACATCAGTGCTGATCCGTGCTACATCCATGCCACATCAGTGCTCATCTGTGCCACATCAATGCCACATCAGTGCTCATCAGTGCCACATCAATGCTCATCCATGCCACATAAGTGCTCATCCGTGCCACATCAATGCTACATCAGTGCTCACCTGTGCCACATCAATGCCACATCAGTGCTCATTCGTGCTACATTCATACCACATCAGTGCTCATCTGTGCCACATCAATGCCACATCAGTGCTCATCCGTGCCACATCAATGCCACATCAGTGCTCATCCGTGCCACATCAATGCTCATCTGTGCCACATCAATGCCACATCTGTGCCAAATTCATGCCACATCAGTGCCAAATCCATGCCACATCAGTGCTCATCCATGCCACATCAATGGCACATCAGTGCTCATCCATGCTACATCCATGCCACATCAGTGCTCATCCATGCTACATCCATGCCACATCAGTGCTCATCCGTGCTACATCCATGCCACATCAATGCCACATTAGTGCTCATCCATGCCACATCAATGCCACATCAGTGCCACGTCAGTGCTCATCCATGCCATATCAATGGCACATCAGTGCTCTTCCGTGCCACATCCATGCCACATCAGGGCTCATCCATGCTACATCCATGCCACATCAGTGCTCATCCGTGCTACATCCATGCCACATCAATGCCACATTAGTGCTCATCCATGCCACATCAATGCCACATCAGTGCCACGTCAGTGCTCATCCATGCCATATCAATGGCACATCAGTGCTCTTCCGTGCCACATCCATGCCACATCAGGGCTCATCCATGCCACATCCATGCCACATCAGTGCTCATCCATGCCACATCAATGGCACATCAGATCAGTGCTCATCAGTGCTCATCCATGCCACGTCAGTGCTCATCCACCTGTACCGCTGCACCGCCCTGGCTGGTCTAGCTCTCCTCAGAAGCTTGGCAGAGAGGATCCTGTGTGAGTTTTTTTACCCATTCAAGTTTCATAACACAGGTCTGGGGATTTATGCAGCACTCATCACTGTTTGTAACTTATGGATGCAAGCTATATTCATGGATTTGTCCTTAACTACTTCAGCCCCGAAAGGTTTTACCCCCTTAATGACCAGGCCATTTTTTTTGATTCGGCACTGCTTTATTTTTAACGGAAGATTGCGTGGTGGTGCCACGCTGTACCCAAATACAATTGATGTCCTTTTTTTCCCCACAAACAGAGCTTTCTTTTGGTGGTATTTGATCACCTGTGCAGTTTTTAGATTTTGCGCTATAAGCGAAAAAAGAGCAACAATTTTGAAAAAAACGCCATATTTTTTTTTTCTGCTATAAACATTCCCAATAAAAAATCTTTAAAAATTATTTTTTTTATCAGTTTAGGCCAATTAGTATTCTGCTACATATTTTTGGTAAAAATAAAAAAATCCCAAAAAGCGTATTTTAATTGGTTTGTGCAAAAGTTATAGCGTTTACAAACTACGGGATAGATTTTTGGACTTTTTATTTATTTATTTATTTTTATTAGTAATGGCGACGATCTGCGATTTTTAGCGGGACTGCGACATTGCGACAGATCGGACCCCTAACTGACATTTTTGACACTTTTGGGGGGACCAGTGACATTACTACAGTAATCAGTGCTAAAAATATGCACTGCTACTGATATAATGACACTGGCAGGGAAGGGGTTAACCCAGGGGCGATCAAAGGGTTAAGTGTGAGCCTAGGGGGTGTTTTCTAACTGTGGGGGGATGGGCTTGTAAAATCTAAGCAGAGACCTGTGTTTCTAAATAAGAGGAACATAGGAGCTCTGCATTGATTCCAGAGAGGACAACGGTCTGCTGTGTTTACAACAGCAGACCGCCGTTCTCTCGTCGGGGAGCGATCGCGGTTGCCCGGCGGCAATCGCGGCCGCCGGCCCTGTGGATCGGCTTCCCCACTGGCGAGTGGGGGCGCGCCCCTAGGATTTCTCCCGTGGACCGCTGTACAGGTACGCGATTCGAAGGAACCTGCCGACCTGCCGCCGGCGGTTGGTTGGCAAGTGGTTAAGGTAGATCAATGCAGAATAGCAAAAAATGCCCTGGAGGGGGTAAAACCTTTCGGAGGTCAGGTAGATAACACAGAATTCCCTTCATATGACCTACTTCTGAGCAAATCACTAAATATAAGTACAGACCTCAGACAGAGCATTCACTTAATGCTAAACTACTGTGTATACGTATGGGGCCATGGAGATGAATGGAATAGTGGTCTCTCTATGGTAGTCCTTAACCACTTGCCGACCGCCGCACGACTATTTACGTCGGCGGTCAGCCACTCACAGGCAGAGCGACATAGGGCTACGTCGCTAGCCTGTGAGGGTCTAGGGAGCGAGCGCGCGCCGCCGGAGGCATGCTTCCGCGCAGTCACGGACCCCCCCGCGCGTGTGACTGGCGGACCCGATGTCCGCCGGTCACTCGCGATCGTTGGATGGAGAGGGAGAAAGGCAGGCGGCTGATGTAAACAAAGCCGCCTGTCATTCTCCCCTGTGTAGGAATGGTGATCATACGGTTCTACTATGTAGGACTGTTGATCACTGTTCCTACAACTCAAGCCACAGCCAATCACAGTTAGAATCACGCCCCTAGGGACACACTTAACCCCTCCCTCTCAAAAAAGTTAACCCCTTCACTGCCAGTGTAATTTTACAGTAACAGTGCATATTTATAGCACTGATTACTGTAGTAATGTCACTGGTAACCCCAAAAGTGTCAAAAATGTCAGTCAAGGGTCCGATCTGTCCGCCGCAATGTCGCAGTACCGCAAAAAAAATCGCAGATCGCCGCCATTACGCGTTAATAAAAAAAAACAACAAAAATGACAAAAATCTTTCCCTTTGTTAGTAAACGCGATAACTTTTGCGCAAACCAATCAAAATACGCTTTTTGCAATTTTTTTTACCAAACATATGTAGCATAAAACAAATTGGCCGAAAATGTTAAAACATTTAGATTTTTACATTTTTTTGGGGGAGGAATTTCATATAAAAAAATGTGAAAAATATTGTTATTTTTGCAAAATTGTCGCTCTTTTTTTGTTTATAGCGCATGATCAAAAAATCGCACAGGTGATCAAATACCACCAAAAGAAAGCTCTGTTTGTGGGAAAAAAAGGACGTCAAATTCGTTTACGTACAGCGTCGCACGACCGCGCAATTGTCCGTTAAAGTCATGCAGTGCCGAATTGCAAAATAGGCCCTGGTCAGGAAGGGGGTAAAATCTTCCAGGGCTTAAGTGGATAAGATTAAGGAAATTGAGGAAATACCAGCCATAGTAATTTATTGAAACATTTTTGCTTTCAGGTGTGTATTTGCTGTATAGATTGATTGCTAAGAATCTGGAAGACTTTTGTATCCCCTTCACCTGCTGGATTATGGAAACGTTATAGCAGAATTAAGATGACATATGCTCAACGACAATGAACATCTGACATCATGGCTTTAAAAATGTGGAGAACAAGACTGGACCTTCACCTTGAGCCAGGAGGCTGTTGAAAGATTTTTACGCACTGGAAATGGGAAACACACTTTTTTTTTAACAGTTGCTGATGAACACAACCAAAAAATGGAATATCCTAAAAAGACCACGGAGGCCCCTTTTCACATGAACTGTGTTTTTTAGGTGGACCCAATCAGAACCTCCATGTACATCCAATCCGATCCACCACCAAGAGATGGATGGGGATCCATTCCCTTTCTGCCCATCGGATCGGATGGAAGTCGGGCGTCTGTCCATTTACATCCATCCGCCCATAGTGGAGAGCGGTCTGTGCCCCCTCTGCATAAGCGAAGCAGACACGGACCTGTCATCCACCTGCTCAGCAGGGATCAGCTGACCAATCTCCTCCTGAGCGAGCAGATCGCAGCTGCAGTCTGTCCCGTGTGAAAGGGGTCTAAAATGTAGCTTCCCCTCCACACATTCCTCCAGAGGTGCATCCATTCTGATCAACAGAAATTTGCCTTTTGAGTGTATACATGTTTTTACTGATTTCAAAGGCCATTATTTAATTGTGTTCCTCACAACAAATAAACCTTTATCGTAGCAATTTACCAGCCCTACACCTAGATAGGCAGCGGAACCGCGAATCACACTGTGCTTGTGGACTTCCGTCAGTATACCGCTTCCTCAAATCTGGAACATAGATATCAAATATTCTAGCCGCCCCCCATAAAAAGCTAGCCGACAACTTAGCTTGTACAAGTTAACCACTTAAGCCCCAGCCCTATTTCTGACACTTTTTGTTCACAAGTTAAAATCTGTTTTTTTTCCTAGAAAACTACTTAAAACCCCCAAACATTATATATATTTTTTTAGCAAAGACTTTGGAGAATAAAATTTCGGTCATTGCAATATTTTTTGTCACGCGGTATTTGCGCAGCGGTCTTTAAAACGCCATTTCTTTGGAAAAATTACGAAAAATCACATTTCCCTGCATTTAAAAAATACTAAACAGTAAAGTTAGCCCATTTTTTTTGTATATTGTGAAAGATGATGTCACGCCGAGTAAATAGATACTCAACATGCTACGGTTTAAAATTGCGCACACCCGTGGAATGGCGACAAACTACGGTCAATAGAAATCTCAATAGGCGATGCTTTAAATTTTTTTAACGGTTACCAGTTTATAGTTAGAGTGTAGCTCTTTTTTTTTAATTATTGCCCACGCTCCGACGATCGCGGCGATACCTCTCATGTGTGGTTTGAACAGTGATTTAATTCGCAGCTCGACTTCTGTATACGTTTTTTTTTCGCGCGCCAGCTAACGGTGACGGGGGCTGCTAAATTTTTTTTTTCCTATTTATTTTAATTTTTTTTTAACTTTATTACAGGTTTTTTTTAAAAAAAAAAAAAATCTGATCACTTTTATTGCTGTCACAAGCAATGTAAACATCCCTTGTGACACCAATATGTAGTGACAGGTACTCTTTATGGAGGGATCGACCCTAGACCCCTCCACTACACTTTCATGTATGCAAAACTCCGAAAATGGCGTTTTTGCATACAGACATTTTTTATATCTGCCGCCTTTTGCAGCAGAGTAACCCGGAAGTGACGTCATGGACGCCGCCTCCGGGTTATGTCATCAGAGACCCGATCAAAGCCGCATCCGGCTTAGATCGGGACTCCATCCAGCCGGCGACTATGGTCTCAGCTGCCTTGAGATCATTGACAAGATGCCCCCATATAGTTCTGGGCTGATTCCTCACCATTCTCATGATCATTGAAACTCCACAAGGTGAGATCTTGCATGGAGCCCCAGACCGAGGGAGATTGACAGTTATTATGTGTTTCTTCCATTTGCGAATAATCCCACCAACTGTTGTCACATTCTCACCAAGCTGCTTGGCGATGGTCTTGTAGCCCATTCCAGCCTTGTGAGGTCTACAATCTTGTCTTGGACATCCTTGGACAGCTCTTTGGTCTTGGCAATGGTGGAGACATTGGAATCTGATTGATTGCTTCTGTCGATAGGTGTCTTTTATACAGGTAACAAGCTGAGATTAGGAGCACAATGACTTTATATTAGCTGGTCATGCATGTTTCAAAACTTTATGAGCCATGGTTAACAAAAGTTCCAACCCCTGTATAAGTTTCCAACCAACCAACCAACTTTGTACTAGTGCAAATGTTTTAATAATGCATAATTTTTTCCCTTTTTGGGGAAGCAGGCAGAGACCACTGTGTGAATGTGAGGGTGCGTGAAATAAACAGGACCACATGGAAGTCTGTTGGGTCAATGTTCAACTTTCAACCAAGCCCAGTTTGTTTTGTACTGAAATTATTCATAAATTTAGACACCTTAAAAAAAAAAAAATGGAATTTTGTCCTCTTCTACAAGGCCACATATTCCAAAAAGGGTGCATTTCGTAAATATGACAAAGTATAGGGCCGATGGCTCTCCTGCACTTCCACTATTTTGGATTGAGTATAACTATTTCTAATGGTTCCTAGAGGAAGCATTGCTTAGATTCTTCTATTGGGTTTCATGATCTTGTATACTGGGATGTTTAGCTATCGGTGGGACTAACCTGACTTATTTTGTTATATGCTCACCTTTTTTTTGCATGTTCTGTCTTTCCTATGCAATTAACAACTTTTTCACTGATGAGATGGTGAGGGTGGGGTTCACAACAATGTTTTTATTCTCATTATACTGTTCTAAGTGACGATTGCACTTTACTGGTCATGGGTTTCTTTAATATTGTGCTGTATTTCACTGCCATACGGCAGGTATTGTTTTGCGTTTTAAATTTTTTTGTCTTCAATTTTTATTTTGTTTGTATTGTTACTTTTCATGTAATAATGAAAACCTTTATTAAAAAAGAATGTAACGGAAAAAAAAACAAAAATAGCCTGTGTGCATGAATTCATGAGATTAGGTGCTAGCCAAAAAAATGCTAGCTGCCTGGCTGCTCTACTGACTTTTCACTTCTTTACTTTCCGAGTCACTGATCTGAAACAAGTATGTAGACCAGGAAAGTCTGAGGTAAGTCCAAATTCCTTATCTGTAAATTAATTTGGGTTAGTGACTCAAAACATTGAAGGTAGAGGATCCGCATGACTCAAAATCTTGAAGGTAGAGGATCGGCATGCCATTCAGACAGCTGGCTATTCAGAATTCTGGAGAAGAGACGCCTGAGGGGGGACATGATAGCAATTTATAAATATCTCAATGGGGATCTCGGCATAGAAAAACAGCTATTCAGTCGAAGGGATTGCATGAGGACTCGAGGGCATACAATGCGATTAGAGGAGAAGCGTTTTAACCTCAGGCAACGTGGGGGGTTCTTTACTGTTAGGGCTACAAGATTGTGGGATTCTCTACCACAAGAGGTGGTTTCTGCGGGAAGTATGGTGGCTTTCAAAAGACTCTTAGACGTACATCTCAAGGATCAGAACATTCAGGGCTATGTGAGATGATTACAGCCACACGCACCTACACAGGTTGAACTGGATGGACTATTGTCTTTATTCAACCTCACCTACTATGTAACTATGTAAGATAAAGATGCCAGCAATGGCATTTATATTGTTTTTCTCACGATAGATCAGTTGATCTGCAGTGCATTTTTAGGAGAACTTGTCCCAGGTTACCTTAAAAGACCTCCTCCACCACTAAGCAGTGGTATCTACTTTTGTTGTGCTTCTCTTCTGCTCTATTCCTCCAGATGAGCCCTTAAAAATAGCTGGTGCTTGAGGATATGAGGGACCATGTGGCCTTAACCTAATGTAGCACCCTCTAGTGTGCTAGAATAAGTCGTCAGTGTTAAGTTAGAGTAGGAAAAATGTTCAGGCTTGGCTGGCAGCCAAACCTGTATTTTAATCTGGGTCGGGTGAGTAATCCAGGGAGGGCTGATATGACTCCTCAGGCAGCATCTCTGGTACCTCCCCCTACTTCTGGAACTTGGTGGAAACTTCCAGAAGAATAAGAGGGAGGTTAGGAAGAGCTGCCTGGAGTATTCATGAGGGCCCTGACCAATTCCCAACAGATGAGTTAGAATGGGGCAGGCCCCCTAAAATACTCTGGGCCAGTCCAGCTGGGCAGGAGAGTTCAGATGAAAGTTGGAGATGGAGTGCTAGGAGGCTGTCGGTGAACCCTAGGGTAACCCCCTAGTGTGTGTGTGTGTGGGGGGGGTGACCTCAGGTCTGGGAGCCTGGGAGCAGGAGGGATCCTCTACAACCCACAAGGGATTCTGTCCAGTGGCATGGGAACAGGTGTGAGGAAAGCAGGAGCCAGACAGGACGTCCAGATCTCCAGGGAGAAGACAGCCAGGTGGGCTGGTGAGTGTTATAGTCAGGGAGGACTGAGAGGCAGCCTGAGAGAACTGGATGAGAGCAGTCTGAGATGGATGCAGAGTCAGTCTGGGAGGACTGTGGAGGCTTAGCCAAGAGGGCTAGAGAATAGGGCAGCTGCAGCCAGGTGGGCTGACAGTGCCTGAAGAGGTGGTGCTGGGATCAGTAGCCACAGAAGGACAGCTGGACGCTAAGACTTTGATACACCCATGGCCCCTGCTTGTAAAGGGAATTTGCTTCTAATCCAACTGAGCCCTATATTCAGATCACCTAACAGTGTCCCAGCTGGTCCTGGGAGTTGTAGTGCTTCAAGCAAGTGTTGGGCTGGAGGAAGCTGAGGAGTGTGTAAATAGTCTGTACAGAAGAAGTTGTCCCTGAAAAGTTCTGCCAAATTCAAGTGGGCATCCCATAATACCCCTACCCCCATCCAAGTTCAATACCCCGAATAAAAACACAAAAAACAAAGCTGCAACGACTTTTTTTCTGACTCCAGAGGGCTGTGAAAAGTTCTGTGTGTCTGGCTGTGCAGGGTGGGGGATCCCTTATTCACCAGCAACTCCTGCGGGGGTAGCGCTACACTAATACTCCCAGAATGCAGTGCTCAAGCCTGAATGGTAAATAGCAAGGCGCAAACCCTGGCATATAATGTAGGGGAGGGAGTCATTAACCCACTGAAAGCTCTTACAGTGACCGATATACAAAGCTTACACAGAATTAGGCACCACAGCTCCAACAAAAATGGAGCCATAGGACAGCGTGGCAAAGACAATTATCTGTGATTGCAGAGAAGGTTTTAAAGAGAACCTGTCTGTAATGGACCCCGTACTCAAGAAGAATATGTCTTCCGTAGAAGCTTCCCTTGCCTGGTACCAGTACAATCCAAGATCCCTTAGCCCACGCAGTCACTTGTCGAGATATCAGTGTAGGGTGGTAAAAAGCATAAGACTGTTTATTCAAACACAGGCACAAAGAGATCTGCACTCTGGGACAATCCCATCCTCCCCTCTAGCAGCTAATCCACATACACGTATACATCCCATAATATGTTGATCCCAAGGCAGACAGAAACAATAGAACAATGGGATACAGGCACTTAACAATAACAAACCCCACCCACCTCAAACTATCTAGCAATGGTCTATGAGATAAACTTCTGCAAGCAGCCTGAAAAGGTCGAACCAATTTATCATAATATATTTCTCGAGGGATATTGTTCAGAAATATTATTGTCCCAAGTAAAAGAGACCCTTCATTCTTTCATGGACGGGCTGTCACTGTTTATTGTCCCCTTCCTTTTCTGAGTAAACATAGTGAGTGATGTGTACCGAACACTCCTGTGTTCATTCTTAACTAAAGCATTGTAAACTGGAAGCCACTCAGCATAACACTTCCCATTCGTTCCCAGTCCAGTGCAGCTGATGCTGCAGAGAAAGTGACTAGGAAATCTTTGTCCTTGGTCCCTTTCTCTGTCTCAAAAGTGAGACATCACTATTTCACCGAAGCCCCCCAAACAGTTCTGCTTAAAAGGAAAAAAAAAAAGAAAAAAATAATATAAAATGAATATTGTAAAAAATAATAAGATTAAAAAATCGACTGACACCAATGTCTGCTGTACTGACACCGTCCACTGCTCTGCTGCTATATACACATGTGTGTTTGTGCTCTGGGGTGCACACCCTAATGCAATAGGCTATGCTCATCAATGACTCTCCCCTTGTCCATTCACAGAATTATGTTCACAGAATGTAAGGTGTTCTTTGAATAAACAAAGGATGAGGAAAGGGAGGGTAATCAACAGTATTACTTTCCTCTATACAGGGCCGGGACAAGGGGTGGTCAGCAGTGTTGGTCATCTTACTTTAAAAAAGTAATTAGTTACAGTTACAAATTACTTCTCCCAAAAAGTAATTGAGTTACTGACTCAGTTACCACATTGAAAAAGTAATTAGTTACTCAGAAAAGTAACTACAACTTTTTTTTACTATTCTATAATGCAATTACGTTCTAGAAGATCTTTAATAGTGGTGGCGGTGTGGCACACTGTGGGGGTCTGAGTCCTCCTGACTGTGAGTAACTGTATTTTGTTTTTTGGTACCTGCTGCCTGGATGTAATGTTCTGGTACCTTTGGGTACCCTAATTACTCTTTCATAAGTGTATGCGCCCCACCATTCTCTTTTGGTAAGGTGCGCATACACCTTTAAGACTGATGCTGTCATCACTGAGAGCCGGACTGGATGGCTATTTAGATCGCCGGCTCTCACTCACATGTGTTCGTTCAAACTGCTTTGTGCCTTGATGCTAACCTGTCTTGAAGCTCTCATGCTTGCAAGCATACCTCGCTGTCGGAACCACGCTGCGCTGATCCCTGTATCCCGCTACCGGATCATCCGCTCTTGCCGAACCTCTCCTCTGCTACATTGCTATTAGTGATAAGTACCCCACAGGGGAAACCTCTATAACCTTTATACTAAAGCTTACACTATCTAGATCTGCATACTAAGGACTATTACTACATCTGCATTATCTAAGATTGCTAGCTCTTGAGCTTACTACCACCTGTTCTTGCACTGGGTTGATCTCTCTTGTATGTCCACCTGCTACTCTGTCATCTGCTACCATACATGATTGCTAAACCTATCTGCATCCCATCTGCTACTATCTTACTTTCAAGAACATTTCCTTTCAAGTGTCTGTCATCTACCATCTCTACCCAACCTGTCTCTTCAGCCTATCATCACTGTGTTACTATATACATAAGTCACTCTAGGAAACATCTTATTGAGTGTGTGTATTTACTTGCTGAATTGAGATCATCCACACATGATGAGTCATTGGGAGTTGGGATTGGTGTCTCAGCGTTTCTCTACATGACTACTGAAGTGGAATATTTCTGCAGCTGAAAATCCACATCATACGTAAAACGCAGGAGCGTTACACTGGAGTGGCTGGCTGTTGGCGGTGTGGCACACGAGTGGTGGCGGTGTGGCACACTGGTGGTGGCAGTGTGAAACACTGGTGCTGGGGTGTGGAATACTGGTGGTGGTGGCGGTGTGGCACACTGGTGGTGGTGGTGTGGCACACTGGTGGTGGCAGTGTGGAACACTGGTGCTGGGGTGTGGAATACTGGTGGTGGTGGCGGTGTGGCACACTGGTGGTGGCAGTGTGGCACACTGGTGGTGGCAGTGTGGAACACTGGTGGTGGTGTGGCGGTGTGGCACACTGGTGGTGGCGGTGTGGAACACTGGTGGTGGTGGTGTGGAACACTGGTGGTGGCGGTGTGGCACACTGGTGGTGGTGGCGGTGTGGCACACTGGTGGTGGCGGTATGGCACACTGGTGGTGGTGGTGTGGCACACTGGTGGTGGCAGTGTGGAACACTGGTGGTGGTGTGGCGGTGTGGCACACTGGTGGTGGCGGTGTGGAACACTGGTGGTGGCGGTGTGGAACACTGGTGGTGGTGTGGCACACTGGTGGTGGTGGCGGTGTGGCACACTGGTGGTGGCGGTGTGGCACACTGGTGGTGGCGGTGTGGAACACTGGTGGTGGCGGTGTGGAACACTGGTGGTGGCGGTGTGGCACACTGGTGGTGGTGGCGGTGTGGCACACTGGTGGTGGCGGTGTGGAACACTGGTGGTGGTGGCGGTGTGGCACTGCCAGAGTCTGCCCAAGCTTGCCCTTGTCACCATCTGGTCCTCCTAGGGATGTTATATGTTGCATTGGCAATTATCGCATAAAAGAGGACATTCTTTGAAGTGCCAGAAACAGAAGCTGTATTTTATTTCAGGGATCTGAGATAAAACTCTTTCAGGATCTTTCACACATAAATCTGCAACACAGGAAAAGACCTCCGTCCTCTGCTTGCTTTAACATGGCATATAGATGGAAATTTCCCTTTTGTATCTCCCCGATTGGTACAGTGGTCTGCACCTACCTCCCTTGCCTGATGGAGAACCCATGGATCTGCAGGGACAGGGCAACCAGATGTTCCACATACGCCCGAGATCGCCCCCTATAGCCCACCAGACCCCAGCAAACCGGCGCCCTACACATGGAGGAAGTCAGCCAGCCTCCCCAGCACACCGCAAGGCAAGACAAGACTGACCACTCTTCACTCCTTGTGCAATCTTCATCACACTTCTGCTTTTTCTCTTTCCCTTGAGAACACAGACAGACCACAAGCTACCTTTAGACTGGACCAAGCTGCTCTGACAATCTCCTACGATGCGAAGACTCAGTGCGGACGGAGTCGTGGCGTGACTCACTTGACTGAGTCTCCTCCTCTTCTCTCTCCATGACCGCGGACAGCGGTCATAGAGGAGAGGGGGAATACAATTACATCTACTGCCATCTAGTGGCGGTAGAAGTAATTGCGGTAACGCAGCCGAAAGTATCGGCAGCGGCGTTACAGGGAGAAATCGAGTAATCTGATAGATTACTCGTTACCCTGAAAAGTAACTGCGTTAAGTAACGCCGTTTACTTAAACGCAATTACTACCAACACTGGTGGTCAGGAGGGGGCGGTTGCCCTGGGCGCAATGGTTTATTGCAGGGATGGGGGACGCCTTGACCAGGGGAGGACTGGGCCAGGGGGGCAAATATCCTGTAAAAAGGCTGCACCGCTTCTGCAACAGACATGCCAAAAGGATTTCTGGTGGAGAGAAGAGAGAGAAGTAAAAAGTCCCCGCCACTGACCTACTGAGTGCGGGACAGAGCACAGGCCTCCCCCCAGCATGGATGGTGTAAACTGTGTCTGAGCAGAGGCCGGTTCCATGCCCGGCCAGGTTGGGAACCCGGATTTAGCTGGTGAGTAGAGAGTACCTGGAGCGGACCTTCAGCCTGGAATGGAGGTCAGGAGGAGGCCTGGAAGAGGGAGAGTGGGAGGGGGCCGAGTCACTGCACCATGGGCCTCTGGTTTGTACATGCCCCCTGGGCTGAAAGTTTCCAGTCTGCCCCTGCCTTGACCCTAACCCCTAAGAGAAGGGGAGCGCAGTTTGGGATCATTGTCCTGGGCGCTGGATGACCTTGTCCCGGTACTGCCTCTATAAGAGTTGCAGACTACAGAGCTGGAAGAAAAGCATTAGCTGTAGATTTCTGAATAAATGAAACTCTGATTTCATAAATAGAGATGATTTGACTATATACCACAAGTCACAAATACTTAGAATTCTGCTTTTACTTTCACAAAAGTTACATAATTACATTTTAACTTTTTGGCTAATTTTCCGTTATGTTTTTTGAACACATGAGGGCAGCAAAGACTTTAATATGAAAAGAAATAATATCCGTAGAATTCGCCGGTAGTCTTTGAAAACAAGGAGTTCTATAAACCCAGTAAATCTTATAAAGACAGGATTGCAGAAATAGTATTGCTAAATTGGGTGACTTTAAATGTCTCTGACATTACAGGGACTCTTTTCCTTTTGTTTCATTAGTCTCGCTTAAATTTAGGCGTCCCCATCAAAGGCTGTTCCAAAGATCCCCGTAATATGTACTGCACACATACAGTGAAGGAAAAAAGTATTTGATCCCCTGCTGATTTTGTACATTTGCCCACTGACAAAGAAATGATCAGTCTATCATTTTAATGGTCGGTTTATTTTAAAAGTGAGAGACAGAATAACAACAAAAATATCCAGAAAAACACATTTAAAAAAAGTTAAAAATTGATTTGCATTTCAATGAGGGAAATACAGTAAGTATTTGACTACTTCGCAAAACATGACTTAGTACTTGGTGGCAAAACCCTTGTTGGCAATCACAGAGGTCAGACATTTCTTGCAGTTAGCACACATCCCATTCCTCTTTGCAGATCCTCTCCAAGTCTTTAAGGGTTTTAGGCTGACATTTGGAAACTCAAACCTTCAGCTCCCTCCACATATTTTCTATTGGATTAAGGTCTGGAGACTGGCTAGGCCACTCCAGGACCTTATTGTGCTTCTTCTTGAGCTAATCCTTTGTTGCCTTGGCCGCGTGTTTTGGGTCATTGTCATGCTGGAATACCCATCCACGACCCCAATGTCCTGGCTGAGGGAAGGAGGTTCTTAACCAAGATGTGACGGTACATCGTCCCTTTGATGCAGTGAAGTTGTCCTGTTCCCTTAGCAGAAAAATGTGCCCAAAGCATAATGTTTCCACCTCCATGTTGGTGTTCTTGGGGTCATAAGCAGCATTCCTCCTCCTCCAAACACGGCGAGTTGAGTTGATGCTAAAGAGCTCGATTTTGGTCTCATCTGACCACAACACTTTCACCCAGTTCTCCTCTGAATTATTTAGATGTTCATTAGAAAACTTCAGAGATCATTTACAAGTTTCTCCTACGTAATTCTGGGTTGATTCCTTACTGTTCTTATGATCATTGAAACTACACGAGGTGAGAAGCTGCATGGATCCTCAGACCAAGGGAGATTGACAGGTATTTTGTGTTTCTTCCATTTGGGAATAATCCCACCAACTGTTGTCACCTTCTCACCAAGCTGAATAATGGTGGTCTTGTAGCCCATTCCAGCCTTGTGTAGGTCTACAATCTTGTCCCTGACATCCTTGGACAGCTCTTTGGTCTTGGCCACGGTGGAGAGATTGGAATCTGATTGATTTATTGATTGCTTCTGTGGACAGGTGTCTTTTATACAGGTAACAAGCTGAGATTAGAAGCACTCCCTTTAAAAGAGTGCTCCTAATCTCAGCTCGTTACCTGTATAGAAAACACTTGGGAATCAGAACTCTTGCTGATTGATAGGGGATATAATACTTATTTCACTCATTAAAAATCTATTTATAACTTGTTTGAAATGCGTTTTTGTGGATGTTTTTGTTGTTATTCTTTCTCTCACTGTTAAAATTAACCTACCATTAAAATTATAGACTGATCCTTTCTTTGTCAGGGGGCAAACTTAAAAAATTAGCAGGGGATTAAATACTTTTTTCCCTTAGTAAAATTCATTAAAAAAAAATACATGATTGGTCTAAAACATGGCAAATGTATCTTGGCATCTCTGGAACTCTATGCATTTTATGGATCCTTCTTGTCCACTCATTAGGAGTTTGATGCAGAAGAATATCTATAAATGTGGGTTTATGTTAGATTAAAATATATATATATATGTGTATTATGAATAATTAATTACTCCCCGCAAAAAAAGAGGTGGGAGGATTTAAAAAGGGTGGCCTTATTACTACAGCTCAAAAGGTAGACCCAGCGAAAAAGGGGGGAAGAAGTTACCAAAGGCAAAAGTCTATCCTTGGGCTGTGGCGGGAGTAAACCACCCGGGCCAAAGGGGGGCAGTCAAAGGGCAGACCAGGACATAAAGGTTCAGTTCCATTGAATGTGAAGACACATAGGCAATCTAAAAACAAAATTGTAATGTGTATTAAAGTATAATATGTGTATATATTAAATAAAATTAAATAAATTATTTTAGGTTGGGGTCAAGTGATGTGTCCAACAGATCCAAGAAAAGCTCCCAAGGTGAAAAGGAGTTTATGGGAGAGAAGCACAAAAAGATTACAATGTGTCCAAAAAATTAATGAGAAAAGAAACCATGTGAATGAGTGAATGAGTTAACAAGGAAAAACACAAACCATAAACCAAATGCGAGATGGAGATAAAATATAATGACTAAAAGAGTAAAGAAAAAAGCGTGTGAGTGCTGTGGAGACAAAGTGGCCCCACAGATTTTACCTGTAGTATTCAACATTGTTGAAAGGGACCCCAGTGTCCCCCCCAGGTGGGTGGGAGGATATACAAGGTATGGTCCTGGAAGACCTTAGCTTTGAACTCCCACGGCCACAGGCCTGTCCCCGCCAGCGCCATGCGGATGCCAAAACAGGGGGAGGGGGGACACCGAAAGACATTCCCATTCCCACACCCAGCGCATATGCCAAAAATGAGTCACACCAACCCACCCTCCAGCATCGGATAGAGGAAGCCACTCTGCCAGCGCGAAACCATTAGGCGCCACAGTTCTGGGGCATCGGCATGGCGCTGATATGCATCGTGACTTCCCCCGCCCACACCCTGGATGATAGGAGGTGTCAGGCCGTGCATTGCAAGCCCCAGGAAACACAAGCTCAACAGGACCCCCACCCCCTCCCTGGGCTTCCTAGTAAAATTGGCAATCAAAAATAAAACGGTATAGCAAGGAAACTCAAATATATTGGTAGAAAGTTCTGAGGTAGGATTGAGTAAGTAGTAAAAGGAATATGAATATTCATGATAGTGATATCTTTAATTCAGAAGGAGTACACCTCTGAAAGAACTTGCCATGTTTACTGACTTGAATGGTACCAACAGATTGGTGGAAAGCAAGCAAGGTACCAATATTCAAAAAAGGGCTGAGATATATACTTTGAAACTACAACCCAGTCAGCCTAACATCAATAGTATGTAAATTATTTGAAGGAATGAGAAGGGTTCATATGAAAGGAACGGTAAAGCAACATATCCAAAAATTTGCCAGCGAAAAGGGTCTAATTAGGAGTAACAAGATGGTTTATGAAGGGCCATTCTTGCCAGACCAACTTTTTAAAATTCTTTGAGGAAGTGAGCATATTTTGGATAGAGGGAGGCCGATAGATGAAGTTTACCTAGTATTTGACAAAGAACCCCACAAACACTTAATTTAAAAATTAAGGTTTATTGCATTGACATTGATGGAAGTGTATTTACACGAAAATGGGTTATAGGAATGTGTCCAGAGATTTGTGTTTAATGACCTATTTTCTGAATGGTCTAGAGCTGTGAGTAGTATGATGCAAAACCCTATCCTGGAACCAATGCTGTTTAATTTGTTCATAAACAGTACAGAGGCTGGAATAAACAGTTCAATCTCAGTGTTTGCTAATGATACAAAGGTAAGCAGGGAAATAACTTTCCTTAAGCATATAGCAGGTTTAATATTGAAAAATGGATGCCCTTGAACTGGAGAGAGTCCAGAGAAGGACAATGAAGCTAATAAGGGGGCTGAGGGACCTTAGTTATGAGAAACAACTAAAAACATTATTCTACCTGGGGAAGAGACGCTTAAAGCGGGACTAAAGCTCCACTGTCACAAACTGTGAGCGGGCAGGCTCTTTATTGCAGAAGTGATATAAAATGTCTCTTTTGCAATAAAATACACCTACCTGCCTGCTCACTGTCTGTCACGGTCTGGAGTCAGGCTTGAAGACCAGTAGCAATAGCAGAGGAAGCTCACACAGGAACCAACAGGACAAAAACACAGGTAGGTCACCTGGAAAATTACGTAGGCTCACCTGAGGTGCGGAATCTAAGTACTAACCGGTGTTCCCCAATGCTCCTGATGGTGGAGATGGATTTTGCTGCATGTTAGAACCAGGTTGCGGTCCTCAGGATCACCCCACCAGGAGGTGAGCAAGCCAGGGTCCAGTAGCAGATATAGCAGGTTGGGATCAAGCAGACGCGTAGTCTAGGAGTAGCCAAAGGTCAGTAACGACTAGTTGCAGGTTGGGATTAGGCAGAAGCGTAGTCGAGGAACAAGCCAACTGTCACTAACGAATGGTAGTGAAGATACGGACGGCAGCAGAAGAGACAAGTGAGATATTGGCTGGTGAAGGCACAATATTCTGGCAACCAGGAAGTGCAGAGACATGGCTTATATCGGGAAATTCATGGGAGGAGCAAAGGGTTCAAGGTTCTAGGCAATTAGAATCCACGGCAGGATCATTCAAGGATTTGTCCAGGGAACTGTCCAGGGAACTGTCCAGCATTTCAGGTGGCTCAGCAAGCAGAGTCATTGCCAGACACAGTAGAGGTCCCAGGTTCAAGTCTGGGTCCTGACACTGTCTTTTCTAGCATATACACTAAACTGCACATGCACAGCTCAGCTTACATCACTAGCATGGTCCCTGTGTGCCAGGATGACTGACTCCTGCGAATGCGCAGGAGTGACGTCATCCTGCGCCGACCAATGATGATGGCCAAAGAATGACACCCAGCAGAAGATTCTGATTCCGGCAAAGGGCCAGGTCAGTTGAAGTAAAGGCAAGTTTAGCTCCACTTTCAGAAGGAATATGATCACAATATTCATAAATAAATAAATAGGCCCTGTTCACACCTAAGTGTTTTTCAGCTTGTAAAACACTCAGCTCTGAAGCTCCAAAACGCCTAACTAGCAAAATCATATTCATTTCAATAGCCCCTGTTCACATCTGAGTGTTCTGTCACCTGAAGCAAAACACCTGAAGCTCAAAAAAGTACAGCTTCTTTTTGGCAGATTGCAAGCGTTTTTGGCCTCATTGACTTCAATAGAAACCCCTGACTTGAGCAGAAAAATGCTCGTAAAACGCTCTAATAGCAGCTCTCCACCCCTAATTTCCTCTCCCTCTCCTTCCACTAGTGTTTTCTATTGGCTAAACAAAAACTCCTGAATCTGTAAAATACTTCTAATACACTTCTAAAGTACTTTAAAAAAGCTTGGAAAAAGCTGCAAAAAAACCCTGCAAAAAAACGCCCGGAAAACACCAGTAAATCGTTACACTCTGGTGTGAATGGAGCCTAACTGGTGATTGTAGCATTGGGAAGAGACTATTCAACCTACATGGACCTTCAAAGACATGTGGCCACACAATGAGGTTAAACAAGAGGTGATTAAAACTTAAGCTACATAAGGGGTCCTTTACTTATAGAGTGGTAAGGATGTGGAACTCCATTCCACAGTTGGTGGTGTCAGCAGGGAGTGTAGATAAATGTAATTTTTAGTGAACACAATGTACAGGGATATGGAACTTGGCAGAGACACACACACACACACATAGGTTAAACTGGATTGACCTATGTCTGTAGCAACCATGACCTATTTCATGTACCAACCGAGACAATGTAAGACACTCAGGACATGGAAATGGGGGCCGATAGCCTTAAATGGTCTTTCATTATTTGTCACAAGTTACGATAACCCTGTATTTGAACTACTTGATGTGACCATGCTTGTATCCAATATATTCAATAAAAAAAGTTGTGGGAAAAATGATTCATGTATATTAACTATAATAAAATACTGTATAAGTGCATTGCAAAAAAGGTACCAAAACAACTTCAGAGACAAAACTACATAAGAGCCCCTACCTCATTATTGGAAATGCTCAATGTCAACTCCAGAGAAAGAGCTGAATATACAGATGAAATACATATATACATTTTTTTTAGTTTTGGATAGAGTCTAGAGGGATTAGAACCCCTGTCAGTTTTTACTGCTGACTAAGCCCTTGTTAGGGAGATTCACCCTCTCTATTTGTCCTGTTTACCATTATCATTGAAAATGAAAGTAAAAGAAAGTCCCAAATGTTGGGTTTTCCCCAGAAAAGTAATAGAGGGGAAATGTTCCAATGGGGACACTAGTTCTGGTGACCTGGGGGGTCAAGAATTTGCAAGGACTATAAAGCAGAGCATGGTTCCCTCCCTTCGGAGACTGGGCCGCAAGGCAGTATTCCAACATAACGACCCCAAACACACCTCCAAGACGACCACTGCCTTGCTAAAGACGCAGAGGGTAAAGGTGATGGACTGGCCAAGCATGTCTCCAGACCTAAACCCTATTGAGCATCTGTGGGGCATCCTCAAACAGAAGATGGGGGAGCGCAAGGTCTCTAACATCCACCAGCTCCGTGATGTCACCATGGAGGAGTGGAAGAGGACTACAGCGGCAACCTGTGAAGCTCTGGTGAACTCCATGCCCAAGAGGGTTAAGGCAGTGCTGGAAAATAATGGTGGCTACACAAAGTATTGACACTTTGGGCCCAGTTTGAACATTTTCACTTAGGGGTGTACTCACTTTTGTTGCCAGCAGTTTAGACATTAGTGTGTTGAGTTATTTTGAGGGGACAGCAAATTTACACTGTTATACAAGCTGTACACTCACTACTTTACATTGTAGCAAAGTGTCATTTCTTCAGTGTTGTCACATGAAAAGATATAATAACATATTTACAAAAATGTAAGGGGTGTACTCACTTTTGTGAGATACTGTACATTACAAGGATTATAACAAACTTTGTTGCAGATTCCTACCGTTTGTTATTCTGAAGAAATCATTGTTTGTTCCTCTGTGCTATGTGAGTCTAATGGGAGTGGTTTCATAATTATCAATCAGCTGTGCAGCTGCAGGGCTCTAATGAGGAAATCTGCTGGTTCTGCATCCCTTTAGATGTGTTCCTATTGGGAGTATCTCACCAAAAATGACATTTTTGTTGCAGGGGATGCCAGAAATCTGACTTGTATCTTAGTGCAGACTTCTGGGAAAATTGGTGAGCCAATCACACAAGCAGGAAATTATGTTTCTGGGGGTGTGGTCAGTATACATTCTGTGTACAGAACACCTCCAGGCCGCCATATTGCATTGCATTTTCAGAAAATTACAACGGCTGCAGATTGAAAAGGAAAGGTCATCTTTAATACCATTCAATTACAATATGATTTGTGTCGCAGTTGTATACGCTATATTGTTTTTTCTTTATTTGCTATTTTTTCCCCCCACGAAAGTGGAGTTACCCTTTAAATGATTTCCATAGAACACTAAATCATCTGTTTTAGGGGTACAGAGACTCCAGGCATGAATCAGTTTATAATTTGAGGATGAAATCATAATAATCAATGACTAAGTTCTTTCAGCAACCAGCTATGTGGAAGTTGCAGCCTGGTACAGTATATATATATATATATATTTACTAATCCTTAACTGATGATCGGGAAATGGAAACATTCTATGGCGTCGTTATATATATAATCTAAATCTCCTGTATATAACAGTTTATATCAATCTCTATGTATGTATATATAGCTTATCTATGTTTAGGTATCATGGTCAGAGCAACACTGTAATGTATGAACATATCCTAACAAATACTGCAATGTTAAATATTTGAAATGTGAATTTGTTCTGTAAGGAATGAATATTATCTGCAACTTTGGAAGATTCCTGAGTGTTTTGTATGACCGGACTTCAGCTCTGGGTGGTGGGGGGGGGGGGGGATTTCGGGGTGCATCACCAGCTCAAGATGGTTGCTCATCAGCGTGCAGGCCAAACATTAAAGTGGAGTTCCGGCCTATTTTGCAACTTTAGTGATTCCTGGAGTGCTCACTATGCTGATCAACAATTGGGCATTTTCAATTTTTTTTCGGGGGTCCCTTACCTTATTTTCAGGGCATTTTTGATTGTACTTCCTCCTTCTCCCCCCTCTGTGGTCACGGCCACTGAGACCACTTCCGCCTTTGCATTGCATCCTGGGAGCTGTTTGTCATCACTCCCAGGAGGCTGGAATCAGGAAAGAACTCCCAAAACACTCCCTGGAATCAGGAAGAACTCCCAGAACACTCCCCTGGAATCAGGAAGAACTCCCAGAACACTCCCTGGAATCAGGAAGAACTCCCAGAACACTCCCTGGAATCAGGAAGAACTCCCAGAACACTCCCTGGAATCAGGAAGAACTCCCAGAACACTCCCCTGGAATCAGGAAGTACTTCCGAGAACACTCCCTGGAATCAGGAAGAACTCCCAGAACACTCCCCCGGATTTAGGAAGAACTCCCAGAACACTCCCCTGGAATCAGGGAGAACTCCCAGAACACTCCCTGGAATCAGGAAGAACTCCCAGAACACTCCCCTGGAATCAGGAAGAACTCCCAGAACTCTCCCTGGAATCAGGAAGAACTCCCAGAACACTCCCTGGAATCAGGAAGAACTCCCAGAACACTCCCTGGAATCAGGAAGAACTCCCAGAACACTCCCCTGGAATCAGGAAGAACTCCCAGAACACTCCCTGGAATCAGGAAGAACTCCCAGAACACTCCCCTGGAATCAGGAAGTACTTCCGAGAACACTCCCTGGAATCAGGAAGAACTCCCAGAACACTCCCTGGAATCAGGAAGAACTCCCAGAACACTCCCCTGGAATCAGGAAGAACTCCCAGAACACTCCCTGGAATCAGGAAGAACTCCCAGAACACTCCCCTGGAATCAGGAAGTACTTCCGAGAACACTCCCTGGAATCAGGAAGAACTCCCAGAACACTCCCTGGAATCAGGAAGAACTCCCAGAACACTCCCCTGGAATCAGGAAGAACTCCCAGAACACTCCCCTGGAATCAGGAAGAACTCCCAGAACACTCCCTGGAATCAGGAAGAACTCCAAGAACACTCCCCTGGAATCAGGAAGAACTCCCAGAACACTCCCCTGGAATCAGGAAGAACTCCCAGAACATTCCCTGGAATCAGGAAGAACTCCCAGAACACTCCCCTGGAATCAGGAAGAACTCCCAGAACACTCCCTGGAATCAGAAAGAACTCCCAGAACACTCCCCTGGAATCAGGAAGAACTCCCAGAACACTCCCTGGAATCAGGAAGAACTCCCAGAACACTCCCCTGGAATCAGGAAGAACTCCCAGAACACTCCCTGGAATCAGGAAGAACTCCCAGAACACTCCCTGGAATCAGGAAGAACTCCCAGAACACTCCCCTGGAATCAGGAAGAACTCCCAGAACACTGCCTGGAATCAGGAAGAACTCCCAGAACACTCCCCGGAATCAGGAAGAACTCCCAGAACACTGCCTGGAATCAGGAAGAACTCCCAGAACACTCCTCCAGGAATCAGGAAGAACTCCCAGAACACTCCCCCGGAATCAGGAAGAACTCCCAGAACACTCCCTGGAATCAGGAAGAACTCCCAGAACATTCCCCTGGAATCAGGAAGAACTCCCAGAACACTCCCCCGGAATCAGGAAGAACTCCCAGAACACTCCCTGGAATCAGGAAGAACTCCCAGAACACTCCCTGGAATCAGGAAGAACTCCCAGAACACTGCCTGGAATCAGGAAGAACTCCCAGAACACTCCCCTGGAATCAGGAAGAACTCCCAGAACACTCCCCTGGAATCAGGAAGAAATCTCAGAACACTCCCATGGAATCAGGAAGAACTCCCAGAACACTCCCCGGAATCAGAAAGAACTCCCAGAACACTGCCTGGAATCAGGAAGAACTCCCAGAACACTCCCTGGAATCAGGAAGAACTCCCAGAACACTCCCCCGGAATCAGGAAGAACTCCCAGAACACTCCCTGGAATCAGGAAGAACTCCCAGAACACTCCTCTGGAATCAGGAAGAACTCACAGAACACTCCCTGGAATCAGGAAGAACTCCCAGAACACTCCCTGGAATCAGGAACAGACATCTCAAGTCTCCCGCAAGTCGCGGGAGACTCCCGCTTTCCGCCCTGAGCTCACGGACACCCGCAAGCTCAGAGCAATATCCCGGCTGTGTGTGTGAGTCAGTCACAGTGAGTCAGATGAGATGACTCATCGATGCAGGCAGGGAGTGTGTCAGCTGTCAGCAAGCTGAGCCTGCACAGAGAAATCATGTCGGAGCAGAAGTAGATCCGGCTCACAGGCGGAGTGATATGAGTCATGCACTCCGCCTGTGGGAGGAGCTGCAGAGAGCAAGCAGCGGCTTTGCTCTCTACTACAGCCACATCTTCTACTCCAGGAGGCATTTTGGCGTGCGGGACCAATCATCGTGACACCCCACTCTGTGACAGACACAGTGACCTAACCTGAGAGCAGCACCAGAGAGCCAGCACCTGAGACCAGTACCAGCACCAGTGACCAGGCCAGTACCAGCACCAGTGACCAGGCCAGTACCAGCACCAGTACCAGCACCAGTGACCATTGACCAGACCAGTACCAGCACCAGTACCAGCACCAGTGACCATTGACCAGACCAGTACCAGCACCAGTGACCAGTACCAGCACCAGTGACCAGGCCAGTACCAGCACCAGTGACCAGGCCAGTACCAGTGACCAGTACCAGCACCAGTGACCAGGCCAGTACCAGCACCAGTGACCAGGCCAGTACCAGCACCAGTGACCAGTACCAGCACCAGTGACCAGGCCAGTACCAGCACCAGTGACCAGGCCAGTACCAGCACCAGTGACCAGTACCAGCACCAGTGACCAGGCCAGTACCAGCACCAGTGGCCAGTACCAGCACCAGTGACCAGGCCAGTACCAGCACCAGTGACCAGCACCAGTGACCAGCACCAGTGACCAGGCCAGTACCAGCACCAGTGACCAGGCCAGCACCAGTGACCAGGCCAGTACCAGCACCAGTGACCAGGCCAGTACCAGCACCAGTGACCAGTACCAGCACCAGTGACCAGTACCAGCACCAGTGACCAGGCCAGTACCGGCACCAGTGACCAGGCCAGTACCAGCACCAGTGACCAGGCCAGTACCAGCACCAGTGACCAGTACCAGCACCATTGACCAGACCAGCACCAGTGACCAGTACCAGCACCAGTGACCAGGTCAGTACCAGCACCAGTGACCAGGCCAGTACCAGCACCAGTGACCAGGCCAGTACCAGCACCAGTGACCAGGCCAGTACCAGTGACCAGTACCAGTACCAGCACCAGTGACCAGGCCAGTACCAGCACCAGTGACCAGCACCAGTGACCAGGCCAGTACCAGCACCAGTGACCAGTACCAGCACCAGTGACCAGGCCAGTACCAGCACCAGTGACCAGGCCAGTACCAGCACCAGTACCAGCACCAGTGACCAGGCCAGTACCAGCACCAGTGACCAGTACCAGCACCAGTGACCAGGCCAGTACCAGCACCAGTGACCAGGCCAGTACCAGCACCAGTGAAGAGGCCAGCACCAGCACCAGTGACCAGCACCAGTGACCAGGCCAGTACCAGCACCAGTGACAAGGCCAGCACCAGTGACCAGGCCAGTACCAGCACCAGTGAAGAGGCCAGTACCAGCACCAGTGACAAGCACCAGTGACCAGGCCAGTACCAGCACCAGTGACCAGGCCAGTACCAGCACCAGTGACCAGGCCAGTACCAGTGACCAGGCCAGTACCAGCACCAGTGACCAGGCCAGTACCAGTACCAGTGACCAGGCCAGTACCAGCACCGGTACCAGCACCAGTGACCAGCACCAGTGACCAGTACCAGCACCAGTACCAGTGACCAGGCCAGTACCAGCACCAGTACCAGCACCAGTGACTAGGCCAGTACCAGCACCAGTGACCAGGCCAGTACCAGCACCAGTGACCAGGCCAGTACCAGCACCAGTGACCAGTACCAGCACCAGTGGCCGGTACCAGCACCAATGTCCAGTACCAGCATCAGTGTCCAGCACCAGTGTCCAGTACCAGCACCAGTGACCAGTACCCGCACCAGTTACCAGACCAGTACAGTACCAGCACCAGTGAACAGTTCCAGCATCAGTGACCAGTACCAGCACCAGTGACCAGAACCAGTGACCAGGTATACTGATTACATTTCATTTCATTATTCTCTGGTAGTGTTAAATTGGAAAGGGGGGGGGGTGCGGCGCAGGCGTGCGTGGGGGGGGGGGCGCGGCGGCGGCGTGTGGGGGGGGGGCTCACCTCCCTGAAATGACTTTGCCACCTCCCTGAAATGAGTTTTTGCAGGTTGGGATGTCTGCAGGAAGAACTCCCAGAACACTCCCCTGGAATCAGGAAGAACTCCCAGAACACTCCCTGGAATCAGGAAGAACTCCCAGAACTCTCCCTGGAATCAGGAAGAACTCCCAGAACACTCCCTGGAATCAGGAAGAACTCCCAGAACTCTCCCTGGAATCAGGAAGACCTCCCAGAACACTCCCCTGGATTTAGGAAGACCTCCCAGAACACTCCCCTGGAATCAGGAAGAACTCCCAGAACACTCCCCTGGAATCAGGAAGACCTCCCAGAACACTCCCCTGGATTTAGGAAGACCTCCCAGAACACTCCCCTGGAATCAGGAAGAACTCCCAGAACACTCCCTGCAATCAGGAAGAACTCCCAGAACACTCCCCTGGAATCAGGAAGAACTCCCAGAACACTCCCTGGAATCAGGAAGAACTCCCAGAACACTCCCTGGAATCAGGAAGAACTCCAACAACACTCCCTGGAATCAGGAAGAACTCCCAGAACACTCCCTGGAATCAGGAAGAACTCCCAGAACACTCCCCTGGAATCAGGAAGAAGGACACAGCAGATTACACTGCGGCTTCAGATGCCCACATCCAAGATGGCCGCACTCAGACAGTATTTTTAAAGTAAGATTTTGATTAAAATCCAATACTGTACACCTTGTAAGTATGAGAATAGCGGTTCTGTAAAGGGCGCTGGATTAGTATTATAGGGGTATTTTTAGTTAAAAAAGGTATTTGAGGCCGGAACTCTGCTTTAAAGAGGAAGTAAAGTCTGTTATTTATTTTTTTTACCTATGTTCCGTTAAAAAACCCTACCGGTGAAAATTCCCTATCCTCGTCACTTCCGGTGAGGGTATGTCAGGCATCAGCTGAGCCGCTTCCCAGTGCGCATGCGCGCACAATAAGTGATCTCGGCTTCCGTGAAAAAACCCTACCCTCCTTCCCTGTCCTTAAAGCGGCGGCTTCCCGTCAAAATACCCTACCCTCATTCCCCGGCGGGTCCAGAAAAATTTAAAAGTGCCTCCTAACGGAAGAAAATGTATATATATTAATTTAAATGAAATAATAAAAAAAATATATTTAAAATTTTCCTCCATTAGGAGACACTTTTACATTTTCCTCGACCCGCCGGGGAACGAGGGTAGGGTATTTTCACGGGAAGCCTGTAATGTTAAAAAACCCAACCCCGTGAAAATTCCCTACCCTCATCACTGGCAAAGTAGAAGGCATAATGTGCTAGTATGCATCGCATATAGCACATTAAGTGACACTTAACTGCAAACAAAGCCCTCGTCGTCCCCGCTGGAGGCCGCATCCATCTTCATCTGTCTTCTCCTGGGTCCGCAGACTTCAGCTGTGCTACTGGCTGGAGCCTGTGCGCGGGAGCCGCCGGTCACATCACTGGGCTCTGAAGAAACGGTACGGACCGCTGTTCCTTTAGAGCACATGTGCCGATGATGTCATCCTCCAGGGAGCACCTCCAGGCGGCCATATTGCATTGCATTTTCAGAAAATGACAGATTGCTGCAGATTGAAAAGGAAAGGTCATTTTTAATAACATTCAATTACAATATGACTTGTGTTGCAGTATACGCTATATTGTTTTTACTTTATTTGCTGATTTTTTTCCCATGAAAGTGGAGTTACCCTTTAACCACTTTAGCCCCGCTCACTGTGCCTCTACTGCGGCACAGTGGCTCGTTCCCGTCCAGCGACGTAGACCTACGTCGCTGGACTCCTCCCCTTGTGGGGAGCGCTCGCGCGCCGCCAGAGGCTCGCTCCCGCTGTATTCAGTCACAGCAGGAGTCGGGCCAGGGGAGGAGCGGCGGTGATCACCGCCGCTCTTCCCCGATCGTCGGGGAATCGAGTTTGGAGATCCGCCCGCTTGTGTAAACAGAGCAGGCGGATCTCCTAAGTGACAGGCAGGGTCAGATTGCAGGGTTCAGCATAGCTGAACATGCGATCTGTCCCTGTGTCACTCAGTCACCTCCCCCCACACACGTTAGTAAGCACCAGGCATACATTAACCCCTCCCTCTCCAATAAAACTAACCCCTTCCCTGTCAGTGTCATTTTTACAGTAGCAGTGCATATGTATAGCACTGATCACTGTAGTAATGTCACTGGTAACCCCAAAAGTGTCAAAAATGGCAGTCAAGGGTCCGATCTGTCCACCGCAATATCGCAGTCCCGCCAAAAAAATCGCAGATCGCCGCCATTACTCGTTAAAAAAAAACCACCAAAAATGACAGAAATCTTTCCCTTAGTTAGTAAACGCAATAACTTTTGCGCAAACCAATCAAAATACGCTTATTGTGATTTTTTTTACCAAACATAGGTAGCAGAAAACAAATTGGCCAAAAATGTAAAAAAATTTAGATTTTTACATTTGGGGGGGGGGGGGGGGGGTGGATTTTATATAAAAAAAATGTGAAAAATATTGTTATTTTTTCTAAATTTACGCTATTTTTTTGTTTATAGCGCAAAAAGTAAATATCGCACAGGTGATCAAATACCACCAAAAGAAAGCTCTGTTTGTGGGAAAAAAAGGACGTCAATTTTGTTTGGGTACAGCGTCGTACGACCGCGCAATTGTCCGTTAAAGTCACGCAGTGCCGAATCGCAAAATAGGGCCTGATCTTTGAGCAGCCAAATCCTCCGGGGCTTAAGTGGTTTAGGTCTAAAATTTGTATAAATGCTTATTGTACACATTGCTCTTCAGACCAGGGTATACAAAGTGTAGTCCATAATGGTTAGGGAGCCACCAGAGCTTAGCACAACTGGTGTACAGAGATAAGACTTCTCCGAAAGACAAAAAAAGAGATAAAAAAATGATAAGACAGTAATCTTACATCAGAGATACATTTTTACTGGCAGATATCAAATGTATTTTTGTATTTTCTAGCCGTTATTGCACTCGTGATAACAGTTTAGTTGATGATTATTATCACTGATGAAAAAATAAGATAGGCCTTAACATTGGTTTGAAGAAATAAAATGTTAACCACTTGCCGACCGCTTACTTTATATTTACGTCGGCAAAGTGGCAGTCCCCGGCAGAATCACGTTAATAAACGTCATCTGGGAGGAGCAAGGGGGCGAGTGAGGTGATCAAATACCACTAAAAGAAAGCTCTATTTGTGGGAAAAAAGGGACGTCAATTTTATTTAAGTACAGCGTCGCACAAGCGCACAATTGTCCATTAAAGTAACGCAGTGCTGAATCGCAAAATAGGGCCTGGTCTTTAGCCACTTAAGGATCGGGCTTATTTTTGACACATTTTGTTTACAAGTTAAAATCAGTATTTTTTGCTAGAAAACTACTTAGAACCCCCAAACATAATATATATATTTTTTAGCAAAGGCTCTGGAGAATAAAATGGCGATTTTTGCAATATTTTTTGTCACGCGGTATTTGCGCAGCGGTCTTTCAAACGCCTAAATTTTTTACATTTCACTGCATTTAAAAACAGTAAAGTTAGCCCATTTTCTTTTGTATATTGTGAAAGAACATGTCATGCCGAGTACATAGATACCCAACATGTTACGGTTTAAAATTGCGCACACCCGCGGAATGGCAACAAACTACGGTCAATAAAAATCTCCATAGGCGACGTTATAAAAAAATTTAACGGTTACCAGTTTATAGTTACAGAGTAGCTCTTTTTTTTAAATTATTGCTCTCGCTCTGGTGATCGCGGCAATACCTCACTTGTGTGGTTTGAACAGTGATTTAATTTGCAGCGCGACTTCCGTATACGTTTTCTTTCGTGCGCAAGCTCTCGGCGACGGGGGCGGATAACATTTTTTTGTTTTTTTTTCCTATTTATTTAATTTTTTTTTAATTTTAACATAGGGTTTTTTAAAAAAAAAATCTGATCACTTTTATTGCTGTCACAAGCAATGTAAACATCCCTTGGGACAGCAATATGCAGTGACAGGTACTCTTTATGGAGGGATCGGGGGTCTAAAAGACCCCAAACCCCCTCCACTACACTTCCATGTATTCAAAATGCCGAAAACTGCATTTTTTAATACACTCACTTTCTAAATCAGGAGCCTTTAGCAGCCGCGTAACCCGGATGTGACGTCATGGACGCCACCTCCAGGTTACGTCATCGGAGACCCAATCAAAGCCGCATCCGGCTTTGATCGGGACTCCAGCTAGCCGGTGGACATGCCGGCTGGTTGCTCGGGTCTCCCGGTGGGACGGGAGACCCGGGCAGAGCCGTGGAAGGTGGCGGGAAGGGGGGGGACGTCCCCTCCGCTCGCCGGGGGAAAACTGACCGCCGGCCCAAAAAAACGGTACTGGGATGATGCCTCTACCTAGAGGCATCACCCTGGTACAACCATGCAAAGTCAGCCAACGTAGGTCTACGTCAGTTTGCATTAAGTGGTTAAGGGGGCAAATCCTTCCTGTCTTAAAGTGGTTAAGACTCGTACACACTATAAGAAAATCGGGCGAACATTTTCGTCCAAAGAATTTTCATGCAATTTTCGTATAGCGAGTACACAACTTTCTACAGACGGTTCAGAATTTTCATTAGAAAATTCTCGAAAGAACAAACTCCAAAATTTTTCTCGTAAGGGAAAAAACTAACGATTTTCGTTTAATGTGTACTGCTTTCGTACGATTTTTGTACAAGAAAAAATCAGAAAAGAAAGACTGGGCATGATCAGAAACAATAAACAACAAAAAAAAAAAGCCTTTGTCGCGCGAGAATTTTCGTACAAATTTTCGTTCATCGGTTCCGATTTACTGTGAAACAACGGGGAGAATCAGACGATCGTTCAGCCGATTTTCTCATAGAATTTCTCTTTACTCAAGAATGCTCATCATCTAGACCTAGAAGAAAGATTGCTTGCACTAGGTCAGAGGCAGTTACCACCATTTATATTTAACTGACTGCAATGAAACATCAAAGCACAGTTGACCAATATCATTCTATAATTATTTCTGCTATCCGAGATAAGTTGATGGACAGTTTAGGTGTTGAGTTTCTTCCAAGTTGCACAGATTAGAATCAGGAACTTACTGCCCTGTACCAGTTCTGAGCATTCTAACCTGTGTCTACAGTCCATAAACTCTGTTATTTTTATGTATTACGGACTCATGTGATTTATTTTAGAAATGGCATTCTAGGCACCTCCAGGGCTTTCTGAAACTTGGGGGTTTCCAACTTCAGTAACAGAGGCATTGTGGAATACCTCCAGCGCATCTCGCAAATGCAATGTGGTCACCACTCAAGGTTTCTGTACATTCTGGTATGTAGTGGGGGCATAGGTGTGTGCACCGGGTGTGCCGGATGTGCCTGGGCACACCCTAATCACCCCATTCACATTGGAATTATTGTTCTGTGTGCCGGCGGGGAGATGGGAAAGATCTTCCACTGAGCAATTCTGCTTAAAGGAGAAGTGTGAAAGCCTTTCTCACTCTAATCTGCAGGCAGGGAGATCATGTGCTGCTGGGAGTGTTGCAAGGAAGACTGTATGTACAGTATACAGTAACTTGAAAAAGTATTCATACCCCTTGAAATTTTCCACATTTTGTCATCATGTTACATGTTTTTGGGGATTTTATGTAGTAGGCCGACACAAAGTGGCACATAATTGTGAAGTGGAAGTAACATAATAAATGGTTTTGAAATTTTTTTACAAATAAATATGTGAAAAGTGTGGCTTTCTTTAAGGCACTGTATTTATTGTTTTTCACAGTTCCTTATGCAAAAAAATGTATCTGTTTTTCAGTCAGTCGGGGAGGATTTCTTTCATAGTTACATAGTAGTTACATAGTAGGTGAGGTTGAATAAAGACATCAGTCCATCCAATTCAACTTGTACAGGTGTGTGTGTGTCAGTGGCGGCTGGTGCTCAAAATTTTTTTTTGGGGGGGGGGGGGGGGGCGCAAACAGAAAAATGTAATAGGCATTGCTTTGCGGCAAAAAACGTTGTAACAAATTGCGTGACTTGGAGGTCACAAAAGTGTGAAAGGGGCCTTCAGTAATCAAGGTATAGTGTGCCCCCTTTCAATGCACAGTGACCAGTGTGCCCCCTTCAATGCAGAGTGACCAGCGTGCCCCCTTTCAATGCACAGTGACCAGCATGCCCCCTTTCAATGCACAGTGACCAGCGTGCCCCCTTCAATGCAGAGATCATCGTGCCCCCTTCAATGCAGAGATCGTCGTGCCCCCTTTAATGCAGAGATCATCGTGCCCCCTTTAATGCAGAGATCATCGTGCCCCCTTTAATGCAGAGATCAGCGTGCCCCCTTCAATGCAGAGATCATCGTGCCCCCTTCAATGCAGAGATCGTCGTGCCCCCTTTAATGCAGAGATCATCGTGCCCCCTTTAATGCAGAGATCAGCGTGCCCCCTTCAATGCAGAGATCAGCGTGCCAAGCCCCCCCCCCCCGAGACCAGTGCACTTACCTGTAGCTGCGGCTTCTCTTCAGTCCCCGCGTCTCCTCGAGTCCTCCCGCCTCCTCCTCTGCCAATGGCATGGGGTTTGCCTTTCGGCCAATCAGGAAGCTGGTTTCGGACCCGCTTTCTGATTGGCCAGGAGGAGGATCCGTGTGACAATAGCGAATTTTCATTCTCTATTGTCACACAATGGGTGGGCTCAAGGCGCACTGCTCTGCGCCCCGGGTCCACCCTTTGCTGAAGCCTATTAGAGCCTCTGGCTCTAATCAGGTGATACAAAAAAAAAAAGCCCCATTGAACGCCATGCGTCAGTGGCCTGATCATTTCCCATAACCCTGACTGTTGTGATCTGTGAGATGCCCGTCCAAGATTCTTTTAAAAGTAGCCATACTCCCCGCAGCTACCACCAATTGTGGAAGAGAAATCCACATTCTCACCGCCCTTGAGACTAAATATTTTTTTTTCCTATGCTGTGATCGCCATTGAGGTATTTGTAAATCGCTATCATGTCCCCTCTCAGGCGTCTCCTCTCCAAGGAGAATAAGTTAAGCACTTGTAATCGCTCCTCGTATTTAAGTTTCTCCAATCCCCTATTAGTTTAGTTGCCCTTCTTTGGACTCTCTCCAGTTCCAGCACATCTTAAATTATCTGAAAACGTTGTCACTAGGACCTGTTGTGGTCACCTTGTCTTGATATGCTTTACAGTGATTGGTGGATTGTGGCCTGACCATTTTGATGTAATAGTGATACTTAATGACAGTAGCGCAAATAACGAATGATGGTGATTTGAATGAAAAACATAAAAATAATTATAAACATGAAAACATGATAATCCTTCATCAGATCTAGGCGGTATTGTGCCCTCTTAGTACAGTAAGGGAAAAAAGTATTTGATCCCTGCTGATTTTGTACGTTTGCCCACTGAAAAAAAAAAGATAAGTCTATAATTTTAATTGTCGGTTTATTATAACAGTGAGAGACAGAAAACCAACAAAAATATCCAGAAAAATGGATTTCAAAAAAGTTATAAATTGATTTGCATTTTAATGAGTGAAATAAGTATTTGATCCCCTATCAATCAGCAATATTTTTTGCTCCCAGGTGTCTTCTATACAGGTAACAAGCTGAGATTAGGAGCACTCTCTTAAAGGGAGTGCTCCTAATCTCAGCTTGTTACCTGTATTACAGACACCTGTCCACAGAAGCAATCAATCAGATTCCAATCTCTCCACCATGGCCAAGACCAAAGAGCCGTCCAAGGACATCAGGGACAAGATTGTAGACCTACACAAGGCTGGAATGGGCTACAAGACCATCACCAAGCAGCTTGGTGAGAGGGTGACAACAGTTGGTGCGATTATTCACAAATGGAAGAAGCACAAAATAACTGTCAATCTCCCTCAGTTTGGGGCTCCATGCAAGATCTCACCTCATTGAGTTTCAATGATCATGAGAACGGTGAGGAATCAGCCCAGAACTACATGGGAGAATCTTGTCAATGATCGCAAGGCAGCTGAGACCATAGTCACCAAGAAAACAATTGGTAACGGTTAAGGACTAAAATCTTGCAGCGCCCACACGGTCCCCCTGCTCAAGAAAGCACATGTACAGGCCCGTCTGAAGTTTTCTAATGAACATTTAATGATTCAGAGAACTGGGTGAAAGTGTTGTGGGCAGATGAGACCAAAATCAAGCTCTTTGGCATCAACTCGCCGTGTTTGGAGGAGGAGGAATACTGCCTATGACCCCAAGAACACCATCCCCACCGTCAAACATGGAGGTGGAAACATTATGCTTTGGGGGTGTTTTCTACTAAGGGGACCAGACAACTTCACCGCATCAAAGGGACGATGGATGAGGCCATGTTCGTCAAATCTTGGGTGAGAATCTCCTTTCCTCAGCCACGGCACTGAAAATGGGTCGTGGATGGATATTCCAGCATAACAATGACCCAAAACACATAGCTAAGGCAACAATGGAGTGGCTTAAGAAGAAGAACATTAAAGTCCTGCAGTGGCCTAGCCAGTCTCCAGTCCTTAAAGCGGAGTTCCGGGCACAGAATCGTGTCTGTAGATTTGACGGCATCTGCTTCCTTATCCTTTCCTGTGCCCGAATTGGATATTCCCGGCCTTTTTTTTTTTTCCTTACCTTTTTAGAGAGGATAATATACTCACCTTTCCATTGACTTACTCCTTCCTCGGCCCGCGCCGTCACTTCCTGTCCCGCAATGCGTCCTGGGAGCTCTTACTCGTCGCTCCCAGGATGCAATTGGCAGTGACGTAGGCGGCCGGCCGCTCCTCTCATCGCGTTATTTCCAAACAGGAAATAACGCGATGATAGGCATCCCTATACTATGCCGATCGCATAGTACTGGACATGCGCGAGATTTCACGCTGGATTCACCGGCCTCCGCCCACTAGAACCAGGAAGAAGGGAAGACATTTCCCCACAACGGACTCGGCGATCCAGGACAAAGATGGCGGCGCTCATCACAAATTTTATAAAGTGAGATTTTATGCTTGCAAACCGATTATTTCATTGTATGAAACAGGATTAGCAGATGTATAGAGGTCTAAGGGTCACTGTTTGGGAGACATTAAAAAAAAAAACGATTCTGTGCCCGGAACTCCGCTTTAATCCCATAAAAAATATGTGGAGGAAGCTGAAGGTTCAAGTTACCAAACGTCAGTCTCGAAACCCTAACGACTTAGGGTCTGCAAAGAGGAATGGGAAAAAATCCCTCCTGCGATGTGTGCAAACCTGGTGGCCAACTACAAGAAATGTCTGACCAATATGATTGCCAACAAGGGTTTTGCCACCAAGCAAAACAAAGGGTCAAATACTTATTTCTGTAGATGATCCCTAATTTTTCGGAACCCAGGATGTGGGTTGCCATTGTCCCTATGAAATAGGAAGAAAGGGCAAAAAAAAGTGTTCCAATAAGGGGCATGGAGGGAGACTTACATACTTATTTCACTCATTAAAATGCAAATCAATTTATAACTTCTTTGAAATGCATTTTTCTGAATATTTTTGTTGTTATTCTGTCTCTCATTGTTAAAAAAAAAACCTACCATTAAAATTATAGACTGATCTTTTTTTTCAGTGGGCAAACATACAAAATCAGCAGGGGATCAAATACTCCCCCCCCCCCCCCACCACTGGTGGTGAAAGCAGTTCACCACAACAATTTGCATTTTTTCCCCGATCACGCTAACAAAAAATGCAAATGCTTGCAACCAATTCACAAACGTTCCAGGAATAAGCCGGTGCCTCCTCTTCTCCTCATCCTCCTACTGGCTTTTCGTGATCCAGGTTAAATTTTTCGAGTGGGAGCAGGGAAAATATTTCCACATTCGTCACCCTTCCAAATTTTTTTGCGACCTTCAGCTTTAAGGTGTGCCCCCAACGGTCCCTCGCAGTATACATATATCTCACATTTTGCCAAGTCAGCTAACCCCACCTTTTCCACTTCCTTGTCTCCATCCTTCGAAGTGTCAGTGGTGATCGCTACAGCGACCACCCTGTCCCCGTCCGTTTGTGTGCCCGTGACTACCGCCGCTGGTGTCTCCGGAGCACAAATGCCCCAGAAGACGTTTCCCTTTCCTGAGGGGAGCCCACGGCAATACTGGCGGGAAGTCCCTCATCACCCCTGCTTCCAATCCCCACAGCAAGTCCTGCAGACTATCCCAGAGGCCCCTGCCAGCCTGACCTGAACCTGCCACCTGCTCTTGGGCCCCTTGGTCTCCAACCCCAGCCCCCCCCCCCCCCAACACAACAGAAGAAAAACAAGAGAAATCAGAAACAGTACACGCACTGGGCAGGAAGCCACACCACCCGTCATTCCGGATGCCCCCGCTGCCTCCAGGGTCTCCATCTCCAGTTCCCCATATTCAGAGCAGTTGACTTCCCCATCAGAGCGGACCTCTGCCTGTCCGTGGAGCTGCTGTCCCCTGCCAGCCGACCAACTCTTCATCCTGGACACTGCATGTGCTGTTTCTGTGCTGGGGTACCCTGAGGGCTTAAAACCGGCCGCAGCGGCTCTGTCTCCCTCTGATGATGTCATCAGCCGGTGTTGCCACCCTCTCCTCCAGTTTTGTCACTTCTGTGTCAGCCGGCACAGGCCCCAACCTGGATCTGTAGGGGTTCCCCCTCAACCACTGGGCTCCACCAGCTGAGGAGCCGGATATCCCATGCTGCTGTTCTCCCGCAGGATGAGGGCCACTGGCTGCACCCAGAGACAGGCCACCGCCTGCTGTGCAGACTATCCCCCGCCAAGCTGACATGCCGACTGGCTCATCGCCAGCAGTGCCAGGCGCCGCACCTGGGACTGGACTACAGATGAGGGGACCGTGGCTGCAGCATGGTGAGCTTCTCTCTCCTGTGGGCTCTGCCTTTAGATTCCTCCCAGGACCACCACCTGCAGTAGCAGGCAGTTGCTTAGCAGGTGGGCCTGGAGGGTCCTCTGGGCTAAGGCGCACTGGAGGCCAAAACTTCCAAACCCCTGTGGTGGCAGGCCCTGGCTGAGGGGGGTCCTGCCTGAACCTTTGGCAGTGAAGCTGTTCAGGGCCATCTACAGCAGCAGCTCTGAGCTGATTTAACAGAAGCTCCAACTCACTCATGGTTCTCTCTCAACAGGCCCAAAAACGCAAGAGATGGCCAGACAGACATTTCTCCTATGATCTCCAGTCTGCAAGTGAAGTCCCTTCACTCCTCCCCTCCAACTACTCTCTCTCTCCTGCTCCTCCCCATCACCTTGTCTGCTCAGCCAATAAGGTAAGAGTCCTGACCTCTCATATCCCAGAACAAACTGGACAGGTTTTGGATTGACACCCTACTGGTTTGTTTTAAGTACTACACGGACAGTAAGTACCTTAAAGGTTACATATACGTATAAAGACATAAATTAAATTATATGCCTAAAATACTCACCAACCACATATTATACACCACAGCAGCAGTATACACATTTAATTCCTGTGTGAAAAACTAAAGGACCAGAAGCAAGGTTTCAAGGGCAGGCACTATTCAAACAAGTATGCAACCAATGGAAACCACCCACGGGGAGCATAATACTTATTAACCGTTTATCTACTATATTTCCAGATATGGTGGACAAACCTTCCTTGACAAAGGAAACTTACCTAAAACGCCGAAACGCGTAGGAAATCCAAGATTTCTCTCCCTACAGACTCCACGCTGAAACCATAGGCGTGGACTGACAGAGAGACATACCAATTGTCACCATATCACTTTGTCACCACCCTTCTTTCTTGACTCACTATCACCTATGGGTCTATAACCCATACATCAACCAATGGTCATTACCATTTTTTTTGTTCTTGTTATTATTATTATTTTTTCAATAAACTGTATAAAACTACGCAACCTTGTCGTACTAGCCCATAAAGTCCCAATCCCACTTGGCCTGAGGCACCAAAACTTCCTTCAATAATTCTCTGGGATGATGGCTAAACTTACTCAAAGGTTTTGGGAATCGCACCCTTGAGACCTCTCATATCCCAACAACGAATTTAACCCCCTACTCACTGGTATTCCTTCCACCCTGTCATTGATGCCCTATGCTTATCATTTCCTTCAAGCTCCGGGCATGTCTTTGTACGCAATGCTGCAGTATTATAATGACAAAAGGTCAAAATACTATGACATTCCATCATTTTACGGCTCTCTTTATATTTCTGGCTGTCACTGAAAGAGATTTCTGAATCTGTATAAGCCTGCCCAGTCTGCTTTGTAATCTTAGAATACGAGAAGATATGTTCTTAATTTCCGGGATTCTGGCTCCTCGTTCCTTTTGGAATGTGAAATCTTCTGTACGCCTCCCAAAAGATTGCCAGAAGAAGTTCAGATTTAGTATGGCTACAGACACATGTTGAAGGATAGCCCTGTGTTCTACAATGTTGTCTTCATCTGTGAAATGTTCATAGCAATGACCCTTTGGGTGGTCCAATATTCTCAGGAAACCACTTCAGCCCCAGAAGATTTTACCCCCTTCCTGGCCAGGCCCTATTTTGCAATTCAGCACTGCGTTATTTTAACAGACAATTGTGCAGTCGTGCGACGCTTTACCCAAACTAAATGTACGTCCTTTTTTTCCACCAAATAGAGCTTTCTTTTGGTGGCATTTGATCACCTGTGCGATTTTTATTTTTTGCGCTATAAACAAAAAAAGAGCTTTCTGCTACATATTTTTGGTAAAAAAAATAAATCGCAATCAGCGTATTTTGATTGGTTTGCGCAAAAGTTATCGCGTTTACTAACTACGGGAAAAATATGTCATTTTTTTTTACTAGTAATAGCGGCGATCTGCAATTTTTTTTGCGGGATTGCGACATTGCAGCGGACAGATCGGACCCCTGACTGACATTTTTGACACTTTTGGGGGGACCAGTGACATTACTACAGTAATCAGTGCTAAAAATATGCACTGTTAATGTAATAAGGCAATTGGCAGGGAAGGGGTTAACCCTGTTGGTGATCAAGGGGTTAAATGTGAGCCTAGGGGAGTGATTCTAACTGTGGGGGGGCGTGGCTTGTGAAATGATCATAGAGACCTGTGATCCTATATAGAAGGATCATATGGGCTCTGTGATCATTCCAGGGAGAAGAACGGGCGGCTGTGTTTACAACAGCTGACCGTTCTTCTCTCTTAGCGGGGAGCGATCGCGGGTGCCAGGCAGCAATCGGAGCCGCCTTCCAGATGTACCAGCTTCCCCACTGACGAGCGGGGGTGGGAGCGTGCCGCCGGCGGCGCGTGCTCGCCTCCTAGACTCCCCAGAGCGAGTGTCGTACATGTACGGCGATTTGCCTGGGAACGGTCGCCTGCCGCAGTATATCTGCGGCGGGCGGTCGGCAACCAGTTAATATACAAGAATATACATTTACCAGCCACTTTATTAGGTAGACCTGTTCAATTGCTTAGTAACATAAATTGTTAATCATCCAATCACATGGCAGCAACTCAATGCATTTAGGCATCTAGATGTAGTAAAGACAACTTGCTGAAGTTCAAATGGAGGACTCGAGGGCATACAATGCGATTAGAGGAGAAGCGTTTTAACCTCAGGCAACACAGGGGGTTCTTTACTGTTAGGGCTACAAGATTGTGGAATTCTCTGCCACAAGAAGTGGTTTCTGCGGGAAGTATGGTGGCTTTCAAAAGACTCTTAGACGTACATCTCAAGGCTCAGAACATTCAGGGGTATGAGAGATGATGACGGCCACACACACCTACACAGGTTGAACTGGATGGACTATTGTCTTTATTCAACCTCAACTACTATGTAACTAATAATGTCAAATGACTTTGCCTAGCCTGAGATGACATCATCAATGTACTGCAAGCAAGAAGAAACATTTTCTCAGTTTCCTCACCCCCAGTGAAGCACATGAAAACCTTTCACCTATCTGTTGCATTAACCACAATGCAAATCAGAGGTGTTAGTGAATTGTGATGCAATTCATTTTTAAAACAACGCACCTGCATTGAAATAACCACAAGGCCCGGTATATACAGTATCTCACAAAATTGAGTACACCCCTCACATTTTTGTAAATAATTTATTATAACTTTTCATGTGACAACACTGAAGAAATTACACATTGCTACAATGTAAAGTAGTGAGTGTACAGCTTGTATAACAGTGTAAATTTGCTGTCCCCAACGGTTGACTGCTGAGGGTCGATGGCTCAGAGAAGCAGCTACACAGGGTCGCAACCACGGTACTGGACAGGGAACTAGAGCATAAGATACCCCAGGGCATGGAGTCTAAGATCCAGCAGGTTTTCACCAGAGCCCAATGGTGGCTGGTGCCCCATGGGCCGGGGGGGGGGCTGCAGACGGACCACACCATACCCCCCCAGACAACACCAGCTCCAGCCCCGCATACCATACCCCCCCCCCCCCCGGTCACCAGCTCACTCACCCTGGACTGACACGTGGAGGGCAGGCAGCAGCGGCAGCTTCCCCTACAGTCTCCTCTGTGGGTCGGGCTCCTCCCTCCTCCTTGGCCAATAGCATGGCTTCTCCTTTTGGCCAATCGGGAAACGGGTCTCGCTTCCTGATTAGCCAGGAGGAGAATCCGTGTGACAATAGCGAATATTCATTCGCTGTTGTCACACAACTGGGTGGGCTCAGGGCGTAGTGCTCTGCGCCCCGAGTCCACCCTTTTTTTAAGCCTATTAGAGCCTCTGGCTCTAATCACATGCTTTAAAAAAAAAACCCCATTGGAATCCACGCGTCTGGCGCCCTACATGTAGATTAGGGGGCTGGTGCATGGATAGAGGGGGCGGCGCTCCTGCGCCCCATATGGACGGGCCGCCACTGCCAGAGCCTCTGATTGTGAGGATGGACTTGGCTGCAGCTGACTCCAGGTCGTGGCTCCCAGGGTCTCCCAGCTCATGCTCACAGCTGGCTCTGGTGGATGGAGAGGAAGCAGCAGTCCAGGGCATCAAGGGATAGTCAGGAGAACAAGCCAAAGGTTGGGGCAACAAGCAGACATGGATGGTCAGAAGGATGAGCCGAAGATAGGGGCAACAAGCAGACAGGAATGGTCAGAAGGACGAGCTGAAGATCGGGGCAACAAGCAGACAGGAATGGTCAGAAGGACGAGCTGAAGATTGGGGCAACAAGCAGACAGGGATGGTCAGAAGGACGAGCCAAAGATCGGGGCAACAAGCAGACAGGGATGGTCAGAAGGACGAGCCGAAGATCGGGGCAACAAGCAGACAGGGATGTCAGAAGGACGAGCCGAAGGTCGGGGCAACAGGCAGACAGGGATGGTCAGGCAAACAAGCCAAAGTCAGTACAGGGAGATCAGACATAGAGAACGCGGCAAGAAACACTCAAATACTCAACAATTGTTGCTCGGACAGGGTTGGCTTGCAGTGCGCGGGTTAATATAGTGTTTCTTGTTAGAGGCTGGGGTGGAGCCATGCTGAGAGAAGATTACCTAAACACACAGGTGTGAGAGCACATTTCCTAAAGGCGATACACAGACCAGAGAGGTAAGCAGACAGTCAGGGCATGAAACATTACTGCAGATTTGTGACAGTTGGTGTTATATCTTTCCCTTGGATGGTATAGGTTACACTGAGTAAATACAGCTCGATAAAACAAAAACTGTGTCTGACCTCATTTCAGGCTGCAAAACAACATAATGGTATTATTTTACCACTTCTGGACTGCAGGATTTCCCCCCTTAATGACCAGGCTATTTTTTGCAATTCGGCACTGCGATACTTTAACGGACAATTGCGCGGTCGTGCGACGATGTACCCAAATAAAATCGATGTCCTTTTTTTCCCACAAATAGAGCTTTCTTTTGGTGGTATTTGATCACCTCTGCGATTTTTATTTTTTGTGCTATAAAGAAAAATAGAGCGACAATTCTGAAAAAAAAAAAAAAAATATTTTTCACATTCTGCTATATGACATTCCCAAAAAAAAAATTTAAAATCAAAATTTTTTAACATTTTAGGCCAATTTGTTGTCTGCTGCATATTTTTGGTAAAAAAAAAAATCGCAATAAGCGTATTTTGTTTGGTTTGCGCAAAAGTTATCTCGTCTACAAACTACGGGAAAGATTTATGTCATTTTTATTTTTTTTACTAGTAATGGCGGCAATTTGCAATTTTTAGTGGGACTGCAACATTGCAGCGGACAGATCGGAGCCCTAACTGCCATTTTTTACACTTTTGGGGGGGGACCAGTGACATTACTACAGTAATCAGTTCTAAAAATATGCACTGTTACTGTAATAATGACACAGGCAGGGAAGGGGTTAACACAGTGGGTGATCAAGGGGTTAAATGTGTACCTAGGGGCGTGTTTCTAACTGTATGGGGGCAGGGCTTATGGAATGACCATAGAGACCTGTGATCCTACATAGAAGGATCACAGGCACTCTGTGATCATTCCAGAGAGAAGAACGGTCAACGGAGTTTACAACAGCTGACCGTCCTTTTCTCTCAGCGGGGTGCGATCGCGGCGGTCAGGCGGCAATCGGAGCTGTCAGCCCCGTGCATCGGAGTCGCCGCTGCCGAGTGGGGATCGGAGGGTGCCGGCGCCGCTGCTAGCTGCAGGCGCGCAACCAACGTAGGTCTACGTCGGTTCGCGTAGGAGGACCAGCCTGCCGCAGTAAATCGGTTAAAGGTGATTCTTTTCTATACCCACTGTATACACACACACACAGCCTTTTAGAAAATTGCAGTACAGTACCTTCCCTCACACAGCTGGGTACTGCACTGTAGGGGGAGGCAGAGAGCACAGTACACACTCGGGAAGACACCTCCCCTTCTTTGCTTTCACTTTTCACTGTTGACTCAGGATTCAATGCCTTACTAAGCACCTGGAGTGCTGGCTGGGGATCAGGAGTCCACTCTCAGTCTCTCACCTGACAGCCCTTCTCTGCCAGGATGCTGAGGCACCCCTGACGGACTAAGGTGGCACCCTGGTTGGGAAAAGCCACCCTAGATACTCCACTGCTTCCCAGGCTCTCTACTTGTGTACAAGGAGTGATTATAGAGATGAGGAAGAGAGGAAATGAGCTGAGGGTTTTGGTTTTGTCCTTTGTAATCCATCAGAAATGAAGTAGGCAGGGCTTACACCACATGCTTAGGAATCTAAACTGTGCTGTCATGTAGAATAAGGGTAGAGGCATACTATATTTATGGCATATCAACATTTACTTTTACTTGCATCAAACTGAAACCCATGGGGAAATGTGCATGTATTCTAGAGATGTACTAAATATGTTTTTTTATTTCATATATCTTTTAGAGCAGTGGTCTCCAAACTGTTGCCTAGGGACCAGATGTGGGCCTTTGCTTGCTTTTAACTGGCCCTTGGGGCACTATTCTCCCCATTGTTGTTGACAATTTCTGACACTGACACTAAGAATGGTGCTCTATTCCTCCCATTAATACTGATGAAGGCACACTATTCCTCTCATTGACACCAATAATGGAGCACTAATCCTCCCATTGACACCAATAATGGAGCACTAATCCTCCCATTGAAACCAATGATGGTGCACTATTCCTCCCATTGACACCAATAATGGAGCACAAATCCTCCCATTGAAACCAATGATGGTGCACTATTCCTCCCATTGACACCAATGATGGAGCACTAATCCTCTCATTGACACCGATGATGGCACACTATTCCTCCCATTGACCCCAATAATAGAGCACTAATCCTCCCATTGACACCAATGATGGGGAACTATTTCTCCCATTGACACCACTGATGGGGCACTATTCCTCCCATTGACACCAACAATGGAGCACTATTCCTCCCATTGACCCCAATGATGGAGTACTATTCCTCCCATTGACCCCAATGATGGCTCACTATTCCTCCCATTGACCCCAATGATGACGCACTATTCCTCCCATTGACCCCAATGATACCGCACTATTCTTCCAATTGACCTCAATGAGACTGCACTATTTCCCCCATTGACCCCAATGATGGCGCACTCTTCCTCCCATTAACCCCAATAATGGTGCACTCTTCCTCCCACTGACCCCAATGATGGCACACTATTGCTCCTATTAACCCTAATGACGGTGCACTATTTCTTCCATTGACCCTAATGATGGTGCACTATTCCTCCCATTGACACCAATGATGGAGCATTAATCCTCTCATTGACACCAATGATGGGGCTCTATTCCTCCAATTGACAATAATGGGGGGACGCTATTTCTCCCATTGACACCAACGATGGCGCACTTTTCCTCCCATTGACCCCAATGATGGCGCACTATTCCTCCCATTGACAATAATGATGGGACCATATTCCTCTCAATGACACCAACAATGGAGCACTAATCCTCCCTTTGACACCAACAATGGCGCACTAATCCTCCCATTGACCCCAGTTATGGCGCACTATTCCTCCTATTGACCCCAATGATGATACACTCTTCCTCCCATTGACCCCAATGATGGCATAATATTGCTCCCATTGACCCTAATGATGATGCACTATTCCTCCCATTGACCCTAATGATGGTGCACTATTCCTCCCATTGACAGCAATGATGAAGCACTAATCTTCCCATTGACACCAATGACGGGGCTCTATTCCTCCCATTGACCCCAATGATGGTACACTCTTCCTCCCATTGACCCCAATGATGATACACTCTTCATCCCATTGACCCCAATGATGGCATAATATTGCTCCCATTGACCCTAATGATGATGCACTATTCCTCCCATTGACCCTAATGATGGTGCACTATTCCTCCCATTGACAGCAATGATAAAGCAATAATCTTCCCATTGACACCAATGACGGGGCTCTATTCCTCCCATTGACCCCAATGATGGTACACTCTTCCTCCCATTGACTCCAATGATGGTACACTCTTCCTCCCATTGACCCCAATGATGGCATAATATTGCTCCCATTGACCCTAATGATGGTGCACTATTCCTCCCATTGACAGCAATGATGGAGCACTAATCCTCCCATTGACACCAATGACGGGGCTCTATTCCTGCCATTGACACGAATGATGGAGCACTATTCCCCCCATTGACAATAATGATGGGGCACTATTTCTTCCATTGACCCCAATGATGGGGCACTATTCTTGCCTTTGATGCCAGTCATGGAGCATTATTTACTCCCACTGACACCAGAACATTTTCTTCTCCCACTGGCCACAGTTCAGCCCCCCTAAAGTCTGAAGGACAGTAAACTGGACCTTTGTTTAGAAAGTTCGGAGACGCCGGCTTTAGAGATTATGAATAAAGAGATGGTGGTGCCTTTGCAGTGGGGTCCCATCACATATTGTTATTGACGTAATAATAAGTGGTAGTTAACTATGAGCTTCTCAACAAAGAATGAGCAAAACTGCTGTGACATTGGCAGTCTGACCCTGGAAGGATTATTCCATGTAGTTGCACAATTGTTAAACTCTATAACAGGAAATGACACGTGAGGCCTTACTTTTTAACACAAAGCTATTGTTCCTCCACACATTTCCCACACGTCTCTGCCAGAAAGGAGTGAAAGCTGTGTGTATTTCATGTTCCTATAGCTGCCAAGGAACATATCCGGTTGTTGAACATGTTTTTTTACAGTAATCAAATGTCATCTGAAGGGTAAATTTCTGGGAGAGCCATGTTCAGCCTATCTTCAGTCCAATGGAACCTTGCTTATAGCAAGACAATTATCTACAAGTAAAGGATAAGCATTTATCTTGAAGGAAATGTAAAGTCATTTTTGCACATTTTCTTCTTTACAAACAAAATAAAGGAAAAATTTAGTTTTCATTTTTTTTTTCTTTTGTAGTCAGTAAATATGTAGTAGTATTATATCCATATGTCCTTTTTAGTTAAGCTTTATTAACCTTTTTTACATGCTTTCCAGAAATTGACTAGCAGTCTAGGGTAAAAATTTACATTTTCAGTCGAACAAAGCCAGCCAAAAAGCAGGCTGATCCGGGAGTGCTCTCTCATTAGCTAACCTATAGTTCTCTAGGAATCCTTTGTCATAAATTAATTGTAAAATAAAAATTGAAAGAAGGAAAAGGAAAACATTTGTTTGAAAAGTTAAGAAATTAAGACAGAAATACAATAAACTTGACTCGGGACCAGTGCAGGCACTTAACCACGCACCCCCCCCCCCCCCAACGCACACCCTCCAAACTGCATTGAATAGAAGATGTGGTCAAAAAGTGTGTGTACAATGCTTTGAAAAAGTGTTCATACCCCTTGAAATTTTCCACATGTTGTCATGTTACAACCAAAAACGTGAATGTATTTTATTGGGATTTTATGTGATGGACCAACACAAAGTGGCACATAAGGCAATGTAGAGTGTGGGGAGTGACCATTGTCATGACTAGGGTAGTTCAGATCCCACCTGTTTAACCATATTACCTGGATCAGTACCCAACACCACCCCCCTTTTCCTTTAAATGACAACCCTAACTCAGCATTAGGATTACAGTGCCTTTGCGAAAGTATTCGCCCCCTTGAACTTTTCAACCTTTTGCCACATTTCAGGCTTCAAACATAAAGATATAAAACCGTAATTTTTTGTGAAGAATCAACGACAAGTGGGACACAATCATGAAGTGGAACGAAATTTATTGGATATTTCAAACGTTTTTAACAAATAAAAAACTGGAAAATTGGGCGTGCAAAATTATTCAGCCCCTTTACTTTCAGTGCAGCAAACTCTCTCCAGAAGTTCAGTGAGGATCTCTGAATGATCCAATGTTTACCTAAATGACTAATGATGATAAATAGAATCCATCTGTGTGTAATCAAGTCTCAGTATAAATGCACCTGCACTGTGATAGTCTAAGAGGTCCGTTTAAAGCGCAGAGAGCATCATGAAGAACAAGGAACACACCAGGCAGGTCCGAGATACTGTTGTGGAGAAGTTTAAAGCTGGATTTGGATACAAAAAGATTTCCCAAGCTTTAAACATCCCAAGGAGCACTGTGCAAGCGATAATATTGAAATGGAAGGAGTATCAGGCCACTGCAAATCTACGAAGACCTGGCCGTCCCTCTAAACTTTCAGCTCATACAAGGAGAAGACTGATCAGAGATGCAGCCAAGAGGCCCATGATCACTCTGGATGAACTGCAGAGATCTACAGCTGAGATCTACAGCGGTTCGGCCTTTTATTAAACAAAACCATAAATAACAAACAAACATAAAACAGTCAAACCAATCCAGATCAGAGAATGGTTGCAGATCCTTGAAGATACCATCTCCCACAACTTTGGAGTCTGTGGTACCATTAAGTTAGGTTCTGTCCCCAGCTGCAAAAACACCGCCTCGAGAACTATCGTAACAGACCACAGACCCCTATTACCTTATACTACCCGGTCCGTATAGACTGAACCAGACCAACCATAGGACTCCATACCTGGGATGGGTCCCACTATTTTATCATTCGACACCATTTTTTGGACCCTCGTCAAGGACCCCAACCGCCAACGTCCAATTTCCTTAGCAGAGCGACAGAAAAAGGGCGAGTGGGAGGGACGTTTCTCCACTCTGCAAGTGAAGCCCCTTCACTCCTCCCCTCCAACTACTCTCTCTCCTCCTCCTCCCCATCACCTCGTCTGCTCTACCAATAAGGTAAGAGTCCTGACCTCTCATATCCTAACAACTAATTTAATCCCCTACTGCCTGTTTTTTCTTCCACCCTGTCATGTATGTAACACACAATCAGTGGTGCGGTATGTTGTAATGCCATTCAGCTAAAAGATAAAAGGAACAAGAAGGCGCAACATTCTAAGTGTATCTATTTATTCATAAAACGCATGTATTGAAATTGTATTGCACTCACAAAGTGTGGAGATTGGGCAATGCACAGTTCCCATCCTCCTGTGGATAGGCCAGTTGACAGTCACATGGATCCCAATCTCCACACTTTGTGAGTGCGATCCAATTTTAACCGCTTGCCGACCGCCGCAAGTACATATACTGCGGCGGTCAGCCCCTCACAGGCAGAGTGACGTATCGGTACGTCACTAGCCTGTGAGGCTCTGGGGAGCGTGCGCGCGGCGCGCTCCCGCGCGGTCACGGACCCCCCCCGCGCGTGTGACCGGCGGACCCGATGTCCGCCGGTCACTCAGCGATCGTCGGGGAAGAGGGAGAAAGGCAGGCAGGCTGTGTAAACAAGCCGCCTGTCATTCTCCCCGGTGTAGAAACAATGATCATACAGTTCTACTATGTAGGACCGTTGATCATTGTTTCTACAGCTCAAGCCACAGCCAATCACAGTTAGAATCACGCCCCTAGGGACACACACAGCCCCTCCCTCTCAAATAAAATTAACCCCTTCACTGTCAGTGTCATTTTACAGTAACAGTGCATATGTATAGCACTGATTACTGTAGAAATGTCACTGGTAACCCCAAAAGTGTCAAAAATGTCAGTCAAGGGTCCGATCTGTCTGCCGCAATGTCGCAGTACCGCAAAAAAATCGCAGATCGCCGCCATTACGCGTTAAAAAAAAAAACAACAAAAATTACAAAAATCTTTCCCTTAGTTAGTAAACGCAATAACTTTTGCGCAAACCAATCAAAATACGCTTTTTGCGATTTTTTTTTTACCAAACATATGTAGCCTAAAACAAATTGGCCGAAAATGTTAAAAAATTTTGATTTTTAAATTTTTTTGGGGGGGAATTTCATATAAAAAAATGTGAAAAATATTGTTATTTTTGCAAAATTGACGCTCTTTTTTTGTTTATAGCGCATGATCAAAAAATCGCACAGGTGATCAAATACCACCAAAAGAAAGCTCTGTTTGTGGGAAAAAAAGGACGTCAAATTAGTTTAGGTACAGCGTGGCACGACCGCGCAATTGTCCGTTAAAGTCACGCAGTGCCGAATCGCAAAATACCCCCTGGTCTTTCAGCAGCCAAATCCTCCGGGGCTTAAGTGGTTAATACATGTGCTTTATGAATAAATAGATACACTTAGAGCCAGTCCACACTAGCGCGACTTGTCAGCCTGACAAGTCGCACTCCCTCGCGGTCCATTGACTGCTACAGGACCCGTTCTAATAGGAGCGACTTAGAGAAAGGGTCCTGTACTACTTCAAGGCGACCTGGAGCGACTTGCATAGACTTCCATTATGTGAAGTTCATGCAAGTCGCTCCGAAGTCGTGGTGCATGGTAATGCACAAGTCGCCACCGAAGTAGTAAGGAGTCGTGTCGCCTCAGTGTGAACCGACTCTTAGAATGCTGCGCCTTCTTGTTCCTTTTATCTATTAGCTGCAAGATTTTCCAATACTCTCATAAAAGGAGAGCTGCAGCTGTCCATACAAGTGAAACTTTTTTATATGGGATTTCCCAATGGACTTCTAGAGAATTTTACTCCCTTCCTAGGAAAAGGCTTCTTTATCCAGACTTGTTAGAATATGCTGTTTGTGCTGAGAGTTTATTTAATTTGTAATGCCATTCAGTTGTGTTGCTGGTAGGATCTTCAATTTAAAGTAAAGGGGGGGAAAAAAAGGGAAATGAATGAAGCCACAAAGTATAAAAACTGGCGATCTGCAATATATTACATTTTTATTCTTGGATTTAGATACACCTTAATTACATGTATATGTTGGCTCAGTCATTAAATATACGTTGGGCTCTCTGCAGCAGTGCAGTACATCAGTTTTGCTTTTCTGCTCCTCTTATCTCACTGTGGGTTAGAGCCATAGGTGTGCACACAGGGTGTGCTGAGTGTGCCTGGGCACACCCTAATCATCCCATGCGGTGCAGTTTCCTTCTTCCCATCTCCATCCTGCAGTGCTGCCAGCTTCCATCCTCTCCTCTCAGAAGCATGGAAGAGGCTGGTAAATATTTAATTAACCGGCCTCCCTTTTCTGAATGAACACAGTGAGTGATCAGTACTGATCGCTCCTGTCTTCATTCTTAACTGAAGCATAGTATACTATGTTTACTGCAGGCTGCAGAGAAAGGGACTGGGGAATCTCTGTTCTCATTTCTTTTTGTCTCAAAAATTAGACATCAGTGGTCTATTTAGACCCCAGATATTTCCCCAAAGCCTCATAATGGGGCTCCTAAAAAAAAAAAAATAGTAAAAAATAATATTGTAATAATGAAAGAAAATATTAAAAATTAAAAAAACGACTGACACTGTCTACTGCCCTACTAACACCAATCTTTGCTCTACTAACTAACTAACTAACTAACTAACTAACTAACTAACTAACTAACATCGTTCCACTGCTTTGCTGATATATATATATATATGCATGTGTGTTTGCGCTCTGGGGTGCACTCCCTAATGCAATAGGCTGCGCTAGGGATCGACCGATATCGGTTTTTCATTGCCGATACCCATATTTTGGCCGTCACATATCGGTATTGGCCGATATGGGCTGAAATTTTGTACATTTAAAGTTTTGAAAAATAAAGACAATTTTTGACACAAATCTGGTACTGGACATGATAATTTTTGTTTAATGTTTAATGGCTGGCTTGCTGGCACCCTGTGGTGGGTGGCTGGTTGGCACCCTGTGGTGGGTGGCTGGCTGGCACCCTGTGGTGGGTGGCTGTTTTGCACCCTGTGGTGGGTGGCTGGCTGGCTGGCACTCTGTGGTGGGTGGCTGGCTGGCTGGCACCCTGTGGTGGGTGGCTGGCTGGCTGGCACCCTGTGGTGGATGGCTGGCTGGCTGGCACCCTGTGGTGGGTGGCTGGCTGTCTGGCACCCTGTGGTGGGTGGCTGGCTGGCTGGCACCCTGTGGTGGGTGGCTGGCTGGTTGGCACCCTGTGGTGGGTGGCTGTTTTGCACCCTGTGGTGGGTGGCTGGCTGGCACCCTGTGGTGGATGGCTGGCTGGCTGGCACCCTGTGGTGGGTGGCTGGCTGTCTGGCACCCTGTGGTGGGTGGGTGGCTGGCTGGCAGCCTGTGGTAGGTGGCTGGCTGGCACCCTGTGGTGGGTGGCTGGCTGTCTGGCACCCTGTGGTGGATGGCTGGTTGGCTGGCACCCTGTGGTAGGTGGCTGGCTGTCTGGCACCCTGTGGTGGGTGGCTTGCTGTCTGGCACCCTGTGGTGGTGGGTGGCTGGCTTTCTGGCACCCTGTGGTCGGTGGCTGGCTGGCACCCTGTGGTGGGTGGCTGGCACCCTGTGGTGGGTGGGTGTCACAGGGGCTGTGGGTGGCTGGCTGTCTGGCACCCTGTGGGTGGTGGCTGGCTGTCTGGCGCCCTGTGGGTGGACAATGACGTAGAAGTAGCACAGGGACAGCAAGAGTCTGATAGCAGGTTACATTTTTTTATTGGATATGTTTTATAGCAGAAAGTAAAAAATATTGTTTTTTTTTTCAAAATTGTTGCTCTTTTTTTGTTTATAGCGAAGGGGGTAAAACCTTCCAGGGCTGAAGTAAAGGACATTCATAGAGAAACTTTCAGCAGAAACGATGTGGAGTAATGAAAGCTTTGACAGCATAATACACTGCTCAAAAAAAGGAACACTTTGAAAACACATCAGATCTCAAAGGGGAAAAATATCAGGCTGGATATCTATACTGGTATGGACTGGGTAATGTGTTAGGATCTATACTGGTATGGACTGTGTAATGTGTTAGGATCTATACTGTTATGGACTGGGTAATGTGTTAGGATCTATACTGGTATGGACTGGGTAATGTGTTAGGATCTATACTGGTATGGACTGTGTAATGTGTTAGGATCTATACTGTTATGGACTGGGTAATGTGTTAGGATCTATACTGGTATGGACTGGGTAATGTGTTAGGATCTATATTGGTATGGACTGGGTAATGTGTTAGGATCTATACTGGTATGGACTGGGTAATGTGTTAGGATCTATACTGGTATGGACTGGGTAATGTGTTAGGATCTATACTTGTATGGACTGGGTAATGTGTTAGGATCTATACTGGTATGGACTGGGTAATGTGTTAGGATCTATACTGATATGGACTGGGTAATGTGTTAGGATCTATACTGGTATGGACTGGGTAATGTGTTAGGATCTATACTGGTATGGACTGGGTAATGTGTTAGGATCTATACTGGTATGGACTGGGTAATGTGTTAGGAACGAAAGGATGCCACATCATTTGATGGAAATAAAAATTATCACCCTGCAGAGGGCTGAATTCAAAGACACCCCGAAAATCAAAGTGAAAAAATGATACAGCAGGCTAGTCAATTTTTCATTGCAGCAACTCAAAATGGTCCTCAGTAGTTTGTATGGCCCCCACATGCTTGTATGCATGCCTGACAACATCAGGGCATGTTAAAAATGAGATGACGGATGGTGTCCTCGGTATTTCCTCCCAGACCTGGATCAGATCATCACTGAGCTCCTGAACAGACTGAGGTGCCACCTTACGTTGTCTGATGGACCAAAACCTAATGTCCCAGAGGTGTGCTATTGGATTTAGGTCATGCAAGCATGGGGGCCATTCAATGTTATCAATTCCTTCATCAGGAACTGGCTGCATACTCTCGCCACATGAGGCCAAGCATTGTCGTGCACCAAGGGGAACCCAGGACCCACTGCACCAGCATAGGGTCTGACAATAGGTCCAGGGATTTCATCCCGATACCTAATAGCAGTCAAGGGGCCATTGTCTAGACTGTAGAGGTCTGTGCCTCCCTCTATGGATATACCTCCCCAGACCATCACTGACCCACCACCAAACCGGTCATGCTGAACAATGTTACAGGCAGCATAATGTTCTCCACGGCTTCTCCAGACCCTTTCACGTCTGTCACATGTGCTCAAGGTGAACCTGCTCTCATCTTTGAAAAGCACAGGGCGCCAGTGGCGGAACTTCCAATTCTGGTGTCCAATGGCAAATGGCAATGGAGCTCCACAGTGCCGGGCAGTGAGCACAGGGCCCACTAAAGGACGTTGGGCCCTCAGACCACCCTAATGAACTCTGTTTCTGATTGTTTGGTCAGAGACATTCACACCAATGGCCTGCTGGAGGTCATATTGTAGGGCTCTGGCAGTGCTCATCCTGTTCCTCCTTGCACAAAGAAGCAGATACCAGTCCTGCTGATGGGTTAAGGACCTTCTACGGCCCTGTCCAGCTCTCCTAGAGTAACTGCCTGTCTCATGGAATCTCCTTCATGCTCTTGAGACTGTGCTGGGAGACACAGCAAACCTTCTGGCAATGGCACGTATTGATGTGCCATCCAGGAGGAGTTGGACTGCCTGTGCAACCTCTATAGGGTCCCGGTATCGCCTCATGGTACCAGTAGTGACACTGACCCTAGCCAAATGCAAAACTAGTGGAAAACAGTCAGAATAGATAAATAGGGAAAAAATGCCAGTGGCCTCCACCTGTAAAACAATTCCTGTTTTAGAGGTCACCTCATTGTTGCCCATCTAGTGCACCTGTTGTTAATTTCATTAACACTAAAGCAGCTGAAACTGAATAACAACCCCCTCTGCTACTTAACTGACCAGATCAATATTCCAGGAGTTTAATTGACTTGATGCTATACTCTGACTAAAAAGTGTTTCTTTATTATTTATTTTTTTGAGCAGTGTATTTCAAACCGCAGAATTCGTTCACTGCATAAAAAAAAAATGTAGATATAAAAAACCAGATCAGAGCTGCTGGCTATTTTTCCTGGAAGCGGATGGAGGTGTAGTTGGTCATATCCTCACCTACCCTTTATTGCTTTATGTTATGTGCATGTTTCCCCTTTCACAGTGATGTGGCCGTGCACAAGCCTGTCTTTACCTGTCTCCTCATCCGGGGCTGTCACTTCCCCTCTGAATCTTGTACGGATGAATGCATGAAGTAAGAAGGCAATGTTTGTTCCCATTCCTGCTATCCAAACCGCCTACGCAATGTCCCTTTTTACATCAGCATATTCTGAGCAGAAGTTTTTTTGCACCTGTATACAGATGAGTGAGCAGTTGATCTATGAAGACCCTGTACAATGACGATGTGCCACAACCAGACATGGACATTTTTTGTTTAACACCACAATGCCCAGATGGTTCCCATACACAGACTGGGGGGGTCATAGAAATGCAAGGATTTGCACTTGCGTGAAAATAAGAAATAGTCTGTAGGGTCAGTATGGCCTTGTGCACACTGGGTGATTAGCCCCGGTGCACGAGGCTTCAGCAATTATCTGTGGGTGGTGGGCACAGGTGCACCATCCAGCCCTGCTGCCGGCTGCCTGTCAAACTTTATGAGAGGCTGACAGCTGCTGCGGCTTGACAGGACTGGATAGTGCACTTAGAGGTACTTACGTGTAACACAGGAATGAATACTCAGAATGTGACTAGCATTTTGAGAAGGTATTCAACAATGTCAATCATCTATGTATCCAACATCTAACAGAACTAAAGCTGCCTACAAGCAGTAGAGAAGGTTTGCCAACACATCGGGAATCATGTCAATACATAACAGGTCATCATGAACATACAGTACATGGGCAGCAAATGGGCAGTAGTGGCAATTCAAAATCAACCAGTGGTACTGCTAAGCAGAGAGCATGTATATACTATATTTGTGTAGGAGCAGAATTGTCACCCTAGGATAGGACAACCGAATGTCTCTCCCTCTCTTTTCCTCCATAATGGGTAAGAAATGTTCCGTAGTTCTCAGAAATTGCTTTACAATGTAACTGATAAGAGTTACAGAGAGCACAGCAGGATCAAGATATATATATATATATATATATATATATGTATATACAGTGCCTTGCGAAAGTATTCAGCCCCCTTGAACTTTCCGACCTTTTGCCACATTTCAGGCTTCAAACATAAAGATATAAAACTGTAATTTTTTTGTGAAGAATCAACAACAAGTGGGACACAATCATGAAGTGGAATGAAATTTATTGGATATTTCAAACTTTTTTAACAAATAAAAAACTGAACGGAAGTTGGAGGAGAGTAAGGTCTCTAACATCCACCAGCTCCGTGATGTCATCATGGAGGAGTGGAAGAGGACCCCAGTGGCAACCTGTGAAGCTCTGGTGAACTCCATGCCCAAGAGGGTTAAGGCAGTGCTGGAAAATAATGGTGGCCACACAAAATATTGACACTTTGGGCCCAATTTAGACATTTTAAGGGTGTACTCACTTTTGTTGCCAGCGGTTTAGACATTAATGGTGTGTTGATTTATTTTGAAGGGACAGCAGATTTACACTGTTATACAAGCTGTACGCTCACTACTTTACATTGTAGCAAAGTATAATCTCTTCAGTGTTGTCACATGAAAAGATAGAATAAAATATTTACAAAAATGTGAGGGGTGTACTCACTTTTGTGTGATACTGTACATATATATAACCCCTCGTAGGTTCGATATCTTGACTAATGTTGTGCTACTTACTTACCTTTACTTTAGTCCATGTACGGACCGATGTTTGTTTGTATCACTTTTCTCTTTCCCAACCAATAAAATACTTGAACAAGAAAAATGAATTATTAACACTTCTATTTCTGAAAGCATTCCTAATTTACAGCATTTTTTCACACCTGCCTTAAAATTTTGCATAAAAAATATATATCTATATGACATTTTTTTTTCTTCCACTGTCCATGAATTGTGAAACACCTGGTAGGACTCACACTCCCATGCAAACTTTTTTTTCGGATGTACGCGTATCTGTGTGCATTTGGAATGTGGCCTCAGGGAACACACATAACTGGTATTCAGCAATTAAGTCAGTGGCTAAAGTTTATGAGGGTAATGTGTAACTATCCTGTCGAAGATAAATTGACCCCCCATTCTTTCTTTGTGTTTTTGCAGTCCATACATGCAATTCAGAAGAAATTGTTGTTTCCAGCGTGCATTCTGCCCAGATATAGCACGCTGTTAGTTACAGCCAAAAAACATAAAACTGCAAGTTACTTAACCTCCTTGGTGGTATTCCCGAGTGTGGCTCGGGGTGGAATTTCAGTGCCATTAGCGGTAACCCCGAGCCACACTCGGGGTACCACCAAGGAGCATCGCTGGATCCTGGTAGAGGTTAATTACCTTGTCGCCGGGATTCCGCGATGTGTCCCTGCAGCATACGGCGGCCGGATCTTCCGCATGATGCTGTGTGCCCCGGCTTCCGTCTCCTGCGACGTGGCGCTCGCAGGGGGGTGGAACCGGCGGCAAATTCAAATAGTAAAACACACCAAACACACTGATTACATTACAAAATAAAATAAATTGACATTAGTTTTCCACCAGTACCCTTTCCTGCAGTTTTACAGTACTTTAATATTTTATTTATATATATATATATATATATATATATATATATATATATATATATATATATATATATACGTATATACAGTGCCTTGTGAAAGTATTCGGCCCCCTTGAACTTTTCGACCTTTCAGGCTATTGTACAGTGCCTTGCGAAAGTATTCGGCCCCCTTGAACTTTTCGACCTTTCAGGCTTCAAACATAAAGATATAAAACTGTAATTTTTTGTGAAGAATCAACAACAAGTGGGACACAATCATGAAGTGGAACGAAATTTATTGGATATTTCAAACTTTTTTAACAAATAAAAAACTGAAAAATTGGGCGTGCAAAATTATTCAGCCCCCTTAAGTTAATACTTGGTAGCGCCACCTTTTGCTGCGATTACAGCTGTAAGTCGCTTGGGGTATGTCTCTATCCGTTTTTCACATTGAGAGACTGAAATTTTTGCCCATTCCTCCTTGCAAAACAGCTCGAGCTCAGTGAGGTTGGATGGAGAGCGTTTGTGAACAGCAGTTTTCAGTTCTTTCCACAGATTCTCAATTGGATTCAGGTCTGGACTTTGACTTGGCCATTCTAACACCTGGATATGTTCATTTGTGAACCATTCCATTGTAGATTTTGCTTTATGTTTTGGATCATTGTCTTGTTGGAAGACAAATCTACGTCCCAGTCTCAGGTCTTTTGCAGACTCCATCAGTTTTTCTTCCAGAATGGTCCTGTATTTGGCTCCATCCATCTTCCCATTAATTTTAACCATCTTTCCTGTCCCTGCTGAAGAAAAGCAGGCCCAACCCATGATGCTGCCACCACCATGTTTGACAGTGGGGATGGTGTGTTCAGGGTGATGAGCTGTGTTGCTTTTACGCCAAACATAACGTTTTGCATTGTTGCCAAAAAGTTTGATTTTGGTTTCATCTGACCAGAGCACCTTCTTCCACATGTTTAGTGTCTCCCAGGTGGCTTGTGGCAAACTTTAAACGACACTTTTTATGGATATCTTTAAGAAATGGCTTTCTTCTTGCCACTCTTCCATAAAGACCAGATTTGTGCAGTATACGACTGATTGTTGTCCTATGGATAGAGTCTCCCACCTCAGCTGTAGATCTCTGCAGTTCATCCAGAGTGATCATGGGCCTCTTGGCTGCATCTCTGATCAGTCTTCTCCTTGTATGAGCTGAAAGTTTAGAGGGATGGCCAGGTCTTCGTAGATTTGCAGTGGTCTGATACTCCTTCCATTTCAATATTATCGCTTGCACAGTGCTCCTTGGGATGTTTAAAGCTTGGGAAATCTTTTTATATCCAAATCCGGCTTTAAACTTCTCCACAACAGTATCTCGGACCTGCCTGGTGTGTTCCTTGTTCTTCATGATGCTCTCTGCGCTTTAAACGGACCTCTGAGACTATCACAGTGCAGGTGCATTTATACGGAGACTTGATTACACACAGGTGGATTCTATTTATCATCATTAGTCATTTAGGTCAACATTGGATCATTCAGAGATCCTCACTGAACTTCTGGAGAGAGTTTGCTGCACTGAAAGTAAAGGGGCTGAATAATTTTGCACGCCCAATTTTTCAGTTTTTTATTTGTTAACAAAGTTTGAAATATCCAATAAATTTTGTTCCACTTCATGATTGTGTCCCACTTGTTGTTGATTCTTCACAAAACATTACAGTTTTATATCTTCATGTTTGAAGCCTGAAATGCGGCAAAAGGTCGCAAAGTTCAAGGGGGCTGAATATTGTCGCAAGGCACTGTATATATATATATATATACCATGTGTGTGTACATATATATATATATATATATATATATATATATATATATATATATATATATATATATATATATAATATATGTGTATATATATATATATATATATATATATATATATATATACATACTTTAACTTATTTATAGTTATTTATTTTATTATAATTTATGATTTTGTGTTTCAAACTTTATCATACCCGAGATGTTATAAAGAAGAACGCACAGTAAAAAAAAAATCTAATGTAAATAGTTGGTTTGGGCTGCTCGTCCTTAAGAATTACATGCAAAATAATGGTACCGCTTTCAGCACCTAAAATTGGAAGCAATCATACCGCCAGGGAGGTTAATTTAAAAGCATTCTAAAACGCATTTTGCAAGTCCAGCCAAAGATTTTATTCTTTTACAGTTTTGGATGCAATGGTGAAAAATTAGAACTTTTGTCAGATTTGTATTGGGGAGATTTTCCTTCATCTCCAGCCTTTATGATACCAGGACAGAAATTGGGGAAAAGGTGTCCATAAAAAAAGGAGAACACCAGCAGAAAAACACTTAATAGGAGTTTTATTTCTCCCAAATTCTACAAATAGGTGATTTCATTGCTATGTCCACATTGGATAGACCCATCATGTCCTGTCCTGGTGACACCATGTTATGGGGACAGGCAGTACAGGTGCATCTCATAAAATTAGAATATCATCAAAAAGTTAATTTGTTTAAGCAATTCAATTCAAAAAGTGAAACTTTTATATTTTTTATATAGCTGTGTTACACACAGAGTGATATATTTCAAGCATTTCTTTCTTTTAATTTTGATGATTATGGATTACAGTTAGTTTGAAAACCCAAAATTCAGTATCTCAGAAAATTAGAATATTAAATAAGACCAATTTTAGTACAAAAAAGTTGGCTTACCGAAAAGTATGTCCATGTACAGTATAGTATGCACTTGCCATGGATCAGTGGCATGCATTACCTTGTTGCCCCATCACCATAGCAGCAAATGATGCCCTGTCTCTCTCTGCCCTAGAGCATCCTTGGCTGTTGTGGTGCTGGCAGCAGACCTGTGACTGCACCATGTCCTCCCATGACTCTGATCCAGGGCAGTCCTGTGCTTGCGGTACCCCAGACACAGACCGCACCTCTCAGATAATACAAAAAGGTTATGAGAATGGGAACAATCATAAATTGCTTGATTCAAAAAATGTTTTTTGTTCTTTTTCTCTCTCTATAACTATTACAGAAACAAAATTCTTCGCACTTACTAACCTGACTGGTATGCAAATTCAGCACTTGGGTCTCAAGAGGTCAGGTGTACAATGGTCCTTGAAAACAATAGCACTGTGTGTAAAGGGCGTTGTTCTGTGCTCTTGTTACCTGTAAAGAGGGTGTTTTATCCCCCGTTATTTTTTTTTATTTTTAGAAAACAAGCCGTAATCCCAGTGGCGTAGCGTGGGTTGTCAGCACCCAGGGCAAGGCAAGTAATTTGCGCCCCCTAACCCGCAGGATTTTAGCACTCAAGTCTCTTCCACTAGATTAGTTAAAGAAACCCTTACCCCCTAGGCACATGTATTGTTTGTTATGAAAATACTGATGTAATTAAAGTAAAATGCATCTAAATACAAGTTTGAATTACCAGCGTGCCCCCATTCAATGCAGAGAGACCAGCGTGCCCCCTTTCAATGCAGAGAGACCAGCGTGCCCCCATTCAATTCAGAGAGACCAGCGTGCCCCAATTCAATGCAGAGAGACCAGCGTGCCCCCATTCAATTCAGAGAGACCAGCGTGCCCCCATTCAATGCAGAATGACCAGCGTGCCCCCATTCAATGCAGAGAGACCAGCGTGCCCCCTTATTCAATGCAGAGAGACCAGCGTGCCCCCATTCAATGCAGAGAGACCAGCGTGCCCCCTTTCAATGCAGAGTGACCAGCGTGCCCCCTTTCAATGCAGAATGACCAGCGTGCCCCCTTTCAATGCAGACAGACCAGCGTGCCCCCTTCAATGCAGAGAGACTTATCTGCAGCGGCGGCGTCTCCTCGAGTCCTCTTGCGTCCTCCTCGGCCAATGGCATGGGTTCACCTTCCAGCCAATCAGGAAGCGGGTCTCTGATCCACTTGTGAGTTATTTGTGGTCTGTACCCATAGTGGGACACATAAACAATGGTGCATGTTTTGCTTACATAAAACACATAGACACTGATACTAATTTAAAAAAAAATATATATATATTTTTTTAACCTACCTAAAATAGACTGGCCCTGACCCTAACTCTTTTTTTTTTTTTATTATAATTTTTATTAATTTTTACATCAATTTTATAAACAACAAAAAATACTTTTCTTATTTTACAAAAATCATCACCCCCCCCCCCCCCCCAAGAAACCCACCTCCCTTTTCCTCGCCATTCCCTTATGTTACCCTAAAAATATGTAAATGGTTAGGCGCTAGTACATGTGCATCTATGTGTAAAACTGCACTGAAAGTGCAAACGATAAGTCCATGTAAAAGACTTTGTAAAGGAAGGTCAGGGGCTGACTGGCAGCTTTCGGGCCAGGGGGAAAGTACAAACTAGAGGCGCATGGTGCAGCGACTCGGCCCCCCTCCCCTGCAACTCTCCCTTTTCCCTGCCTCCTCTTGACCCCCATTCCAGGCTGAAGCTCAGCTCCAGGTACTCTCTACTCACCGAATCTGGGTTCCCGATCTGGGCAGCAGGGGGCAGAGTGGGAGAGCTGGGACAGCTTGGTCGGGGCTGCCTGGGGGAGGAGAGTCTGCAGTAGGGCATGGAAACAGCCTCTGCTCAGACACAGTTTACACCATCCATGCTGGGGGGGGGGGGGGGGGCTGTGTTCTGTCCTTGTCTTCATCCTGCACTCAGTGGGTCAGCAGTGGAGACTTTTTACATCTCTTCATCTCTTCACCAGGAATTCTTTAGACATGTCTGCGGCAGAAGCAGTGCAGCCTTTTTGCAGGGCATCAGAGTGGCCCGGGGGGGGGGGGGGGGGCAGCTGCCCCTCTGCCCCCTGGCCCAGTCCTCCCCTGAGGAAGGTGAAGGTCCACTGTACAGGGCTGCCTTCGGATGAGGGGGAATAGAAGCTGCTTCCCCAAACATATAAAGAAAACAAGCAAAAAAGGCGCCTTTGAGTGTAGACTTTACAATAAATTTTAACTAGAATAAATGTAAAGCTCACATTAAAGTTCGTGAGAGGGACAATGTAGGGTGATGAGATGCCCAAGAAGGACGTCTGGAGGAGCAGGGACAGTGATGCCCGTGCTGGTGCCATCTCAGGATCTTTCTCTCTGTTCCCGCTGGATCCGGCCGGTAATAGAGTGCTGGGGAACCCCCAGCTGGGAGCGAGGGCTGGGACGCACGATGGAAGGCAGCATCACTCCTGACGTCACAAGCCCGCAACACGTTTCGGAGCATGCGCAGTGGATGAAGAAAATTATGCGCGCTCCTTTTTCACGCTTTATCACTCTACATGGTCCCTCTCATGAACTTCAATGTGAGTTTTACATTTATTGTAATTAAAATTTATTGTACAGTCTACACTCAGAGGCGCCTTTTTTGCTTGTTTTCCTTATGTTACCCTAACCCAGTCCGGCGATCTTACCAAACTCTACTATATCCTACTCACTCCCCTGATCAATTCAACTTTCTACAGGGTCTCTTTTTTTTAAACTCTGTACACTTTCTCCATTTATTTAAGAAACTGTTGACTTGTTCTTCATCTCTGCTACACAGGTATTCCATTTCGTATATGTATTCTTCCCATCAGCTTTTACCAGCTTCCCTGTCCGTGCTGAAGAAAAGCATCTCCACAATATGATGCTGCCACCACCATGTTTCACAGTGGGGATGGTGTGTTCAGGGTGATGTGCAGTGTTAGGTTCCCGCCACACATAGCTTTTGCTTTTAGGCCAAAAAAGTTCAGTTTTGGTCTCATCTGACCAGAGCACCTTCTTCCACATGTTTGCTGTGTCCCCCACATGGCTTCTCGCAAACAGAAAACTGGACTTCTGATGGCTTTCTTTCAACAACGGCTTTCTTCTTGCCACTCTTCCATAAAGGGCAGATTTGTGGAGTGCACGACTAATAGTTGTCCTGTGGACAGATTCTCCCACCTGAGCTGTGGATTTCTGCAGCTCCTCCAGAGTTCCCATGGGCCTCTTGGCTGCTTCTCTGATGAATGCTCTCCTTGCCCGGCCGGTCAGTTTAGGTGGACGGCCATGTCTTGGTAGGGGCCCGGCCGGTCAGTTTAGGTGGACGGCCATGTCTTGGTAGGGTTCCAGTTGTGTCATACTCTTTCCATTTTCCGATGATGGATTCAACAGCGCTCCGTGAGATGTTCAAAGCTTGGGATATTTTTTTTATAACCTAACCCTGCTTTAAACTTCTCCACAACTTTATCCTTGACCTGTCTGGTGTGTTCCTTGGCCTTCATGATGCTGTTTGTTCACTAAAGCTCTCTAACAAACCTCTAAAGGCTTCACAGAACAGTCGTATTTATACAGAGATTAAATTGCGCACAGGTGGGCTCTATTTACTAATTCGGTGACTTCTGAAGGCAATTGGTTCCACTAGATTTTATTTAGGGGTATCAGAGTTAAGGGGGGTGAATAAAAATGCACGCCACACTTTTCAGATATTTATTTGTAAAAAATGTTGAAAACCATTTATCATTTTCCTTCCACTTTACAATTATGTGCCATTTTGTGTTGGTCCATCACATAAAATCCCAATGAAATACATTTACATTTTTGGTTGTAACATGACAAAATGTGGAAAATTTCAAGGGGTATGAATACTTTTTCAAGGCACTGTACACGCACTTTTTTGTTTGTTTACATTTTTCTCCTCTAGCAAGGAGCAAAAGATACAATGTATCATTCTCTCCATTTAAGAGGGCAAGATAAAGACAAGGGTGGGCTATCAAAGTGATCTGATGATCAGAAACCAGACCTACCTGTTCTCAGTCGTTAGTACGAGAGACCCAAGGTTATCGTTGACAGCCTGGTCTCTGTGCTGGGAACGCGGAGTGCAGCGCACTTATAGTACAATCACATATACACATATATGCAGCCTCACAGAAGAAGAACCACTTCAGTCAGGCCGCATATATGAGTACAGTCAGAGGCAAGGGTTTGATGAACCCCTACTATTTTCTGGAGACATTGATACCATGCCTACTTTTGAATTCCCAGTCAACTGACTTTTATATATGCCAAGATTCTATTCTCATAGAAAAGCACAGTGCCTTAGGGGTTGTGAATTTTGAAAATGAATTTCTCTACAATGCATATTGATACAGAGATCAATAGAGGCTTGTTTAACAGGGCTTTCACTACTTGTTTGTAAATATGTAAATACTTTAGCGTACTTGAGCTGAATTCAGGTTCACTTTAACCACTTGCCGACCGCCTAAGGTACTTTTACTGTGGCAAGTCGGCTCGCCTGCATGAAATCACGTACCTGTATCTCATTTCATGCAGGGGCTCCAGGGGGTACACGAGCGCTGCCGGAAGTGCGCTTGCACACTGATTGGCTAGAGGGGGAGCCAATCAGGGGGTCCAGTGGACCTGATGTTCCCCGGCCATCGGCAATTGTTCCCGAGAGACATAGAATGGCGGTCTGACTAACAAGGCAGATTTCTGTTCCGAGAGGGAGGCATTGCATTGTATTAGGCTAAGGGGGGCGGGGGTATCAGCAGTGTATTAGGGGGAGGGGGCCAGGGGGGATCAGCACTGTATTAAGGGGAGGGGTCCAGGGGGGATCAGCATTGTATTAGGGGAAGGGGTCCAGTTGGGGATCAGCATTGTATTAGGGGGAGGGTGGATCAGCATTGTATTAGGGGGAGGAAGGGATCAGCATTGTATTAGGGGGAGGGGGGATCAGCATTGTATTAGGGGCCCTAATACAATGCTGATCCCTCCCCCTAATAAAATGTTTCCCCCTAATACAATGCTACCCCCCCTCCCTCAAATGTAATACACAAGGTCACTCCCAAGACTCAGTACATGCCAGGGCCGGTCACTGGTGTCGGTGTGGGAGGGAAGGGATGCCGCCACCATGCTGTGCAGCCAGTGACCAGATCCGCAGCCGCTGGATATGACGTCATGCCGTCATATGCCGCTCACATCTGGGGGCTAGCTCCGACTAAGTGGCAGTGAAAAGAAAGGGGAGAAAATATTTTTTTTGCAGCCACATCTCAAAGCGGCCCCAGGGCCGGCGTCCTACTGGGAGATTTCCTAGTATCCCAGTAGGCCAGTCTGGCCCTGCTCTGTAGCGGTCACATGTGGTCACAGGCCGTCGTCCTGAGGACCAGAGGAACCGAGCTGAACCCAGAGGTCCAGGAGAGCTGACTGAGGGGGAGACACTGGAGACCCTAGAAAAACAGTATCCTGAGTACAGGGGCTCTTGTCAAGGGGCCTGACCTGAGGGGTGCCACTCCAAGTGTAAGACAGTCAGTGGACGGGTGTCGGCAGTGAGAAAGAGGATACTGAGGAGAGTGTCCTGAAGATAACATTAGTTCATCAAGTCGTCTTAGGAAAGAGACTTAAAGCTAAATCCACCTCAGTGGCAAGGTGGATCAACAGCCTGGCTGTACCGAGAGATAGAAGTCCTCCAATATTGTGCATAGTTAATTTGGAGTATCCCACTATTCCCTTCTCCCATCCCTAATTTATAAATAAATACAAAAACAACTACATACCCCTGGAGCCAAGAAGGAAAAGAGAGAGACTGTGCATGTCAAGGTTGCTAATGGTAACTCAAGGGGACCCGTAAGTGTGACATTTGGCAGTCCTCAAGGGGGCAGTGCTACACACAGTTGCGGCATGCTAGAGGGGGATTAAAGGGGTTAAAGCAGGCAGTGAGGAGGTAATATAACATATTTTTTTGTTTGTTTCATTTTTGGGAGGACTTGGATGAAATATCAGGGATCTAAACAGACCAATGATGTCTCACTTTTGAAACCGAGAAAGAAGTTGATCCAACCAGATCCCAAGCTGAGCTGTCAGCCGCGGCTTCTCTGGAGAGGCGGGTGCAGGGGACACAGCCGACAACAGAAGCCCCATAGTAAGTCTATGGGTGACGTCACATCCCATTCATTTCACAGCCGTTGTAGGCGGTGTCCTCTGCAGAGCTTCCACCACTGGAGACTGGATTGGATCAGCTTTAAAAAAGCTAAGTATACTGATTTATCTTTACAGGGCTAGATAGGTTAGTGTTAGATCGTGAAGGTCTGTAGATGCAGGGATTTTAGTGTTAGGGTGGACTTATCCTTTAACTCCTTTCCACTCTGCCTATAGCAAAATTATGGCCAGGTGTGGGTTCCATTATCCTGACTGGACGTCATATGATGTCCAAAAGGATAAGCCACCTGTGCTCTCCCCCCCCCCCCCGGGGGGCATTCAGTGTGCCGATCGGCAGTGCGGTGTGTCGCATCTCCCAACTCAGTAAAGAGCCCATGACTTAGGCTTTTTACCATATGATCAGCTGTCCAATCACAGCTGATCACATCGTAACCAGGTAGTGCCATTTATTGGCTTTCCTCTGTTTGCGCTGACAAGGCGTGAGTAGAGGAGAGCCGATCAGCGGCTCTCCTGACAGGGGGGTCTGATAATCAGCGCATTGATTATCGGTGCAGACCCATCAGCGATGCCCACCAGTGCCTCACCAGTGTTGCCAATCAGTGCCCATCAGTAATGCCTGTTAGTGCCTCCTCATCAGTGCTGCCTATCAGTGTCCATCATTGCCCATCTGTAGTGCCCATCATTGCTGCCCATCAGTGCACATATTTGCTGCCTATCAGTGCCACCTATTAGTGCCCATCAGTGCTGCCAATCAGTATCGCCTATCAGTGCTGCATATAAGTGCCTCATCATCAGTGCCACCCCACCAGTGCAGCCTCATCAGTGCCATCAGTGAAGGAGAAAACGTACTTATTTACAAAATGTTCTAAAACAAAGAAAAACTTTTTTTTCAAAATTTTTGGACTTTTTTTATTTGTAAAATAAAAAATAAAAAGCAAAGTGGTGATCAAATACCACCAAATGAAAGCTCTATATGTGGGGGAAAAAATATATAAATTTCATATGGGTACAGTGTAGCATGACCGCGCAATTGTAATTCAAAGTGTGACACCGCTGAAAGCTGAAAACTGGCCTGGGCAGGGAGGGGGTACAAGTGCCCAGTAGGCAAGTGGTTAACTGACAATTGCGTGGTCATGCGACGCTGTACCCAAAAAAATTTGATGTCCTTTTTCCCCATAAACAGAGCTTTCTTTTGGTGGTATTTGATCACCTGTGCGGTTTTTATTTTTTGTGCTATAAACAGAAAAGACTGACAATTTTGAAAAAACAAAGAAAAAAAAAACAATATTTTTATTTAAGTGTGACAGCACTGAAAGCTGAAAACTGCCTGGGCAGAAAGGGGATGAAAGAGCCCGGTAGGCAAGTGGTTAACCTGACAATTGCGCGGTCATGCGACGCTGTACCCAAATAAATTTGATGTCCTTTTTTTCCCACAAATTGAACTTTCCTTTGGTGGTATTTGATCACCTTTGCAGTTTTTATTTTTTGTTTCCCATTGCGCATTATTTTATTGCGCTATGAACAAAAAAAGAGTGACAATTCTGGGGGAAAAAAACTATATTTTTCACTTTCTGCTATATAACATTCCCAATAAAAAAAACAAACAAAAAAACAAAACAAACAAACAAAAAACAAAACAAAAAAACTGAATGACAATTTTGAAAAAAAAAATGTTTTATTTTTTTTTATTTAAGTGTGACAGCGCTGATAGCTGAAAACTGGCCTGGACAGAAAGGGGCTACAAGTGCCCAGTAGGCAAGTGGTTAGCTTTCTTTTGGTAGTATATGATCACCCCCTGCGGTTTTTATTTTTTGCGCTATAAACAAAAAAAGATCGACAATTCTGAAAAAAAAAAACAATATTTTTCACATTCTGCTATATAACATTCCCAATAAAAACAAAAAACAAAACAGAAAAAAAAAATGACCGACAATTTTGAAAAAAAAAAACAATATTATTATTTAAGTGTGACAGCGCTGAAAGCTGAAAACTGGCCTGGGCAGGGAGGGGGTACAAGTGCCCGGTAGGCAAGTGGTTAACCTGACAATTGCGCGGTCGTGCGACGCTGTACCCCAATAAAATTGATGTCCTTTTTTTCCCTACAAATAGAGCTTTCTTTTGGTGGTATTTGATCACCCCCTGCGGTTTTTATTTTTTGCGCTATAAACAGAAAAAGATCGACAATTCTGAAAAAAAAAAACAATATTTTTCACTTTCTGCTATATAACATTCCCAATAAAAAAAAAAACAAAACAAACAAAAAACAAAAGAAAAAAAAATTACCGACAATTTTGAAAAAATACAAAAAACAATATTTTTATTTAAGTGTGACAGCGCTGAAAGCTGAAAATTGGCCTGGGCAGGAATGGGGTAAAAGTGCCCAGTAGGCAAGTGGCTAGCTTTCTTTTGGTGGTATTTGATCACTTCTGCGGTTTTTATTTTTTGAGCTATAAACAAAAAAAGACTGACCATTTTTAAAAAGAAATATATATTTTAATTTAAGTGTGACAGCGCTGAAAGCTGAAAATTGGCCTGGGCAGGAAGGGGGTACAAGTGCCCGGTAGGCAAGTGGTTAACCTGACAATTGCGTGGTCATGCGACGCTGTATCCAAATAAATTTGTCCTTTTTTTTCCCTACAAATAGAGCTTTCTTTTGGTGGTATTTGATCACCTTTGCGGTTTTTATTTTTTGTTTCCCATTGCGCATTATTTTATTGCGCTATAAACAAAAAAAGAGCGACAATTCTGGGAAGAAAAACAATATTTTTCACTTTCTGCTATATAACATACCCAATAAAAAAAAAAAAACAAAACGAAACAAACAAAAAACAAAACAAAACAAAAAAACTGACCGACAATTTTGAAAAAAAAAAACAATATTTTTCACTTTCTGCTATATAACATTCCCAATAATAAAAAAACAAAACAAAAACAAACAAAAATCAAAACAAAAAAAAATGACCGACAATTTTGAAAAAAAAAAAACAAAAAACAATATTCTTCACTTTCTGCTATATAACATTCCCAATAATAAAAAAACAAAACAAAAACAAACAAAAATCAAAACAAAAAAAAATGACCGACAATTTTGAAAAAAAAAAACAAAAAACAATATTCTTCACTTTCTGCTATATAACATTCCCAATAATAAAAAAACAAAACAAAAACAAACAAAAATCAAAACAAAAAAAATGACCGACAATTTTGAAAAAAAAAACCAAAAAACAATATTCTTCACTTTCTGCTATATAACATTCCCAATAATAAAAAAACAAAACAAAAACAAACAAAAATCAAAACAAAAAAAAATGACCGACAATTTTGAAAAAAAAAAACCAAAAAACAATATTCTTCACTTTCTGCTATATAACATTCCCAATAATAAAAAACAAAACAAAACAAAAACAAACAAAAATCAAAACAAAAAAAAAAATGACCGACAATTTTGAAAAAAAAAAAACAAAAAACAATATTTTTCACTTTCTGCTATATAACATTCCCAATAATAAAAAACAAAACAAAAACAAACAAAAATCAAAACAAAAAAAATGACCGACAATTTTGAAAAAAAAAAACAAAAACCAATATTTTTATTTAAGTGTGACAGCGGGTTAATTTCCCGTCAAAAAAAAAAAAAAAGTTGCAAAAATCTGGAGACCAAAACAGAGTTATAATGTGGAATCATTGCCCCAGGTGACCATTCCGTTTTTGTCTTTTAATTTCCCAAAACGAAATGTGATTGGTCACCTTTTGGCTCAGAATTTGATCCCATTTTTTTTCTCTCCATTTCCAGTATTTCCAGTGGGAAGACAGAGCTAGATTCCCCCTTCTTGGGTCACTAGTTATTTAAGTCAAAGCCACTCCTGCTTCCTCTCTCCCCTCCCTGCACTGTCTTTTACTTCACATTCACTTCTGTCTGGACGCAACTCCGGCAGGCAAGATGGAAAATCAAGTATTTTTATCCTTCGTCTTCTACAGCACCCTCCTAATCCTGAAAATGTATACCTTGGCTATAATAACAGGGCAGATCCGGCTACGCAAAAAAGTAAGTTTCAAACTTTTTCTTTCTTTTTTCCTGTCTCTATATATGTAGTAACTTTTTAAAGTAGTTATTTGAAAACTTTTCTATTGAGAAGGGGGGGGGGGGGGTAAACTTTCTGTGAATAGTTTGTAGCACTTAAAAAGCCCCCGGGACTTGTGAATGCAACTTTCAATTTTTCCAGCTTGGATCCATGTGCTAAAAAAAAAGTCATTCCAAAAATTTTAGGGGGATTTGAAACAGCAAACAAAAGGGAAGCGTAAGACGGCAGCTGTCTCTTTTATACTCTTAGGCTGCTGTTTGTCACTTGGCGTGCCGATGATGGTAAATTGAGTGCTGATATTGAGAAGGGATGTCAACAACTAACTGGCAGGAAAAAGCGCAGTCGGTGCTTGGAGGTGAATGTGAGCTGCAGCAACGGATTTAACCCCTTAGGGTACAGCTGTTTTCCTGCACCACCGCTGGTACCCAGTTGTTGGATTTACGCTTTGCACTGCATGCATGCTATTATTATGTGATATTGTTTGTGTTTCCACCTTGAAGCATCAACACGTGTTTCGCTTTTGACAATCTAGCCCAGGGTTTCTCAACCAGGGTTCTGTTCCAGGTGCTCCATTATTTTTTTTTGGGGGGGGGGGGAGGGCGGCAAACAAACAACCCCCCCCCTCAGCCACACACCCACCCGCTTGTCCGCCAGCCAGCCAGCCCACAGTATATATGCAGTGCCCGCTGGGAGGTATAAGTAAAGGTTCCTCGGATGCAGATGGCAGTGGCCGGCACAGGTAGAAGTAGTCAGGGCCATCTTACCGAATGGGCACGCTGGGCAGTTGCCCGTGGGCCCCACTCTGCCCAGTAACCCAGCCCCAGCCAAGCATTATTCCCGATTCCTGTGTGCATCCCGCTGCCGAACTTAGCAGATGGCAAGCGCCTGTTGGCCCTGTGCTGCTGTCAGGCCACTTGGGCCGTGGAGGGGGAGCCCACAGCTGCAGGAATGACTGTCAGCCTCCAAGGGAACAGGCACACACAGGACAGTCGAGTCTGACCCCGTCTGTGCCTGTGTTCACCGGACTCAGCCGCCGAACTTGGAAGCTGCCATTAGCCTGGCACTGCTCTACCAATAAATATCGCCTTATCGATAATTTGCACTATTATTCTCGTGGGTGATCGTGTAGGCAGGGCCCCAGTGCACTGTATTGCCCGGGGCCCTTTAATGCTCTTAAGATGGCACTGGAAGTAGTAGGCAGTGCCCACCAGCCCCGCACTTACTGCATCCAGGTCGTGGGCAGCTTCCCCCGGCTTCCCTGGCTTCTTCTCCCTGCCCAATCCAGTCGCTTCTCCTCCCGGCCAATCCAGTCTTATTGGCCAGGAGGAGAAGCAGGAAGACAAAAGCGAATGAACATTCGCTAATGTCACAAGTAGGGTGGGCTCGGGGCGCAGTGCAGGTAAAGGTTCCTCAGATGCAGATGGCAGCGGCTGGCACAGGTAGAAGTAATAGGCAGTGCTCACCAGCCCTGCACTTACCGCATCCAGGTCATGGGTGGCTTCCCCGGCTTCTTCTCCCTTCCCAACCTGGTCACTTCTCTTCCCATCCAATCCAGTCTTATTGGCCAGTAGGAGAAGCAGGAAGACAAAAGCGAATGAACATTCGCTAATGTCACAAGTAGGTGGGCTAGGGGCGCAGTGCAGGTAAAGGTTCCTCAGATGCAGATGGCAGCGGCCGGCACAGGTAGAAGTAGTAGGCAGTGCCCACCAGCCCTGCACTTACTGCATTCAGGTCATGGATGGCTTCCCCGGCTTCTTCTCCCTGAACAATCCGGTCGTTCCCCCTCTGGCCAATCCAGTCTTATTGGCCAGAAGGAGAAGCAGGAAGACAAAAGTGAATGAAAATTCACTAATGTCACAAGTAGGTGGGCTCGGGGCGCAGTGCAGGTAAAGGTTCCTCAGATGCAGATGGCAGCGGCCGGCACAGGTAGAAGTAGTAGGCAGTGCCCACCAGCCCCGCACTAACCACATCCAGGTCATGGGTGGCTTCCCTTGCCTCTTCTCCCTGCCCAATCCGGTCACTTCTCCTCCCGGCCAAACCAGTCTTATTGGCCAGGAGGAGAAGCATGAAGACAAAAGCCAGTCAACATTCGCTAATGTCACAAGTAGGTGGGCTCGGGGCGCAGTGCAGGTAAAGGTTCCAGAGATGCAGATGGCAGTGGCCGGCACAGGTAAGAGTAGTCGGCAGTGCCCAGCAGCCCTGCACTTACCGCATCCAGGTCATGGGTGGCTTCCCCGGCTTCCTCTCCCTGCCCAATCCGGTCACTTCTCCTCTCGGCCAATCCAGTCTTATTGGCCAGGAGGAGAAGCAGGAAGACAAAAGCAAATGAACATTCGTAGGTGGGCTCGGGGCGCAGAGCCCAACTTTTTCTAAGCCAATTATAGCTTCAGGCTCATGTGCTTCTTAAAAAAAAAGAAAAAACTCATAGAAATACATGCATCCGGCGCCCCACATGGAGATTAGGGGCTGGCGCATAGGGATTAGGGGGGCGGCGCCCCGTGCACTCTTTATGGACAGGCCGCCGCTGCATGGAACCCTAGGGTTCCTCCTGAGGTTGCTAGGGGTTCCTTGAGCAATGGGCAATTTCTACCTCTCAGATAAGTTCCCAATGACACCATTGTTCCTTTTAGCTATCTGTAAGGGGGTAATTCTTTCCAATGATGACAAGAGTAAGGAACATTCTTCCCACTGACTGTCACACTAATGTGTCATGAGTTGTAGATTTTTAATTTTTAGCAGGGGTTCCCCCGAGACCAGAAATTTATTTCAAGGGTTCCTCTGTGTTGAAAAGGTTGAGAAAGGCTGGTCTAGCCCGCACAGGTGTCAAACTAGCGGCCCTCCAGCTGTTGCGGAACTTCAAGTCCTATGAGGCATTGCAAGGCTGATAGTTACAAGCATGACTGCCCCAGGCAGAGGCATGATGGGACTTGTAGTTCTGCAACAGCTGGAGGGCCTCATACTTTGACGTAGTGGTGGGCTTGAGCATGAAATGGCCATATGGTTGGACTAAATCCTAATTTTTACTTATTTTGATCAGGTCTTAGTTGCCTTGTTATATTTGATGGTTATTGCTTTTGCATGTGTGCGCTATCCTCTGTAGTTATATACAGCTGGAGGGCCGCAAGTTTGACACCCCTGATAGTTTAAATATTTATACACAGCATTTCACAAAAGTGAGTACACCCCTCACATTTTTGTAACTATTTTATTATATCTTTTCATGTGACAACACTGAAGAAATGACACTTTTCTACAATGTAAAGTAGTGAGTGTACAGCTTGTAAAACAGTGTAAATTTGCTGTCCCCTCAAAATAACTCAACACACAGCCATTGTCATGTGATTAGTTAGTGTTACAAGGTCTCATGTGTGAATAGGGAGCACATGGGTTAAATTTGGTGTTATCGCTCCCACTCTCTCATACTGGTCACTGGAAGTTCAACATGGCACCTCACAGTGAAGAACTCTGAGGATCTGAAAAAAAAGAATTGTTGCTCTACATAAAGATGGCCTAGGCTATAAGAAGATTGCCAAGACCCTGAAACTGAGCTGCAGCACGGTGGGGTGGCCAAGACTATACAGCAGTTTAACAGGACAGGTTCCACTCAGAACAGGCCTCGCCATGGTTGACCAGAGGTTGACTACACATGCTCAGTGTCATATCCAGAGGTTGTCTTTGGGAAATAAACGTATGAGTGCTGCCAGCATTGCTGCAGAGGTTGAAAGGGTGGGGGCGGGGTCAGCCTGTCAGTGCTCAGACCATACGCCACACATTGCATCAAATTGGTCTGCATGGCTGTCATCCCAGAAGGAAGCCTCTTCTAAAGATGATGCACAAGAAAGCCCACAAACAGTTTGTCTTGTCTTTAACTGTGGTATGTTTATTTTGCTTAACCATCTGTAGACGGTTCTCATTGCAATGCTTTATTTTCTCCCTATGTCTTACCTTAATTTATAGCCTGTTCTTATTATCTTTATTACCTGTTCTAAGTCTGTTTCTGAAGTGAAAATGTTGCTCTGTTTAGCCAGTCATACTTTATTAACTCCTGATTAGGTAATTGGAAAGCACCCAACCCCATCTCTAACAGAATATAAGTAAGCATCTCTTGGGGAAGGCACGTTTGCAAAGAGGGGCACGTTTGCTGTGGAGCTCTTTCTCAAAGTGGGGCTATTTCTATAAGTGGGAGCACCTCTGACTCTGCACTTCTGTGATTGCACAAAGTGAATGAACATAGAAAATACTGAGATAAACACCACACAGACTACAGGTGACCTTGTTTACCCCTTCAGCTCTCTCTCCTTGTAACATATACACTCTCTACCACTCCTGACAGCCATGTCCTCTATCCTTAAAGTCTCTCTCCTTCACCCCTCTTCTCCATCCGACAGCTTATATATTACCCTCACTTCTGTCCTCTCCTTATTACTGCACTTACCATCTCCTGCTATTTCAAATCCACAAGCACACAAAATCTCCAGGACACTGGGGCAAATCCCTTCATATAAATCACACTCTCATATTACCACCCTCGCCTTTCTGCTTCTCCTAACCTCTGGAGATATATCCCCAAACCCAGGGCCTCCATAATTTACCTGTACTCAACAAACCCATTACCCTGCACCCTCTGGCTGCAGCTGCAATAAGCAAAATTTGGTTCCCATCTCTCTTCTTCCCAAGACCAGACTACCTTTGGAATGTCCGCTCTGTCTGTAATAAACTCACCTCTCTCCATGACCTCTTTATCGTTAACTCATTAAATCTACTCGCCATTATCGAAACCTGGCTTCATGAATCCGACACTGCGTCTTCTGCTGCCCTATCCCAAGGTGGTCTTCTCTGGACTCACTCCCCCAGACCTAGTGGATGCAAGGGAAGGTGTGTCGGGATCCTTCTAGCCCCACAAAGCACCTTTCAGGTACTTAACTCACCTCCCTCTCTGTCACTCTCCTCATTTGAGGCACATTGCATTCATCTTTTCTCTCCAGTTTCTCTAAGGATAGCTGTAATCTACCGCCCCCCTGGACCAGTATCAGCTGGTCTTGACAACTTCTCTGCCTGGCTACCATACTTTCTCTCTTCTGAAATCCCCACAATCATTCTCTGGGACTTTAACATCCCTATTAACACTCCTGCCACTTCCAAACTTCTCAGTCTAACTTCCTCCTTTGACATGAAGCAATGGATACATGCTTCTACTCACTCTGAAGGCAATATCCTTGACCTTGTTTTCTCCCACCTATGAACTCCGCACAACCTTTCAAACAATCCTTTCCCTCTCTCTGATCACTACCTTATTAGTTTCACTCTCTCCCTCTCCTCCACCTCCTCTCCCTCCAATTGCCTTACAGTTACCCGTAGAAACCTACGCCATCTCAGCCCTTCTCTTCTCTACTCTGCTATCGACAGCCTCTATGACAAAATCTCACCCCTGTCCAGCATCGACCTAACCACTTCTGTCTACAACACTTCACTTTTAGCCTCCCTGAACACACTGCTCCCCCTCACTACACATCGAATCAGGCCCGACCCCTTCAACCTTGGTAAACAGATAACACTAGAAGTCTAAAAAAGTATAGCTGTGCTCTTGAGCGCCTATGGTGTAAGACTAGGTCATAGAAAGATTTCAACCAATATAAATCTGCCCTCCAAAAATACAATTCCAGCCTCCACACTGACAAGCAGACCTATTTTATCGCTCTCTTTAACAACTTAACATTCTGTCTCCGGCAACTCTTCTCTACCTTCAATTCTCTACTTCGTCCGCCACTACCTCCACCCACTAACTCACTCACTGCCCATGAGATCGCCAATTACTTCAAACAGAAGATTTATACAATTTGTGAGGAGATCTCGGCTGTTCAGATACCTTCCACGCTTTACACTTCATGCCCACAGGTACAATCACTACGTCCCTCACTCAACCCCACCATTATAGACGAGGTTGCTAAACTACTTGCTAACATCCAGCTAACCACCTGCCCTCTGGATCCTGTTCCCTCACAAATGCTACATTCACCCTCTGCCTCTATTGTACACTGTCTAACCCGCATCTTCAATCTCTCTTCTGGCATCTTCCCCAGCTCTCTAAAACATGCACTAGTCACCCCCATACTTAAAAAGTCCTCACTGGACCCAACCAGTCTTAACAACCTACTCCCTATCTCCTTGCTCCCCTTTTTATCCAAACTCCTTGAATGTCTGGTCTACAACAAATTGAGCGACCACCTTGCCAAGAATAGCCTTCTTGATTCCCTTCAGTCTGAATTTCGGCCTCAATACTACACTGAAGCTGCTCGCCTAAAACTAACAAACAATCTACTAACAGCGAAAACCAATGGGCACTATTGTGTACTCCTACTCGTGGACCTTTCTGCTGCCTTTGATATGGCTGACCACCCCCTCCTCCTCAAAAAACTCCACGCATTTGGTCTTCGTGACTGTACTCTTCACTGGTTCTCTTCCTACTTATCCAACCGCACCTTTAGCGCTTCTTATTATTCTACTTCCTCCTCTCCTCGTTCTTTCTCTGTTGGGGTCCCCCAAGGTTCTGTTCTTGGACCCCTCCTATTTTCAATATACACCTCCTCCTGGGTCAGCTGATAGCCTCCGATGGCTTCCAATACCATCTCCACGGTGATGATACCCAAGTCTATTTATCTACCCCTCAGCTCACTCCCTCAGTCTCCTCACGTATCACTAATTTACTATCAGATATATCAGTCTGGATGTCACACCACTTCCTCAAACTCAATCCATCCAAAACTGAACTTATAATTTTTCCTCTACCACGTGCCCCTTCCCCTGATCTCTCTGTCAAAATCGATGGTAAAACTATCAGCCCATCCCCACATGCCAAGGTCCTAGGTGAAGTCCTTGAAGCTGAACTCTCCTTCAAGCCCCATGTCCAATCACTGTCCAAATTTTGCCGCCTCAACCTGTGCAACATCTCCCAAATATGCCCCTTTCTAACCAATGACACAACAAAGCTCCTAGTTCACACCCCGGTCATCACGTGCCTCGACTACTGCAATTCCCTTCTCATTGGCTTACCTCTACACAGGCTATCCCCCCTTCAATCCATCATGAATGCTGCTGCCAGACTCATCCACTTTACTAATAGTCATACACCTTAGCTCAGTGTCCGCTACTCCTCTGTCAATCCCTGCACTGGCTTCTGCTCACCCAACTAATTAAATTAAAGATTACTAACAACTACTTACAAAGCCATCCACAATTTAGCCCCCAGCTACATCACGAGCCTAGTCTCAAAATACCAACCTAATTGCTCTCTTCGTTCCTCTGAAAACCTCCTGCTCTCTAGCTCCTTGGTCACCTCCTCCCATGCTCATCTCCAGGAGTTTTCCAGAGCCTCTCCAATCTTATGGAACTCCTTACCCCAATCTGTCCGATTATCTCCAACTCTATTAGATTTTAAATGATCCCTGAAAACCCTCCTCTTCAGAGAAGCCTATCCTACCCACACCTAACAACTGTACTTCCATTTTCTCCATCAGCTCATCCCCCACAGTTATTGCCTTTTGTTTCACTTGATCCTCCCTTCTAGATTGTAAGCTCTAATGAGCAGGGCCCTCTAATTCCTCCTGTATTGAATTGTACTGTAACTGTATTATCTTCCCTCATAATCTAAAGCGCTGCGCAAACTGTTGGCGCTATATAAATTCTGTATAATAATAATATTTCTGACACTTGTTGTTTACAAGTTAAAATCAGTATTTTTTGCTAGAAAATTACTTAGAATCCCCAAACATATATTTTTTTCTTAGCAGAGACCCTAGAGAATAAAATGATGGAGATCATTGCAATACTTTGTCACATTGTTTTTGCGCAGCGGTCTTACAAATGCAATTTTTTGGGAAACAATACACTTTTTTGATTTAAAATAAAAGAAAACAGTGAATTTAGCCCAATTTTTGGCTATAATGTGAAAGAGAATGTTACGCCAAGTAAATAGATACCCAACATGTCATGCCTCAAAATTGCGCACGCTCGTGGAATGGCGACAAACATTGGTACATAAAAATCTCCATAGGCGACGCTTTAAAAATTTCTGTAGGTTTCTAGTTTAGAATTACAGAAGAGATCTAGGGCTAAAATTATTTCTCTCGCTCTAACAATCACTGCGATACCTCACATGTGTGGTTTGAACACTGTTTACATATGCGGGCGCGACTTGCATATGCATTTGCTTTTGCGTGTGAGCTCGGAGGGACGGGGCGCTTTAAATTAGTTTTTCTTATTTATTCTACCTTTTATTTTTACACTGTCCCTTTAAAAAACAATTTTGATCACTTTTATTCATATTACAAGGAATGTAAACATCCCTTTTAATAGAAATAAGCAGGACAGGTCCTCTTTAATGTGAGATCTGGGGTCAACAAGACCTCAGATCTCACATCGACACTTTTAAAAGCAATGCCAAAAATGTAATTTTTAAAAAAAATTTTTTTAGCAAGAACAAAAATGGCCCCTTTAAGGGGATTGGGAGGAAGCGACGTATAATGTCGCTGCAGTCCTCCAAGGCCATAGAGTCGAGTGGGGGCCATCCATCTGCCCTTACTCGGATTTCTGCCTAGGATATGAAGGGATCGGATTGTTTTCCCTGCTACCGATGGCTCAGGTAAGCGGGGAGCTTTCCTGCCACCCATAAAAGTGATCCCATGGCAAATCCACCGCTAGGACCACTTTTATGTGAAAGGACTGCTCACCCTGTATGACAATACCGGGGTTATGGCAGCTATTTGTCTGGAAGTGGTTTAATCCATTTTGAAATAAGGCTGTAATATAACAAAATGTGGAAAAAGTGAAGCGCTGTGAATACTTTCTGGATGCACAACTGGATGCAGTTTACGCAGTAATAAAGCCTAGTATTGATGCCAGTTTATGCAGTAATAAAGCCTAGCATTGGTGTCAGTTGATGCAGTAATAAAGCCTAGTATTGGTGCCAGTTTACACAGTAATAAAGCCTAGCATTGGTGCCAGTTTACACAGTAATAAAGCCTAGCATTGGTGCCAGTTTACACCAGTAAGAAAGCCTAGCATTGGTGCCAGTTTACACAGTAATAAAGCCTAGCATTGGTGGCAGTTTACACAGTAATAAAGTCTAGCATTGGTGCCAGTTTACACAGTAATAAAGCATAGTATTGGTGCCAGTTTATACAGTAATAAAGCCCATCATTGGTGCCAGTTTACACAGTAATAAAGCCTAGCATTGGTGCCAGTTTACGCAGTAATAAAGCCTAGTATTGATGCCAGTTTACACAGTAATAAAGCCTAGCATTGGTACCAGTTTACACAGTAATAAAGCCTAGCATTGGTGCCAGTTTACACAGTAATAAAGCCTAGCATTGGTGCCAGTTTATACAGTAATAAAGCCTAGCATTGGTGCCAGTTTACACAGTAATAAAGCCCAGCATTGGTGCCAGTTTACACAGTAATAAAGCCTAGCATTGGTGCCAGTTTATGCAGTAATAACGCCTAATATTGATGCCAGTTTACACAGTAATAAAGCCTAGCATTGGTACCAGTTTACACAGTAATAAAGCCTAGCATTGGTGCCAGTTTACACAATAATAAAGCCTAGTATTGATGCCAGTTTACACAGTAATAAAGCCCAGCATTGGTGCCAGTTTGCACAGTAATAAAGCATAGCATTGGTGCCATTTTACACAGTAATAAAGCCTAGTATTGGTGCCAGTTTATGCAGTAATTAAGCCTAGCATTGGTGCCAGTTTACACAGTAATAAAGCCTAGTATTGGTGCCAGTTTACACAGTATTAAAGCCTAGTATTGGTGCCAGTTTACCCAGTAATAAAGCCCAGCATTGGTGCCAGTTTACACAGTAATAAAGCATAGCATTGGTGCCAGTTTACACAGTAATAAAGCCTAGTATTGGCAACAGTTTATGCAGTAGTAAAGCCTAGCATTAGTGCAAGTTTACACAGTAATAAAGCCTAGTATTGGTGCCAGTTTACACAGTAATAAAGCCTAGCATTAGTGCCAGCTTACACAGTAATAAAGCCTAGTATTGGTGCCAGTTTACACAGTAATAAAGCATAGTATTGGTGCCAGTTTATACAGTAATAAAGCCCATCATTGGTGCCAGTTTACACAGTAATAAAGCCTAGCATTGGTGCCAGTTTACGCAGTAATAAAGCCTAGTATTGGTGCCAGTTTACACAGTAATAAAGCCTAGCATTGATGCCATGCTCTCAGCGTGGAGGAGGTAGGGAAGAATAGTGAGACCTGCCAACCACAGTGATGAAAGTGTTAAGGCCAGCCGCGACAGTGGGTGACCGTCTTACCACTTTTATCAACTTCATGGGAGATCTTTATGATTTCCCCACAGGTCTCTTGATGGGCTACAGTACAGCGCACCTCTCCATCCAGGACTCATGCCCCTTCAGCAGGAGTGCCCAAACTTTTGAGGAGCGAGGGCCACTTTAGTGACTTGGTAACTGGTTGCGGGCCACAATGAGCGGAGCGGGCAGATGACAAACCGTATCCACTCAGCCCGCTCTACTCTATGGGCCCTCCGATCTGATCCACCCAGACGGAAGGGGTTGGATTCCCTTCTGTTTTTTTAGGTGGATCGGATTGGAGATAGGCGAGCATAAATAGATCTGCTGCTCTATGGAGGTGAATGGAGGGTAAGGCAGTTTTAAAAATGGTATAAGCACTATTTGGAGCCCTTTCATTGCATGTGTCATCACATCTGACCGGGAGATTGGCTTTTGTGTCAGCAGAGCATCTGTGAGATCTACTTCGTACTAATTGAACCGAGGGTGGTTTACAGGTGCAATCTGACCTAGCTTAATTGTAGGGTCACATCTTATGAGGTGATGCTTCAATCAGGAGGGGGGAGCACGAGTGAGGTGGCAGATAACTTTTTGCTGTTGGAGCACTTTTTTGAGCACCTAATTGGATTAAGGACATTGATCAAGATTGTATCAAAATAATCACTGCATATGGTGAACACTCATGGTAGCTGGTGAGACTCTTTCTGCTTAACTCTCGAGTATAAGGCCTCATGCACACGGGACGTTTTTACAGCGGCTGTTCTTGGCGTTTTTTTCTGCAGCTAGTAATATCCCCAGCATGTTCTCCTATGTCTCCATGCACACACAGGCTGTTATCAGCAGTTTTTGGCAGGGGCGTTTTCTGGCTGGGAAAAAAAACAAAAATGAGTGGGTTTTGAGTGGCGTTTCAATAAATGCTGATAAACGTCAAAAAACGCTGCTAACTGGCATTTTTTGATGTTTTTATTCTATTGCTTCTTTTTAAGCCTGGGTTCTGTTTGGAGGTGTCATTGATGGAACATAGCCAGGGTTTACACTGGTGAATGCTGAACACTGCATGGGATTTACACCAAAACCGCACCGCATTCCTGTACACATCACATGGGATGTCTGTGCGATGCGATTTCAGCCATATATTTTGTATGACTCAAATTGCATCACATTTGCACCAAAATGTTGGAGGACCCTTCTTTTCTCCACACCTAATCACATTGCATGGGTGTGAACACTCATGCGATGCGATTCTGGCAAGCGCACTGCATTTTGCAATCTGTTTCGGGGTATCGTTCATGGAACATGAAGCCCTGTTGACATTGTTGATTTGGCACGCGATTTGTCATGTCGAATCACATGTCAAATTGGAGCTTATTGCCGGCACCGGTTCACACTGAGGTCGGGTATGAAATCATTCAGCTAAAAGCGCACAATTTCAAACTCGCATGTCAGTGCATCTTGGGGGGGGGGGGGGCGATTTGACAGACATTTGTACGGGTTCATGCATAGATGATTATTAAAATCGCCCTGAAGTCACCAAAAGTATTGCAGAAACTACTTTTGGGAATTGGCGCGGCGCCGCAAAGTCAGGGTTGCACCAGATCAAAATTGCTGATGTCCGTGCCATGCGAATTAAGCCATACACTTCTATGACTGAACTCACATTTGATTCACACGATAAAGGTGCAGGAACCTTTTTTTTTCCCCTCACTGGAATCGGATCGCATGGGTGTTCACTCCCATGCGATCCGATTCCTGTCTGAATTTACAGTTGGCACTGCGATCTGCGAACCAATCTGGGGGTGTCATTATTTTGTATTGACACCCACAGTGGTTCGCAGAGGGCACTGTGAACTGCCTGCGGGGGAGATGCCATGCGGGAACCCTCACTAGAATCACGCTGGTTCTCGCATCGCAGTAGTGTTAACCCAGGCTTAGTGCTATATCAACCTTAGGGTTTCTCTGATGTCTCTGTGATGGAGTTAACCAGAAAGTAGCTAAGAAAAAGTTTTAGACCCCTTTCACACTTGTGCGACAGAAAAGTCACGTGATTTGGCTGCAATTTTTTGCAGCGATTTTGACTGGACTTGAAGCAATGCCTGTGTAATCTTGAGGTCTATGGACCTCAAAACGCATCAAAGTCCGACCAAGGTAGTGCAGGGACTACTTTGAAGTCGTTGAGACTTAAAGTCGCACAGATATGAACGGCATTCATTGGAAATCATGGAGTACACTTGTCATGCGACTTTGCAGTCCCAAGTTGCACAAATGTGAAGGGAGCCTTAGTGTGTCAATTCTGGTCATGCAGGACTCTGCAGTCACTATATCTGGTCATGCAGGACTCTGCAGTCACTATATCTGCTCTCCCCAGGACTCTGCATTCACTATATCTGGTCTCCCCAGGACCCTGCATTCCCTATATCTGGTCTCTCCAGGAACTGGCATTCACGATATCTGGTCTCCCCATGAGCCTGCATTTACTATATCTGGTCCCCCCAGGAGCCTGCATTCACTATATCTGGTCTCCCCATGAGCCTGCATTTACTATATCTGGTCCCCCCAGGAGCCTGCATTCACTATATCTGGTCTCCCCAGGAGCCTGCAGTCACTATATCTGGTCTCCCCAGGAGCCTGCATTCACTATTTCTGCTCTCCCAGGACCCTGCATTCACTATATCTGATCTCCCCAGGAGCCTCCAGTCACTATATCTGGTCTCCCCAGGAGCCTGCATTCATTATATCTGGTCTCCCCAGGAGCCTGCCTCCTCTATATCTGTTCTCCCCAGGACCCTGCATTCACTATATCTGGTCTCCCCAGGAGCCTGCATTCACTATATCTGTTCTCCCCAGGAGCATCCATTCACTATACCTCCTCCCCAGTAGCGTGCATTCACTATATCTGGTCTTCCCAGGAGCCTGCATTCACTATATCTGGTTTCCCCAGTAGCCTGCATTCACTATATCTGGTCTCCCCAGGACCCTGCATTCACTATATCTGGTCTCCCCAGGATCCTGCATTCACTATATCTGGTCTCCCCAGGACCCTGCAGTCACTATATCTGGTCTCCCCAGGACCCTGCATTCACTATATCTGGCCTCCAGAGTAGCCTGCATTCACTATATATGGTCTCTCCAGGAGCCTGCATTCACTATATCTGGTCTCCCCAGGAGCATGCACTCACTATATCTGGTCTCCCCAGGAGCATGCATTCACTATATCTGGTCTCCTCGGGAGCATGCATTCACTATATCTGGTCTCCCCAGGAGCATGCATTCACTATATCTGGTCTCCCCAGGAGCCTGCAGTCACTATATCTGCTCTCCCCAGGACCCTGCAGTCACTATATCTGGTCTCCCCAGGACCCTGCAGTCACTATATCTGGTCTCCCCAGGAGCCTGCATTCACTATATCTGGTCTCCCTAGGAGCCTGCAGTCACTATATCTGGTCTCCCCAAGACCCTGCAGTCACTATATCTGGTCTCCACAGGACCCTGCATTCACTATATCTGGTCTCCCCAGTAGCCTGCATTCACTATATCTGGTATTCCCAGGAGCCTGCATTCACTATATCTGCTCTCCCAGGAGTCTGCATTCACTATATCTGGTCTCCCCAGGAGCCTGCATTCACTATATCTGGTCTCCCCAGGACCCTGCATTCACTATATCTGCTCTCCCCAGGAGTCTGCATTCACTATATCTGGTCTCCCACAGGACACAGAGCATGGAAATGCAACTATTTTAGTAAATATAAACTGCTGAATACTTTTTCTCATCAGCAGTATGTAGCAGTCTTGTGACCTCTATCAGTGTCTGGTTAAAGCTTGTAAAAGGAGTTTTCATTCTGCTCAGACTGTCCTAAGAGGCTGCAGGACCCCTTACCCTCTCTCTGGACAGTGCTGATTAGCCCTGTGCTGATCATATGCACCCCCCCCCCCCCAAAAAAAAAAAAAAAAAAAAATCTCTAGCAATACACACCAAATTGAGCATGTACAGAGTGACTCCAAGGCTATGTTCTGATGGATTGGGGACAATAAAAGAAGGGTAGGATCAGAGAAGACAGGATCAAACAGCCTTTTTACACAATGCGGAGGATTAACCCCTTAGGTTTCACAGTAGCATTAACAAGCATACTTTACTGCATATACAGACTTATTTTACTGTTGTGAGTAACCCCCCACCACCACCAAAAAAAATCCAAATCAAACTGACCATGTGCAGAGTGGCCCCAAGGCTATGTACTATCAGCAAATGGATTGGGAACAGTGGAAGAAGGGGAGGATCAGAGAGACCAGATCAAACTGTCTTTTTACACAATGCGGAGGGTTAACCCCTTAGGTTCCACAGTGAGTATAACAAGCATATTTTACTACATATACTGACTGATTTTACTGTTGTGGGTAAACCCTCCCAAAAAAACAAATTCTAACAATACAGACCAAACTGAGCGTGTGCAGAGTGCCCCCAAGGCTCTGTACTATCAGCAAATGGATTGGGAACAGTGGAAGAAGGGGAGGTTTAGAGAAGACAGGATCAAACTGTCTTTTTACACAATGCGCAGGGTTAACCCCTTGGGTTCCACAGTGAGTATACCAAGCATGCTTTACTGCATATACAGACTGATTTCACTGTTGTGGGTTTAGTAACACTTTAGGTCCCGCTTCACACATAAACCCTGCGAATCCACTCCCCTTCAAATCGCAGGCAGTTCACCCTGTCATATGCGAATTGCTGGGGGGTGGCAATACAAAGTTAACGACACCCCTAGATCAGTTCGCATATCGCAGTGAGAACTGTCAGTTTGGACACTAATCAGATCGCATAGGTGTAAACACTCATGCGATCCGATTCTGGTGCGGACCCAAAAAAGGGTCCTGTGTGACTTGTGTCTGAATGTGATGCAAATTCAGCCATACAATCTGTATGGCTGAATTTGCATCGCAGAGACATCGCATGCGATTTGCAGGGCAGTACCCTCCGAATTACATGGGATGTCTGACATCGCAGATATCTGAACTGGCACTTATGCTATATCTGGTGTCTGTAGGTAGCCTCGGGGTTTCTTTGATGTCTCTGTGATTTAACCTGAAAAAGTTTTAGCGCGTCACTTCTGGTCATGCATTGTGCTGTCTTTTGCAGGATCTTTCATGTGCTAAGATGCTTGTATTTAGAGGTAATCCCCGACTCTCTCCCACCCCCATGGTTCACATATTCACGTGAAAAGGTCAAATTACGTCTCCATTCAATGATCTGTTAGGAAAGTGGGCCACAGGGCATGCAGACAAAGGTGGGAGGTACTGCTCAGCCCCCAGCGAGTAAAGAAAAACCTGAAACATGTCACATTGAGTGATGTTACTTACAAAGACCTTGTCAGTTGTCACCATATCTTTCATCTCAGCAATAATCTTCCCATAAGATTATATCTGCATTTAGCATATTTAATGCTAAATGTAATGCTAAATTTAATGCTAATTTAATGCCCGTAATTTCGGGTGACCAGACGTCTCCGGTTTCTGGGGACAGTCCCCGGACTGAGGACACTGTCCCCGGACCAAGTCTGTCCCTGGTTTTGTCCCCGGATTTAGTCCTATGGCCAGCGCTCCGTGTATTATGCAGTCCTGTGCTTAGCGCTCTGTGTATTATGTAGTCCTGTGCCTAGCGCTCTGTGTATTATGTAGTCCTGTGCCTAGCGCTCTGTGTATTATGCAGTCTTGTGCCCAGTGCTCTGTGTATTATGCAGTCCTGTACCCAGTGCTTTGTGTATTATGCAGTCCTGTGCCCAGCGCTCTGTGTATTATGTAGTCCTGTGCCCAGCGCTCTGTGTATTATGTAGTCCTGTGCACAGCGCTCTGTGTATTATGCAGTCCTGTGCCCAGCGCTCTGTGTATTATGCAGTCCTGTGCCCAGCTCTCTGTGTATTATGTAGTCCTGTGCCCAGCGCTCTGTGTGTTATGCAGTCCTGTGCCCAGAGCTCTGTGTATTATGCAGTCCTGTGCCCAGCGCTTTGTGTATTATGCAGTCTTGTGCCCAGTGCTCTGTGTATTATGCAGTCCTGTGCTCAGCGCTCTGTGTATTATGTAGCCCTGTGCCCAGCGCTTTGTGTATTATGTAGTCCTGTGGCCAGCACTCTGTGTATTATGTAGTCCTGTGTCCAGCGCTCTGTGTATTATGTAGTCCTGTGCCCAGTGCTCTGTGTATTATGTAGTCCTGTGCCCAGCGCTTTGTGTATTATGTAGTCCTGTGCCCAGAGCTCTGTGTATTATTTAGTCCTAACCCAGTGCTCTGTGTGTTATGTAGTCCTGTGCCCAGCGCTCTGTGTATTATGCAGTCCTGTGCCCAGCGCTCTGTGTATTATGCAGTCCTGTGCCCAGCGCTCTGTGTATTATGCAGTTCTGTGCCCAGCGCTCTGTGTATTATGTAGTCCTGTGCTCAGCGCTCTGTGTATTATGTAGTCCTGTGCCCACCCCTTCAACCTCTGCAGCAATGCTGGCAGCACTCATACGTCTATTTCCCAAAGACAACCTCTGGATATGACGCTGAACACTCAACCTCTTTGGTCGACCATGGTGAGGTCTGTTCTGAGTGGAACTGTCCTTTTAAACTGCTGTATGGTCTTGGCCACCCTGCTGCAGCTCAGTTTTAGGGTCTTGGCAATCTTCTTATAGCCTAGGCCATCTTTATGTAGAGCAACAATTCTTTTTTTCAGATCCTCAGAGAGTTCTTTGCCATGAGGTGCCATGTTGAACTTCCAGTGATCAGTATGAGGGAGTGAGAGCGATAACACCAAATTTAACACACCTGCTCCCCATTCCCACCTGAGACCTTGTAATACTAACGAGTCACATGACATCAGGGAGGGAAAATGGCTAATTGGGGCCAATTTGGACATTGTCACTTAGGGGTGTACTCACTTTTGTTGCCAGCGGTTTAGACAATAATGGCTGTGTGTTGAGTTATTTTGAGGGGACAGCAAATTTACACTGTTATACAAGCTGTACACTCACTACTTTACATTGTAGCAAAGTGTCATTTCTTCATTGTTGTCACATGAAAAGATAGAATAAAATATTAACAAAAATGTAAGGGGTGTACTCACTTTTGTGAGATACTGTATATCATTTTTTTTTTTCTTTTAATTTATGATATTTGTATATGGGCAAAGTGTAGGTAGGTTAAGTACTTTCATAATTCACTTTTGACATGCAATGGAATAGTTTTAATCATTGCATAATAATTTGTACACAGATGAATAAGATATACAGGCAATCTGTGTGATCTAACGAGTATTTATAAATAATCGGTTTTATTGGTATTTTTATATGATTAAATAGACTACCTTTATGTTTTTTAACATTGATGCTGTGTAGCTGTAAAATCATGGTTGCTATCAATCCCGTTACCCGCTGCTGACTACTCCTGACCTGGTCCCTTTAAGATGGGCATTCAGGGAGGGGTCATGGGTTCCTATATAGAGCATCAGTCCAGGGTATGGGCGTGACCTGAAGAAAGAATGTAAACATCCCTTGTGACAGTAATAGGCAGTGACAGGTAATCTTCATGGAGTGATTGGGGGTCCAAAAGACCCCCAATCCCTCCTTTGCACTTAAAAGTATTCAAAGTGTTAAAATCTGCGTATTTAAAAACTGTCATTTTTTTTAAATCAGCACCATTGGCAGCCAAGTAAACTGGAAGTGATTTCGTTTCTGAGTAACTACATCGGAGACTTGTTCGAAGATGAATCCGGCTTCGTTCGAGACTCCAACCAGCCGGCAGAAGTGCCGGCTGCTCGTTTGGGTCTCCCTATGGGAGCGGCAGGAGGGGGGGTAGGATTGTCCCCACCTTCATCAGAGACCAGTGCGCGTTCCTTGGGGGCGCAGGAGCGCCGCTCCCCCTATCCATGTGTCTGGCCCCCTAATCTACATGCAGGGCACCGGACGCATGAATTCCAATGGGTTTTTTTTTTAAGCACATGATTAGAACCAGAGGCTCTAGTAGGCTTCAAAAAAGGGTGGGCTCGGGGCGCAAAGCACTGCGCCCTGGGCTCATCCATTTTTGTGACACTAGCGAATGAATATTCACTACTATCACACTGATTCTCCTCCCAGCCAACCAATGAAGAGGGTCCTGAGAGCCATTTCCTGATTGGCCATGCTCGCCCCCCTTTCCCGAAAGGAGAGGCCGGCGGCACGCGCTCGCCCCCTAGCTCCTCCCAGGCGAGCAACGTAGATCTACGTCATTTTGCCTGTAAGAGCCAGCCTGCCGCAGTAAATATGGCGTAAGCGGTCCGGAAGTGGTTAAAGCTGACTGCTGGGGATCTATTGTAGTTTGGAGTTGTAGTGTTGTTGGGAGGGTTTCAATTGTTGCTGGAGGGATCTACCATTGCGGTGGGATCTACTGTTGCTGGTGGGGATCTTTGCTCTGGGGTTCTTATGTTGTTAGGGAGGATCTACTTATGAGGGGGGAGAGTTTATTGATGCTGGATGATGGGGGATCTATTGTTTCCAGCAGTGGTATTTTGTTGTTGGGGGTTGTATTTTGTTCCTAAGGGAAGGGTCCATTGTTGCTGAGAAGGATCTGTTGTTGCTGGGGGGGTATTTTATCCTTAGCCAATTCCATACAAATTACTTATTACCACAAAATGATATTTAGCTCTGTTATATTCTCTAAAAGGAGCAGTGCTAGGAGGTGAATAGGGGGCGGAGACAAGGGATGGTCCTCAGAAGTAAGTAGGGGTGGAGAGAGTACCTGTACATATTCTATGAGAACTCTATTCGGTATACATACCTTTTCTGAACCCGCTCCAGTCTGCTCTCCAGCGGCCGAAGCTCTGCAAAGGAGACAGCCAACAACGGCTGGGAAATGAATGGGGAGTGACGTCACCCATAGAGTTGCTATTTGGTGGAGGGGGGGTTATGGTGTGGGGTTGCTTTTCAGGGGTTGGGCTTGGCCCCTTAGTTCCAGTGAAAGGAATTCTTAAGGTGTCAGCATACCAAGACATTTTGGACAATTTAATTCTCCCAACTTTGTGGAAGCAGTTTGGGGATGGCCCCTTCCTGTTCCAACATGACTGCGCACCAGTGCACAAAGCAAGGTCCATAAAGACATGGATGAGCGAGTTTGGGGTGGAGGAACTTGACTGGCCTGCACTGCCCTGACCTTGAACACTTTTGGGATGAATTAGAGCAGAGACTGCGAGCCAGGCCTTCTCGTCCAACATCAGTGCCTGGCCTCTCAAATGTGCTTCTGGAAGAATGGTGAAACATTCCCATAGACACTCCTAAACCTTGTGGACAGCCTTCCCAGAAGAGTTGAAGCTGTTATAGCTGCAAAGGGTGGGCCAACTCAATATTGAACCCTACAGACTAAGACTGGGATGCCATTAAAGCTCATGGACGGGTAAAGGCAGGCGTCCCAATACTTTTGGTGATATAGTATAATTCATGATTTGATGTCCATCTGGAAAATGAATGCACCTCTTGCCCAGCCTCAACTTGTTTAAAGCTAAACTCCAAGAACTCTCTATATTGCATAATTACATTGGTTCACAATACAAGTGTGTGTACGTATATCTCATACTTGTGGAAGTTGCAAATCACTGTATTAGTCAATGCTACTACAGTGACAACCGCGATCTTCCAGGTTCTCTATTCACTGAAACATACACAAGGTGCTTCTATAAATGATGGCACTGCCAAGCGAATGACTATACAGGAGGGAAACCCCTTGCAAAAAAGCTAAGGGGGTCCCGAAAGATCTGTGGCTATCACTGTAGTAGCTCCGACTACGCTAAATTTCATCTACCCAGCAGTCCATCAGGTATGAGTGATGCGTACTTACACAGTGCCTTATACTGTTGCAAAATGGTGAGCTATGAGAGGTGTAAAGTCAAATTAACCAGTTATACTGCGGCAGGCAGCCCCTCCTGCGCGAACCGACGTAGGGGGTACGTCGGTCGCGCGCCTGCATACCTGCCAACTGTCCCGTTTTTCCCGGGACAATCCCGGGAAATAGGAGCCTGTCCCGGGTAATTTACATTGTCCCTGTTAATCAGGGACAATGTAAATCATAAAAAAAACACAGTGTCGCTCTCACCCCAGCTAGGTGTTGTAGTTCTGGCAGCAGGTTGTCTCTCTCTGGGTGCCCACTCACTCTTCCCGCCTCTTGCAAATTTAACATGTCACCGGAGGCAGGGTGACAGCATGGTGCATTTTCCGAAATCCGCCAGCAGGGGGAGGCAGAGCACCTTCCGACAAGCTGACACTTTAGAATTGCAGGGAATTGTGATGAGAATTTTAAACTTTAGGCAGAAGTAGTGCAGCTGAATGGGAGAATTATTCCAACTCTGCTACTTTGGCCTCAAGTTTTCAATTCCCTTTTCAAATTCCTGTAATTCTCTCTTTATGAAGTAGACCCTATAATCTGATAAGTAGGCAGAGAGTAATTATGCAGAGTGGGCGGAGCTTCAGGGACGTGGGTGTGGTAAGTAATTGATAGCTGTGCTGCAAAGTGTCCCTGGAAATTTTTTTCAAATGTTGGCAACTATGCGCCTGACGCTGGGGGGCAAACACGCCGGCCACCCATGATCGCTCCCTGCTGAGAGAGAAGGACAGGCAGCTGTTGTAAACACATCTGACCGTTCTTCTCTCTGGAATGATCACAGAGCGCCTGTGATCCTTCTATATACAGTAGGATCACAGGTCTCTATGGTCATTTCAAAAGCCCAACTCCCCACAGTTAGTCAACAAGCCCCTAGCAGTGGCGGCTGGTGCATGATAATTTGGGGGGGGGGGGGCGGATCCACCACCCCCAGCGGGACAGACAGCCGGCCGGCAAATACCCCCCCCCAGTGGGATGGACGGACGGCCGGCAAATACACCCCCCCCCCCGGCCGCACGTCTCCACCCTCTTCCTGGCCAATGGGCATTAAAATCGCTTCTTTTTTCAGCCAATCAGGAAAGGGGTCTTCCTGATTGACTGGGATGAGAATCAGTGTGATAATAGCAAATATTCATTCGCTATTGTCATACAACTGGGTGGGGTCAGGGCACAGTGTTCTGCGCCCCGAGCCCACCCTTTTTTGAAGCCTATTAGAGCCTCTGGCTCCAATCACGTGCTTCAAAAAAAAAAAATAAAACCCATTGGAATCCATGCGTCCGGCGCCCTGCATGTAGATTAGGGGGCCGGATGCATGGATGGGGGGACGGCACCCCTGCGCCCCCAATGGACGGGCCGCCACTGGTCCCTAGGCTTACATTTAACCCCTTGATCACCAACTAGGTTAACCCCTTCCCTGCCAGTGTCATTAGTACAGTAACAGTGCATATTTTTAGCACTGATTACTGTAGTAATGTCACTGGTCCCCCAAAAGTGTCAAAAATGTTAGTTAGTGGTCCGATCTGTCTGCTGTAATGTCGCAGTCCTGCTAAAAATCGCAGATCGCCACCATTACCAGTAAAAAATAAATAAATAAAAATGACATAAATCTTTCCCCTAGTTCAGGGATCCCCTAGTTTGTAGACGTGATAACTTTTTGGAAAGCCAATCAAAATAGGCATATTGCGATTTTATTTATTTATTTTTTTTTTACCAAAAATATGTAGCAGAATACAAATTGGCCTAAAAGGATGAAAAAAATTGATATTTACATTTTTTTTTTAAATGTTATATAGCAGAATGTGAAAAATATTGTGTTTTTTTTTCAGAATTGTCGCACCTTTTATGTTTAAAGCGCAAAAAATTAAAATTGCAGAGGTGATCAAATACTACCAAAAAAAAGCTCTATTTGTGGGAAAAAAGGACATCAATTTGTTTTGGTACAGCGTCACAAGACCGCGCAATTTTCCGTTAAAGTAACTCAGTGCCGAATCGCAAAATATGGCCTGGTCATTAAGGGGGCAAATCCTTCCGGTCCAGAAGTGGTTAAATATTACTACAATGCTCCTCAATGAACATTTGTACATCCCTTGTGGTCAGCCTTGCCAAGGAAAGAGAGATTTCACAAGGTGGATTACATTTACTTTACTGCAATTTCTACGCATATTGTATAACTATTCTGACTCCTTCAATTGGATGAGAATGTTAGTACAGCTGTCAGCTGGTGTGCAACTTTTTTTTTAGATTCGGCGATTCGGCACTGCGTTACTCTAATGGGCAATTGCGCGGCCGTGCGACGCTGTACCCAAATAAAATTGATGTCTTTTTTTCCCACAAATAGTTTCTTTTGGTGGTATTTGATCACCTCTGCGATTTTTTTTTTTTTTGCGCTATGAACAAAAAAAAGAGCGATAATTCTGAAAAAAAAAAAACTTTTCACATTTTGTTATATAACATTCCCAAAAAAAAAAAAAAATGTAAAAATCAATTTTTTTTTATAATTTTTAGGCCAATTTGTATTCTGCTACATATTTTTTGGGTAAAAAAAAAAAAAAATCCCAATAAACATCTTTTGATTGGTTTGCGCAAAAGTTATCGCTTCTACAAACTAGGGTAAAGATTGTAATTTTTATTTATTTTTTTACTAGTAATGGCGGCAATCTCAGTTTTTGTAGCGGGACTGCGACATTGCAGCAGACAGATCGGACCCCTAACTGACATTTTTGACACTTTTGGGGGTACCAGTGATATTACTATATATAAATATGCACTGTTACTGTAATAATGACACTGGCAGGGAAGGGCTTAACACTGTTGGTGATCAAGGGGCTAAATGTATTACTGACGTTTGTGGGGGGGGGGGGGGGTTCTGTGACATAGACAGAGATTGCAGGTTCAGCTATGCTGAATCCTGTGATCTCTCCGTCTGTCAAACACAGCGGAAGTGAGCCTCTAGCGGCGCGCGCGCCGCCGAGACAGGCAGGAGTCAAGTGTACGCTGCTGGACCCAGGGCTGTCACTGTGCCGCAGTAGCAGCACAGTGAGCAGTCGGAAAGTGGTTAAGAACACAGGGGCGATCAAAGGGTTAAGTGTGAGCCCAGGGGGCAACAAATACTGATTTTACCAGAAATAGGCTTGCTCCTTAAGTGGTTAATATAGATATCAATATAATTTTAAACTATACAGCAGATCCTACTTGTAAAAAAATTGAGAATCGGATAAATGTTGTCTTCCTTTCTGTAAATATTCTATCTTGTTTAAGACCATAATAGCCCTGATTTTGGCAGGAAGTTTAATGATAAGTGAGTCATCGTGTTTAAAGACAAGTACAAATGGGACAGCGGATAACCGATCTTCAACGGCTTACTGGGTTATCGCTGGGCACAGTGGTTCCCGTCTGGCAGCACTCCATAAGCCTGGGTTCACACTAGTACGATGCCAGACATTGCATGTGAAGCGCACCGCATTGCTGTGCACATCTCATGAAATGTCTGTGTGATGTGAATTTAGCGATACAAACGGTATGGCTGAAATCACATCGAAACGGTTCAGGACCCTTTTTTTGGTCCGCACTGTAATCGGACCACAGTATATCATGGCTGCTAAACCCTGACACCGTGGTCAGTTTATGTACCTTTGTCAGCCACAGTCCTACTTTCTGTCTCCTGTGTCCTCCTCGCCGCTCCCCTGCCTGCCTGTCAGCTCCCCGATCCTCCCCTCCTGCTGTAAAAAAATAAAAAAAACTGTTTGCGTTTTCTATAGTTTCCTCTGTTATATAATATTAAGCTCCCCAGTGGAGGTCATTCATAAAAATATATTGTAGAATACCTTATTTACGAGCGCCACTCGGCGCTCACGTGACTGCCTGCCGTTCTTCTCCTCATTGAGGAAAACCAGACGATCATTTGCCCAATTTTCTTATAGTGTGTACCCACCTTTACTGTTTGGCACAGTTTTGGAAGGGCTGGCTATGCCAGGGTCAGTGAGTTCAAAGTAATTTTGTTAAGCCAGTTTTTTTCTTTTTATAGTTCCCTACATTGATGGTGAACCTTGGCACCCCAGATGTTTAGCAACCACATTTCCCATGATGCTCAACTACACTGCAGAGTGCATGAAAATCATGGGAAATGTAGTTCCAAAACATCTGGGGGTGCCAAGGTTCGCCATCACTACTCTATTAGGCAACATTAAGGTCCCCAGTGGATGTCATTTATAAAATATGCTGTAGAATACCTTATCTACGAGCGCCTCTCGGCGCTCACGTGACTGTCCACCGTTCTCCTCCTCTCCTCATCCCGGCTGATATCACTAACGACCAGGGATTTTTTTTTTCAGCGGGAGTGCGGGGGAACGCAGTTCTGGCACCTCCAGCACTGAATGTATTTTATTGCAAGAGGTGCTGGAGGGTCTAATGATGCTGTGCTGCTGGGGGGGGGATCTACAATGCCACTGGTGGGGATCTAATTTTTTGTGTAGGTCTATTGTTGCTGGGGAGGTCAATTGTTCCGGGGAGGGATCTACTGTTGAGGAGGAGATCTCTTGTTGCTGGCTGCTGGATGGTCTATTGATGCTGGTTGCTGGAAGATCGTTTTTTGCTGCTTGGGGTCTATCGTTGCTGGGTTGGTATTTTGTTGCTGGGGGGTAGATCTATTTTTATGTGGGATATCTATTGTTGCTGGGGGGGGGGCTATTGTTGTGTGGGATATCTGTTGTTCCTGGGGGGAGTCTATTGTTGCTGGGTTGGTATTTTGTTGCTATAGGGAGGTCTATATATTTGTGAAATATGTATTGTTGCTGGGGAAGGGGGTCTATTGTTGCTGGGTTGGTATTTTGTTGCTGGGGAGTGGTCTATTGTTGTGTGGGGGGATCTATTGTTGCTGGGGAGAGGTCTATTGTTGCGTGGGGAATCTATTGTTGCTGGGGTGGGGTCTACTGTTGCTGGAGCGTAGTCTATCAAATTCTATACAAATTACTTAGTAGCACAAAATGATACTTGGTTCTGTATTTTCAGGGGCAGAACTGGGAGGTGGGTAGCAAGGGATGGTGCTCAGAGGTGGGTTAGGGGCGGAGATGAAGGGTGCTTCAGAAGGAGGGGCGTTCCTGCACCTATTCTTTGTGGAAAAAGCACTGCTAACGACACACCGTATCCATTGCTTTCTTGATCTACGCAGGTCCTCGCTGGTATGATGGTGGTTGGGCATGTTGATCTTTAGATCCTGTTGGAATACTAGTAAGGGGAGGTAGGTAGCAAGGGATGGTGCTCAGAGGTGGGTTGGGGGCGGAGATGAAGGGTGCTTCAGAAGGAGGGGCGTTCCTGCACCTATTCTTTGAGAAAAAGCACTGCTAACGACCCACTGTATCCATTGCTTTCTTAATCTACGCAGGTCCTCGCTGGTATGATGGTGGTTGGGCATGTTGATCTTTAGATACTGTTGGAATACTTGTAAGGGGACGCATTGCACTCCTTTGCTGCCATTGTACTATATGCTAGGTGACCAGTGCGCCTCTGTGCCTTTAAGGAGGGGTACTTCCTCCATGCTCACCTGTCCTCTGCCTATCCATTATAATGCATGTTCTTCTACTATGGAGGCACTCAAAATTTGGAGTTAGGACTGCAGATAATACCGGGGTGCAGTGAAGTGGCTCTACAGCTTACACATGTATTTGCAAATGTGTGCAAACTAATCCTATGTTTTTTAATGCATACTGTTAGACAGGATAATTCGGTTGGTTGCATGCTGGTCGGTAAGTTGAGCTAGGAATTTTCTTCAGCTTTTTTTGAGAACCTGTTACAAGACCATTCATTTCCACAACAGTCTTTCCATGAGATTAGGCTACAGCTAACAACACTCTGTAGCCATTGCTTTATTGATCCAGGCAGGTCCTCACTGTCGGGATGGGGGTTGGGCATGTTGATCTTCAGATAAGGTTGTATTGGGAGCACTTCATGAAAAAACAGGTTTCTTTTGTTTTAAAAAATGTGTTGCTTTTTAACCTCTTATTAACCCTAGATACCAACCAATAGTCTGCTTTGTGAAAACCTATAAATGGTGACTGTGCTGTCTCTTTATAGCAGTGGATTCCAAACTGCAACTTTGCTTGCCTTTATCTGGCCCTTGAGGCACTATTTCTTCCACGGATATGAGACACTATTCTGTCTACTGACACCAGTGTGCACCGTTTCTCACACTAACACCAACAATGGGGCACTATTCCTTCCAATAATACCAACAATGGGGCACTATTCCTTCCAATAATACCAATGATGGGGCATTATTCATTCCAATAATACCAATGATAGGGCATTATTCCTTCCAATAATACCACCAATGGGGCATTATTCCTTCCAATAATACCAACGATGGGGCACTATTCCTTCCAATAATACCAACAATGGGGCACTATTCCTTCTAATAATACCAATGATAGGGCATTATTCCTTCCAATAATACCACCAATGGGGCATTATTCCTCCCAATAATACCAACGATGGGGCACTATTCCTTCCAATAATACCAATGATGGGGCATTATTCCTTCCAATAGTACCAATAATGGGGCATTATTCCTTCCAATATTACCAACAATGGGGCCCTATTCCTTCCAATAATGCCAACGATGGGGCACTGTTCCTTCCAGTAATATCAATAATGGGGCACTATTCCTTCCAATAATATCAACGATGGGGCACTATTCCTTCCAATAGTACAACAATGGGGAACTATTCCTTCCAATAATATCAACGATGGAGCACTATTCTTTCCAATAATACCAACGATGGGGCACTATTCCTTCCAATAATACCAACAATGGGGCGTTATTCCTTCCATTTATACCAACGATGGGGCACTATTCCTTCCAATAATACCAACGATGGGGCACTATTCCTTCCAATAATACGAACAATGGGGCACTATTCCTTCCAATAATACCAACGATGGGGCACTATTCCTTCCAATGATACCAACAATGGGGCACTATTCCTTCCAATTATACCAACAAGAGGGCACTATTCCTTACAATAATACCAACAATGGGGTGCTATTCCTTCCAATTATACCAACAATTGGGGCACTATTCCTTCCAATATTACCAACGATGGGGCACTGTTCCTTCCAGTAATATCAATAATGGGGCACTATTCCTTCCAATATTATCAACGATGGGGCACTATTCCTTCCAATAGTACCAACAATGGGGAACTATTCCTTCCAATAAAATCAACGATGGGGGACTATTCTTTCCAATAATACCAACGATGGGGCACTATTCCTTCCAAAAATACCAACAGGAGGGCACTATTCCTTCCAATAATACCAACAATGGGGCGCTATTCCTTCCATTTATACCAACAATGGGGCACTATTCCTTCCAATAATACCAACGATGGGGCACTATTCCTTCCAATGATACCAACAATGGGGCACTATTACTTCCAATGATACCAACGATGGGGCACTGTTCCTTCCAGTAATATCAATAATGGGGCACTATTCCTTCCAATAATATCAACAATGGGACACTATTCCTTCCAATAGTACAACAATGGGGAACTATTCCTTCCAATAATATCAACGATGGAGCACTATTCTTTCCAATAATACCAACGATGGGGCACTATTCCTTCCAATAATACCAACAATGGGGCGTTATTCCTTCCATTTATACCAACAATGGGGCACTATTCCTTCCAATAATACCAACGATGGGGCACTATTCCTTCCAATAATACCAACAATGGGGCGCTATTCCTTCCAATTATACCAACAATGGGGCACTATTCCTTCCAATATTACCAACGATGGGACACTGTTCCTTCCAGTAATATCAATAATGGGGCACTATTTCTTCCAATAATATCAACGATGGGGCACTATTCCTTCCAATAATATCAACGATGGGGCACTATTCCTTCCAATAATATCAACGATGGGGGACTATTCCTTCCAATAATACCAACGATGGGGCACTATTCCTTCCAATAATACCAACAGGAGGGCACTATTCCTTCCAATAATACCAACAATGGGGCGCTATTCCTTCCAGTAATACCAACAGGAGGGCACTATTCCTTCCAATAATACCAACAATGGGGCGCTATTCCTTCCAATTATATCAACAATGGGGCGCTATTCCTTCCATTTATACCAACAATGGGGCACTATTCCTTCCAATATTACCAACGATGGGGCACTGTTCCTTCCAGTAATACCAATAATGGGGCACTATTCCTTCCAATTATATCAACAATGGGGCGCTATTCCTTCCATTTATACCAACAATGGGGCACTATTCCTTCCAATATTACCAACGATGGGGCACTGTTCCTTCCAGTAATACCAATAATGGGGCACTATTCCTTCCAATAATATCAACGATGGGGCACTATTCCTTCCAATAGTACCAACAATTCCTTCCAATAATACCAACGATGGGCCACTATTCCTTTCAATGATACCAACAATGGGGCACTATTCCTTCCAATGATACCAACAATGGGGCACTATTCCTTCCAATGATACCAACAATGGGGCACTATTCCCTCCATTAATACCAATGATGGGGCACTAATCCCTCCCCTCAGACCTCTTCAGAGAGACCTCTGCTTCCTCACATTGCTGGCAGGGAACAGGTTGTGGTTGCTTTCTAAAGAAAACAAAGAGCAAGACTTTGCACCCATTTTGTTTTATTGCACCTAGAATGTGTTTAGCTAGTTCAAATTACTTGGGCCACTGAACAGGGCATCTAAACAAGCATCCCCAGTCAGACCCATACAAGTCTATGAGGGCTCACTGTGCAGATGTGAGGATCAGGTGAGGAAAATTTCAGAGAAAGGCAGCTGTAGCCTTAGGCCAGGTTCACACAGGTCCAGAAGCATTTTGCAGTCTGTTGTCCTGTTTGTTTGTGTTCACCGGTTCAGGTGCGATTCAGGTGAAAAATTTTCCCTGAATTTGCACCTGAAGCGGACCCAAAAACGCACAGAACCCTTTTCAAATTCGCACTGCAGCCGTCCCAGACATGTATGAACTGGTTCCACATGTTATGCGAATTGCATGCGGTGTAAAACGCATCCAATTCACATATACACTATATTGTCAAAAATTTTGGGACGGCTGCCTTTACACGCACATGAACTTTAATGGCATCCCAGTCTTAGTCCGCAGAGTTCAATATTGAGTTGGCCCACCCTTTGCAGCTATAACAGCTCCAACTCTTCTGGGAAGGCTGTCCGCAAGGTTTTGGAGTGTGTCTATGGGAATGTTTGACCATTCTTCCAGAAGTGCATTTGTGAGGTCATGCACTGATGTTGGATGAGAAGGCCTGGCTCGCAGTCTCTGCTCTAATTCATCCCAAAAGTGTTCAAGGTCAGGACTCTGTGCAGGCCAGTCAAGTTCCTCCACCCTAAACTCGCTCATCCATGTCTTTATGGACCTTGCTTTGTGCACTGGTCCAAATCATTTGGTGAAGGGGGGATAATGGTGTGGGGATGTCTTTCAGGGGTTGGGCTTGGCCCCTTAGTTCCAGTGAAGAGAACTCTTAAGGCATCAGCATACCAAGACATTTTGGACAATTTCATGATGCAAAATTTGTAGGATCAGTTTGGCCCCTTCATGACTGTGCACCAGTGCACAAAGCAAAGTCCATAAAGACATGGATGAGTGAGTTTGGGGTGAAGAACTTGATTGGTCTGCACAATGTCCTGATCTCAACCCGATAGAACACATTTGGAATGAATTCATCCAGAAACTGCGAGACAAACCTTCTCACCCAGCATCAGTGCCTGACCTCACAAATGCACTTCTGGAAGAATGGCCAAACATTCCCATAGACACACTCCTAAACCTGATGGACAGCCTTCCCAGAAAAGTTAAAGCTGTTATAGGTGCAAAGGTTGGGCCAACTCAATATTGAACCCAACGGGCTAAGACTGGGATGCCATTAAAGTTCATGTGTGTGTAAAGGCAGGCGTCCCAATACTTTTGACAATATAGTGTATGTGAACCTAGCCCCATGTAAATAAGCATCTGGGGAAGGGGGGTAGTTTTGCTCAGGAGAACTAGGAAGGGTTGGTAAGTGACCTAAAAGTACATTTATCCTTTAAGCACTCCAGGCAGTGTTGTACTTTTTTCCAACCCATCGCTGTCGACTTTCTTAGGTTAGAACAGGGGTCTCCAAACTATGGCCTTCCAGTTGTTCAGGAATTACAAGAACCCTCATGCCTAGTAATGTCTGTGAATGTCAGAGTTTTACAATGCCTCATGGGACGTGTAGTTCCGCAACAGCTGGAGGGCCGTAGTTCGGAGATCCCTGGCTTGGAATATCCCCTTTCCGGGCACGTTCTCCCCAAACCCTTCATAGTCCATCCTACATCCCCCTTCTACTCTCGACACTTCTTCTTGGGGTGGAGAATGGTCATTTTGTGCTGCTGTCTGTGTACACCATGGACTGGTCCCTCACCGGTGCAGCCTTAGAAGATCCTGCTGATGGATAACATCCCCCTTCTACTCTCGACACTTCTTCTGGGGGTGGAGAATGGTCATTTTGTGCTGCTGTCTGTGTACACCATGGACTGGTCCCTCACCGCTGCAGCCTCAGAAGACCCTGCTGATGGATAACATCCCCCTTCTACTCTCGACACTTCTTCTGGGGGTGGAGAATGGTCATTTAGTGCTACTGTCTGTGTACACCATGGACTGGTCCCTCACCGCTGCAGCCTCAGAAGACCCTGCTCATGGATAACATCCCCCTTCTACTCTCGACACTTCTTCTGGGGGTGGAGAATGGTCATTTAGTGCTACTGTCTGTGCACACCATGGACTGGTCCCTCACCGCTGCAGCCTTAGAAGATCCTGCTGATGGATAACGTCCCCCTTCTACTCTCGACACTTCTTCTGGGGGTGGAGAATGGTCTTTTAGTGCTACTGTCTGTGTACACCATGGACTGGTCCCTCACCGCTGCAGCCTCAGAAGACCCTGCTGATGGATAACATCCCCCTTCTACTCTCGACACTTCTTCTGGGGGTGGAGAATGGTCATTTAGTGCTACTGTCTGTGCACACCATGGACTGGTCCCTCACCGCTGCAGCCTCAGAAGACCCTGCTGATGGATAACCTGTAGGAATTGTCCATGCCGCAAAGGCAGTGAAATAGGCACCCTCAGAAATACCGTCACACTGTGGTGTCTAGAAGATAGATAACTGACCAGAGATTTGGGTGAATAAAAGTGACTTTTTTATTTATATATATATATACTGTATATATATATATATATATATATATATATATATATATATATATATATATATATAATATATATATATATTTTTTTTTTTTTTTTTTTTAATAGCTTCAGCGAATAGTTGGAGGACGGCGGAAGAATTGTTTGTAGGGGTAGGAGACCCTGGCTGGTGCACAGCTTTAATACCACCATTACAGGTATGAACCACATCCAGTTATAAGACTACAATATTTATGGCCAGAGCATTAGCAAAGCTGTAGAAATCTTGTTTAAGCTGTACTGTTATCTTGGAGGGATTTGATTATCATTTCTGTGTGGCGGCGATAAAGTGAGGGAAAACAGATGTGTTGGGCGGAGTGAACTTCTCCCATCCACAATACTCATAAAATAACACACCTCTTATTCCATCATTGCAGGCTGCACCATATCCCTGACACCCCCTTACTGTTACTGCGCATTGTGTAATATTGGGGAGGTCTACCGGAAGCCAGGATGAGGGAATGTATGTGGGGGCATAGGGTGCGGAGTGTGTGCGTGTGTACATGTGTTATGGAATTATGGCTAATGTCAAGATTGCGTACATCTATATGATATTAGATAAGCCAGAATTCACTGAAAAATCTAATGTATGGAGCAAGACTGCCAAATGAGGTTTCTGGGAGATGACTTTAACCACTTTACCACCGGAGGATTTTGCTGTCTTACGTCTGGGCCACTTTTTGCGATTTGGCACTGTGCAACTTTAACTGACAATTGCGCGGTCATGCAACGCCGTACCCCACAAATACAGCTTTCTTTTGGTGGTATTTGATGACCTGTGCGATTTTTACTTTTTGCGCTATAAACAAAAAAAGAGCGACAATTTTGAAAAAATAATATTTTTCACATTTTTTTTATATGAAATCCCCCCCCCCCCAAAAAAAAATGTAAAAATCTAAATTTTTTATCATTTCAGGCCAATTTGTTTTCTGCTACATATTTTTGGTGAAAAAAAATTGCAATAAGCGTATTTTCATTGGGTTGCGCAAAAGTTATTGCGTTTACTAACTAAGGGAAAGATTTCTGTCGTTTTTGGTGTTTTTTTTCTTAACGAGTAATGGCGGCGATCTGCGTTTTTTTTTTTTGCGGGACTGCGACATTGTGGCGGACAGATCGGACCCTTGACTTACATTTTTGACACTTTTGGGGGTACCAGTGACATTACTGCAGTAATCAGTGCTATATATATGCACTGTTACTGTAAAAATGACACTGGCAGGGAAGAGGTTCATTTTATTGGAGAGGGAGGGGTTAATGTATGCCTGGTGCTTACTGACATGTGTCGGGGGAGGTGACTGGGTGACACAGGGACAGATCGCAGGTTCAGCTATGCTGAACACTGCAATCTGACCCTGCCTGTCACTTAGGAGATCCGCCCGCTCTGTTTACACAAGCGGGCGGATCTCCAGACTCGATTCCCCGACGATCGGGGAAGAGCAGCGGCGATCGCCGCTGCTCCTCCCCTGGCCCGACTCCCGCTGTGACTGAATACAGCGGGAGTGAGCCTCCGGCGGCGCGCGCGCGCCGCAGAGAGAGGGTAATGTCTGGTGACGTAGGTCTACGCCGCCAGACGTTATCTAACCACTTTGCCGCAGTAGAGCTCAAGTGAGCAGCGGTAAAGTGGTTAAACTATACCTTCAGACAAAACGGCATTGGAAACCTAATGACCAAAGCTTTCCCATTCTCTCTGAAAGTAAATGAAACAAAGTATTGGCTGCACATTTACCCCCCACACCCACACACCCACACACACACACAAGTAAATGCACAGTGTTTTTTTTTTACACAATTTCCTTTATATCCTTTATCATACGGCATCTCACAAAAGTGAGTACACCCCTCACATTTTTGTAAATATTTTATTCTATCTTTTCATGTGACAACACTGAAGAAATGACACTTTGCTACAATGTAAAGTAGTGAGTGTACAGCTTGTATAACAGTGTAAATTTGCTGTCCCTCAAAATAATTCAACACAGCCTAAACCACTGGCAACAAAAGTGAGTACACCCCTAAGTGAAAAATGTCCACATTGGCCCCAATTAGCCATTTTCCCTCCCGGTGTCATGTGACTCATTAGTGTTACAAGGTCTCAGGTGTGAATGGGGAGCAGGTGTGTTAAATTTGGTGTTATCGCTCTCACTCTCTCATACTGGTCACTGGAAGTTCAACATGGCACCTCATGACAAAGAACTCTCTGAGGATCTGAAAAAAAGAATTGTTGCTCTACATAAAGATGGTCTAGGCCAGTGATGGCGAACCTTGGCACCCCAGATGTTTTGGAATTACATTTCCCATGATGCTCAACTACATTGCAGAGTGCATGAGCATCATGGGAAATGTAGTTCCAAAACATCTGGGGTGCCAAGGTTCGCCATCACTGGTCTAGGCTATAAGAAGATTGCCAAGACCCTGAAACTGAGCTACAGCACAGTGGCCAAGACCATACAGCGGTTTACCAGGACAGGTTCCACTCAGAACAGGCCTCGACATGGTCGACCAAAGAAGTTGAGTGCACATGCTCAGCGTCATATCCAGAGATTGTCTTTGGGAAATAGACGTATGAGTGCTGCCAGCATTGCTGCAAAGGATGAAGGGGTCAAGTATGGTCAGTGAGCACTTACGTCAGTACTCAGACCATGCGCCGCACACCGCATCAAATTGGTCTGCATGGCTGTCGTCCCAGAAGGAAGCCTCTGCTTAAGATGATGCACAAGAAAGCCAGCAAACAGTTTGCTGAAGACAAGCACCAGAAGACCAGACTGTCTTGGTAGGTTTGAAATTGTGCCATACTCTTTCCATTTTTGGATAATGGATTGAACAGTGCTCTGTGAGATGTTCAAATTTCTTCAACTTTATCCCCATCTGGTTTGTTCCTTGGCCTTCATGATGCTGTTTGTTCATTAAGGTTCTCTAACAAACCTCTGAGAGCGTCACAGAACAGCTGTATTTATACTGATATTAAATTACACACAGGTGGACTCTATTTACTAATTAGGGGACTTCTGAAGGCAACCGGTTCCACTAGATTTTAGTTAGGGGTGTCAGAGTAAAGGGGGGTGAATACAAATGCATGCCACACTTTTCAGATATTTATTTGTAAAAAGTTTTGAAAACCATTTATCATTTTCCTTCCACTTCACAATTATGTGATATATCCCGGGTAACTATAGGCCGGTCAGCCTAACATCAGTAGTCTGCAAAATTTTGGAGGGGATGATAAGGGACCACATACAAGACTTTAGTAATGAAAACGGTATTATAAGTAGTAATCAGCATGGATTCATGAAAAATCGTTCATGCCAAACCAATCTATTAACCTTCTACGATGAAGTGAGCTGCCACTTAGATAAAGGTAAGCCTGTGGATGTGGTGTATCTGGACTTTGCAAAGGCCTTTGACACCGTTCCCCACAAACGCTTACTGTACAAACTAAGGAAGGTAGGTATGGACCATAAGGTGAGTACCTGGATAGAGAACTGGCTCCAGGGCAGAGTCCAGAGGGTGGTGATTAATGGGGAGTACTCGGATTGGGCGGGTGTGGAAAGTGGGGTCCCCCAGGGTTCTGTCCTGGGACCAATCCTGTTTAATTTATTCATAAATGATCTAGAGGAGGGGATATCTAGTACAATCTCAGTATTTGCGGATGATACTAAACTAAGCTTGCCAATATCTTCTATGCAGGATGTGGAAATCTTGCAAGCAGACCTGAACAAAATAACGGGGTGGGCAACTACATGGCAGATGAGGTTTAATGTAGAAAAATGTAAAGTAATGCACTTGGGGGCCAGAAACCAGAAAGCAAGCTACTCACTAGGGGGGGAACCTCTGGGTGAGTCTAGGATGGAAAGGGACCTGGGGGCACTGGTAGACAACAGGCTTGGAAGTGGCATGCAATGCCAAGCCGCTGCAAGCAAAGCCAACAGAATACTGGGTTGTATAAAAAAGGGGATTCACTGCAGAAATAAAGAGATTATTCTCCCACTCTACAAGACTCTGTCCGGCCACATCTGGAGTATGCTGTCCAGTTCTGGGCACCGGTCCTCAGGAAGGATGTGCTGGAACTGGAGAAAGTCCAGAGAAGGGCAACAAAAATAATTAGGGGAATGGAGGACATCAGCTATGAGGAAAGACTACAAGCACTGAACTTATTCTCTCTGGAGAAGAGACGATTGAGGGGGGATATGATATCAATGTACAAATACTGTACTGGCGACCCTAGCATAAGGAACAAACTATTCAGAGAAAGGAGATACAATAAGACACGTGGCCACTCACTAAAACTTGAGGAAAGGCGGTTTAACCGTAAAGTGCGTAAGGGGTTCTTCACTGTAAGAGCGGTAAGGATGTGGAATTCTCTTCCACAAGCAGTCGTATCAGCGGGGAGCATTGATAGTTTCAAAAAACTATTGGATGGACACCTTAAAGACCACAACATACAGGGGTATACAATGTACGGTTAAAAGCAAACACACACATCATAGGTTGAACTGGATGGACTTGTGTCTTTTTTCAGCCTCACTAACTATGTAACTATGTAACTATGTGCCACTTTATGTTGGTCTATCACATAAAATCCCAATAAAATACATTTACGTTTTTTGTTCTAACATGACAAATTTCAAGAGGTATGAATACTTTTTCAAGGCACTCTACAACATATGAATTTTTTGCATTCTCTTTTTTAGACAGCAGGTGGAGCTTTAGGTTCTTTTTCATGTTTTTTACAGTTTTCTTATTTGATAAAAGCTGGTTGTTTACCAAACTCAATAGCATAAAGCGTAACTCCACTTTTGTTGAGAGGAAAAAACATTCCCCTTTGGGTGATCTCTGTACATTGCAAGAATTATACCAACCTTTGTTGCAGAGTCCTACCTTTTGGTATTCTTAAGAAATGACTGTTTGCTCCTCTGTGCCCCTGTGCTAAGTGGGTCTAATGGGAGTGGTTTCATAATTATGCAGCTGTGCAGCTGCAGAGCACTAATGAGGAAAGCTGCTGGGCCTGCATCCCTTTAGATGTGTTCCTATTGGGAGTACCTCACCAGAAATGTGAGTGTTGCGACTGGAGGCCTGTTAAGTAGGTCGCAGGTATTTTTTCTTGTGAGTAATGCCCACTAGGACCTTGAGGCTCCAGTTACACTGTGTTTACCTGGTATTTAAGTTATGTTTTTTGTTTATGTGTTATTTATTACTTTGGTTAACTGCTTGCCGACAGGCCCACAGTATATTTACTGCGGCAATCAGCCCCTCCTGGGCAAAGCAGCCTAGTATTACGTTGCTCGCCCCGGAGCCTGCAGGGGGAGAGTGCACGCCGCCAGAGGCGCGCTCCCGCCCATGCTGGTTCCCCTGCATCCCCGCTCATGTGACCGGCGGCTCCGATATCCGCCGGTCACTCGCGATCTCCCGCTGGAGAGGGAGAAAGGCAGACAGCTGATGTAAACAAAGCCGTCTGTCATTCTCCCTGGTGTAACTGCAGAGATCATACGGTCCTGCTATGTAGGATCGTATGTCTCTGTGGTTACATCACTAGCCACACCCCTTTACAGTTAGAATCACGCCCCTAGGGACACACTTAACCCCTTGATCACTAATAAAGTTAACCCCTTCACTGCCAGTGTAATTTTTACAGTAACAGTGCATATGTATAGCACTGATTACTGCAGTAATGTCACTGGTCCCCCCAAAAGTGTCAAAAATGTGAGTCAGGGGTCCGATCTGTCCGCCGCAATGTCGCAGTCCCGCAAAAAAAATCGCAGATCGCTGCCATTACTCGTTAAAAAAAAAAAAAAACACCAAAAACGACAAAAATCTTTCCCTTAGTTAGTAAACGCAATAACTTTTGCGCAACCCAATGAAAATACGCTTATTGCAATTTTTTTTTACCAAAAATATGTAGCAGAAAACAAATTGGCCAAAAATGTTAAAAAATTTGGATTTTTACATTTTTTTGGGGGAATTTCATATAAAAAAATTTGAAAAATATTGTTATTTTTGCAAAATTGACGCTGTTTTTTTGTTTATAGCGCAAAAAGTAAAAATCGCACAGGTGATCAAATACCACCAAAAGAAAGCTCTGTTTGTGGGGAAAAAAAAGGACATCAATTTCCTTTGGGTACAGCATCGCACGACTGCACAATTGTCTGTTAAAGTCACGCAGTGCCGAATTGCAAAATAGGGCCTGGTCAGGAAGGGGGTAAAATCTTCCGGGGCTTAAGTGGTTAATAAAAGGCTGCTTTGGCCATTAACTCCACCTGGTTGTCCATGTGATTATTGAAGGGGTTGGAGGGTATGGTACAGGTCGAAGCGGAAGGACAAGATGTCTTTAGTACCCTAGTCATGTATAATAATAATAACAAACAATAATAAAAGTCAAGATTTGCATAGGAATGTTGCTGGATATTGGGAGATATAGACAGGAAGAAATCCGACACTAAAACCTTTACCTATAAACTCTGAAAAACGACTTTTGTAGATGTGTGTCTAGCTTTAGTTCATAGTTTTGATCAAAGGTTCATACGTGATCGCCATCAATTAACATTACAACTGCCTTTTAAAATATTTTGCTAAGTATAGCGTTCTGCGTTTTTAGTCGGTTTAGTTTGTTTATGCCAATAAATAACTCACACATGGCCAATAATGCGAACGCCAGAATGCAATTATAGGTCACATAAAAAAGCTATAGAAAACAAATGTGACAAATGAAGTGTATAGGGCATGTCAGTACAGTTACTGTTTAACATGTAATAAAAGTTTATTCATGTCCCGGGGTTATTACTACTAAATAGAGTCTGCTTTCTATTTCCTTTCTTGTTTTTAGTGTAAAAGCAATGCAGCTTTAAAGACAGCCAGTCATTGATGAGCTTATCCAAAAAATAGTGCAAAGCACCTATCTCCTGCGCTCTGAGAGGTGATCTTCTAACCAAATCAAGCCACACTCATGCGGCTACCAGAGACCTTCTACTTGGCTTCTCCTGGATGCTTCGGCCTTGCAGCCCCTTTCAAGACCAGGGTAGTCTGGGACCACTGTAATCGAAAAACAAACAGAAGGGCGCAACCGGCCTAGCGCATTATCCTCCACAAAGGTTTTATTGAATAAAAGGTATAAAAATACTCACAAATAGTACATGCATATCAAAATAATATATTGCCATCAGCATCAGAACCGGAAGATGTACTGTCCTCTAACGTAAGCTCCTGGCTTACGTTGCCCCGTGCCTGAAAATGCTTCGGCAGTGGCGAGTGACGGCGGAGGAAATTAAGTCTCTTCCTAGGAAGGCCCTGGAGAGGAGGGTTGTTGACAGGGGCGTAACTACAGGGGTTGCAGGGGTTGCAATCGCTACCGGGCCCCATGCTCCAGGGGGCCCGGTAGCAAACCATTGGGTGAACTTCTAGGATCTCAAAGGTCACACTTGCGACCGGGCCCTGGCATTTCACCACTGTGGGGAGGCCCCAAGATTGCAGGAAGGGGGCCCACTGCAGAACTTGTGAAAGGATCCTGATGCGGGACCATAATAAAAGGCCATGCAATGAGATTAAAGAGCCCCAGGATTAGTGGGAAGAGCCCCGGGCTTGAAGGGAAGGGCCCCGGCCAGGGGTCTGGGGGGCCCTTCATGGTTTCTTGCATCGGGGCCCTGAAGGTTCTAGTTACGCCTCTGGTTGTTGAATCTGACTTTAACGATCTACTGGCCTTGAGGGATTGCCCAGGCCCTGTTATGAGGGAGGGTCTGTGTTTGATTAATCTGGAGAGAATCCCTTTGAAGTTTCTATGGGTTGGTACCTCACGTCAAGTTAGGTAGGACTTTTGAGGCAAGTAAGTTATATACAAGATATATAAAAAATATTATATTTAATAAATTATATTTTTTATATATCTTGTATATAACTTACTTGCCTCAAAAGTCCCACCTAACTTGGCGTGAGGTACCAACTCATATACACTATTTACTTAGGGACAAAGGCAGACCCGTATACTCATAAGCTTAATAGAGATCAAAACTAACTCCCTTTGAAGTTTCGGGATTTGGCCTGGCTCTCTGTCCATGGCAGACTCTATGTGAAGGGCAGCTTGAAGCATCCCTCTGAGGAAAACCGTGGTTGTCCAAGAGTGGAGTGTGGCTGTGTGGAGGAGACAATGAACCATTTCTTTCTTTAGTGCCCCTTCAATATAGAAGTCTATAAGCGGGTGGGTGCAGGTTTTCCTTCTTAAGTTATGCAGAGTGGTCGTACGGGTCTTTTGAGACACATCAGGATTTTGATTTTTAGACACTTTTTCTAGTTAGCATAGTAGTCCATTACTTCACGTGGTTGTGTCAGGTTTCCACTCGAAAAAAATCCTTCCTGTTGAGGTGGTGGTGCACAACATTCTGGGTGAAGTTGGGAGGATTCAGGGTCTTGAGAAGGACAGGTGGCGGCCGGGAGCCTGGACAGAGGTGTGTAGGAATGTCCGGTCCCCGTAGCTGCTGTCTGTCAGTCTCTGGATGTGCGGCTTTTCTTTCTGTCCTTTCACATCCTCTAGATTTTTATAAGATTGGATTTTTGAAAAAAGGCTGAACGCATGGGACCATTGCGTAATCGTTTCTTAGCCTGAGGGGATGTTTAGGTGGAGGTTAGGGCTTTGTTGAGTTTAGTCATGATAGTAACAATTTTCTATTTCTATGCTGATGTAAGCTATTTTTGTTTATATATTTATTTATGTTGTTACATAGTAGTTGAGGTTGAATAAAGACAATAGTCCATCCAGTTCAACCTGTGTAGGTGTGTGTGGCCGTAATCATCTCTCATACCCCTGAATGTTCTGATCCTTGAGATGTACGTGTAAGTCTTTAGAAAGCCACCATACTTCCCGCAGAAACCATCTCTTGTGGTAGAGAATTCCACAATCTTGTAGCCCTAACAGTAAAGAGCCCCCCGCGTTGCCTGAGGTTAAAACGCTTCTCCTCTAATCGCATTGTATGCCCTCGAGTCCTCATGCAATCCCTTCGACTGAATAGCTGTTTTTCTATGCTGAGATCACCATTGAGATATTCATAAATTGCTATCATGTCCCCTCTCAGGCGTCTCTTCTCCAGGGAGAATAAATCAAGCGATTGCAGACGCTCTTCATAATTAAGGTCCTCCAATCCCCTAATTAGTTTAGTTGCCCTTCTCTGGACTCTCTCCAGATCTAACACATCCCTTCTGAGGACTGGCGACCAGAACTGGACAGAATACTCCAGATGTGGTCGGACCAGAGTTTTATAAAGGGGAAGGATTATAGTCTTATATATATGTATATGTACATCTGTATATCTGTAAATGTTTTTATTATGCTTGTGAGATTTTTAATAAACAAAAATTTACATCTTCTGGTTCTGATGCTGAAGGCAATAAATGATTTTGATAGGCATGCACCGAGAACTTGTTTGTGAGTATTTTTATACCTTTTATTCAATAAAACCTTTGTGGAGGATAATGCGCTAGGCCGGCGCGCCCTTGTGTTTGTTTTTCGATTACATTGATGAGCTTATGCAAGAATATTATGAATATTCATTCAGATCTGATTATAATTGTGCAGGGATACATAGGAAAGAATAATATTTATCCTTGTGTTATATTTTACCTAATTTGTCTGAGCCTAAGTGTCGGTTCACACTGATCCGACTTGGACCGCAACTTGTCAGCCTGACAAGTCGCGGTCCGTCTCGCTCCCATTGTTCGGTACAGAAACCGTTCTAATAGGAGCGACACAAGTCGCTCCGACTTAGAAGAAGGGTCCTGTACTACTTCGGGGCGACCTGGAGCGACTTGCATAGACATTCATTTTATGAAGTCCGTGCAAGTCGTGCCTAAATCGCTCTGCATGCGACTTCACAGGTCGCCCCCTAAGTCGGAGTGACGTAGTGTGAACCAAGCCTAAGGCCCCTTTCACACGATCGGACCTATCGGGGTCCGCCTGTCTGTTTTTTGGGTGGACCTGATCGGGCCACCTATTCCCCTCTATAGGGAGGACATGTGTCCACTGACACCCACCTGGCGTCCGATCCAACAAGATCCGCTGAAAACAGACGGGTGGTGATACGTTCAGACTTGTATAAAGTACTCGAAATTTCTACTTGAGTAAAAGTACAAGTGCTTGATCAAAAAATTACTTGAGTAGAAGTGGAAGTGCTCGCAGAAAAAGTTACTTAAGTAGAAGTACTAAAGTATTCAACATTTTTTTTACTTAAGTATTGCAAGTAGTTTTTTCAAAAAATTTGCTACTTAAGTACTAAAAGTAAAAAGTACCAGTAGTTTTGAAAAAAAAATTCTACTCAAGTACTGAAAGTAGAAGTACAAGTACTGTGTTATGTAGTTATTAAAGAAAGAAGTCAAAAGTTTGAACATCATATTGTTTTTATTATTTCAAATGATTTATTCAAATGATTAACCTGTGTTTGTTAGTAGTTTCTTGATGCACTTTAAGCGCTGTAGCACCATTAATTTGTTTGTTTCATATTTTCTTTTTATTGGAAAGATTTGGTATAGCAGCTTTTATTATACACAGCATTTATTTTTGTATGCGCTGATTTACAAATGACATTATACACATTTTTTTGAGCTTTATGCAACCTGCCATCTACTGTTCTGGCAGTGGTAATTTTTTTAAAAGTAACGAGTAACTATGCAGCACAAAAAAAAATACTTGAGTAGAAGTATCGAAATCATCGAAAAAATGTAGTGAAGTAAAAGTAGAAGTAGGAGAAAAAAATTCTACTCTAGGAAAGTACAGATACTGCATTTCGGTACTTAAGTACAGTACTTAAGTAGTTCTACTTCGTTACTATACATCTCTGGATACGTTCACCATCCGTCTAGCGGGTTGGATCGGATGAAAACAGACAGTCTGTCCATTTTAATCCAATCTCCCCATAGAGGAGAGCGGGAATCTGACAGGTCTATCTCTACACAGTGAGCGGAGACGGACCTGTCATCCGCCTGCTCAGCGGGGATCAACAAAGCGATCTCTGCTGAGCATGCGGAGTCCATCAAAACGGATCCGCCCCATGTTAAAGGAGCCTAACACCATAGCTTGAGAGACCACCAGACTTCTGCCACTTCAAACATAAAATCATGTGTCCTGAAATGGAAATCCGAATATCCTCCAACGCTGAGCTTTTGGAAGGGACTGGTCAACTGAGTGGTACCACTATATAAAGCTGCATATACATCCAGGGGATGTCCAAACAAATTTGAAAAGGTGTGGCATTTATGGTTGAACTTCTCTAACAACTGATGAACAGGACTAGTCATGTGATTTAATGTAAAGGCTTCTGACCTAAACAGGAATGCGGTTGACATTGGCAGGAAGGTTATAATCAATTGGTGGAGGGTTGGTTGTGGGATGAGAAGCCTCATTCTGCTATGCATTACTTCTGGAATTATGGTTTGAAAGGGTGCACTTCAGGCTAGTTTCGGCCCGATCTATGGCGCTGGGGCTGTTACTGGCTTCTATGTTTTTTTAAAAGAAAGTAGATAATTATATATTGTTTTATTTAAGCCGGGGTATGCTTCAATTGGCTATTTTTTGTTTTCTTGAAAAATATTGCAATAAAAAGAATAAAAAAACAAAACATCAAATCATGTGCCCAGGATTCAGGGCCGCTGATAGGGGGGGACCGGCGAAGTGGCAATTACAGAAGGATGCCCTGTGCGGCTCTCTGCGGCAGCTGAAAGCCAATGCCCCCCCCCCCACCCAAAGGCTTTCAGCTGCTGCAGGGAGAGAGACAGACACAGCATTGTTCCTGTAATTGCTTCTCCGGTTCCGATCTCCCTCCCTGTTCTGCCTGCTTCTAATCCACTCCACCCACCCTGTGTGCTCCCCTGTCACTGTGCTGCCCCGCCTAGCAGTGCTAGAGGCTTCCCTGCCCTGTTAAAAAAAAAAATTGTAAAAAAATAAATAAATAACTGTATTAAATAATCTTTAAAAATTGTAAAATATAATCGTTTAAAAATAATTATTAACATTTAAAAAAAAAAACTATTTGAAACAAAATTATGTTTCTGTCCACTAATAATGATTTTTGTGAAAATATTCTTTTGATATATTTGGTTGGGCCTGCCAGGTAGGCTGTATGGGACCCCGTGATTTCTAACAGCAGCCCTGCCAGGATTTAGAAGGATCTTATTCATATGGTCAGATGTTTGATGTGAATCCACAATTACTTTACTTTCCACTAAAATATATTAGCCCTTCTAGCTCCTTAGGTTGCATACCAGTGTCAAAAAATAAAGCTCTGTCATTTTCAATATTATACTGTGGCTTTAATACTGATAATTAACCACTTTACCACCGGAGGATTTTGCTGTCTTACGTCCAGGCCACTTTTTGTGATTCGGCACTGTGCGACTTTAACTGACAATTGCGCGGTCGTGTGACGCCGTACCCAAACAAAATTGATGTCCTTTTTTTCCCACAAACAGAGCTTTCCTTTGGTGGTATTTGATCACCTGTGCGATTTTTACTTTTTGCACTATAAACAAAAAAAAAGCGTAAATTTTGAAAAAATAACAATATTTTTCACATTTTTTTATATGAATTTCCCCCCCAAAAAAATTTAAAAATCAAAATTTTTTAAAATTTTTGGCCAATTTGTTTTCTGCTACATATGTTTGGTAAAAAAAAATCACAATAAGCGTAAATTTTGAAAAAATAACAATATTTTTTACATTTTTTTATATGAATTTCCCCCCCAAAAAAATTTAAAAATCAAAGTTTTTTTAAATTTTTGGCCAATTTGTTTTCTGCTACATATGTTTGGTAAAAAAAAATCACAATAAGCATATTTTGATTGGTTTGCGCAAAAGTTATTGCGTTTACTAACTAAGGGAAAGATTTCTGTCATTTTTGGTGTTTTTTTTTTTTTAACAAGTAATGGCGGCGATCTGCGATTTTTTTTGCGGGACTGCGACATTGCGCTGGACAGATCGGACCCTTGACTGACATTTTTGACACTTTTGAGGATACCAGTGACATTACTACAGTAATCAGTGCTATACATATGCACTGTTACTGTAAAAATGACACTGGCAGGGAAGGGGTTAATTTTATTGGAGAGGGAGGAGTTAATGTATACCTGGTGCTTACTAACGTGAACTATGCTGAACCCTGCAATCTGTCACTCCCTGTCACTTAGGAGACAAACAAAGCGGGCGGATCTCCAAACTGGATTCCCCGACGATCGGGGAAGAGCAGCGGCGATCGCCGCCGCTCCTCCCCTGGCCCGCCTCCTGCTGTAACTGAATACAGCGGGAGCGAGCCTCCGGCGGCGCGCGAGCGCCGCCCACAAGGGGAGGAATCCAGCGATGTAGGTCTACGTCGCTGGATGGGAACTAACCACTTTGCTGCAGTAGAGCTCGAGTGAGCAGTCGGCAAGTGGTTAAAGAGGTTGTAAACCTGTCCTTCCAGTGAATATTCAGGGTTGATTTCCTTCAGGATTGACTGATTTGATCTTCTCGCTGTCCAAGGGACTTTCAAGAGTCTTCTCCAACACCATAGTTCAAAAACATCAATTCTTCAGCGTTCAGCCTTCCTTATGGTCCAACTTTCACAGCCATTGGTTACTACTGGGAATACCATAGATTTGACTATATGGCACTTTGTCGGTAGGGTGATGTCTCTGCTTTTTATAATGTTGTCTAGGTTTGCCATTGCTTCCCCCCCCCCCCCAAGAAGCAATCGTCTCTTAATTTCATGGCTACAATCACTGTCTGCTGTGATCTTGGAGCCTAGGAAGATAAAATCTGTCACTGTTTCCATTTCTTCTCCTTCTATTTGCCAAGGAGTGATGGGACCGGTTGCCACGATCTTAGTTTTCCTAATGTTCAATTTCAAGCCAGTTCTTTGCGCTCTCCTCTTTCACCTTCATTAACCACTTTAAGACCGCGCCTATTTTTAACACTTGGGGTTTACAAGCTAAAATCAGTTTTTGTTTTGCTAGAAAACTACTTAGAACCCCCAAACATTTATATATTTTTTTATCAGAGACCCTAGAGAATAAAATAGAGATTGTTGCAATATGTTTTATCACACCGTGTTTGCGCAGCGGTCTTCCAAACGCAATTTTTTTGGAAAAAAATCATTTTTTTAAATTAAAAAATAAGAAAACAGTAAGGTTAGCCCAATTTTGTTTCCATAGTGTGAAAGATAATGTTATGCTGAGTAAATAGATACCCAACATGTCATGCACGCTCGCGGAATAGCGACAAACTTTGGTACTAAAAAAATCCCCATAGGCGACACATTAAAAATTTCTATAGGTTACCAGCTTAGAGTTACAGAGGAGGTCTAGGGCAGAAAATTAGTGCTCTCGCTCTAACGATTGCGGCAATACCTCACATGTGTGGTTTGAACACCGTTTACATATGTGGGCGGGGCTTCCGTATGCGTTCACTTCTGCACGTGAGCTAACGGGGACAGGGCGCTTTAATTATTTTTTTTCCTATTTATTTTATTTATTATTTTTTATTTTTACACAGTTTTTTAAAAAAGAAATGTGATAATTTTTATTCCTATTACAAGGAATGTAAACATCCCTTGTAATAGAAATAGGCATGACAGGTCCTCTTTATTGTGAGATCTGGGGTCAAAAAGACCTCACCCCTCACATCTACACTAAAAAAGAAAAAAAAAAAATGTAACAGACTGTAACAGAGTCCTCTCCAGTGACTGGAGCTTGGACAGATGCTGCATGCTATTGTGCTCACTGCTGGTGGCCCGCACACCAGACTTATCAGGTGAGGACCCAGCACCTGGGGACAGCTCACTTACCCAATCACTGCTGTCCCATCAGGCAGGATCTCTCTGAGCACTGGAAGCTAGGAAGAGCTGGTATTTATACTCCCTGGGCGTGTCCAGGAGCTCAGAGGGTGCTGGGAGCCCAGAGGATTGTGAGGAGTTGAGTTAAAGGGACTTGCACCTGAATCTGGATAAAGGGGCACACCACTACAAGCATACACAGTGGGACCATGGACAATGAACGTAGCCACCTCTAACAGATTACAGCAGCAAAAAAGGGCTTTGGAGGAAGCTGAGTGTACTTGAAGGAACTGTACATATTTGAAAAAAAACATATTTTTCATTGTTAATTCACGCGATTGGGTTTACATTTTCTTTAACAGTTTTATATTCCATTTTTCTTCCTATAGGCTTTTGCCAACCCCGAGGACGCCATGAGACACGGAGGCCTTGATTTCCACCGCGAAGACCCTGACGTTGAGCGCTATAGAAGGTGAGCTCCTATGGTACTGGGTACCAAACTCAGTTTTCATCTGGAATTCTTTCATCCTATTATTTGTATTATTTGTGAGGCCAAGGGCCTGATATGTCAACATAAAGTCACTAAGAACTAGAACTTATTCAGCTGCTAATCCAATTATGATTTTAAAGTGTTACTAAACCCACAACAGTAAAATCAGTCTGTATATGCAGTAAAGCATGCTTGTTATACTCACTGTGGAACGTAAGGGGTTAATCCTCTGTATTGTGTAAAAAGGCTGTTTGATCCTGTCTTCTCTGATCCTTCCCTTCTTCCATTGTCCCCAATCCATCTCCTGTAAGAACAGAGCCTTTGGAGTCACTCTGCACATGCTCAGTTTGGTGTGTATTGCTAGAGTTTTTTTTTTTTCTTGGGAGAGTGCATGTGATCAGCACAGGGCCAATCAGCCAGGGGTGGACCATCCATTGGGGGCGCAGGGGCACCGCCCCCCCTATCCATGCATCCGGCCCCCTAAATCTACATGCAGGGCGCTGGACTCATGGATTCCAATGGGGTTTTTTCTTTTTTTTGAAGCACGTGATAAGAGCCAGAGGCTCTAATAGCCTTCAAAAAAGGGTGGACTGGGGGCGCAGTGCACTGTGCCCCCAGCCCACCCAGTTGTGTGACAATAGCGAATGAATATTCATTATTGTCACACGGATCTTCCTCCTGGCCAATCAGGATGTGGGTCCTGAGACCCGTTTCTCGATTGGCCGAAAGGAGAAACAATCCTATTGGCCATGGAGAACGGAGGAAATGCAGAAGACTGAGGGGGAAGAAGCTGCCGCCGCCACTGCTGCTGCTGCCTGCCCTCCCTCCACATATCCAGTCAGGGTGAGTGAGCTGGCGACCGGGGAAGTGGGTGGGTGGGTATGGTGTGCGGGCTGGTGTGGTTCAGGGGGGGGTATGGTGTGGTCCGTCTGCCCCCCCCCCCCCCCCAGCTCATGGAGCACCAGTCGCCAGTCTGCAATCAGCACTATCCAGACAGAGGGTCAGAAGTCCTGTATCCTGATAGGACAGCCAGTGCAGCATGAAAACTCCTCCTACAAGCTTTAACCAGGAACTGATAGAAGTCACAAGACTGCTATATACTGCTGATGAGAAAAGGTATTTAGTAGTTTATATTTACTAAAATAATTGCATTTCCATGTTCTGTGTACTGTGGGAGACCAGATATAGTGAATGCAGGCTCCTGGGTTTAGTAATACTTTAAGAGAAGAATATAATTGGTTGAGAGGATGCCGCTCTAGTTCCTAAAAATGTAAAAAAAAATAATAAATAGAAAATGATGAAATCATGGGATGTCGTGTAATACACTTCAGGGAACCCCGGTAGTGCAATCACTTCACTGGAAGTATGTGGGTAGGGATTTATTTCCTTTTTCTTTATTATGAAAGATAAATGCCAGGCAAGCCTGCCACTAAGACTCCGCTTTTCTTCCTATTGGAAAGTAGTAAAAAGGGGAGAGCGCAGATGTACTAGGCATAGGGGGTGTATTGTTTTTTTTTAATAAATGTCATTCATGTACACTGCTAAAAAAAAAAGGAACACTTTTTAATCAGAGTATAGCATCAATTAAACTCCTGGGGCATTGATCTGGTCAGGTAAGTAGCAGAGGGGGTTGTTATTCAGTTTCAGCTGCGTTGGTGTTAATTAAATTAACAACAGGTGCACTAGATGGGCAACAATGAGGTGACCTCTAAAACAGGAATTGTTTTACAGGTGGAGGCCACTGACATTTTTTCCCTACTTATCTATTCTGACTGTTTTTCACTAGTTTTGCATTTGGCTGTGGTCAGTGTCACTACTGGTACCATGAGGCAATACCTGGAACCTATAGAGGGTGCACAGGCAGTCCAACTCCTCCAGCATGGCACATCAATACGTGCCATTGCCAGAAGGTTTGCTGTGTCTCCCAGCACAGTCTCAAGAGCATGGAGGAGATTCCAGGAGACAGGCGGTTACTCTAGGAGAGCTGGACAGGGCCGTAGAAGGTCCTTAACCCATCAGCAGGACCGGTATCTGCTCCTTTGTGCAAGGAGGAACAGGATGAGAACTACCAGAGCCCTACAAAATGACCTCCAGCAGGCCATTGATGTGAATGTCTCTGACCAAACAATCAGAAACAGAGTTCATTAGGGTGGTCTGAGGGCCCAACATCCTTTAGTGGGCCCTTTGCTCACTGCCCAGCACTGTGGAGCTTGATTGGCATTTGCCATTGGACACCAGAATTGGAAGTTCCGCCACTGGCACCCTGTGCTTTTCAAAGATGAGAGCAGGTTTACCCTGAGCACATGTGACAGACGTGAAAGGGTCTGGAGAAGCCATGGAGAACGTTATGCTGCCTGTAACATCGTTCAGCATGACCGGTTTGGTGGTGGTCAGTGATGGTCTGGGGAGGCATATCCATGGAGGGACGCACAGACCTCTACAGGCTAGACCAGGAATGGGCAAACTACAGCCCGCGGGCCGTATACGGCCCGGCGGACCTTTTAATCCAGCCTGCGGAGCGCGCAGTGTTCCCCAACCCCCGGGCCGCGGACCGGTACCGTGAATCAAATGGTACCTGGCCACCCAAAGAACTTCGGCAGTGGCGGCCGGGGCGCACAGAGCAGTGCGCCCCGAGCCCGCCCATTGTGTGACAATAGCGAATGAAAATTCGCTATTGTCACATGGATCCTCCTCCTGGCCAATCATGAAGCGGGTCCTCCCGCTTCCTGATTGGCTGAAAGGCAAGCGTCATGCCATTGGCCGAGGAGACGTCGGGGGACTGAAGAGAAGCGCTGCCTGAGGTAAGTGCACTGGTCTCGTGGGGGGGGGGGGGGGCACACTGGCATATCTGCATTGAAAGGGGGCATGCTGGCATATCTGCATTGAAAGGGGGCATGCTGGCATCTCTGCATTGAAAGGGGGCACACACACCGTCCATCTACTCTTGGTCCAGTCCCCGGGTCCAAAATATGAACCCATTGCGGTCCTCGAGTCAAAAAGTTTGCCCACCCCTGGCGCTAGAAAATTGCACCCTGACTGCCATTAGATATCAGGATGAACTAATTGGACCCATTGTCAGACCCTTCGCTGGTGCAGTGGGTCCTCCTGGTACACGACAATGCCCGGCCTCATGTGGCAAGAGTATGCAGCCAGTTCCTGGAGGATGAAGGAATTGATACCATTGAATGGCCCCATGCTCACCTGGCCTAAATTCAATAGAACACCAATGGGACATTATGTTTTGGTCCATCCGACACTTTCAGGTTGCACCTCAGCCTGTTTAGGAGCTCAGTGATGCCCTGGTCCAGATCTGGGAGGAAATACCCCAGGAGACCATCCGTTATCTCATTAGGAGCATGCCCTGATGTTGTGACGCATGCATACAAGCACATGGGGGCCATACAAACTACGGAGTACCATTTTGATCACTATCAGACTTTGTTGATCCAAGAATGAGGTTATAGGTATGAAGCAAACCCAATGATGCTGCAGCTCTGCCTTGAGAGGAGGGACACTTTTTAGCACCACTGGGAGATCTTCGGTTTGCTTCATACCCATAACCTCATTCTGTCAATTAGAGGCAGAGGGTTTGTCATTTGGGTTCCTGTTTTCCCCTCTGCGATCACTGATATCCCGGTGCAGCATATGATGTTTGATTCTTAACAGACACTTATTTATTAAACAATAAGTGAACTGTTATGCAATACTATAGCAAAATCTCCTGAAGGGGCCAGAGTCTGGCGAAACATGTAGAGATGAACACATTGCATGAAAAAAATTCCTTTCCAATGTTTTTTTCTGACAAAATATTTTATGGATTATGATAAAAAATTATTTTTTTATACTATATTTTGTGTGTGGCACCTTTAAAATCCAGTGTCTACCTCCTTTCAGTCATTTGCTTCATTTGGGGATGTGGTGCCTAGGGTAAATCCAAACACCAGTTTTCTTTTTTTATCAATGTACATTTGTTCTATGTGAATGGATCCACAATTGAATGTTATTAGGCTATTTTCCCAACATGTTGAATGGTATGACTCATATTCAATAAGCATTTTTTGCCCATAATCATCAGCTCCATCTAGAGGCTATAATGTAGTACTTTCCTGGTTCACTCTATTCTGTGTGAATAACATTTGAACTACAGAGACTATAGCTCTGTGGTCTCCAAACTATGGCCCCGGGGGCCAAATGCGGCCCTTTGCTTGCTTTTATCTGGCCCTTGGGGCACTATTTTCATCCACTGATACCAACAATGGGGCCTAATCCCCACCCCCCCATTGACTCCAATGAAGTGGCATAATTCCTCCCAATGAAACCAAAGATGGGGCATAATTCCTCCCAATGACACCAATGAAGGGGCACAAGTCCTCGCAGTGACACCAAAGATGGGGCACTATTCCTCCCAATGACACCAATGATGGGGCACAAGTCCTCCCAATGACACCATTGATGGGGCAGAATTCCTCCCAATGATGGGGCACAATTCCTCCCATTGACACCAATGATGGTGCACAAGTCCTTGCAGTGACACCAAAGATGGGGCACTATTTCTCCCAATGACACCAATGATGGAGCACAAGTCCTCTCAATGACACCAACAGTGGAGCACAAGTCCTCTCAATGACACCAAAGATGGGGCACTATTCTTTCCAATGACACCAACAATGGGGCCCAATGGTACTGATGATGGAGCACAATTTCTCCCAATGACACCAAGGATGGGGCAAAATTCCTCCCAATGACACTAATGATGGGGCAAAAATCCTTGCAATGACACCAAAGATGGGGCAGAATTCCTCCCGATGACACCAATAATGGGGCGCAAGTCTTTGCAGTGACACCAAAGATGGGGCACTTGTCTTTCCAATGACACCAACAATGGGACCCAATGCCACCAATGATCAAGAACAATTTCTCCCAATGACACCAAGGACGAGGCTCTATTCCTCTCAATGACACCAAAGATGGAGCATTGTTTATTTCCACTGACTTCGGGACCTTTTCTACTCACTTTTGTTGCCAGCGGTTTAGACATTAATGGCTGTGTGTTGAGTTATTTTGAGGGGACAGCAAATTTACACTGTTATACAAGCTGTACACTCACTACTTTACATTGTAGCAAAGTGTCATTTCTTCAGTGTTGTCACATGAAAAGATAGAATAAAATATTTACAAAAATGTGAGGGTTGTACTCACTTTTGCGAGGTACTGTAATTAGTGTAACTAATAGTGTAATTAGTTGTGTAATATGGGGCACTATCCAGCTTAAATTTGTGTAATCAGTAGTATAATTGTAGTGTAATATGGGCACTATCCAGCTTATTTAATTAATGAGCACCAGTTAAAGTGATTATAAACCCTCACTGTGTAAAACAACCTATTTAGTTTAAAATAGAAGTGAAAGGCAAATCATTCGTGTATAGATATAAAAAACCATTATAAATACCTTTTTTCTCCTTTTTTATTTTTTATAAGTGATCACATTCCCTCAGTTCGCAGCTGCATAAGAGATAGGGGAAGGAGAAACAGCAGTACATTGGGCTTCCCAGTGAAAGGCTGTGCAGGGGGGGTGTCCCCCATCACATCGGTACCCCCCTTTACATTAGAACACCCACAACAGAGGTCCCTCTATCACATCAGAGGCCCCCCATCACATCAGAGGTCAATACATCACATCAGAATACCGCCACTAGAGGTCCCCCATCACATCAGCGCCCCCCATTACATTGAAACACCGGCATCAGAGGTCCCTCTATCACATCAAAGGCCCCCCATCACATCAGAGGTCCATAAATCACACCAGAGTACCCTCACCAGAGACCCCCATCACATCTATGCCCCCCTTTACTCTATCACACCAGAGGCCCCCTCATTACATCAGAGGTCCATACATTACATCAGAGTACCCCCACCAGTGGTCCCCCATCACATTGGTGCCCCCCCATTACATTGAAACACCGGCACTAGAAGTCCCTCTATCACATCAGAGGCCCCCCATCACATCAGAGCACCCCCACCAGAGGTCCCCTATCACATCAGTGCCTTCCTTTACATTAGAACACCCCCATTAAAGCCCCCCATCACATCAGAGGTCCAAACATCACATCAGATTACCCCCTTCACATCAGAGTACCCCCACCAGAGGTTCCCCATCACATCAGTGCCTCCCTTTACATTAGAACACCCCCATCAAAGGCCCCCCATCACATCAGAGGTCCAAACATCACATCAGAGCACCCCCACCAGAGGTCCCCCATCACATCAGTGCCTCCCTTTACATTAGAACACCCCCATCAAAGGCCCCCCATCACATCAGTGGTCCAAACATCACATCAGAGTACCCCCTTCACATCAGAGTACCCCCACCAGAGGACCCCATCACATCAGTGCCTCCCTTTACATTAGAACACCCCCATCAAAGGCCCCCATCACATAAGAGGTCCTTACATCACCTCAGAGTCCCCTCTTCACATTGATGCCCCCATCACATCAGAGTCACCCCTATACATCAGAGGCCCCCTATATATGAAGAGTCTCCCATCACCACAGAACCCCCTATTCACAAAGTCTCCTTCATAGAGCCCCCCCCCCCCCCCAATTACACAATCTCCTCTTTAGATCAGAGCCCCACGTTTTAGCTCCAGCAGCACAGCAGAGGGTTGGAGGTGGAGGAGGTCTGGGATAGATGGACTTCTGTCTTCTCCTAAATGCTGAGGGTGGCCCAACTCATGATGCTGATCCAAGGCAAACTAGGTCCCGTACTTGTGGCACCCGGAGGTGTTTAAATGGAACACTGGTTGACAAACACCAATTTAATATCCTTCAATGCAATACTAGAGGGGACTTCCTTATCTGGCAGGTTCTGGGTTTTCTTAAGCTGAATAAATACGATCAGGGCTTTTTTTTCAGCGGGAACGCGGGGGAACGCAGTTCCGGCACCTCCAGAACTGAATGTATGTAATGGCAAAGGATGCTGGGTGTGCTGGAAGGTCTGTTGATGCTGGCTAATAGGCAATCTATTGTTGCTGGAGGGGATCTATTTTTGCGGAGGATGGGGGTCTATAGTTGCTGGGGAGGTCTTCTGTTGCTCATGGGGGATGTATTGTTACTGAGATGGGTCTTATGTTGCTGGTGGGTCAGTTGTTGCTGGGAAGGATTTATTGTTGAGGGAGAGGTCTTTGCCGCTTGCTGCTGGAGGGTCTATTGATGCTGGCTACTGGGTAATCTAGTATTGCTGGAGGGGATCTATTTGTGCAGAGGATCTTTTGTTGCTGGGGAAGTCTGTTGTTGTTGGTGGGGTATCTATTGTTGCTGGGGTGGGTCTTATGTTGCAGGGCATCAATCATTGCTGGGAGGGATCTACTGTTGAGGGAGGGGTCTAATGTTGCTGGCTGCTGGAGGGTCTATTGATGCTGGCTGTTGGAAGTCCATTGTTGCAGGGGTGGATCTATTGTCACGGGGGTGTCCATTGTTTCTAGATCTATTATATTGCCTTTCTTGTTATTATTAATTGTCTAAAAGGGGTGGTACTGGGAGGTGGGTAAGAGGTGAAACCAAGGAACGGTGTTCGGAGGTGGGCAGGTGACAGAGTCAAGGAGTGACTCAGAAGGGAGGAGTTCCTGCACCTATTCTCTGAGAAAAAAAGCCCTGCATACGATACTTTTGTTGTTAGATTTCCTTTAGGTTTACCTTCAACTATGTAGTGCAAGGGCCTGCCTGATTGCATACAAATTGAAAGTTTTTAGGTCTGACCTCGTATTATATGGATTTGGTAAATCTAAAGGAAAAAAATCGAAAATTGTGTATAGAGATCAGAAATTCTGTCACCTGGTGGTGAAAGCTGATATGGCAATGGTACCATAGAATACTTTGGTTCTATGTCAGAACCACTTTATTCCACAGGCTGGCCTCCAGCCCACCGGTAATGCAAGCAACAATGGGATGAGCCTCCCACTGTGGTTGACTAGCAGGCTGTGGGTGGTGGTGGCCTCTACTTGAGTTTACAGAGAGGTTCCAATATGAATAGGTCTCGGTAAAATTGGAGATTTTCATTGTTCTTGGAAATCCCTCTAAATGGACCTGGGCTAAGCAGAAACTGTGTGTGGTAAGGAAATCTAGCCATGTGGCTGTATTATGCATTAAGACTTTCTACGGGAGGTAAAATATTTCCCAAAAGCTGAGAGTTCAATAGGACAACTGTAGCAGAAGATAATTTGAAATGGAGCGTGATAAAAATTGGTGGGTTTGTGATTTAATACAGCTTGGTGTCCTTCTAAATCCTCCACCATTTACAGACATAATGGCTGGCAATAATCTACAGGCCTTAAATTGAAAAGAACTCCATCCACCCTGTTGGTTATTGTAATTTTACGACTCTACGGTGTTTGTGGCTGGCTTTATTAACGTATTTTATGTCCTGTCTGCAGCGTTTCTTGTGCTGAGACACAGGCGGGGGGTACCGTGCATTTCAATGGAGGCCTAGTATTTCAATTGCTGTCATCATCTTCCCGTAGGCCACTACGATTTAATCCCGCAATTTCTGCATCCAGTCAAATTCTTCCTCCCCCAGAACTCACAGCCATTAGACCCTTGTAGTTTATTACACAGAGAAACTCAATATCTCTCCGAGTCTGGGGAGAATTACTTGCTGGCAGGCATTAAATGTTAATGCTGTTTGCCAACAGCCACATCATGAAGCAATCTAGCAGTGAAAGGTTGTTTTCTCCAAACGCTTTTGTGTAATCTAATATTTCACTCCTTTGGATATGCTTTCCCACAAAAGAATCTTTCTGGCGTTTCTGTAACGATTTGAGCATATTTCCTAACTCCTTTTAAGTAAAAAAACAAAACATGACATTTAGGCGTTTCCTGTTGCAGGATCCAACACCCCGAAAAAAATGTTGTACCCGGGTCTGCCCCTTCCTCTCCATTATGCTGACAGCACAGCTTGTATAGAACATGATGAGGAAGCCCCTACTTCATTATGGCACATGACCACCTCGAAAGTGAGAGTCAAAGTGATTAAAAAAAACTCGAAAAGAAAAATGTAATATCCGAAAAAGGTTAAATTCATTATTTTCCTATAAATTCTACAAACAATACCCCATAATGACAACTGACAGCATGAAAGAAGTTTGTTTGAAATCTTTGCAAATTTATTAAAAATAAAAAAAACAAAAAAAATCACATATACATAAGTACCACAGCCTTTGCTCAATACTTTGTTGAAGCCCCTTTGGCACCAATTACAGCCTCAAGTCTTTTTGAGTATGATGCTACAAGCTTGGCACACCTATTTTTGGGCAGTTTCTCCCATTCTTCTTTGCAGGACCTCTCAAGCTCCATCAGGTTGGATGGGGAGCGTCGGTGCACAGCCATTTTCAGATCTCTCCAGAGATGTTTAATCGGGTTCAAGTCTGGATTCTGGCTGGGCCACTCAAGGACATTCACAGAGTTGTCCCATAGCCACTCCTTTGTTATCTTGGCTGTGTGCTTAGGGTTGTTGTCTTGTTGGAAGATACATTTTCGCTCCAGTCTGAGGTCCAGAGCGCTCTGGAGCAGGTTTTCATCTAGGATGTCTCTGTACATTGCTGCTTTCATCTTTCCCTCGATCCTGACTAGTCTCCTGCCACTGAAAAACATCCCTACAGCATGATGCTGCCACCACCATGCTTCTCTGTAGGGATGGTATTGGCCAGTTGATGAGTGGTGCCTGGTTTCCTTCAGACATGATGCTTGCCATTCAGACCAAAGAGTTCAATCACAGTTGCATTAGACCAGAGAATTTTGTTTCTCATGGTCTGAGAGTCCTTCAGGTGCCTTTTAGCAAACTCCAGGTGGGCATCCATACAGCATGATGCTGCCACCATCATGCTTCTCTTTAAGGATGGTATTGGCCAGGTGATAAGAGGTGCTGGTTTCCTTCAGACATGACGCTTGCCTTTCAGGCCAAAGAGTTCAATCGTTGCATTAGACCAGAGAATTTTGTTTCTCATGGTCTGAGAGTCCTTCAGGTGCCTTTTAGAAAACTCCAGGTGGGCTTTAATGTGCCTTTTACTGAGGAGTGGCTTCCATCTGGCCACTATACCATACAGGTCTGATTAGTGGAGTGCTGCTGCAGAAACGGTTGTTCTTCTGGAAGGTTCTCCTCTCTCCACAGAGAAACACTGGAGCTCTGTCAGAGTGACCATCGGTTCTTGGTCAACTCCCTGACTAAGGTCCTTTTCCCCCGATCGCTCAGTTTGGCCAGGCGGCCCGACCGACAGTCCGTTCCCATCCGATTCCCCCATAGAGATGTATGGGGCTCTGACAGCTGTTCTCCGCACACAGCGCGGAGAACAGCTGTCATTCTCTTGCTCAGCGAAGGATCGGCGGATCGTTCCCCCCGCTGAGATAAATGGAGTCCGTCCGACGGAGCGGATATTGTGAAAGAGCCCTTAGGCTTACATTTAACCCCTTTGATCACCCCCAGTATTAACCCCTTCCCTGCCAGTGTACATTACAGTAACAGTGCATATTTATAGCACTGATTACTGTAGTAATGTCACTGGTCCCCCCCAAAAGTGTCAAAAATGTCAGTCAGGGGTCCGATCTGTCCACCGCAATGTCGCAGTCCCGCTAAAAATCACAGATTGCCGATAAAACCAATAAAAATGACATAAATCTTTCCCATAGTTAGTAAGCGCAATGTATTTGTACGCATTGTAATAAAAAAAATTGTAAAATAATTGTAAACATTTTTAACTTTTAAAAAATGAAAAAAAAAAAAAAAACAATTAAAAAGGGCTAAGTGTCGGTTCACACCATGGCGATCCGACTTCGGGGGTGACCAGTGAAGTCGCCGTGCACCGTGACTTTGGCGCGACTTGCACGGACTTCATATAATGGAAGTCAATGCAAGTCGCTCTGACTTTGGTCAAAAGTAGTGCAGGAACTATTTTCTAAGTCGTCGCTCCTATTAGAACGGTTCCCATAGCACTGAATGGACCGCGACTTGTCAGGCTGACCAGTCGCCTGACAAGTCGCGGTAGTGTGAACCGGGACTAATTCACACAGGTGTTTATGTGTGTGTCCGCTAAGAATGATTTTAGTGTATTTTTTGTGAAAATATTGTCTTGACATATTTGGGGGGGGGGGGGGCCTGCCAGGTAGGGTGTATGGGGCCCCTTGATTTCTAACAGCAGCCCTGCATATCTCTATAAGGCCCCTTTCACACAGGCGGACCGTTCAGATCCGCCTGTCAGTTTTTTGGCGGATCTGAACGGTCCCCCCCATGCATCCCTATGGGGCATCGGATGTCAGCGGAGACATGTCCGCTGACATCCGACCCGATCCGTCAAATCTGGATCCGTCCAGCGGATGGGATCGGATGGGATCGGATGAGAACGAACGCCTGTCCATTTTTTTGGTGGATCTGAACGGTCACCCCATGCATCCCTATGGGTTATCGGATGTCAGCGGAGACATCCGATCCGATCCGTCAAATCTGGTCGGATGGAAACCCTATTTTCCATCCATCCAGCTGATCGGATGGGATTTCCCCCATAGAGATGCATGGGGGGGCCGTTCAGATCCACCAAAAAAATGGACACACAGCGCGGAGACACAGCTGTCATCCTCCTGCTCGGCGGGGGATCGGCGGATCGATCCCCCGCTGGAAAAAAACGGAGTCTGTCCGACGGACGGTGTGTGTGAAAGGGGTCTAAGGTTTGTTGAAATTGCCACTTTTTTTCTGGATTAGAAGCCTGTATGACAGGGCAACAATGCAGGAGCACACTAGGGAGACAGGGACAGGCAGTTGTCACCCTATAACAGGAAGTGCCTGAAAAAGAACCCCTAATGGCAGGATCACCATAGATCACCGTAAAGAAAGCTACAGGTTTTATAAAGACTGGAAATTACTTTTGAAGTTCTATTAATGTGTTAAAGCTTATATAAGACTTGGGTTTATATATACTTTAACTTTTAAAGAGTATCCAGAGAGATTGCTGATGGTCCGCCTGCTCTTGGATGGCCGTATATGGAGGACATGGAGGACGGGACGCAGATGCTGCCCAGGAAAGGAAAGCTTAGTGGATAGAGCAGCATTTCTCCCCTGTTAGTCAGTCCCGCGGTGTCAATGAAAGCTGTTCATTCTCATCTGTGTTGATGGTCAGCCTGGCCAATTCTAACCACATTATTGTGTTTTTTTCCTGCTATAAAAAGCAAACGTCTGACATAAACAGGAGGGCGTCATCCTTGCGCTATTCACACTTAAAGTGCAAACTCCGGTTTTGTTAACCATAAAAAAAAAAAAAAGAAGTCTTTAAACTAGCGATCGACCGATTATCGGCAAAGTCGATCTGCACTTTCCCCGATATATTGGAATCGGCCCCTGAGGTGACCGATATTGCCGATATTTCGGAAATTGCTTCTACCGGAGTGATTCCTGTAGCTAGAGGCATCACCCCGGTACCGGCGTCCATAGCCGACGGTTGGCTGTCTTGTAATGACAACCGATGTGGCTGAGAAGCCGCTCGGCTGTCATTACAAGGAGCGGGAGGGGACGTCCCCTCCCGCCACCTTCCGCTGCTCGCCTTGGTCTCCCGTCCCACTGGGCAACCAGCCTGCACAGCCGCCGAAGACCCGATCAAAGCCGAATTCGGCTCTGATCCGGTCTCCATGGACTCGGCGCCAGATTGAAAAAAATGACAGCATTCAAAACAGCCAAACTTGGCGTTTTGAATGCTTTTAAGTGCAGAGGAGAGATTTGGGGTCTTTTAGAACCCCCCAGATCCCTCCACAAGAGTACCTGTCAAGTGATAAAAAAAAAAAAAAATTTAAATGTACAAAAATATCGGCCAGTATCGGCCGATACTGATATGCATTGGCCAAAATATCGGCAACAAAAAAACGATATCGGTCGATCACTACTCTAAACCACTTTATCTCCAAAAAGTTTGCCCCCCCCCTTTCCTGACCAGGCCATTTGCCATTTTTGCAATACAGCACTGCATTACTGTAACTGATAATTGCTTTCTTTTGGTGGTAAGTGATTTTTTGAGCTAAAAGCAAAAAATGACTGACCATTTTGAAAAAAAAAAAACACTATTTTTACATTCTGCTATAAAACACATTCAATAAAAAAAAAATTTAAAAATCCAATTTCTTCAACAATTTAGGGAAATATCTATTCTGCTATATATTTTTGTAAAAAAAAAAATAAAAATATCCCAATAAGCGTACATTGATTGTTTTGCACAAAAGGTATAGTGTCTACAAACTAAGGGATATTTTTATTTTTTATTTTTTTCACTAGTGATGGCGGCGATCAGGGACTTATAGTGGGACTGCGATATTGCGGCGGACAATTCAGACACCTGACACTTTTTTGGGGACCAGTGAGATTATTACAGTGATCAGTGCTAAAAAAAATGCACTGTCACTGTACTAATGACACTGGCAGGGGAGGGCTTAGCATCAGGGGCGATCGAAGGGTTAAATGTGTGCCTAGGGAGTGCTTACTAACTGTTGTGGAGGTGCTTTTACTACTTGAAGATATGGGTCGGTGTTTTTGCTTCACAGGAACACAGGATCCATATCTTCTGTACTCAGAAGTCTGCCTTATTTACATAGTCTACATATTCGATCAGAGTACCAAACAATCAGCGGGTCCCGGCAGACATTGGGCAGGCGGGTCTCGCTGTGTAGAGGCTGACAGCTGCTTCCACTGGATGGGGCTGGGCAGTGCACCGAGCTGTACTTACATTTAGGGCAGTATGCACCCAAGGACAAATGTCCAGAATGCAGATTCATCCCTGGGCGCATGTTGGCCTGAATGTTATGTAGCACTGCCCCCTAGAGGACTGCTGAGAATTACACTTTCTGGATTCCCCTGGGTTACCCTTAGCAACTGACAGCAGATAAACAGCAATGAAAGTCCTTGGCTCAGTCAATAATCAATCCAGGGGATGTTGTTTTTGTGTTTTTATTGAGAACTTGGAGAATGGATGAGTGGGATACTCCAACTATTAACTATTCACAGTCTTGAGGACAGCTTACTGTAGAATGCGGCAAGGCCGCTGCTTCACTCTGTCACTGAAGTGAAGATGCTTTAAATGTTCCTGCTTGAATATTCTCTTCAGGGTTCTAAACTTGGCTCCCTCTTTACTCTCACTGCCTGTGTGCTGACACCCGTCCGCTGACTCTAGCCTCTGGAGTGGCCCCCTTCCTGGCAGACCCCTGGGCAAGTTCCTCTGTACTCACGGACACTGTTTTTCCAGAGTCACTGTTGCCTCCAAACTCCACCAGTCAGCCTCGACCATACCTCTGGGTTCAGCCACACTATGTGGTTCACCAGGCCGACTGCCTGTGACCACCCTCCATAGCTTCAGAAGAGGAGACAGCCATCACCCTCCTTCTGGGACTTGGCTTCCTGCCCAAAGACCCCCCTGCCACATGTGCCCTTGACTTTAATAGCATATCCCAGGATGCATCACTTGTCTATGCCAACCCACTGAGACAGCTACAAAATCCTGTGTGTCACTGGCTGGGTTTCCTCCACTGTCCAACAGGCATCTCCATTGGACACAGTGGGGGTACTTCCTCAGCCCAGATGAATCACACATGGACATGGCGGGTAGCATACAAGCAAAATTCACCGTGAACCGACTGCCGGGCGAACCGCAAGGCCATCCCTAATGGACACATGTAACAGGCCTAACTAACAGATCCTGCTCCCTGTGAAGCAGGGAGCACATAGATTTAGCCTGCTGCTCTGCTGTTAAGCAGACAGAGCCAAAAACTATTCTGTCTATCTAGCACTTGACCGGAAGGGTGCTACATCCACCCCCCACCAAAACGAGCCATGTCCCCATTGGTTGTGGGGCAGCCACCCCCTACAAAAACTCCTACCAAAAAAAACCCAACGAGTATCCCACAAACCTGGAAGAGGGGGAAAAGGGAAAGAACAAATTGTACAATTAATAAATTACGTAGAAAAAAAAGACTTGTATCTCTGCTGTACATTATATACACGCTATGTGCATTAATAGAATGCACCGCCCATCAAACAAAAACTTTGTTCAGGTGAACATCCTAACTGGCTACCACTATGTCAACCCTAGGCAACCTGTAAAGAAAACAAGTTAAGCATTTAAAATTATACATTCAAATGATTAGATAGCTAACTATCAATAGTGAGAAGACCCTCTCCGTAGAGGCGACCTTCTCACCCAACATCCCTATCTATCCGGTGAGCATTCCATCCGCCAGTCTTGACACAATGTATATAGTATCGCTCCTCCAAGGCAACACTAACCCTGTCACTGGCTATCTATCGTCACCCCCCAGGGGTCAAGAAGACATGTAGTGTCACTTTAGTATCGGCAGCGTCCCTTCCATCTGCCCTTGGGACACAACCCTTCTTCTTGACAGGAATTTTTTTCCGCTGGGGCCCGATCAACCTGTCTGACCTGCAGGAAGTGACCATCTCATTCAGGGGTCCCAGGGCACCCCCCACCAAACATCTTCAGGCTGCTACCTGCCTCTTCCTGGTAGCAACCCAACACAAATCCATCTGTTTGCCCCTTGGCCCAAATCAGTCAGAGTGTTCTCATGGCATGTAAGAACGTTGGATCCTGACCCGATGGCCCAAGGAATCTCCTCAATAACAGGAGTCAAGTTCTCCCTTCTTTCTGTTGATTCGTCAGAGGGTCGGCCCTCTCACGTGAATCCACTCAACAGTGGTACATTGCAGAGTCCTCAACCCTTCTTGCAAAAAGAGAAGGGGAAGGGGTGGTGGACATAGGGCTTGAGCCCTAACATTAACCAAATTCAGACTGTGCTGCACAGCCAATAACTTAGGCTAGCCAGCCTCAACAGAATTCAACAGTCTGTCTCTCAACAATAGTAATCTGGATGGGGAACTCGTGCAACTTTCCCCCTTCATCTCTGACTTGGGTTGACCAAGCCTGGCCAGATCCATCTGGGTGGCGGACTTCCACTGGGTCTATATGGATAGCCCGCCCATAATTCCAATTTGCCTTCATTGACTGGAAGGTCTTCCACAACTCTAACTTGGACTGGTTGCGGTAGGGTTTTGGAACGAAAAGGAAATCCCACACAGCCTCATCACACCATGCTTCTCTTCTGGACTCTATCTCTAGGATGACCTCCCGTACTCATACCCGAACTCCAGAGACACCTTCTTCTGGATCATGCGTTGCATTCTGGAAAGTCTGGGGAGGATTTGTCGGTTTCCTCTCCCAGGTGGGGAGTATAGGGTCTCCACTCTCTGGATGAGGGAGGCATAGGCCTCATTTTGATCCCGAGCCCGGGCATAGCTTTGTGGTGGGGATAAATCCTGGACCCGATTAGAATAGGCCTCACAGAACCCCAGATCCGTGGCGCACTGACCACGCACCACAGAATCCCTAGTCTCCTCATCAGGGGGGGCCAAAACCGGCTGGACTGCTCCGATTTTCGGACCCCCAGTCCCATTCAATTTCTTCTTCTAACTTCCAGACATCTAATCCTTCCTCTAAGGATCCAAAACGATGTTGGAAGCTGGAAAACCCCACATCAATGACCCCGTTCTCTTCCTTGATACTGAATTTTCGGTTTTCAATAGCTTTAAGCCATAATTATCAAAATTAAAAGAAAGAAATGCTTGAAATCTATCACTTTGTGTGTAATGCATCTATATAAAATATAGGAGTTTGACTATTTGAATTGAGTTACTAAAATAATTGAACTTTTTTGACGATATTCTAATTTTATGAGATGCACCTGTATTTACATATAATTTCAGATCTTCATTTCCAGAGACACCATCATCACAGACACTTTTTACTTTCTTCTAAAACCAGGACTGGTCCCTGAAATCAGGAATATCTGGTTACCCCACTTTAAAGATTCCTTCCTACACCCCCCCCCCCCCCCCCTCCTCTTCGCTTGCATGTAGAATCTGTTTTTTATTAAAGTTCGTTTCAAAGCCCATTCAAAGGAGAAGAAGATATTGCATTCATATTACTAATATTAGGAGCGGAAGGTATACACCAATACCAGATGCTGATATTGTAATTTAATAGGTCTCTATATATAAAGGGTCAGAAACAAATATTTCAATTTTTTACATGTTTGCCCTATTGCCCTGTGTATAAAAACGATTTGTTTTCAGCAGCATTTCATCACTTTTTGTAACTATATTGTTACCTTTGTATAAATAGGCAAAAATAAACTCATGCTTGGTTTCGGCTAAGTTTACCTTTTTAATTATATATTTGACTTGGTGGACACCATTGTTCTCTATTGAAGGATGCAAAATGCCAACCTTTTGTATTTAATTCATCTAGTAGTTCCTCTTATTATCTATTTTTTTTTTTAATTCAACCACACACTTTGCTTTCCTAATGTGGCTTTGTGACGGTATTCACCGTCACTGGAAGTGAAAAACAGATAATTAATGGTTTGAATTGCTTCAGATGGGACAGTCATATTTGTCAGCAATATCTCCATATAGAAATATGAAGATTTATTCCCATTGCCATGAAATCTGTAATTCCTAAATAATGTGTGTATTACATATCCCTCAATGTCAGACAGGTTTTCACTATTGTTTGTTTATTGAAATGGAATGTGGATTGTGCCGTCCCATTGTCTAATGTTAATAAGCAAACGAGAAAAAATAGTGGGGTGATAAATACGCTGTCACGTATGTATCCGAGTGGGAGGATTCCTCTAATATGCCGCAGCTCGTTATAAATGAATAAATAAATAATGACTCTAAGATTCGGATTCAATCCGATTCTATATGCAGCCAACTCTAGTATTAATCACTAAATACCAATACAATAAGGAAGACACAATGAGTCAGCGCAAGACAGAAGAGATCTCAGAAAAGACTCTGACCAAGTCTACCAATGTCAGAATCGCAGCGAGACGTCTTAAGATATAGGAAGATGCTGAAGAAAAAAGGGGGTCTCACTACTTATAATATATAGACAGACCAGATAATTAAATCAGAAGTCAGCAGGTATACGAAACATATATGATCCAACTCTTGCAAACGAATCCGATTCCTTGACCTCACATTGTTCTGTCCAGATGGCTAAATAATTAGTTTAGGTTAGGGGGGAGGGATTGTGTACACTGTATGGGAATGGCTGAGTGGAAAACCCTGTTTCCATTGGATTGTGAATGTCACGTCCAGTCCTTAACAAGGTCCACCTGGGCGGTAACCTTGTGGGGGAAAACTGTATATAAGTCTGTTTCTTGTTCAATAAAGTTAGTTCTAGTTCACCCTCAATCTAAAGTCCTGTCTCTCATTGGGGGAATCCTCTACAAGGGATTGCTATGATCTTCCATACTCCCTTGGATAATCACTAAGCTCTTGTAAGAGCTTGTGTAGAGCTTGTTCTGCTGCACTCTCTGGGGAAAGAGAGGTTCACCCACGGGAACCTGGAGCCTTGTCGTAGGTCCAGTGTGGGTAGGAGACGACGAGACCCCAACCAAGCTGCGGCGGTTCGTGGGTTCTGAGACAGTTACGGTGTCTGGTGGAGTGCTTGGAGCCCTCGGGAAGCACTAGGAGCATCCGTTAACGGAGGTATCTAGTCGGGGTGTTGGTTGATCCGTTACAGGCTTAATAAATAATCAGGAGAAAAGAAATTCATACTTGGCTTCACAAGTTACAACATTTTTATTTTTTTTCATCTAGTAGTTCCTATTATTAAAAGGGGGGTGGGGGGCGTGTCTGTCCGTTCTCTAATGTTAGATATTGGACAGGGCGGAGCGGGAATTTTTTTGTGCCTAACAGAAATTCTGTATCACAGAGATTTTGCTATGTTAAAATGTCAACAATTTATTATTACAACAATAATTAAAAACATAGTTCACATAATCAAAACAGCAATGCAACCAATTTTCACAAGATCAGAGGTATCAGTGCATATGGTTCTTGGATCGACGCGTTTCGCCCTCTTGGAGGGCTTCTTCAGGGTCCATTTACAAGAGATTCCATGCACTACATCAACAAGAACAAGATGTAAAATACTATTATATCCTCATACAATGAGAGAATAAAAAACACTATGACATATTAATTTAGTAGATACATCTTACATCACAGTTATCAAAACTTCATGTCATAGATAAATAAACAATCTGTACAAAAACATCATCTACATAATGAAAGGGAAGAATGTAAAAAAAAATAAAAAAATATAATTGGGAATACTGGGGAAAGTATATAGAAAAACACATTACATACAAATGGTTGGGGGAACAAGACATAAGGGGAGAATGCCACACTCACTGGCTCTTCCAAAAACTCACAAGTATTATAAGAGGAAAAGAATATAAAAATACAAAAGTATAGTTCCCGTTATTATTATTATTATTTTTAATCCTACCACTTTGCTTTCTCACTGTGGCTTAATGAATAGGCAGGAAAGTAATGGGTGATTTTAGTGCAAAGAAGACAAATGATGGGGTTGATTTACTAAAGGCAAATGCACTATGCACTTTGCAAAGTGCAGTTGCACTCTGCAAGAGCAGTTGCTCCAGAGCTTAGTAAATGAGCAAAAGCTCTGCTGACTTCCATAATCCAATCATGTGCAAGCAAAAATGTATTTTTTTCTTTTTTTTTCCTTGCACGTGATTGGGAACCTTTTGCAAAGTGAAGCTTTACCTCATTTACTAAGCTCTGTGCAGAGTACAACTGCACTTTGAAAAGTGCACAGTCTATTTGCCTTTAGTAAATCGACCCCTATGTGTTTTACTTTGTTCTAATTCACTAATTAAGTTCATATCTGTTATGAGGTGCTCCACAGCAAGCTACATCAACCGGTATAAAATGTGATGACATCATTCCTCGGGGCCTTGAACAGTTACCTGCTCCTAGGAATCCTTTGTAGGGTTGTTATATATACTGAACAAAATTATAAACGCAACACTTGTTTTTGCCCCCATTTTTCATGAGCTGAACTCAAAGATCTAAGAAAACCTGGGATTCATCCGTGAAGAGAACACCTCTCCAAAGTGCCAGATGCCACTGAATGTGAGCATTTGGCCACTCAAGTCGGTTACGACGACGAACTGCGGTCTGGTCGAGACCCCGATGAGGACGACGAGCATGCAGATGAGCTTCCCTGAGACAGTTTCTGACAGTTTGTGCAGAAATTCTTTGGTTATGCAAACCGATTGTTGCAGCAGCTGTCCGGGTGGCTGGTCTCAGACCATCTTGGAGGGGAAGATGCTGGATGTGGAGGTCCTGGGCTGGTGTGGTTACATGTGGTCTGCGGTTGTGAGGCCGGTTGGATGTACTGCCAAATTCTCTGAAACGCCTTTGAGTCACGTTACTGTGTGTCGCGGAACACGCGCAAAATCGCGCTTGTTCCTGGCAGACAAATGCTCTGCTCTTTAGGAATGCCATAAATTCTTGGCACTGTAGGGGGAAGCAGAGAGCACAGCACACTCCCCCCCCCCCCCCTTTACTTTCACTTTTGAGGCTGACGGAGCAGTTTGGCAGGGGATCGGGAGATAGGGCTCATCTGATAGCCCTTCTCTCCCATGATCCTGTGGCACACCTTAGAACCTCTGGCGGCACACCAGTGTGCCGCGGCACACTGGTTGAGAAAGGCTGGTCTATAGTATACACAGAATTAGTATGTGGAGACATTTTAGACACTAGTAGTACACCAGATTCAGCAGGTGTTTCAGTTTGGGGTCCTTATAGGCTTGTGGACTTATGATGAGTAGCTACTTTGGCTATAATAGTATATAACTTAAAATATAATAAATGATGCCAGCATATTTACCAACAACAAAAAAAAGCAAAAGCAGAGGCTTTATCCAACAATCTGTACCTTCAGACTTTACTGTTTAAAAGCTACATTTACATAAAGGATCTTAATATTTAGCGTTTCTGGGAGTGCCTGCCTCCCCCTCAGTATACTATGGTTCCTCTGTTGACCGCTTCATTACTACTGTGGCCTCTAGTAGCATTGGTGCTAGCAGAAGAAAGAACAGCATTCAGCAGGGGACCGGTTATCTAACACACCTGAAAGATTAGATTGTAGAGCTAAGCAAGTAGCCCACCTGCAGCTCTTAGCATATTGACAGCTTGAAGGTCTAAGGGGATGGTCAGTCTGAGGCTCTCAGGGGATGGGCACCCTGCGGTTGTCATTGTCAAGAGATGGGCACCCTGCGGTTGCCAGAGGATGGACAGCCTGCGGTTCTCAGGGGATGGACAGCCTGCGGTTCTCAGGGGATGGACAGCCTGCGGTTCTCAGGGGATGTACAGTCTGCGGTTCTCAGGGGATGGGCAGCCTGTGGTTCTCAGGGGATGGGCAGCCTGTGGTTCTCAGGGGATGGGCAGCCTGTGGTTCTCAGGGGATGGGCAGCCTGTGGTTCTCAGGGGATGTACAGTCTGCGGTTCTCAGGGGATGGGCAGCCTGTGGTTCTCAGGGGATGGGCAGCCTGTGGTTCTCAGGGGATAGGCAGCCTGTGGCTCTCAGGGGATGGGCAGCCTGCGGCTCTCAGGGGATGGTCAGTCTGACACTCAGGAGATGGACATTCTGCGGTTCTCTCAGGGGATTGACATTCTGCAGTTCTCCAAGGATGGTTAGTTTGAGGCTCTCAGGGGATGGGCAGTCTGTGGTTCTTAGGGGATGGGCATCCTGTGGTTCTCAGCGAATAGAAAGCATGTGGCTCTCAGGGGATGGTCAATCTGAGGTTTTAAGGGGATTGACAGCCTACAGTTCTCAGGGGGCAGTCAGTCTGAGGCTCTCAGGTGATGGGCAACCTGAGGTTCTCAGGAGATGGGCAACCTACAGCTCTCAGCAGCTTGGCAACCTACAGCTCTCAGCAGACTGGCAGCCTACAGCTCTCAGCGGACTGGCAGCCTACAGCTCTCAGCAGACTGGCAACCTACAGCTCTCAGCAGACTGGCAGCCTACAGCTCTCAGCGGACTGGCAGCCTACAGCTCTCAGCAGACTGGCAGCCTACAGCTCTCAGCAGACTGGCAGCCTACAGCTCTCAGCGGACTGGCAGCCTACAGCTCTCAGCAGACTGGCAGCCTACAGCTCTCAGGGGATGGGAAGCCAACAACTCTCAGGGGATGAGCAGCCTACAGCTCTTAGGGGATGGGCAGCCTACAGCTCTCAGGGGATGGGCAGCCTACAGCTCTCAGGGGATGGGCAGCCTACAGCTCTCGGGATGGACAGCCAACAACTCTCAGGGGATGGGCAGCCAACAGCTCTCCAGGAGATGGGCAGCTGAAAGCTCTCCAGAGAATGGGCAGCCTGTGGCTCTCAGAGGATCTTGAGCCTGCAGCTCTTAGGAAATGGGCACCCTGCGGCTCTTAGGGGATGGGCAGCCTATGTCTCTCCTGGGATGGGCAACCTACAGCCCAAAGCTCTTCCAGGGGAACGACAGGGTGGAGGTATCAGAATATAGGCAGTTTCTTGCCCTAAGCATCACCCAGCTCCTTCTGAATGAGTTCCCAGATTGGCAGCAAAATTTCCACTTTTACAATAATCCTTAGTCCTAGTGCTATGGCAAAGTTATGATCTAGTTCAAGCCAATCCAGGACCTGAATTTAGCTTGTGCTTTTATGAAATAGACAATATCATATAACATAGGGGGAACGGTCATAACGGCATTCCTTCGTTGTGGTCAGACATTTGAGAAGTTCCTGTGTATTTGCTTTATGTTATTTGCTTAGAGGAAGATGAAAGCATCTATTATATTTCTAGGCTAGTATGTTTGCGCACAGGAGTGACACAACTTGGGGAGTTTTGCAAGACTGACCTCATGGTCAGTTTGATTAAAGACACCCTCACCAGACCATTAATTTAAAAAAAAATTCCCATAAAATTATATCTGTGCTTGATGCTTTTAATGCATATCATTTTCTTGTAAGAGCCTTCCTTGTGTAAACATCCAAAAGCCCTAAGACTGGATGTGACGTCAGGAGCCCCAGCAGACTCATTACTCAAGGAACACTTTATAAAATTCCCCTTCACTCTTCTTCAGGTAGCTACATAAAAGGAGGAGCTGGGTCAGCACAGCGTAATTAGACTCCCCCCATAAAAGGAGAGGACTAGTATTTGCAAGGGGGGAGGGCGCTGTGCTAGGGAATTGACTCTCCTAGAGTAGTTGTTCTAGCAAGTTCAAAGGCACATTTCAAATGCATAGGAATCATTTTGGTAATGATTTTTTTGTGCTTTTGCCTAAAAATTTAGAATTTGAGAAAAGAGTCTAAAAAAAAAAACACACAACTTCTTAACCACTTCACTTCTGGCACTTGTTTACAAGTAAAAATCTGTATTTTTTGCTAGAAAATTACTAAGAACCCCCAAACATTATAAATAATTTTTTTAGCAAAGACCCTAGAGAATAAAATTTTCTAAAAAAAAAACTCCACCAAAATCAGCATTTATAAATATCTTGCATTTTTCTCTAAATCGGTGCGGTTGGCTGCTGAGTAAACCAGAAGTGACGTTGTGACGCAGCTTTCGGGTTACTACATCGGACACTCGATCAAAATCGATTCCGGCTTTGTTCGGGACTAAAGCATACCGGTGGACGTGCCGGCTAGTCGCTGGAGGAGTAGCAGTAGCACACACACTGAACTTCCCAGTGAATGGCTGTGCAGCGGGGGGGTGTCAGGGAAAGTCTGATCATTGGAGGAGAGCAGGGCGAGTTCCCAGCATAGCTAGAGAACTGACCATGTGTAACGCTCCTGCGTTTTACGTATGATGTGGATTTTCAGCTGTAGAAATATTCCACTTCAGTAGTCATGTAGAGAAACGCTGAGACACCATTCCCAACTCTCAATGACTCATCATGTGTGGATGATCTCAATTCAGCAAGTAAATACACACACTCAATAAGATGTTTCCTAGAGTGACTTATGTATATAGTAACACAGTGATGATAGGCTGAAGAGACAGGTTGGGTAGAGATGGTAGATGACAGACACTTGAAAGGAAATGTTCTTGAAAGTAAGATAGTAGCAGATGGGATGCAGATAGGTTTAGAAATCATGTATGGTAGTAGATGACAGAGTAGCAGGTGGACATACAAGAGAGATCAACCCAGTGCAAGAACAGGTGGTAGTAGGCTCAAGAGCTAGCAATCTTAGATAATGCAGATGTAGTAATAGTCCTTAGTATGCAGAGCTAGATAGTGTAAGCTTTAGTATAAAGGTTATAGAGGTTTCCCCTGTGGGGTACTTATCACTAATAGCAATGTAGCAGAGGAGAGGTTCGGCAAGAGCGGATGATCCGGTAGCGGGATACAGGGATCAGCGCAGCGTGGTTCCGACAGCGAAGTATGCTTGCAAGCATGTGAGCTTCAAGACAGGTTAGCATCAAGGCACAAAGCAGTTTGAACGAACACATGTGAGTGAGAGCCGGTGATCTAAATAGCCATCCAGTCCGGCGCTCAGTGATGACAGCATCAGTCTTAAAGGTGTATGCGCACCTTACCAAAAGAGAATGGTGGGGCGCATACACTTATGAAAGAGTAATAAGGGTACCCAAAGGTACCAGAACATTACACCATGATGTGTTCCCCTGCCATACTTGGTCAGTTTTGTGCCGGCGGTAAGAGGAGGGGAGGGCAGCTGGCAGTGCTGTAGGGTAAAGGGTAGGGATCGACTGATTATCGGCAAAGCCGATATATCGAGGGCCGATATGCACTTTCCCCGATTATATATTGGAATCGGCCGCGGAGGTTACTGATATTGCTGATATTTCGGGAAAGTGCTTGTACCGGAGTGATGTCTGCAGCTAGAGGCATCACATCGGTACCGGCGTCCATAGCGATGGTCGGCAGTCTTGTAATGACAACCGATGCGCCTGAGAAGCAGCTCGGCTGTCATTACAAGAAGCGGGAGGGGATGTCCTCCCGCCGCCTGTTCCACCGGGAGACCCGGGCAACCAGCCTGCACGGCCGCCGAAGACCCAATCAAAGCTGCATTCGGCTCTGATCGGGTCTCAATGCAAAAACCCAGAAGTTATGTCATGACATCACTACCGGGTACTCGGCGCAAGATTTAAAAAGAATGTCAGCATTCAAAACAGCCAAACTTGGCGTTTTGAATGCTTTTAAGTGCAGAGGAGGGGTTTGGGGTCTTTTAGATCCCCAGATCCCTCCACAGCCAGAGGGGGAAAGAAGAGGAGAAATTGGCAAGTGCTGTAGGTGAAGGCAGAAGAGGATCGGTGTCTGCAATAAGGCAGTACAGCTGGACCTCCTGCTCAATAAGGTGCCCAGGCCCCTCTTTTGAACCGATGGGGCCCGGGCCCAGTACAAGGGGGCTGGCTGTATTGCCTTATCAGTGGCCCTGAGTGTTGGGGTAACAAACGCTTTAGCCTCTGCTACCTTGTATATGTAGAAGAATCTTAAGCACTGTTTACATCCCTACTGACTCCATGCAGGAAATTACATCCATTTCTGTGCAAAACTCTAACTCGTTTTTGACAAACCCGCCTTGGTTCTGCCAATATAACTTGTGGGTGAACATTTTTTCCTGGAAACTTGGCAGTGTGCACACACTATTGTGTTTTAAAATTCCAGAAAGAGCACAAAGTAACGAGGAGGAGAATGTTCTTGCAGTGTAATTGCTGGCCCGTTGATGCAGCTAGACAAGTTGTCTGGAGCCATGATAAGCAAGAGCATCCTGCATTATCTGCCAAATAAAATTATATAAAATACAATAAAAGTCAGAACACCACTCTACAAAAACATTTAAAGAAGTTTTGAATATACTGTTAAAAGCATGTATTTATTCACATAAACTCTCATCACAAAACATCATTAAAAAAGGTTACAATCTGAGCGTTGTTAAAACAGATATTTTTTTTAGAGATACCTCCCATGGCCAGCCAAATATTATTATGCACACTAATATACAGATATATATCTGTGCACCATAGCGATGGCAGTGAAATCCTAATTACAGAACAATGAACGTTTGCGTTGAATATGGGTGTGGTTATAACTCTACGCGTTTCACATTTAGCTTCATCAGGAGGGAGACGAGGTGATGTTAGCCTAAACCAAAAAATAGTATCTTTACAACAAACACTTACTGGCCATTTTATTAGGTACACCTTGCTAGTACTGGGTTGGACCCCCATTTTGCCTTTAGAACTGTCTTAAAGTGTTACTAAACCCACAACCGTTAAATCAGTCTGTATATGCAGTAAAGCATGCTTGTTATACGCACTGTTATACGCACTGTGGAACCTAAGGGATTAATCCTTTGTATTGGGTATTAAGGCTGTTTGATCCTATGTCAGGGTACCAGACCACACGGGATGCAGGTGTCACGGCTCTCGTCATGCCATACAGACGGCCAGGCCTGGCCGCCGTTAAGTACCTAACAGGGGATTCAAACTTGGGTACTTTGATGTTCTGTGCCTGTTATTCTGCCTCTGAGCCACACTTCAGTTCATACGGATCCAGTCTTGTTTATCCGGTATTGCCTGCAGTACTACGGGGCTGGACCTTACCCGAGAATGCTCCTGTCTCTCGTTGTCCACCTGAAGCTAATTGCTTATTTAAGCAAAGTATAAAACACTCTCCCTGAGAGCAGTGTCAGTTTATTATTCCTGGTTGACAGATTTAGTTCCTGTGGTCTTGTCTCCTGAGCTTGTTTTCCAGACTGACTCCGGCTTCTAACCTTGCCTCCGCTTCGTGTTTATCCTAACTTGTGGCAACCATTGACTACGATTATTCCTGGACTATCCTTCCGTTTGTATTCCTGCCGGTTCTGCTAATTGGAGCACTTTTCCTGCCAAGCTCCCATGTACAGATTCACAGCCCAGGTGACTTCCTTACCTGGTCACCTTGGACTGTGGATATCTGCAAGGGTGAGTGTACATCTCTGCGCTACAGAGACTCCAACCAAGATAAGACCTGACATAATGAACTGACCATATGGAGTCCGCAGAGATGTGAAAGCAGCTTATCCAGCAGGTGTCCAGCCTGGCCCAGACTGTGTCCAAGTTGCAGCAAGAAGTGCTGATACTTAAAGGCACAGTACGCCCAGCCCTGGAACCTGCACATCCAGAGCCCTATGTCCTGTTACCTGACAGATTTGATGGTTCCCGTTCCTCATTTACAACCTTCAGGATGAATTGTGAGCTCTTGTTTGTCCTTAAGCCCAGGACCTATTACAGCGACTTAGACAAGGTTCATTCCGCTGTTAATCTGCTTTCCGGAAGGATGAAGACGTGGGCATACCAGAAGCTGCAGGAGAAAAGTGCTATCTTGGACAATTGGGAGTCATTTATAACTGCCATGGACGCTCAGTGTCTTACCTCCCAGAAAGCTACTTCCAAGCCTGCTCCAGGTTCCCGCAGACTCCGGGTACCTAGAAAAAGCACTTTTCCTGCCAAGCCCCCGTGCACAGATTCACAGCCCAGGTGGCTTCCTTACCTGGTCACTTTGGACTGTGGATATCTGCAAGGGTGAGCGTACATCTCTGTGCTACAGACTCCAACCAAGGTAAGCCCTGACAGCAGGTAAAATAAAGCAGTTTATTGGAGAAAATAACAATAAACGCACAGCAAGAGTGAGGAAGTGAGAACAGGAACAGGCCTGCAGTTCTGCCATACTCTTTCCATTTTCAGATGATGGATTGAACAGTGCTCCGTGAGATGTTCATCCGTGATGAGTTTTTTTATAACCTAAAACGTTATCCCTGACCTGTCTGGTGTGTTCCTTGGCCTTCAAGATGCTGTTTGTTCACTAGGGGTCCTTTCCCACGGGCGGTGCACCCGGCGGACTCCGTTTTGCTCAGCGGGGGATCGATCCTCACTGTGCAGAGACGGACCTGTCAGATCCCCGCTCTCCTCTATGGGGAGATCGGGTGAAAACGGACCACCTGTCCATTTTTATCAGATCCGATCCTCTAGACAGATGAAAAATAGGGTTTCCATCCGTCTGGATTTCATGGACAGGATCGGATAGGATAGCAGCGGGTGTCAGCAGACATGTCAGCGCTGACACCCGCTGCTCCATTGGGGTGCATAGAGCATCCGATCAGGTCCGCCTGAAAAACTGACAGGCAGACCTGATTGGAAAACACGTGTGAAAGGGGACTAAGATTCTCTAACAAACCTCTGAAGGCTTCACAGAACATCTGTATTTATACTGAGATTAAATTATTATTATAAAGGATTTATATAGCGCCGACAGTTTATGCAGCACTTGGGATATTTTTTGATAACCTAACCCTGCTTTAAACTTCTCAACAACTTTATCCCTGACCTGTCTGATGTGTTCCTTGGCCTTCATGATGCTGTTTGTTGACTAAGGTTCTCTAACAAACCTCTGAGGGCTTCACAGAACAGCTGTATTTATACTGAGATTAAATTACACACAGGTGGACTCTATTTACTAATTTGGTGACTTCTAACGGCAATTGGTTCCACTAGATTTTAGTTAGGGGTGTCATGTTAGGAGTAAAGGGGGCTGAATACAAATGCATGCCACACTTTTCAGATATTCATTTGTAAAAAATTGTGAAAACCATTTATCATTTTCCTTCCACTTCACAATTATGTGCCACTTTGTGTTGGTCTACTGTCTATCGCATAAAATCCCTATAAAATACATTTATGTTTTTGGTTGTAACATTGACAAAATGTGAAACATTTCAAGGGGTATGAATACTTTTTCAAGACACTGTATACTGCTTTTCTCTGATTGAAGGAAATGAAGTCTCTCCTGGCTATGTAATGTGGTAGGGGTGTGTCAATCACAAGGGTGGATAAGCAATCTTATTACATGTACAACACAGGTTATATGTCTGTAGCATAGCCCCCTTTAGGGACTGCTGGATACTGACTCTGCAGGCTACACTGGTTACCAACACATGGTTATAAGTGTATAAAGTTCTGGAATCTCTGCTTAATCCTGTTGGCTCTTAGTAAGAATAAACAGTCTAGGGGTGTTGTTTTTTTGTTGTTTATTGGTAATTGGCATAGGAGAAGGGAATAGTGGGATACTGTACTCCAATTTAACTATTCACAATATCTGAGGACTTCTATCTTCACAACTCTCATGATAGATATGGAACAGCCATGCTGTAAATTCATCCTGCCGCTTTAGATGAATGGGGTTCAGTCTCTTGGTTTCTTTACTCTCTCTCTTACAAGACGACCTGATGAACACTTTCTTATCTTCAGGACACTCTTCCTAGCATCCTCTTTCTGCTGACACCCGTCCACTGACTATCCTATGAGCAGAGGTGGCCCCCCCTCAGGTCAGGCCTATTGACACGAGTTCTTGTACTCATGATACTGCAGAAACAGGACCTCCAGTGTCTCTCAGTCAGCTTCCCTGGACCTCTGGGTTCAGCTCCTATTGACCACTCCTCCGACCCTCAGAGCGACCTCTTCCTGAGACTGCATGGCACCTCTACAGAGGAGGAGGCAGACGCCCCCTCCCTCGGGGACTACGCTCTCCAATGAAAGACCCCGAGCACAGGTTCTCCTGGTTTTTATACAGTATCCAAGAATGCACCGAGGCGACCTGCCCTCTGCCAATCATCAGGACTGTATCAAAAGCCTGTGCACCCATTCGTCAGGTTTCCTCCCACTGTCCAACATGCCTCCCTATTGGACCAGCGAGAAACACTCTCTAGTCTGAATGAATCGCATACTGAGCACAATGAGCAGACCTCACTAACAGATCCCGCTCTCTGGTAGGCAGAGAACAATATAGATTTACCTGTAGCCTCTCTGGTAATCAGACAGAGCTCAAACTATACTCTCTCACTAGCACCTACCTAGGAGGGGGCTACATGTCTAACAATTAGACCTGAAGGTGTCAGAAGGACCTTTAACCACTTTACCCCCGGAGGATTTTCCTGCTTTACGTCCAGGCCACTTTTTGCGATTCGGCACTGTGCGACTTTAACTGACAATTGCGCGGTCATGCAACGCCGTACCCAAACGAAATTTACGTCCTCTTTTTCCCACAAACAGAGCTTTCTATTGGTGGTATTTGATCACCTCTGCGCTTTTCATTTTTTGCGATATTAATAAAAAAATGCGATCGTTTTGAAAAAATAACAATATTTTTCTACTTTCACAGTTAAAAAATATCCAATATATTCAATTTTTGTCATATATTTAGGCCAAAATGTATTTAGCTACATGTCTTTGACAAAAAAATTCTCAATGAGCGTATTTTCAACCGCTTTAAGACCGGAAGATTTTACCCCCTTCCTGACCAGGCCATATTTTGCGATTCGGTACTGCGTTAATTTAACGGACAATTGCGCGGTCATGCGATGATGTACCCAAATTAAATGTATGTCCTTTTTTCCCCCACAAATAGAGCTTTCTTTTGGTGGTATTTGATCACCTGTGCGATTTTTACTTTTTGCGCTATAAACAAAAAAAGAGTGACAATTTTGAAAAAATAACAATATTTTTCACATTTTTTTATATGAAATTCCCCCCCAAAAAAATGTAAAAATCTAAATTTTTTAACTTTTTTTGCCAATTTGTTTTCTGCTACATATTTTTGGTAAAAAAAAAATTGCAATAAGCGTATTTTGATTGGTTTGCGCAAAAGTTATCGCAGCTACTAACTACGGGAAATTTATGTCATTTTTATTGGTTTTTTTTTTTTTAACTAGTAATGGCGGCGATCTGCGATTTTTTTTTTTTTGCGGGACTGCGACATTGCGGCGGACAGATCGGACCCTTGACTGACATTTTTGACACTTTTGGGGATACCAGTGACATTACTGCAGTAATCAGTGCTATAAATATGCACTGTTACTGTAAAAATTACACTGGCAGGGAAGGGGTTAACCCTGTGGATGATCAAGGGGTTAAATGTGACCCTGGGGGGCGTGATTCTAAATGTGGGGGGGGGGGAGTATTTATTGGTGATCAAGGGGTTAATGTATGCCTGGTGCTTACTAACGTGTGTGGGGGGAGGGGACTGAGTGACACAGGGACAGATCGCATGTTCAGCTATGCTGAATCCTGCAATCTGACCCTGCCTGTCACTTAGGAGATCCGCCCGCTTTGTTTACACAAGCAGGCGGATCTCCACACTCGATCCCCGATGATCGGGGAAGAGCGGCGGTGATCACCGCCGCTCCTCCCCTGGCCCGACTCCCGCTGTGACTGAATACAGCGGGAGCGAGCCTCCGGCGGCGCGCGCGCCGCCCACAAGGGGAGGAGTCCAGCGACGTAGGTCTACGTCGCTGGACGATGACGAGCCACATTGCCGCAGTAGCAGCAATGTGAGCAGATGTAAAGTGGTTAAAAATATTGCTAGCATGGTAGAAGTCTTCCATCATCTCTGTACATACAGCATCCAAAATGACGCATGTTAATGATACCTTGCTGAAGCAATTCTTTCATGGTACACTTCTTTTGGAGTAAATTGAGGGTAGAAACATAAGAGCTGCAATACATCTGTCTGGAATATTATGCGGTCAAATCGCGGACAATGTGACAGGAAAAATCAACGGCGTATACGTAGTGATCAGAGAACGGCGCGGCGGTAATCATACGTTGAGCTATGCTTTAGTATGGCACAGGGTCACACAAAGTCCTTTATGTTAGTTTTAGCCTTTTGAATAAAAAATTCACACCATAATCGCCAGGTCACTGTTACCGATGCTGAATAAAGTGATAACATGTGTCTGTAACAGCTTATAATAACACTAAATAAACAGAGTTTAGGCCTCCAGGCAATGGAGCTCCATATGGATATAGTTAATAGTGTACAGAACATATGCGTTCATTGTCGGCGTCATTAGAGACATGGCCAGGATCCCATCACTGAAGCATGCCTTCCAACCTTCCCAAATCTCAGAGCTTTGAAGGTACTTATTACAGCGGAGCTACGTTTTTTTTTTTTTATATACACCTGAAAGTGATCATCATAGCTATAAATGATTTAAAAACCTACTTTACATATGTAGTTTGTAATTGTTTATGTATATGGGCAAAGGCAGGGGCTGACTGGCAACTTTCGGCCCAGGGGGCAGTGACTCTGCCCTCCTCCCACTCTCCCTCCTCCTGACCCCCATTCCAGGCTGAAGCTCCGCTCCACTGGCCGAATCCGGGTTCCTGACCTGGCCAGCAGGGGGCAGTTGGGGGGAGCTAGAACATCTCGTATCTACAGGTAAGCCTGGAATGGGGGTACTGGTAGACAACAGGCTTGGCAGTGGCATGCAATGCCAAGCCGCTGCAAGTAAAGCCAACAGAATGCTGGGATGTATAAAAAAGGGGATTCACTCCAGAAATAGAGAGATTATTCTCCCACTCTACAAGACTCTGGTCCGGCCACATCTGGAGTATGCTGTCCAGTTCTGGGCACCTTTCCTCAGGAAGGATGTGCTGGAACTGGAAAGAGTCCAGAGAAGGGCAACAAAGATAATTAGGGGAATGGAGGGCATCGGCTATGAGGAAAGACTACAAGTACTGAACTTATTCTCTCTGGAGAAGAGACGATTGAGGGGGGATATGATATCAATGTACAAATACTGTACTGGCGACCCTAGCATAAGGAACAAACTATTCAGAGTAAGGAGATACAATAAGACACGTGGCCACTCACTAAAACTAGAGGAAACATAGAAACATAGAATGTGTCGATAAGAACCATTTGGCCCATCTAGTCTGCCCAATATATCTGAATCCTATGAATAGTCCCTGGCCCTATCTTATATGAAGGATAGCCTTATGCCTATCCCATGCATGCTTAAACTCCTTCACTGTATTTGCAGCTACCACTTCTGCAGGAAGGTTATTCCATGCATCCACTACTCTCTTAGTAAAGTAATACTTCCTCATATTACTTTTAAACCTTTGCCCCTCTAATTTAAAACTGTGTCCTCTTGTGGTAGTTTTTCTTCTTTTAAATATGCTCTTCTCCTTTACCGAGTTGATTCCCTTTATGTATTTAAAAGTTTCTATCATATCCCCTCTGTCTCTTCTTTCTTCCAAGCTATACATGTTAAGGTCCTTTAACCTTTCCTGGTAAGTTTTTTCCTGCAATCCATGTACTAGTTTAGTAGCTCTTTTCTGAACTCTCTCTAGAGTATCTATATCCTTCTGGAGATATGGCCTCCAGTACTGCGCACAATACTCCAAGTGAGGTCTCACCAGTGTTCTGTACAGCGGCATAAGCACTTCTCTCTTTCTACTGCTTATACCTCTCCCTATACATCCAAGCATTCTGCTGGCATTTCGTGCTGCTCTATTACATTGTCTTCCCACCTTTAAGTCTTCTGAAATAATTACTCCTAAATCCCTTTCCTCAGATACTGAGGTCAGGACTGTGTCAAATATTCTATATTCTGCCCTTGGGTTTTTACGCCCCAGGTGCATTATCTTGCACTTATCCACATTAAATTTCAGTTGCCAGAGTTCTGACCATTCTTCTAGTTTTCCTAAATCCTTTTCCATTTGGCGTTTCCCTCCAGGAACATCAACCCTGTTACATATCTTTGTGTCATCAGCAAAAAGACAAACCTTACCATCGAGGCCTTTTGCAATATCACTTATGAAGATATTAAACAAAATTGGTCCCAGTACAGATCCCTGAGGTACCCCACTGGTAACATGACCTTGTTCTGAATGTTCTCCATTGACTACAACCCTCTGTTGTCTGTCACTCAGCCACTGCCTAATCCACTCAACAATATGGGAGTCCATGTTCAATGACTGCAGTTTATTGATAAGTCTTCTATGTGGGACAGTGTCAAAAGCCTTACTAAAATCTAGATATGCAATGTCTACTGCACCTCCACCGTCTATTATTTTAGTCACCCAGTCAAAAAAATCTATAAGATTTGTTTGACATGATCTCCCTGAAGTAAACCCATGTTGTTTTTCATCTTGCAATCCATGGGATTGAAGATGTTCCACAATCCTATCCTTTAATAGGGTTTCCATTAATTTGCCTACTATTGATGTCAGACTCACTGGTCTATAGTTGCTCGATTCCTCCCTACTACCCTTCTTGTGAATGGGCATGACATTTGCCAATTTCCAATCTTCCGGGACGACTCCTGTTACCAATGATTGGTTAAATAAATCTGTTAATGGTTTTGCCAGCTCACCACTAAGCTCTTTTAATAATTTTGGGTGTATGTCATCAGGACCCTGTGACTTATTTGTCTTCACTTTAGACAGCAATCTTAGAACGTCTTCCTCTGTAAAGACACATGCATCAAACGATTCATTATTTCCATTAGGAAAGGCGGTTTAACCTTAAAATGCGTAAGGGGTTCTTCACTGTAAGAGCGGTAAGGATGTGGAATTCTCTTCCACAAGCAGTCGTATCAGCAGGGAGCATTGATGGTTTCAAAAAACTATTAGATGGGCACCTTAGAGACCACAATATACAGGGGTATACAATGTACGGTTAAAAGCAAACACACACACACATCATAGGTTGAACTGGATGGTCTGATGCCTTTTTTCAACCTCACTAACTATGTAACTATGTAACTAAGGCCAGGAGCTGATTGGCAACATTCGGCCAAGGGGGCAAGTACAAACCAGAGGCCCATGGTGCAGAGACTTAGCCCCCCTCCCACTTTCCCTCTTCCCGGCCTCCTCCTGACCCCCATTCCAGGCTGAAGCTTTGCTCAAAGTACTCTCTACTCACCGGCCGAATCCGGGTTCCCGACCTGGTCAGCGAGGGGTGGTTGGGGGGAGCTGGGACAGCTTGGTCGAGGCTGCCTGGGGGAGGAAAGTCTCCAGTGGGGCATGGAACCGGCCTCTGCTCAGACACCGTTTACACCATCCATGCTGGAGGGGGGGGGGGGCGTCTGCGCTCTGTCCTTGTCTTCATCCTGCACTCAGTAGGTCAGCAGTGGGGACTTTTTTCTTCTCTTCACCAGGAATCCTTTAGGCATGTCTGTGGCAGAAGCAGTGCAGCCTTTTTACGGAGCATCAGAGTGGCCCGGGGGGCAATTGCCCCCCTTCCCCCTGGCCCAGCCCACCCCTGGGCAAAGGTATATGTGCTATTTACACATGCGAGATCTGCTTCCTGCTTAAAGTGGTTGTAAACCCCTGACATGAAAAAGGAACAAAAGCATGATCCCCTCCCTTCAGGGACTGGGCCGCAGGGCAGTATTCCAACATGATAATGACCCCAAACACACCTCCAAGATGACCACTGCCTTGCTAAAGAAGCTGAGGGTAAAGCTGATGGACTGGCCAAGCATGTCTCCAGACCTAAACCCTATAGAGCATCTGTGGGGCATCCTCAAACGGAAGTTGGAGGAGCGCAAGGTCTCCCACATCCACCAGCTCCGTGATGTCATCATGGAGGAGTGGAAGAGGACTCCAGTGGCAACCTGTGAAGCTCTGGTGAACTCCATGTTCAAGAAGGTTAAAGCAGTACTGAAAAATAATGGTGGCCACACAAAATATTGACACTTTGGGCCCAATTTGGACATTTTCACTTAGGGGTGTACTCACTTTTGTTGCCAGCGGTTTCGACATTAACGGCTGTGTGTTGAGTTATTTGGAGGGGACAGCAAATTTACACTGTTATACAAGCTGTACACTCACTACTTTACATTGTAGCAAAGTGTTATTTCTTCAGTGTTGTCACATGAAAAGATAGAATAAAATATTTACAAAAATGTGAGGGGTGTACTTACTTTTGTGAGATACTGTATGTATGTATTTATATATTATATAACCTCTTCTTTTTTTTTTTGGAAAGCTCAAAACACCAAAAAAAAAAAGAAATGATACAATACATAAAGTGCATCCGGAAAGTATTCACAACGTTTCACTTTTTCCAATTTTTTTTTATTCATTATTTTCCTCAAAATGCTACAACAAACAATACCCCATAATAACAATGTGAAAGAGGTTTGTTTAAAATCTTTTCAAATTTCTTAAAAAAAATAAAATTCCCATGTACATAAGTAGTCACAGCCTTTGCTTGATACTTTGTTGAAGCACCTTTGGCACCAATTACAGCCTCAAGTCTTTCTGAGTATGATGCTACAAGCTTGGCACACCTATTTTTGGGCAGTTTCTCCCATTCTTCTTTGCAGGAACTCTCAAGCTCCATCAGGTTGGATGAGGAGCGTCGGTGCACAGATATTTTCAGATCTCTTCAGAGATGTTTAATCAAGTCTGGGCTCTGGCTGGGCCACTCAAGGACATTCACAGAGTTGTCCCGTAGCCACTCCTTTGTTATTTTGGCTGTGTGCTTAGGGTTGTTGTCCTGTTGGAGGATGAACCTTCACCCCAGTCTGAGGTCCAGAGCACTCTGGAGCAGGTTTTCATCAAGGATGTCTCTGTACATTGCTGCATTCATCTTTCCCTCGGTCCTGACTGGTCTCCTAAGTCCTGCCGCTGAAAAATATCGCCACAGCATGATGCTGCCACCGCCATGCTTCACTGTAGGGATGGTATTGGCCAGGTGATGAGCGGTGCCTGGTTTCCCCTAAACACGACGCTTGCCATTCAGGCCAACGTGTTTAATCCTTATTTCATCAGACCAGAGAATTTTGTTTCTCATGGTCTGAGAGTCCTTCAGATGCTTTTGGCAAACTCCAGGTGGGCTGTCATGTGCCTTTTACTGGGGAGTGGCTTCTGTCTGGCCACTCTACCATACAGACCTGATTGGTGAAGTGCTGCAGAGAAGGTTGTTCTTCTGGAAGGTTCTCCTCTCTCCGCAGAGAAATGCTGGAGCTCTGTCAGAGTGACCATCGGGTTCTTAGTCACCTCCCTGACTAAGGTCCTTCTCCCCAGATCACTCAGTTTGGCCGGGCGGCCCACTGTAGGAAGAGTCCCGGTGGTTCCAAAGTGTTTCCATTTACAGATGATGGAGGCCACTGTGCTCATTGGGACCTTTAATGCTGCAGAAACTTTTCTGTACCCTTCCCCAGATCTGTGCCTCCATACAATCCTGTCTCGGCGGTCTACAGACAATTCCTTGGACCTCAGGGCTTAGTTTGTGCTCTAACATGCACTGGTAACTGTGGGACCTTATATAGACAGGTGTGTGCCTTTCCAAATCATATCCAATCAACTGAATTTACCACAGGTGGACTCCAATCAAATTGTAGAAACATCCCAAGGATGATCAGTGGAATCAGGATGCACCTGAGCTCAATCTCGAGTGTCGTGGCAAAGGCTGTGAATACCTATGTACATGGTATTTTTTTGTTTTGTTTTTTATTTTTAAGAAATTTACAAAGATTTCAAACAAACTTCTTTCACGTTGTAATTATGCGGTATTCTTTGTAGAATTTTGAGAAAAATAATTAATTTAATCCATTTTGGAACAACAGAACAAAATGTGGAAAATGCACTGTTTGCCGAAACCGCGAATCCAGGAAGTTATCAGATAACTGGGAACAATGCAACTGGTAAGAATACAGCTCAGGGAGTGTTTAGTAGTATGGATTAAGGGATAGATTGTTGGTTTACTTTAAAGAATTAATCATTCTAGTTTTATTTGTTTAATAAATGCTGTTAGCTTATTCAATTAACCACAGTTATTTGACTATTGGGTTTGGTGATTGATGAGAACCAGGATCCAGGATCCCCCTATGTTCCCCCTAAGTCTACTTTAAACTGTCTGGGGCATAATGTTTGTATACAATATACATTATAAATGGATTATCTAATGAGCCCTGTTGTATGTATATGACTATATACAGTATCTCACAAAAGTGAGTACACCCCTCACATTTTCATAAATATTTTATTCTATCTTTTCATGTGACAACGCTGAAGAAATGACACTTTGCTACAATGTAAAGTAGTGAGTGTACAGCTTGTATAACAGTGTAAATTTACTGTCCCCTCAAAATAACTTGACACAGTCATGTGAACTAGTCTTTACAGGTTGCTAAAAAGATTATTGCTGTCCTGCTGCTGGCTTTCCCATGTGGCCTTGGTCCTGAAACTTTGCAGGCACCCATTGGGAGGTCAATCAGCCACAGCTCAAGGAATCACTAGCAACCTCTCGAGTAATCCTAGAGTTCCATAGTACCCTAGATGAGAAAGATGGGCCCAGAGTTAAGCCTCGTACACACGCAACAAATTTCCGCCGACCGGTCGTCCGTCTTTTGTCCAGAGTGCGTGTCTATTGGTTGGAATATGCTCTAGACTGCACACAAATTTTCCCGTACGACAGAATTCTACTTCAGAAGGGATGTCATGTGTTGGATTGCTTTCTTTGTGTTCTTTCATCTCTGAGCATGCCTAGTCTTGCTCATAAGATTTTTCCCCATCGAAATCTGTACTAATGAGATGAAAATCGGACGTGTTTTGACGGAGGACAAAAATTTTAATGCCTGCACACCAGGATTTTGTCAGCCGAAAAGTCGGGGTCGACTGTCGAAAGCACCATACTAACAAGCCGAAAATCTGCAGATCAGTCATGGGACGAAATTTCCCGGCCGAATTTCTTCTCGTGTGTACGGGGCTTTAGAAAAGAAAAATCATGAATGTTTGGTATGGAGAAGGTGTTTCTGGGTAGTTAAAAGCATTATTAAAATAGCACCCACATGGTTGGTGGGGTGGGCGGTAGCAAGTGGGGCTGCAGATAGGGGATCTGTAGGAGGGTCTCAAATCTTCAGTCGGAGGAGAGCGTGCTTGAGTCAACTGCCCAACCTCCCGCCCTTACTGTGTTCAGTGTTTTTTGGTCTGAGGTTGGATCGGGTGGCATTGTCGTCGCAGTCGGTGGGGTACAAAAAGTCCTTATATGGGTTTGATGATGGAAAAATGTGTACATTTGTAGGGACCCGTCCTCGGTATGGCTCCTACTATTATGCTTGGGACCCATCCTCGGTATGGCTCCTATTATTATGGTTGGGATCCATCCTCGGTATGGCTCCTACTATTATGCTTGGGACCCATCCTCGATATGGCTCCTATTATTATGGTTGGGATCCATGCTTGGTATGGCTCCTACTATTATGCTTGGGACCCATCCTCAGTATGGCTCCTACTATTATGATTGGGACCCATCCTTGGTATGGCTCCTATTATTATGGTTGGGATCCATCCTCAGTATGGCTCCTACTATTATGCTTGGGACCCATCCTCTGTATGGCTCTTATTATTATTGTTGGGACCCATCCTCGGTATGGCTCCTACTATTATGCTTGGGACCCATCCTCGGTATGGCTCCTACTATTATGCTTGGGACCCATCCTCGGTATGGCTCCTATTATTATGGTTGGGATCCATCCTCGGTATTGCTCCTATTGTGTTTGGGACCCATCCTCGGTACGGCTCCCATTTTTATGGTTGGTGGTAACTTCGAGTAGTTGATTGTCTCCGAGTCGGTGTTAGTTGGAGCTGGAGGCCTAAACATTTGCAGTGGTTACTCAGTTACTAGAAGTAGATTCCCACAAGGACCTTGTGACTCCTATTTGTCAGACTGTTCTGGATGTTCATATGGTGCATATGTTTATAGGTTTATATGTTGATATGGTATTTTTAGAGGGGTTAATAAAAGGCTGCTATGGCCTTTAAACTCCATCTTGGGTTTCATGTGTTTTTTCTTAAGAAAAGGTTAGTGGTGAAGTGGTGGTTCAGCAGTTAGGAGAAAGGAGCATCTTTTATACCCTAGTCATGACTGGTCTACATGTTAGTAAAAGGCTGGAGATCTTCTCTGGAGAACAGAATTGCCCGTATCCCTGTTGCTCTCGCTTTACAACTACAACGTCATGTAAAGTACAGAAAACTGCATAGATCAGCCTTTCTCAACCTTTTCAACACAGAGGAACCCTTGAAATAAATTTCTGGTCTCGGGGAACCCCTGCTAAAAATTAAAAATATACAACTCATGAAACATTAGTGTGACAGTCAGTGGGAAGAATGCTCCTTAATCTTGTCATCATTGGGAAGAATTACCCCCTTACAGATAGCTAAAAGGAACAATGGTGTCATTGGGAACTTATCTGAGAGGCAGAAATTGCCCATTTCTCAAGCAACCTCAGGAGGAACCCTAGAGCTCTACGGAACCCTGGTTGAGAAGCCCTGGCATAGATCATTACCGAAACACAATATTTATGGTAGAAGCCACATGTATTTTAAAAGTACCATCATAATAGATATCTCAAACCTTTGTAGCAGTTGCCCTATATACAAGGATATACTTAATAAAATGTTATCATAACTGAGAGGTCTTCTTGCTGTGCACCTCTAAGGTTGTTTGAAATAGTTCAGGTTCGAAAAAACATGACTATAAAGTCAAAAAGTTCAGACACTGAGTAGCTCATTTTTCTGTGCTTGACATAGCATCAGAATTTCCTGTTTTTCTGCAGCTGTTTGCTTTGAAGTTACTGAGAACAGAATTTTCCATATAATTCACTTTCTGCAGTCTCTGAATGCCAGAATTCAATGACAGCTTTCGGAAACGCAGCCTCTATACTGGCCAGATCACCACACACACAGTACTAGAGGAGAAGATCACAACTTGAAAAAGAAAGACCTGGGGAATATCTTCTCTGGATTACTTTAGTTTTATTTACTCTACGTTCACACCTATGCCTTTGTTAGTGCGTTTTGCAGTTTTCAGAAACACACTAAAGTCCATTTAACAAGGTTTCCTCTGGTACATGTTTTTCAGCCGGTGCGTTTTTGGAAAGGGTCAGGGATTTTTTTTTCCCCCACAGCAGATTTCGTTTTCCGCTTATTAGGCTTCAATGAAGCCACACCAGAAACGCAAGCGTTTTTGATGCGTTGTTAGATGCATTTTTTTTTTCACTTTAACACACTGTGCATAGCTGGTTTCTAAGGATCGGGCAGTGAAGCTGGCCACCGCATCCTTAACTATTGACTGACAGCTGAATGTAAAAAAAAATTGTCCGCAAAAAAAGATTGGGTCTGTTGCTGATTTGGAGGGGAACCACCAAATCTATACCAGACCCTTATCTGAGCAAGCGTGGGGTCCCCCCAAATCTATACCAGACCCTTATCTGAGCAAGCATGGGGTCCCCCCCAAATCTATACCAGACCCTTATCTGAGCAAGCGTGTGGTTCCCCCCCCCCAAATCTATACCAGACCCTTATCTGAGCAAGTGTGGGGTCCCCCCCCAAATCTATACCAGACCCTTATCTGAGCATGCAGGCCGACAGGTCAGGAAAGGGAGGGAATGAGCGAGCCCCCCCCCCTTCTCCTTAACCATACCAAGCCACATGCCCTTAACATGGAGGAGGGGGCTTTGGGCCAGGGGGAGGGCTCTGTCCCTCCACCCCAAAGCACCTTGTCCCTATGTTGATGGGGACAAGGGCCTCTTCCACACAACCCTGGGCTGTGGTTGTGGGGGTCTGCGGGCAAGGGACTTATCAGAATCTGGAAGCCCCCTTTAACAAGGGGGCCCCTAGATCCTGGCCCTCCCATGTGAACGCATATTGGGTACATAGTACCCCTACCCATTCACCAAAAAAGTATAAAAGTGAATAAAGAAGTACAACAGTTTTTGCCAAGTCCTTTATTAAAAAAATAAAAAAACAATGTCCCTCGATGTAGATCGTTCATCAATCACGATGCCCCCCGCCACCGCCAGACCCGAAAAAAACAAAAAAAAGCTCCGCTCGTGACAAACGCTCCCGTGGTCTGCCTGCCCCACCATTGCTTAAATAGCTAAGGAGTGACATCATCGACCAGTGCATGCTGGGCCATAGACATCACAGGGGGCCCCCCTGGCGCTCGCTTGTCCCCTCCATTCCTGACCTACTAGGCTTCATGCTCGGATAAGGGTCAGGTATGGATTTTGGGAGACCCCCATGCCTTTTTCTTTTGTAAATTTTGGTATGGGGCTCCCCTCCAAATCCTGAAGGGCCTGGTATGGTTTTTTTTTTGGGGGGGGCTACCCCACACGTTTTGCTTTCCCCGATTTTTTTTTTTTTTTTTTTGCCGGCAATTCTTTTTTGTACAATCAGCTGTCAGCGGGCAACTCCGCTGACAGCTGATGACTCATCTGTTGTTAAGGACGTGGTGGCTGGCTTCCTGGCCTGCTCCTTAGCAACCAGCTATATACAGCGTTTTTAAAGAGAGGAAAAAAAAACGCAAAACACACCGCAAAAATCCATCAAGTGCAGCACGCATAGGTGTAAACCTGGACTTAATTAGTACCTTCGTGATTACGCAATAAGATTTAATTTGCATTTGTTGGATGGATCACTATCTAAGAAAGCATTTCACAGACAGGGAGGAAGTGATATGTCACCTCCTTACCGTATGTTTTAACCCTCAGAATGCTGCACAACTGCACTGTGACCGCATGCATTACATGCAATTACAGGACAGTTGCGGCACAGTCCCATTCTGCCAATTGCCACATGCCCTTTAACTTTTGCCACAGTAGAGAAGCAAAGCATTGCTGGTATAGCTCTAAAGAGGCACCACAGATTTGTTTAGGTGGGCAGTAAAATCCTAGCTCAACTGCCTGCTTTTACTGCTGCCCATGTAAATGAGCACTTAGGAATCAAGTCTAGCAAAAAATTATATTTTAGTTGTCTATGGAGCCTGCTGGGCTAAGCCATCCCCTGGCTACTTATATGTCTTGGAAACTTCAACAGCGAGAGCTACGAGCCGTAACTCCTGACTCCTTTTCCTGTCCACCTGGGAATTTTGAGTATTCCCGTCCACACCTGTGTGTTGCAGCTCCCCTTGTTCCATTTCTCATAAAATAAAAAAAATAATGACTCTAGTGGGAATGGTGGGAGCCCTCATAATTGGCACAGTAGGTGTGCAGAACCAGAAATTCGCACTCGAAAGCTCACCAGTAGAGTCCTGAAGAGTCATAAGAAACTGCCAGGTGGTTTATTTTTCCCAAATTTACCAAAATGTCAAAAATTGGTTTTAATGATTTTCCAGTTAGGCCTGAAGTAAAAAAGAGAAGCCTAGACACAGGGCCGGCATGACTGGGTAGAAAGGGGTTTAGACATAGGAGGAGTTGGGGGAGGAATAGGTAATTAATGTGGTAGACTTACCGGATTGGTAGAAAGTGAGGAGCAGGAGGGGCTTCAGGATTTGGGAGCGTAGGAAGTAGTTGGGGGAGGCATGCTTAATTAGATTGGTAGAAAGTGAGGAGCAGGAGGGGCTTCAGGATTAGGGAGTGTAGGAAGTAGTTGGGGGAGGAATAGGTAATTAATGTGGTAGACTTGTAACTAAAGGGGAGAGAAGATTGGGAGTTTATATGGGACTTCTGACCAACAGAGTCTCCATCCCTGATGCAATGGAGCAAAAAAGCAAAATTGAGACTTTATATGAGGTGTGACCAGCCGCGAAATAGACATACCGGATTGGTAGAAAGTGAGGAGAAGGAGGGGCTTCAGGATTTTGGAGCGTAGGAAGTAGTTGGGCGAGGAATAGGTAATTAAAGCGGTAGACTTACCGGATTGGTAGAAAGTGAGGAGCAGGAGGTCCTTCGGGATTTGGGAGGGTAGGAAGTAGTTAGAGGAGAAATAGGTTATTAAATTGGTAGACTTACCGGATTGGTAGAAAGTGAGGAGCAGGAGGGGCTTCAGGATTTGGGAGCTTAGGAAGTAGTTGGGGGAGGAATAGGTAATTAAAGTGGTAGACTTACCAGATTGGTAGAAAGTGAGGAGCAGGAGGGGCTTCGGGATTTGGGAGCATAGGTATTAGTTGGGGGAGGAATAGGTAATTAAAATGGTAGACTTACCAGATTGGTAGAAAGTGAGGAGCAGGAGGGGCTTCGGGATTTGGGAGCTTAGGAAGTAGTTGGGGGAGGAATAGGTAATTAAAGTGGTAGACTTACCAGATTGGTAGAAAGTGAGGAGCAGGGGGGGCTTCGGGATTTGGGAGCATAGGAATTAGTTGGGGGAGGAATAGGTAATTAAAGTGGTAGACTTACCAGATTGGTAGAAAGTGAGGAGCAGGAGGGGCTTCGGGATTTGGGAGCGTAGGAAATAGTTGGGGGAGGAATAGATAATTAAAGTGGTAGAGTTACCAGATTGGTAGAAAGTGAGGAGCAGGAGGTGCTTCTGGATTTGGGAGCATAGGAAGTAGTTGAGGGAGGAATAGGTCATTCAAGTGATAGACTTTCCAGATTGGTAGAAAGTGAGGAGCAGGAGGGGCTTCAGGATTTGGGAGCATAAGAAGTAGTTGGGAGTAGTCAGTCGGGAGAGAGCCTGGACGGGACAACTTCCCACCCTCCCTCCCTTAGAGTAAACAGTTTTTAACAGAAATTTGGTCTTTGCTATTTATCAGTTATTGGTTTTGGCAATTTGTCATAGCGGTTGACGGGGCACAAGGTCCTTGGACGTGTCATGATTAGGTGCAAAAAGGTACGTTAGAAGGCGCTCTGTGATCATTCCAGGGAGAAGAAAGGTCAGCTGTGTTTACAACAGCAGACCGTTCTTCTCTCTCAGCGGGGAACGATCGCGGGTGGCCAGCTTCAATTGCGCCCGCCGGCCTTGTGCATTGGCAAATGGGGGCACGAGCGCGCCCCCTAGTGCCAGGCACGCCACCAACGTAGTCCTACGTTGCTTCGGGCATGAGGGGCTGCCTGCCGCAGTAAAACTGCGGCGGGCGGTCCGGCACTGGTTAAACTTGAGTTGGTGTCGTGTCTGGTTAATTCATGAGAGAGGTTGGTGGAGTGGTTGGTGGTCATGCAGTTTTTTGGGAAAAAGCATCTTTGGTACCTAGTCATGGTAAAATGAAAATCTGGTGACTAATGTAGTTTTTAAATGGTAAATGTATTTTCAGTAAACATTTCCATATTTCACCTTTTTATGGCCATCTCATCAAACTTTGAATTACAAAAACAGACCAATAGAGACAAAGAACTGCTTGTTCTGCTATGGGCTGGGTGCCGTTCTATCCTCCACTGCTCTGACATCTATTACAATTATTATTATACAAGATTTATATAGTTCCAACAGTTTTCACAGCACTTTACACAATAAAAGGAGACAGTACAGTTACAATACAATTCGAGACAAGAAGGACCTGTGTGCGATAAAGATCTGTGTTTCCAAAAGAATGGGAAATGGTAAGATTAAATATTTTTTTTATTGAAGGTCTTATCCTTAAAGGCCTCACGCACATGGGACGTTATAAAAATGGCAGTAGCTTAGTAGGGAGTTTTTCAGCATTTTTTTTTTAGCTTTTTTGCATTGGCGTTTTTCAGCGTTTTTGGCGTTTTTAGCTAAAAATCACCTCTCTGCTATTTTAGTAACTCTGACTTTCCCACAATGCACTGCTTGCCGGAATCGCATCCCATGGGTGTTCACACCCATGCGATAAGATTTAGGTGCGGGGGCATCATTTTGGTACAAATGTGGACCCTTTTCTTTCCTGCATTTCTGGCGTTTTTCAGCGTTTTTAGCTAAAATTAACCTCTCTGCTATATTAGTAACTCTGATTTTCCCATAGTGCAATGCTTGCCAGAATTGCATGGCATGGGTGTTCACACCCATGCGATAAGATTTAGGTGCAGGGGAAAAAAGGGTCCTACAACATTTTGATGCAAATGTGTACCCTTTTTTTTTCTGTATCAAAATCTTATCGCATGGGTGTGAGCGGCGAGTGGTGCTCTGAAAACTGGTAAAAAATGGCTTATTTTTATAAAACACAGACACAGGGGCACACAGGATTATTAAACAGACTGTAGACAGGATAGGAAACTTTAAATGAAACTTCAGCAGCAGGAGGGGCACTGACACAGGAGCAGACAGGCAGGGAGGGAGGGGGGAGAGAGGACAGCGGAGGACTGGAGGCCTGCGGATGACGGAGGCACGTAGACTGACCATGGTGTCAGGGCTCAGCAGCCGTGGTATATCGTGGTCAGTTTACAGAGGGGAGGGGGCGGGCACTGACACAGGAGCAGACAGGCAGGGAGAGAGGACAGAGGAGGACAGGTGAGCAGCGGATGACAGAGGCACATAAACTGACCACGGTGTCAGGGCTCAGCAGCCATGGTATACCGTGGTCAGTTTACAGAGGGGAGGACAAAGCCAGGCAGGATCAGACAGGTATTTTATGTGATAGAAGGGGACAAATTTCACAGCACAAGCACTGTGCTGTATAACATGCTTTAAGGGAACAGGATCCTTTTTTTTATTTTTTTTTAGGTTAACAAATGCTAAATGCTGGTGTTTGCTCTTTAAAAATAAATACTCAAAATAAGTATGACTAAGGGGCGGGGCATGGGCGACCTTAAAATGATGCCCATTTTAAGGTCACACATGCTCTGCCCCTTTTCAATGTCATAAAGGGGAGGGGCTTAGCTTCCCCTGGAAAAAGTTCTGCAGACGCCCATGGGCATTATAGTGACCAAACTGTGTTGTTGCTTAACTGCAATAGAGAAAAGTGAGCTCATCAATCTGGCTCACAGGACTGCCTGAAACACGTCTAAATCTTTTGGCAGATATAACAGTTTATATATACACAAGTGATCTTGCCAGAAATCTTGTGAAAGAATAATTTCCTGTTTTCTCTATGGACTCCCGGAACACCTGATACTGATGGTATGAAGTCGGAGAGGTGTTTTGTAGTATCTAAACCACTTCCTGTCCTAAGATGACAACAATGCTTGCCCGTAGATACAATAGAGTGAAAGAACAATTATCACACTAGGACACAGGGCAGGGACAATGGGTGGGCAGGAGGGGGCGGCTGTCCTGGGCTCAATGGTTTTTTGCAGGGATGTGGGCACCCTAACCTTAACCCTAAGGGAAGGGGGGCACAGTTTGGCATCTTTGCCCAGGGTACTGGATGGTCCTGCCACTGCTAGGACAGGAAGTGTGTTACTGGCAGAATCACCAGGTCAGGGCCATCATTAATACTAATTGGATCCTGGGCAAATATTTTCTTGGGCCCTCCTAATTCCACTTATTACCTATTTGCAGGCAGTGTGGGCCCAAGGGGCAGCTGCATTGGGCCCCACAATAATGACTGGGCCCAGGGCAGCTGCCCCTTTTCCCCTGTGGTAAAGACGGCCCTGCCAGGGCCATCTTTAAAATTAATTGGACCCTGGGCAAATATTTTCTTGAGCCCTCCAAAATCCACTTATTACCTATTTGCAGGCAGTGCGGGCCCAGGGGGCAGCTGCATTGGGCCCCACAACAATGACTGGGACCAGGGCAGCTGCCCCTTTTGCCCTGTGGTAAAGACGGCCCTGCACCAGGTGCAAATAAAGTAAAAAGAAAATGAAAGCAGCCACCACAGTTAAGGACTGGTAGGTTGTAATATATTACATTTTAGGGGTTTATTTATGAAATGTTAGGTAGTAGGCACCAAAAAGTGGAGCATAATTTGCACTTCAGAACCTGGGGGAGAGGTGGAGGGTAGAGCACGACTCGAAATGTTATTTTATTTGCCTTCACTGACCTTCTGTAACACCTAAAAACGAATAAAATACTGTCTGAGGTGTCCAGCAACTTTGAAAACTTTAGATAATGTTTACGACTGCGATAAAATCAGAACATTCCTCAAGTTGCATTCTTGGCCAAACATTCAGTCTTCTTGTAATCCACCAAACTGATGCTCTAAATGGGATAAATCGTCAATACTAACTACAGTAGGTCTTGGATCACTATATAGACCAGATCGTCACGTTACTGGTTATACAGGCCATACATTGACCAACTTTCATTTCCTTCAACTATGGGCGGGAGGCTTCCCAGCTGTAGAATACAATAATCAAATATTCAACATTTTTTACAAATAAATCTGTGAAAAGTGGTGTGCATTTGTATTCACCCCCCTGAGTCAATACTTTGTGGAACCACCTTTTCCTGCAATTACAGCTGAAAATCTTTTTGGGGATTTCTCTACCAGCTTTGTACATCTAGAAAGTGACATTTTTGCCCATTTTCTTTGAAAAATAGCTCAAGCTCTGTCAGATTGGATGGAGAGCGTCTGTGAACAGCAATTTGCAAGTCCTGCCACAGATTCTCAATTGGATTTAGGTCTGGATTTTGACTGGGCCATTCTAACACATGAATAGCCTTTGATCTAAACCATTCCATTGTAGCTCTGGCTGTATGTTTAGGGTCGTTGTCCTGCTGGAAGGTGAACCTCCGCCCCAGTCTCAAATCTTTTGCAGACTCTAACAGGTCTTCTTCTAAGATTGAACTGTAATTGTTCAAGCAACACAGGGAAAGCCGCTCAGGTGAGGCACATTTTTTATATCCAGGTGCTGGTCGGATCTGCCGTCCAGTGATCAAACTTCCAAAGAGAAAAAGTGACCGCACATAACGTATGAGTAAGCGACCTACAGAGTCGTGAAAAATGTCAACCATGTCCATGTCTGTTCGATGCACCATTGTCTTTTATGAATGGGGATAAACACTTCTAGTTCATTCATCTCTAAGTGCGGTCACTTTTTCTCTTTGGAAGTTTGAACTGTAATTGGCTCCATCCATCCTCCCATTTCCTCTGACCAGCTTCCCTGTCCCTACTGAAGAAAAGCATCCTCACAACATGATGCTGCCACCACCGTGTTTCACGGTGGGGATGGTGTGTTTAGAGTGATGTGCAGTGTTAGTTTTCTGCCACAGGTAGCGTTTTGCTTTTAAGCCAAAAAGTTCAGTTTTGGTCTTATCTGACCAGAGCACCTTCTTCCACATGTTTGTTGTGTCCCCCACATGGCTTCTGTTGCTTTATTTTATATGGGGATGGGAGAAGGGATGAGTAGGATAGTCCAAAACTTGAACTATTCACAATACTGAGGACTTCTGTCTGAGAATGTGGCAAGGCTGCAGCTTCATCCTGCCACTAGGTGAATCTGAGGTAACGTTCTTGAGCACTTATCTTCAGGGTACTCGACTAGCACCCCCTTTCTATCCACCAGCTCACACCCGTCCTCTGACTACTCTACTCCGGAGTGGCCGCCTTCCTGGTCAGGCCCTTAGACATGATCCCCTGTACTCACGATACTGCTTTTCAGGTTCTCCAATGTCTCAACTCTTCCTAGTCAGCTCTCCTGGACCTCTGGGTTCAGCTTCTCACTTCTGGCTCACCAGGCCGATTCTCTGTGACCATACACCAACCACTGTAAAAGAGGAGGCAGCCGCCACCCTACTTTTGGGACTCTGCTCACCAGCCAAAGACCCCAAGCACATGTGCTCCTGGCTTTTATACCACACCCCACAATGCACCAAGACAGCAGTCTGTGCCAATCTCTGGGGCTGTATCAAAGCCTTTGTACCCATTGGTCAGGTTTCCTCCACTATCCAATGTGCCTCCTCATTTGGCTAGTGGGGACAGCACTCCCCACGACCACATGAATCACACTGTAAGGAACACACTGTGACATCCTGGGGGCATACGAGAACGCGCATGCACGAATTCACTCACTCCGTTAAATGGCAAACTTGCGTTAGCCAATGCGCATGCGCATACGTGCCCGCGCGCCTGCAATAGCGTCACAATCTGGCGCCATACATGGCCTATATAAAGATGACTGACACACTTGTTCCTTGCTGTCTTGTCTGCAGCTTTACCTGTACACCTGATCCTGAACCTGCTGTATCCTGTTGACTTCCTGATTGACCTCCCGACTTGTCCACTACTTCGTCTGCTTGCTGCTAACCCTGACCTTGGCTCGTTCCTGTGACCACTTTCCTGCCTTATCCTTGTTGGCTTATCTGCTTCTGGTTCTGGACTTGTTCATCTCCTGGTGGGACGACCCTGAGGACCGCGACCTGGTGTTCAGCACGCAGCAAAATCCATCCTCACCATCAGAGGCTCTGGTGAAGACCTGCTGTCACTTAGATTCCGCACCTCGGGCTAGCCTGTCTCTACCATCAGTGTGACCCGTCCGTGTTCCTGTTTTACCAAATTCCGCTAGGCAACCTCTGCAAGTCAGGCTCAGCCACCCGCACCATTACACACACATTGAGCACACTGAGCAGACCTAACTCACAGATCCTGCTCCCTGTTAAGCAGAAAGCAATATAGAATTTACCTGCTGCTCCTCTGATAGGCAGACAGAGCCAAAAACTATACTCTCTCTCTAGCACCTACCTAGGAGGGTGCTACATACCCTAACCCTGCTCTAAACTTCTCCACAACTTCCCTGACCTGTCTGGTATGTTCCATTGGCTTTATGATGCTGTTTGTTCACTAACGTTCTCTAACAAATTAGTTCCACTAGATTTTAGTTAGGGGTATCAAAGTAAAGGGGGGGGGGGGTGAATACAAATGCAGGCCACACTTTTCAGATATATATTTGTAAAAAAAATTTTGAAAACCATTTCCTTCCACTTCACAATTATGTGCCACTTTGTGTTGGTCTATCACATAAAATCCCAATAAAATACATTTACGTTTTTTGGTTGTAACATGACAAAATGTGGGAAATTTCAAGGGGTATGAATACTTTTTCAAGGCACTGTACACGTTCAGACGATGACAATTACCGCCAGTTAGCAGTGGTCATCTGTAATACCTACTTAGACTGTTTGTCATGATGCAGATTTACTTTGATCTTTGTGGATTAGGGAACGGGGCGCCAGAATCTTCTTCACAATGAATAGTTGATTCCTTTGCTAAGCAGACTTACTTAACTAAAATAACAATAAAACGGTGTCTGCCTTTACATGCCAGTTAGAGGTACAGGGGATGACAGGGTAGGTCTGCTAAGTAAATTGTACGCCATGCACAAACTCTCAGCGTGGGATCAGCCCGATGTTATTTAAGGAAAACACACCCATAGACTTTAAAGTTGTCTTAAAGGGCAAGTACAATGAAGTGGTAATGTCATTCAGCAAACACCGGAGTTACACTATATTACCAAAAGTATTGGGACATCTGCCTTTACATGCACATGAAATTTAATGGCTTCCCAGTCTTAGTCCGTAGGGTTCAATATTGAGTTGGCCCACCCTTTACAGCTATAACAGCTTCAACTCTTCTGGGAAGACCGTCCACAAGGTTTAGGAGTGTGTCTATGGGAATGTTTGACCATTCTTCCAGAAGCGCATTTGTGTGTCTTCACAGACAGTATATTGAAAGGAACTGTACCAGGTGACTGGAGGAAAGCTAATGTGATACCGATATTCAAAAAAGGGAGGAAGGATTTTCGGGGAAACTATAGACCGGTCAGCCTGACATCAATGTATGTAAATTATTGGAAGGAATGATAAGGGACTATATCGAAGAATTTGCTAAGATCAACAGTTTCATCAGCAGTAATCAGCACGGGTTCACAAAAGGATGTTCTTGCCAAACCAATCTGTTAACATTTTACGAGGAGGTGAGCTGTGAACTAGATAGGGGGAGACCATTCTTCCAGAAGCGCGTTTGTGAGGTCAGGGACTGATGTTGGAAAAAAGGCCTGACTCGCATTCTCCACTGTAATTCATCCCAAAGGTGTTCTATTGGGTTGAGGTCAAGACTCTGTGCAGACCAGTCATGTTCCTCCACCCCAAACTTGTTCATCCATGTCTTTATGGACCTTGCTTTGTGCACTGGTCCAAATCATTTGGTGGAGGGGGGATTATGGTGTTGGGTTGTTTTTCAAGGGTTGGGTTTGAAGGGAACTCTTAAAGGGGTTATAAAGGTTCAGTTTTTTTTTAAATAAAAATAAGAAACATGTTATACTTACATGCTCGGTGCAAGGGTTTTGGCGCTCCTTGCTCCTCCCCTTCATCGGGTGCCCCCACTGAGAGACACTTTCCATGGGGGCACCCGTGTGGGTGCGCTTCCGAGTCCCACTGCTGCATCCATTGACAAAGATAGCGGAACGGAACCAGTTCTAGCACATCCCTTCTGAGGATTGGCGACCAGAACTGGACAGAATACTCCAGGTGTGGTCGGACCAGTGCTTTATAAAGTGGTGGGATTATAGCTTTGTCTTTGGAATATACAGTGGGTACAGAAGGTATTCAGACCCCCTTAAATTTTTCACTCTTTGTTATATTGCAGCCATTTGCTAAAATCATTTAGGTTCATTCTTCTTCCTCATGAATGTACACATAGCACCCCATACTGACAGAAAAACACAGAATTGTTGACATTGTTGCAGATTTATTAAAAAAGAAAAACTGAAATATCACATGGTCCTAAGTATTCAGACCCTTGGCTTAGTATTTAGTAGAAGCCCCCTTTTGATCTAATACAGCCAGGAGTCTTTTTGGGAAAGATGCAACAAGTCTTTCACACCTGGATTTGGGGATCCTCTGCCATTCCTCCTTGCAGATCCTCTCCAGTTCTGTCAGGTTGGATGGTAAACGTTGGTGGACAGCCATTTTTAGGTCTCTCCAGAGATGCTCAATTGGGTTTAAGTCAGGGCTCTGGCTGGGCCATTCAAGAACAGTCACGGAGTTGTTGTGAAGCCACTCCGTTATTTTAGCTGTGTGCTTAGGGTCATTGTCTTGTTGGAAGGTAAACCTTTGGCCCAGTCTGAGGTCCAGAGCACTCTGGAGAAGGTTTTTGTCCAGGATATCCCTGTACTTGGCCGCATTCATCTTTCCCTCGATTGCAACCAGTCGTCCTGTCCCTGCAGCTGAAAAACACCCCCACAGCATGATGTTGCCACCACCATGCTTCACTGTTGGGACTGTATTGGACAGGTGATGAGCAGTGCCTGGTTTTCTCCACACATACCGCTTAGAATTAAGGCCAAAAAGTTCTATTTTGGTCTCATCAGACCAGAGAATCTTATTTCTCACCATCTTGGAGTCCTTCAGGTGTTTTTTAGCAAACTCCATGCGGGCTTTCATGTGTCTTACACTAAGGGGAGGCTTCCGTCGGGCCACTCTGCCATAAAGCCCCGACTGGTGGAGGGCTGCAGTGATGGTTGACTTTCTACAACTTTCTCCCATCTCCTGACTGCATCTCTGGAGCTCAGCCACAGTGATCTTTGGGTTCTTCTTTACCTCTCTCACCAAGGCTCTTCTCCCCCGATAGCTCAGTTTGGCCGGACGGCCAGCTCTAGGAAGGGTTCTGGTCGTCCCAAACGTCTTCCATTTGAGGATTATGGAGGCCACTGTGCTCTTAGGAACCTTAAGTGCAGCAGAAATCTTGTTGTAACCTTGGCCAGATCTGTGCCTTGCCACAATTCTGTCTCTGAGCTCTTCAGGCAGTTCCTTTGACCTCATGATTCTCATTTGCTCTGACATGCATTGTGATCTGGAAGGTCTTATATAGACAGGTGTGTGGCTTTCCTAATCAAGTCCAATCAGTATAATCAAACACAGCTGGACTCAAATGAAGGTGTAGAACCATCTCAAGGATGATCAGAAGAAATGGAAAGCACCTGAGTTAAATATATGAGTGTCACAGCAAAGGGTCTGAATACTTAGGACCATGTGATATTTCAGTTTTTCTTTTTAAATAAATCTGCAACAATGTCAACAATTCTGTGTTTTTCTGTCAGTATGGGGTGCTATGTGTACATTCATGAGGAAGAAGAATGAACTTAAATGACTTTAGCAAATGGCTGCAATATAACAAAGAGTGAAAAATTTAAGGGGGTCTGAATACTTTCCGTACCCACTGTATATCACATCAATTTGTTCACTTGTTTTTTTCTGCACAAACCTTATGCACTTTAATATAAGCACATATATATTTTTTTCTAAGTATTACAGGACTGTTAATATATTTTATATTATATTTGCACTTTATTATTGAGCAAGCGCTATAGGTAATCCTTTATCAAGGTTACTCCATACCCATTCACTAGCGCTTTACTATAGCAGCTGCTTCCCACCCCTTTAGTACTAGTTAATTTGTTTTTTTTTTTCTTTGTTTTTTTAGTTTATAGGGTGTTCCATTGGCGCGGGGGATATACCTCCAGTATATCATACTATTAAATCGAATTTGCCACGTAGTTGCCCACTTGGTTATTTTGTTCAGGTCATTCAGTAAGATTTCTATATCTTGATGAGAAGTTATTGCCCTGCATATTTTTATGTCATCCGCGAAAATTGAGATTAAGCTACTGATTCCATCCTCTATGTTATTGATGAGTAAATTGAACAAAATTGGTCTCAGGACTGAGCCTTCGGGGATCCCACTTACCACTCTAGACCAGTCTGAGTACGCGTTATTTATCACCACCCTTTGGACACGCCCATGTAACCAGTTTTTTATCCAATAACAAACCTTGAGGTTGCGGCCTGCAGACCTTAGTTTGTAGATTAAGCATCTGGGGGGGCTGTATCGAATGCCTTAGCAAAATGCAGGTACACCACATCCACAGGTCTCCCCCTATCTAGTTCACAGCTCACCTCCTCGTAAAATGTTAACAGATTGGTTTGGCAAGAACGTCCTTTTGTGAACCTGTACTGATTACTGCTGATGATACTGTTGATCTTAGCTAATTCTTGGATGTTGTCCCTTATAAACCCTTCCAATAATTTACATACAATTGATGTCAGGCTGACTGGTCTATAGTTTCCCGGAAAATCCCTCCTCCCTTTTTTGAACATTGGTATCACATTAGCTTTCCTCCAGTCACCTGGCACAGTTCCTTTCAATATACTGTCTGTGAAGACACACTAATGCGCTTCTGGAAGAATGGTCAAACATTCCCATAGACACACTCCTAAACCTTGTGGACAGCCTTCCCAGAAGAGTTTATGCTGTTATAGCTGCAAAGGGTGGGCCAACTCAATATTGAACCCTACGGAGTAAGACTGGGATGCCATTAAAGTTCATGTGCGTGTAAAGGCAGGCGTCCCAATACTTTTAGTAATATAGTTTTGCTGGAGTTTTTTCACCTTCCTCTGGATCAACTGCGGGTATAGGATTGTGTATATGCATACCTCCCAACCTTTTGAGATGGGAACGAGGGACACCTAATAGCAAAAGTATGGGACACACCTTCTGACACGTCCCCTTAAAGGAGAACTATATGAAAAAATGATTAAACCCACAAATGCTTTTTTACCACTATTTATATTTAGCTTTATAAATTTACAAATGCAGCAATGTAGAAATTGGATGAAAGGTTTAGCACTGGGAAACACTTTTTGAAACATAAAAAGTGCATTTTATCTACAATTATATAGATCAGAGCAAAATGAGGGACAAATGAGGAGGAAAGAGGGACAAAGGGACTTTGTTCTGAATGAGGGACAGCCCGTTGAACTCTGGGACAGTTGGAAGCTATGCTTATGTACCTGTTTTTCCTTCCTCCTAGCCGTTTAATAGGTTTAATAGACATGCTTCCTAAATGGCTCCAAGGTTTCATTTGCTGTCTGAAGTCCTTTTCAAGTCTTGTTCCTTTCCGAATGGGTTGTAAGCAGAGCACTTTAGCAATTATGACCTGGGACATGCGGATAGAGCCCAAACACTGGGCCACTCTGTGTGTATATACAGCGAGGATTTGTGTATACATAGCCCGTGCTTTTACTGCTGGGAAGAGAGGAACTCCCCTTCTCGTGTTTATATGAATCTGTTTATATAATGTCTCACTTGTCGGTCTGACGCTCCAACGGGGAAAGTGGAGAAGGCACACTCCATGTATAAAACATGCTCCTAATTACCATGCAGCAGGAAAGCTTCAGCTTCACAGACAGCCTTGCCTTCTGTCTGGGAGGTTTGCTGGCTCAGTTGCAGAGCTCAAGGCTACATGGAAAATTAGAGACGAGACGCACAGTAAAAAGTCGCAGCTGTTGCAGATCCTCTGATGAACCACTGTTTACTGAACTACAGTGTGGGGAAAAAGTATTTGATCCCCCCTGCTGTACGTTTGCCCACTGACAAAGAAATGATCAGTCTATAATTTTAATGGTAGGTTTATTTTAATGAGAGACAGAAAAATGCATTTCAAAAAAGTTTTAAATTCATTTGCATTTTAACCACTTTAGCCCCGGAGGATTTGGCTGCTCAAAGACCAGGCCCTATTTTGCAATTCGGTACTGCATGACTTTAACGGACAATTGCGCGGTCGTGCGACGCTGTACCTAAACAAATTTGACCTTCTTTTTTGCCCACAAACAGAGCTTTCTTTTGGTGGTATTTGATCACCTGTGCGATTTTTTGATCATGCGCTATAAAGAAAAAAAGAGCGTCAATTTTGCAAAAATAACAATATTTTTCACATTTTTGTATATGAAATTCCCCAAAAAAAAATGTAAAAATCTAAATTTTTTAACATTTTCGGCCAATTTGTTTTATGCTACATATGTTTGGTAAAAAAAAATCGCAAAAAGCGTATTTTGATTGGTTTGCGCAAAAGTTATCGCGTTTACTAACAAAGGGAAAGATTTTTGTCATTTTTGTTGGGTTTTTTTTAACGCGCAATGGTGGCGATCTGCGATTTTTTTTGTGGGACTGTGACATTGGGGCGGACATATCGGACCCTTGACTGACATTTTTGACACTTTTGGGGTTACCAGTGACATTACTACAGTAATCAGTGCTATACATATGCACTGTTACTGTAAAATGACACTGGTAGTGAAGGGGTTAACTTTTTTTTAGAGGGAGGGGTGGTGTGTGTCCCTAGGGACGTGATTCTAACTGTGATTGGCTGTGGCTTGAGGTGTAGGAACAGTGATCAACGGTCCTACATAGTAGAACCGTATGATCACTGTTCTTACACAGGGGAGAATGACAAGCGGCTTGTTTACATCAGCCGCCTGGCTTTCTCCCGCTGTCACGGACGATCGTGGACATCGGGTCCTCCAGGCACACGCGGGGGGGGGGGTCCGTGACCAAGCGGGACCGCGCCTCCGGCGGCGCGCGCTCGCTCCCCAGAGCCTCACAGGCTAGTGACGTACCCATACGTCACTTTGCCTGTGAGGGGCTGACCGCCGCAGTATATGTACTTGCGGCGGTCGGCAAGTGGTTAATGAATGAAATAAGTATTTGACCCCTTTGCAAAACATGACTTAGTACTTGGTTGGGAAATCACAGAGGTGAGATGTTTCTTGTAGTTGGCCACCAGGTTTGCACACATCTCAGGAGGGATTTTGTCCCACTCCTCTTTTCTGATCCTCTCCAAGTCATTAAGGTTTCGAGGCTGACGTTTGGTACCTCGAACCTTCAGCTCCCTCCACATATTTTCGATGGGATTAAGGTCTGAAGACTGGCTAGGCCACTCCAGGGCCCAAATGTGCCTCTTTTTGAGCCACTACTTTGTTGCCTTTGTCATGTGTTTTGGGTCAATGTCATGCTGGAATACCCATTCACGACCCATTTTCAATGCCCTGCTGAGGGAAGGATGTGAGATTTGACGGTACATGACCCCGTCCATCGTCCCTTTGATACGGTGAAGTTGTCCCGTCCCCTTAGCAGAAAAACACCCCCAAAGCATAATGCTTCCACCTCCATGTTTGATGTTGGGGATGGTGTTCTTGGGGTCATAGGCAGCATTCCTCCTCCTCCAAACACGGCCAGTTGAGCTGATGCCAAAGAGCTGGATTTTGGTCTCATATGACCACAGCACTTTCACCCAGTTCTCCTCTGAATCATTCAGATGTTTATTAGCAAGCTTCGGACGGGCCTGTACATGTGCTTTCTTGAGCAGGGGGACCTTGCGGGCACTGGAGGATTTCAGTCCTTCACGGTGTAGTGTTACCTATTGTTTTCATGGTGACTATGGGCCCAGCTGACTTGAGATCATTGACAAAATTCTCCCATGTAGTTCTGGGCTGATTTCTCACCATTCCCATGATCATTGCAACTCCAAAATCTTGCATGAAGCCCCAGACCGAGGGAGATTGACAGTTATTTTGTGTTTCTTCCATTTATTAATAATCACACCAACTGTTGTCACCCTCTCACCAAGCTGCTTGGCGATGGTCTTGTAGCCCATTCCAGCCTTTTTATAGGCCTACAATCTTGTCCTTGACATCCTTGGACAGCTCTTTAATCTTGGCCATGGGGGAGAGATTGGAATCTGATTGATTGATTGCTTCTGTGGACAGGTGTCTTTTATACAGGTAACAAGCTGAGATTAGGAGCACTCCCATTAAGAGAGTGCTCCTAATTTCAGCTCATTACCTGTATAGAAGATACCTGGGAGCCAGAAGTCTTGCTGATTAATAGGGGATCAAATACTTACCGTATTTCACTCATTAAAAAGCAAATTAATTTAGAACATTTTTTAAATGCGTTTTTCTGGATATTTTTGTTGTTATTCAGTCTCTCACTGTTAATATAAACCTACCATTAAAATTATAGACAAATCACTTCTTTGTCAGTGGGCAATGTACGAAATCAGCAGGGGATCAAATACTTTTTTTCCCTCACTGTAAGTGGAATTAAAGTGGCTCTCAAGACAAAACCTTTCTCTGCTAGGCCCCCTTTGCTCCTATAAGGTCCAATAGTGAGCGTCATGTCGCAAGTAAATATGCAGTATATAAAAGTATCCCATTTATTTGAATATATTGTAAAAGAAAAAACATAACGCAGTATGCAACAATGCAAAGTGGTGCCTTACTGTGTGTTGGGATATCCTGCAATGTGGGTGCATTGAAGATGTGTTAGTTTAGCACAGTGGTCTCCAAACTGCGGCCCGTGGGCCGGATGCCGACCCTTTGCTTGCCTTTATCCAGCCCTTGGGACATGTTTTCTCCCTCTGATATGAGGCACTATTACTCCCACTGACGCAAAAGATGAGGCATTATTCCATCACTGACACCAAAGATGGAACATTATTCTTCTCACTTACACCACTGTCTAGGGAGGTGGGTGAGCGAGCGAAATCTTCATGTATATGGACAGCTTTAATGAATCACTGCTTCGAAAATGATATGCAAGTTAGGAGCCTCCACCTTCCTAGCTAAATACTTGTTGCAGATCAATGACTAACTAAGAACCTGTAAACATGAAACTCGCAACTTAACCACTTGCCGACCAGTCACGTTGACTGTACTGCGGCAAAGTGGTTAGTTATCGTCCAGCGACGTAGACCTACGTCGCTGGACTCCTCCCCTTTCGGGCGGCGCGCGTGCGCCACCGGAGACTCGCTCCCGCTGTATTTAGTCACAGTAGGAGTCGTGCCAGGGGAGGAGAGGCAGTGATCACCGCCGCTCTTCCCCGATCATCGGGGAATCGAGTGTGGAGATCCACCCGCTTGTGTAAAAAAAGCGGGCGGATCTCCTAAGTGACAGACAGGGTCCGATTGCAGGGTTCAGCATAGCTGAACCTGCGATCTGTCCCTGTGTCACTCAGTCACCTCCCCCCACACACGTTAGTAAGCACCAGGCATACATTAACCCCTTGATCACCAATAAAAATTAACCCCTTCCCTGCCAGTGTCATTTTTACAGTAACAGTGCATATGTATAGCACTGATTACTGCAGTAATGTCACTGGTAACCCCAAAAGTGTCAAAAATGTCAGTCAAGGGTCCGATCTGTCCGCCGCAATGTCGCAGTCCCGCAAAAAAAATCGCACATCGTCGCCATTACTCGTTAAAAAAAAAACACCAAAAATGACAGAAATCTTTCCCTTAGTTAGTAAACGCAATAACTTTTGCGCAAACCAATCAAAATACGCTTATTGCGATTTTTTTTACCAAAAATATGTAGCAGAAAACAAATTGGCCTAAAATGATAAAAAATTTAGATTTTTACATTTTTTGGGGGGGAATTTTTATATAAAAAAATCTCAAAAATATTGTTATTTTTTCAAAATTTACGCTCTTTTTCTGTTTATAGCGCAAAAAGTAAAAATTGCACAGGTGATCAAATACCACCAAAAGAAAGCTCTGTTTGTGGGAAAAAAAGTAAATTCCGTTTGGGTACGGCGTCGCATTACCGCGCAATTGTCAGTTAAAGTCGCACAGTGCCGAATCTCAAAAAGTGGCCCGGACGTAAGACAGCAAAATCCTCCGGCGGTAAAGTGGTTAAGAAGCGCGAGTTCAGTAGTGGATCCCATACTTCTAATTTTGAAGGAAAGTTTTCCATTCGAAGATTGGAAGGGTTGTTGTAGAGGTTTACAAGAATGTATGGGATGTGCTCAGTCATACTACAGAGCTGTGTGTGTACAATATATAATATATACAGTATGTTGTTTTTTTACAATGTTGTTAGTAGTTCTTTTGTATGAATCGAGTTGTGGTTTCAGCACTCTTTACCCTGAAATAACATTCTGCTGTTGATGTATATATAAACAGCTATACTGAATGAAAGAGAGCTTTAATGTAAATGTCACAAAACAGAAAAAAATGTTGTATAAATATACCGCTAATAGCAACATAGCTGAAATTCCTCTAAGATCACTGATTGCAACTTTTTCTTTTACAGTCATGCATTTTGTATGTGTATGAGGCCCAGGAAATGATGTTCATTTTATGCTTAAACTCCATTTAAAGGTACACTACAGTCAAAAGTGTAAAAAAGAAAAAGAAACTAGAGGTATTAGAGGGGGACACCCTAACATGACCTGACCTCCTGCTTATCATTCAGGAAAATCTGCTGACTACCGGGCCATACTGTGTCCTTTACTTTACTTGTTGCCAGTAATCTGGTTTTGTGGAGACACTTGCTTGTGCCGGATTTCTAATTTTGGCAGGGTGTTACCTATCCCCACCATCACATTACCTCTTTTCTCTGGAGGACTTCATTATTCCTTTGACATCGTCCTACATTTCCCACCACTCTAAGAGTACTACTGATCCTCACCATCACATTAACTTTTTTCCCTGGAGGACCACATCATTCCTTTGACATCATCTTACATTTTCCACCTTTCAAATGGTACTACTGATCCCTACTATCAGATTGACTTTTTTCCCTGGAGGACTTCATCATTCTTAGTTACATAGTCAGTGAGGCTGAAAAAAGACATCAGTCCATCCAGTTCAACCTATGATGTGTGTGTGTGTTTGCTGTTAACCGTACATTGTATACCCCTGTATGTTGTACATTGTATACCCCTGTATGTTGTACATTGTATACCCCTGTATGTTGTACATTGTGTACCCCTGTATGTTGTGGTCTTTAAGGTGCCCATCTAATAGTTTTTTGAAACTATCAATGCTCCCTGCTGTTACGACTGCTTGTGGAAGAGAATTCCACATCCTTACCGCTCTTACAGTGAAGAACCCCTTACGCACTTTAAGGTTAAACCGCCTTTCCTCTAGTTTTAGTGAGTGGCCATGTGTCTTATTGTATCTCCTTTCTCTGAATAGTTTGTTCCTTATGCTAGGGTCACCAGTACAGTATTTGTACATTGATATCATATCCCCCCTCAAGAGTTTCTTCTCCAGAGAGAATAGGTTCAGTGCTTGTAGTCTTTCCTCATAGCTGATGTCCTCCATTCCCCTAATTATTTCTGTTGCCCTTCTCTGGACTTTCTCCAGTTCCAGCACATCCTTCCTGAGGACCGGTGCCCAGAACTGGACAGCATACTCCAGATGTGGCCGGACCAGAGTCTTGTAGAGTGGGAGAATAATTCCTTTATTTCTGGAGTGAATCCCCTTTTTTATGCATCCCAGTATTCTGCTGGCTTTGTTAGCAGCGGCTTGGCATTGCATGCCACTGCCAAGCCTGTTGTCTACCAGTACCCCTAGTTTGTCCTACATGTTCCACCATTCTCCTTCCTATAACAACCAATATACAATCTAATCTAGTTCCCATTGGAAAATGTTAATACTTTGCTTCTTAACATAAGGGGAAATATATCTATCACTAAGACAGCTATATCTATGAAAACTGATTGAGGAGCATTCTGTAGATTCAGCTACTTTCCATAGACACAGCTATATTTATAGTTGATGACTGGAATAAAGCACCAATATAGCCCAGAGAATTCGATGGTACAAATATACACTGTACATATTGTTATAGCGAACATTTGGAAGTTATATTGTATTTTCTTTTTTTACTTCTCTAAGGCTCCATGTACACGGGACGCTGGAAATGGCCGTTTAGGAGCAGTTGGGCGTTTTTTTCAGAAGCCCCTGAACCCATCTACATTTTATCTTATCTGTCCATGTACACCAGGTCGTTTACAGTCATTTGCAGGCAGTTGCGTTCAGGGACTGTTTTTAGAACGCAATTATTTGTGTTCAAACGTGTGTTTCCCGGCGTTCCAAACGCACAAACGCGTCCGAACGCGTCCGAACGCGTCTGAACGCGATGACCCGCGTTTAGCGTTCGCGTTTTTTCCATTTTAAAGGGAAATAATTTTTTTGACCTCTAGGAACGCTTCTAAACGCAAACGCCCGCAAACGCTGCTAAACGCCCGCTAAACGCAGGTACAAACGCGACCGAACGGACGTTTCAAACGTCCTAAAAATTCCAGCATTCAAAGGGACTTTTAACAACGTCCCGTGTACATGGAGCCTTAGGGCAATCATTTTGAATTCCATGCAAATGTCAAAAATACTTTGTACTGCTGAACAATCGAATAGCCTTATATGACTAATCTAATGGTCTATCTATCTATCTATCTATCTATCTATCTATCTATCTATCTATCTATCTATCTATCTATCTATCTATCTATCTATCTATCTATCTATCTATCTATCTATCTATCTATCTATCTATCTATCTATCTATCTATCTATCTATCTATCTCCTGTGTATGTATATATATATATATATATATATACACACACATATATATATATATATATATATATATATACAGTATAGGAGGTGCTAGAGGGATGTAACCACATCCCTAAAAAATGTGGAGTACATCTCCTCCACTTACCTGTTAGATTCAATGGTGGAGTCCTATTAATACCGGTGCACTCAGAAACTGGTGCATCTGTACATGGTAGCCAATCAGCTTCAATTAAAGCTTTGGCAATAAAACCTGGAAGCTGTTGGTTTCTATGCAAAGCTGCTCCCCATTTTGCACTCTCCCGCATTAGTAAATAATTTGTGGCACTGCACTCATGTATTCATTGGAGAGCACAACTGTTAGATGTAGGGAATTGTATGAGTGGTTTCTGCCTAGAAAATGTCTCCCTTTCAAATGTTCAGTCTTAGCCTGTAGAAAAATTTGCAGATATAGACAGTGTAAATATACAAAATATAATGTTTGCCCTGACCTGATCCTGTGAGAAGAGCTTGAAAAAGGACAAGGGGAAAAAAAGCCAAAGAGAGGCTTGTTAAGGTTATTTTTGCAAAGTTGCTTGGTCTATTTAAAAAGGTACAAATAATATTTAAGATAAGCATTTCACTAATCTACTTAGGTGTTGTCTGGAGTTAACCTGTTCAAAGAACCTTACCTTGATTACTGTGGTCACTATGATCTTTTCTTATTTTTTTTTTCAGAGCTCATCGCAATGACATGGAGAACATCTATCCATTCCTGTTCCTTGGTGCCATCTACTCCTTGTTGGATCCCAACCTGAATATCGCCAGAGTCCATTTCCTCATCTTCTTCTTGGGTCGTCTAGTACACACAGTTGCTTATGTGTTAGCCTTGAAAGCTCCGACACGTTCATTGGCCTACAGCATCGCCCAGCTTCCCTGCTTCTCTATGGCTCTGCAGATCCTCTACTCTGTTACTTCCTACTGGTAAACGAGAATCCAGTAATTGAATCCACTAGGACCATGTGAAAGGGGCCATTTCCCTGCAGTGGCTGGGATGCAGTTCAAGACTCAGGACTGAATTCCGCAAAGACTGTGTACTCTGTCCATGTTAACAGTATTGACTGACATTTTGTTTCTATAATAGTGTTCACGGTTTCTGAAGAATAATGTATATTGTGCAGAACAATCATGAAGTGTTTTTAGAAACTTTTATTTGTCCTTTATCTTTAGTGTTGTGTGAGTCCTGTTTTTTTTTTTTTTACTTGTGTGCCATTTTGTTGTTGGGCTATATAACTAAACGTTCATGATACATGCTTTAAATCTGTCCATATTTTGGAAGGGAAGTCCATATTCCTAGATCCCTCAGGGGCAGGTCTTCTTTTTGATTCAGATGGGGGCATAGTTGGTTGAATTGGCTTTATTAGTGTTATTTTGTATAACGTAGTAGCATCATTGCTTAGGCTTAAAGGGAATCTTTGTTTTCCACGCAGAGCAAGGCAACATGTCCATTTTAATGCTCCCCCTACAGCTGCTTATATATATATATATATATATATATATATATATATATATATATACAGTCAGGTCCATAAATATTGGGACATTGACACAATTCTAATCTTTTTGGCTCTATAAACCACCACAATGGATTTGAAATGAAGCAAGCAAGATATGCTTTAACTGCAGACTTTCAGCTTTAATTTGAGGGTATTTACATCCAAATCAGGTGAAAGGTGTAGGAATTACAACAGTTTGTATATGTGCCTCCCACTTTTTAAGGGACCAAAAGTAATGGGACAGATTAACAATTATAAATCAAACTTTCACTTTTTAATACTTGGTTGCAAATCCTTTGCAGTTACATAGTTACATAGTTACATAGTTAGTGAGGCTGAAAAAAGACACAAGTCCATCCAGTTCAACCTATGTGTGTGTGTTTGCTTTTAACCGTACATTGTATACCCCTGTATGTTGTGGTCTTTAAGGTGTCCATCCAATAGTTTTTTGAAACTATCAATGCTCCCCGCTGATACGACTGCTTGCGGAAGAGAATTCCACATCCTTACCGCTCTTACAGTGAAGAACCCCTTACGCACTTTAAGGTTAAACCGCCTTTCCTCTAGTTTTAGTGAGTGGCCACGTGTCTTATTGTATTCCCTTACTCTAAATAGTTTGTTCCTTATGCTCGGGTCGCCAGTACAGTATTTGTACATTGATATCATATCCCCCCTCAAGCGTCTCTTCTCCAGAGAGAATAGGTTCAGTGCTTGTAGTCTTTCCTCATAGCCGATGTCCTCCATTCCCCTAATTATTTTTGTTGCCCTTCTCTGGACTTTCTCCAGTTCCAGCACATCCTTCCTGAGGACCGGTGCCCAGAACTGGACAGCATACTCCAGATGTGGCCGGACCAGAGTCTTGTAGAGTGGAAGAATAATCTCTTTATTTCTGGAGTGAATCCCCTTTTTTATACAACCCAGTATTCTGTTGGCTTTGCTTGCAGCGGCTTGGCATTGCATGCCACTTCCAAGCCTGTTGTCTACCAGTACCCCCAGGTCCCTTTCCATCCTAGACTCACCCAGAGGTTCCCCCCCTAGTGAGTAGCTTGCTTTCTGGTTTCTGGCCCCCAAGTGCATTACTTTACATTTTTCTACATTAAATCTCATCTGCCATGTAGTTGCCCACCCCGTTATTTTGTTCAGGTCTGCTTGCAAGATTTCCACATCCTGCATAGAAGATATTGGCATGCCTAATTTAGTATCATCTGCAAATACTGAGATTGTACTAGATATCCCCTCCTCTAGATCATTTATGAATAAATTAAACAGGATTGGTCCCAGGACAGAACCCTGGGGGACCCCACTTTCCACACCCGCCCAATCCGAGTACTCCCCATTAATCACCACCCTCTGTACTCTCCCCTGGAGCCATTTCTCTATCCAGGTACTCACCTTATGGTCCATACCTACCTTCCTTAGTTTGTACAGTAAGCGTTTGTGGGGAACGGTGTCAAAGGCCTTTGCAAAGTCCAGATACACCACATCCACCGGCTTACCTTTATCTAAGTGGCAGCTCACTTCATCGTAGAAGGTTAATAGATTGGTTTGGCATGAACGATTTTTCATGAATCCATGCTGATTACTACTTATAATACCGTTTTCATTACTAAAGTCTTGTATGTGGTCCCTTATCATCCCCTCCAAAATTTTGCAGACTACAGATGTTAGGCTGACCGGCCTATAGTTACCCGGGATATATCTCGGCCCCTTTTTAAATATTGGTACCACGTTGGCTTTTTTCCAATCAGCTGGCACCATACCTGTCTGTAAACTATCCTTAAAGATCAAGAATAATGGTCTGGCAATCACCTGACTGAGCTCATTCAGAACCCTTGGGTGCAAGCCATCCGGTCCCGGGGATTTATTTATGTTAAGTTTCTCTAGTTTAGCTCTAAGTCTATCCTCTGTTAGCCATGGCGGCACTTCCTGAGGTGTATTATTTAGTTCGGCCTTACAAGCGGGGTTCGTGTAGCCCCCCGATTCCTTTGTGAAGACTGAAGAAAAGAAATTATTTAACACTTCCGCCTTTTCTCTGTCCTCAGTGGCCATTTTTCCTTTATCATCTTTTATGGGGCCAATGTGTTCTGGCCTCGCTTTCTTACTGTTTATATACTTAAAGAATTTCTTGGGGTTCTTTTTACTCTCCTCCGCTATATGTCTCTCGTGTTCTATTTTAGCCGCCCTGATTTCATCTTTACATTTCTTATTACACTCTTTGTAATGCTTAAATGCTGCCAATGACCCCTCAGTCTTGTATTTTTTGAAGGCCTTTTCTTTAGCTCTAATATACATTTTTATGTTGGAGTTTAGCCACCCAGGGTTTAGTTTTGCTCTTTTAAATTTATTTCCCAGTGGAATGCACTGGCCCACCCCCTTGTTAAGTATGCTCTTGAAGCACTCCCATTTTTCCTCCGTGTTCTTTGTTCCCAGGGTTCTATCCCATTTGATATTTTCTAGCAGTGAGCGCAGTTTAGGGAAATTGGCTCTTTTGAAATTCAGTGTCCTATTACTGTAATTAATACTGAAACCAATTGACCTATGGTCACTGTTCCCTAAGTTGTCCCGTATTTCTATATCCGTGAGCAGGTCTGTATTGTTGGTAATCAGTAGGTCAAGTACCGCATTGTTTCTTGTCGGTGCATTCACCATCTGACCCATGAAATTGTCCTGCAAAACATTTAGGAACTGCCGAGCCTTGGCTGAATGCGCGGTTCCTTCTGCCCAGTCTATATCAGGATAATTAAAGTCCCCCATTATAATGACATTTCCCATCCTTGCTGCCAATCCTATCTGTAACATGAGGTCCACCTCACCCTCCTCACTCTGGTTTGGGGGCCTATAGCATACGCCCAATATTACCTTCCCCACCGTGCCTTTCCTTTGAAGCTCTACCCATAGGGATTCTGCCTCGTCCATAGCTCCATTATTAATATCATCCCTCATCAGCGCCAGCAGGTGGTGCTGTGGAGCAGAGCGCGGGATCAGAGGCTGTCAGGGCGTGCAGGAGAGAGGAGTGTGTGTGGAGTGTGTGCGTGACCGACCGCGTGTGAGTAACTCCCCCCCCCAGGAGAGCAGCGGCGGGGAGCGGCGCTCGAACCCCGACCCCCCCCCCCCCAGAAGCGAGCGGCGAGCGGGTCGGTAACCCCCCCCCCCTCTCTTGTTGCGGGTGGCGAGCGGAACAGTAAACCCCCCCCCCTTTTTGCGGCGGGCGGCGAGTGGTGCGGACCCCCCCCCCCCCCCAGACAGAGAGGGAGCAGAGGAGACTAGCGAGCAAAGGCTGACCGGGAAGTGACAGAGGGAGGCGGGTGCAGAGCGGAGACTGACCGTCTGAGGGAAAAAAAAAAAAAAAAAAACAGCCAGGAACTGCTAGAGTCAGACTTAAAGGGACATACACTAGGTAAGTAAGACTGGTGACTGAGATTGTACACTGACTGAGGGTGTAGTGTAGTACCTGAGTATCTGTGAGTACCTGAGTATCTGTGAGTACCTGAGTACCTGTGAGTATCTGTGAGTACCTGTGAGTACCTGAGTATCTGTGAGTACCTGAGTATCTGTGAGTACCTGTGAGTATCTGTGAGTACCTGGAAGTACCTGAGTACCTGTGAGTACCTGTGAGTACCTGTGAGTATCTGTGAGTACCTGTGAGTATCTGTGAGTACCTGAGTATCTGTGAGTACCTGAGTATCTGTGAGTACCTGAGTATCTGTGAGTACCTGTGAGTACCTGTGAGTATCTGTGAGTACCTGTGAGTATCTGTGAGTACCTGTGAGTACCTGAGTACCTGTGAGTACCTGAGTATCTGTGAGTACCTGTTGCTACCTGAGTGTCTGGGAGTACCTATCACTACCTGAGTGTTTTGCGTCTGACCGGGCTGTGCGACTGAGCGTTGTGCGTCTGACCGGGCGGTGCGACTGAGCGTTGTGCATCTGACCGGGCGGTGTGACTGAGCGTTGTGCGTCTGACCGGCTGTGCGACTCAGTGTTTTGCGTCTGACCGGGCTGTGCGACTCAGTGTTGTGCGTCTGACCGGGCTGTGCGACTCAGTGTTGTGCGTCTGACCGGGCTGTGCGACTCAGTGTTTTGCGTCTGACCGGGCTGTGCGACTCAGTGTTTTGCGTCTGACCGGGCTGTGCGACTGAGTGTTGTGCGTCTGACCGGGCTGTGCGACTGAGTGTTGTGCGTCTGACCGGGCTGTGCGACTGAGCGTTGTGCGTCTGACCGGGCTGTGCGATTGAGCGTTGTGCGTCTGACCGGGCTTGCAGTCAATTACAACCTGAAGTCTGGAACGCATAGACATCACCAGACGCTGGGTTTCATCCCTGGTGATGCTCTGCCAGGCCTCTACTGCAACTGTCTTCAGTTCCTGCTTGTTCTTGGGGCATTTCCCTTCAGTTTTGTCTTCAGCAAGTGAAATGCATGCTCAATCGGATTCAGGTCAGGTGATTGACTTGGCCATTCCATAACATTCCACTTCTTTCCCTGAAAAAACTCTTTGGTTGCTTTCGCAGTATGTTTCGGGTCATTGTCCATCTGCACTATGAAGCGCCGTCCAATGAGTTCTGAAGCATTTGGCTGAATATGAATAGATAATATTGCCCAAAACACTTCAGAATTCATCCTGCTGCTTTTGTCAGCAGTCACATCATCAATAAATACAAGGGAACCAGTTCTATTGGCAGCCATACATGCCAACATCATGACACTACCACCATGGATGTGGTGAGTGTGGAGGCCATTGGAGTACAGTGACCTGATCTGGTGACTGTGGAGGCCATTGGAGTACAGTGACCTGATCTGGTGACTGTGGAGCCCATTGGAGTACAGTGACCTGATCTGGTGACTGTGGAGGCCATTGGAGTACAGTGACCTGATCTGGTGAGTGTGGAGGCCATTGGAGTACACTGACCTGATCTGGTGAGTGTGGAGGCTATTGGAGTACAGTGACCTCATTGTCATGTTTGAGAAACCAGTGGTGAGATGATTGGAGCTTTGTGACATGGTGCATTATCCTGCTGGGAGGAGCCATCAGAAGATGGGTACACTGTAGCCATAAAGGGATGGACATGGTCAGCAACAACACTTGGGTAGGTCGTGGCGTTTAAACGATGCTCAATTGGTACTAAGGGGCCCAAAGTGTGCCAAGAAAATATCCCCCACACCATTACACTACATCCACCACCAGCCTGATCCAGGATGGATCCATGCTTTCATGTTGTTTACGAAAAATTCTGACCCCACCATCTGAATGCCGCAGCTGAAATCAAGACTCTTAAGACCAGGCAACGTTTTTCCAATCTTCTATTGTCCAATGTTGGTGAGCTTGTGCGAATTGTAGCCTCAGTTTCCTGTTCTTAGCTGACAGGAGTGGCACCCAGGTGGTCTTCTGTTGCTGTTGTCCATTTGCTTCAAGGTTCGATGTGTTGTGTGTTCATAGATGGTATTCTACATACCTTGGTTGTAACGCGTGGTTATTTGAGTTACTATTGCCTTACTATCATCTCAAATCAGTCTGCCCATTCTCCTCTGACCTCAACAAGGCATTTTCCTCCATACAACTGCCGCTCACTGGATATTTTCTCTTTTTTTGGACCATTCTCTGTAAACCCGAGAGATGGTTGTGCTTGAAAACCCCAGTAGATCAGCAGTTTATGAAATAATCAGACCAGCCCGTCTGCCACCAACAACCATGCCACGTTCAAAGTCACTTAAATCCCCTTTCTTACCGATTCTGATGCTCGGTTTGAGCTTCAGCAAGTCGTCTTCAACACATGATGCCTAAATGCATTGAGTTTCTGCCATGTGATTGGCTGATTATCAACTTGTGTTACCAAGCAATTGAACAGGTGTACCTAATAAAGTGGGCGGTAAGAGAATATATATATATATATATATATATATATATACTGTATATATATACATATACATATACATATATATATATATATATATATATATACATATATATACATATATATATATATATACATATATATATACATATATATATACATATATATATATATACATACATATATATATACATATATATATATATATATATATATACATATATATATATACATATATATATATATATATATATATATATATATATATATATAATTTATTTCCTGCTAACCGTTCTTAGAAAATATCTGCCTGTTTATATCCTCAGGCAGGATTTGACTTTCTATCTAGAACTTGTCCAATTTGTTATAAGCACTGCTGTGGCTCAACTCAACATTATTCAGGGCTAGATATAAATTGTATTTCCCCCTAGGCAACATTTATTCTGCTGCCCCCCTGTGGCCACAGACTTCCAAACACCTCATATACAGTGTAGTATGCATTTCCTATTATTAATCCCAAAGAAGACTTTGGGATTAATAATAGGAAATGCATACTAGGAAAAATGTAGGAAACATGATAAAGAAAGTCTGCTTCTACCTTCAGACCCTTCAATATGATTCACTTTACAATGTACAAAACACTCTGCTTAAGAGTTGGCTTAAAGGGTAACCCCACTTTCGTGGGGGGAAAAAAAAATAGCATATGAAGAAAAAACAATGTAGCGTATACAAACGCGACACAAATCATATTGTAATTGAATGTTATTAAAAACTATGTTTCCTTTTCAATCTGCAGCTGCTGTAATTCTCTGAAAATGCAATGCAATATGGCCGCCTGGAGCTGTTCTGTACACAGAATGTATACTGACCACACCCCCAGAAACATAATTTCCTGCTTGTGTGATTGGCTCACCAATTTTCCCAGAAGTCTGCACTAAGATACAAGTCAGATTTCAGGCATCCCCTGCAACAAAAATGTCATTTTTGGTGAGATACTCCCAATAGGAACACGTCTAAAGGGATGCAGGCCCAGCAGATGTCCTCATGAGTGCTCTGCAGTTGCACAGCTGATTGATAATTATGAAACCACTCCAAGTAGATTTACTTTCCCACGTGGACACAGACAAACACAGGGATTTCTTCAGAATAGGGTAGGAATCTGCAAGAAAGGTTGTTATAATCCTTGGAATGTACAGAGATCGCCCAGAGGGGAATGTTTTTTTTCCTCAATAAAAGTGGAGTTACTCTAGCACATCCCAAAGATTTTCAATGGGGTTAAGTTCTGGACTTGGTGGTGGCCAATCCATGTGTGAAAATGATGTCTCATGCTCCTTGAACCACTCTTTCACATTTTGAGCCCAATGAAATCATGGCATTGGTGCCATCAGGGAAGAAAAGTTCCATTGATGGAATAACCTGGTCATTCAGGTAGTCAGCTGACCTCATTCTTTGGCCACATGCAGTAACTTTCCAATAGGATAGTTACTGCATGCTTAGGTAAGTTAGTTGCTTAGTTAATTCCAGGTGGCGACTTTTTTTTTTGGCCAGGCCATGTATATTGCAGCCTACCAATCCTTAGATGTGGTGGCTGCATTTTTTTAATTTTCTTTGGCTTTTTCCCTGTTTTCAACTGGTGGTCTGGCCTTTAACACACCTCGTGTATTTAGTGGCGGTCCATCCATTGGGGGCGGAGGGGCGCCGCCCCCCCATCCATGCGTCCGGCCCCCTAATCTACATGCAGGGCGCCAGACGCATGGATTCCAATGGGGTTTTGTTTTTTATTGAAGCACGTGATTGGAGCCAGAGGCTCTAATAGGCTTCAAAAAAGGGTGGGCTTGGGGCGCAGTGCTCTGCGCCCCGAGCCCACCCAGTTGTGTGACAATAGCAAATGAACATTCGCTATTGTCACACGGATTCTCCTCCTGGCCAATCAGGAAGCAAGTCCTGAGACCCGTTTCCCGATTGTCCGAAAGGAGGAGCAATGCCATTGGCCGAGGAGGAGGAGGGAGGAGACGCAGGAGACCGAGGGGGAAGCCGCTGCCGCCGCCGCTGCTGTTGACTGCCGACTGCCCTCCACATGTCGAGGGTGAGTGAACCGGCGACCGGGGGTGGAGGATAGGTATGGGGGCTGGTGTGGAGCACCAGCTGCCATTGGCCACGTGATGACTTTATTTTGGCCAGGCCGTGTATATTGCAGCCTACCAATCATTAGATGTGGTGTCTGCATTTGTTTTATTTTCTTTGGCTTTTTCCTTGTTTTCAACTGGTGGTCTGACCCCTCAACACACCTCCTGTATTAGAGAAACTCAACTCTAGAGGAATGAGCACAGGAGGCACAGCAGAGAGCAGCATTGTCAGTCTGAGGGAAAGATAGTGTTAAATGCACTAGCAGATTTAGATACACTAACAAAGTGAAGCCAGACTCCAGCTCATACTTTATAAGCAGTTACAGCAACCAGTTTTGTTTTCCTTTTTTGGGAAAAGATTTTGCATGAATAAATAAAAGCTGACAATTTTAATCACCCCTACCAGTGTTAAGTGGTTTTGTCTCATCCATGTAAACTGATACGTTCTGCTGGAGAGTTTGTGCTTTGCAAAACAACAGACTTGCTGTGCTGGATCATCAGATGAAAATAGAAGAAAGAAAGAAAGCCTAAAAAAATACGGATACAGGCATCGCACCTGAGAATTGGTAAGCTGCAATATAATATATGCTTTATTATGGGTTTAATAGCATTTTAACTGTCAGGTGATTTAAATCAGAAAGGTAAAGAGAAGCCCAGAAGTGGAAAATTCTTTACCTACGGGTCCTTTCATACGGGCTTTCCACCCGGCGGGCTCCGTTTTGCTCAGCGGGGATCGATCCGCTGATCTGGCTGAGCAGGCGGATGACAGCTCCATCTCTGCAGAGCGGCTCGGCTGGGTCCATGACGTAGACTGAATTCCTCCCTCTCTCTGCGGCGCGCTCGCGCCGCCGGTGGCTCGCTCCCGCTGTATTCAGACACAGCGGGAGTCGAGCCAGGGGAGGAGAGGCCGTGATCACCGCTGCTCTTCCCCGATCGTCAGGGAAAGATTAAGGAAATCTGCCTGCTTGTGTAAACAAAGCGGACTGATCTCCTCTGTGACAGGCAGGGACAGATCACAGGATTCAGCATAGCTGAACCTGCGATCTGTGTCTGTGTAACACAATCCCCTCCCCCCACACATGTCAGTAAGCATGAGGCATACATTTAACCCCTTAATCACCAACAGTGTTGACCCCTTCCCTGCCAGTGTCATTTTTACAGTAACAGTGCATATTTATAGCACTGATTACTGTAGTAATGTCACTGGCCTCACCAAAAGTGTCAAAAATGTCAGTTAGGGGTCCAATCTGTCCGCCGCAATGTCGCAGTCCCGCAAAAAAAATCGCAGATCGCCGCCATTACTAGTAAAAAAAAAAAATAAACAATAAAAATGACAAATCTTTCCCGTAGTTAGTAAATGCGATAACTTTTGCGCAAACTAATCAAAATACGCTTATTGTGATTTTTTTTTTTTTTTACCAAAAATATGTAGCAGAAAACAATTTGGCCTAAATTGTTAAAAAATTTTGATTTATACATTTTTTTGGGGAATGTGAAAAATATTGTTTTTTTTTTTTCAAAATTGTCGCTCTTTTTTTCAAAAATTAAAAATCGCACAGGTGATCAAATACCATCAAAATCTCTATTTGTGGGGGGGGGGGGGGAAGGACATAAATTTAATTTGGGTATAGTGTCGCACGACCGCAAAATTGTCAGTTAAAATCGCAAAGAATCGCAAAATATAGCCTGGTCAGGAATGGGATAAAATCTTCCGGTCTTAAAGTGGAATAAAATACGCTCATTGAGAATTATTTTGTCAGACATGTAGCTAAATAAATTTTGGCCTAAATATATGACAAAAATTGAATATATTGGATATTTTTTTACTGTCAAGGTAGAAAATGTCAATTTTTTCGCAAAATTTTCACTCTTTTTTTATTAAGATCGCAAAAAATGAAAAGCATAGAGGTGTTTAAATACCATCAAAGGAAAGCTCTGTTTGTGGGGAAAAAAAGGACATAAATTTAGTTTGGGTACGACGATGCATGACCGTGCACTTGTCAGTTAAAGTCGCTCAGTGCCAAGTTGAAAAAAGTGGCCTGGACGTTAAGCAGGAAAATCCTCCGGTCCTAAAGTGGTTAATGGCAGTGAAGTATTTATACAGGTCATTAATGGCAGCTTTTTATTCATTGCCACGTTGCTTGTCATCGGTAAGTTACTAGAGGTTTTGGGGGAAAAAAAGCCTGTTGGTGGTCTGATTGGCAGAGGCGCCCGTTGTCATACAGTATGTCTAAGGATAGGTCAGAATCATCTGGTTTAATAAACACCAAGTTTCTTTATTCCCCCCCCCCCCCAAACTGTGTACAAATTTCCACTTCTTTAGTTCAGGGTAATGTACTGATGTTGACCTTCTACACCTCGGCTGGATCTGATGACCTCACAACATCGCCTCCAACATCAGTACATTATACTGAGCTGAGGAAGTGACAATTTGTATCCATGAATTACGTTTTTTTTTCCGGTGAAATAAAGAAACTTGATTAATTGACTTGAATGACCTATCCTTAGACATATGACAATGGACACCTCTGATGATGGAACCACCGATGAGCTTTCTTCAAAATCTCTTGTAAGGTACTGATTTCCGAATCCCGTCTGGGAGCTCTGTGGAGAAACCAGGATTGGGAAGCCCCTGGCATCCAGGACAGGCCCGGACTGGCCATAGGGCAGACCGGGGCATATTCCTGGTGGGCCACGGGCCAGGTGACCAACTGAATCCTGGGTGGAGACCAGCGTTTTCTCCACCTGCTTGCTTGGAAGATTGCAGGTCTCCTCTCGGCAGGGTGGACAGACATATGACAATGGACACCTCTGATGATCGAACCACCGATGAGCTATTTTCAAAACCTCTCGTAAAGTGCCGATTTCACAAATCCGTCTGGGAGCTCTGTGGAGAAACGGGGATTGGGAACCCCCTGGCATCCAGGGTGACCAACCGAATCCTGGGTAGAGACCAGCGTTTTCTCCACCTGCTTGCTTGGAAGGTTGCAGGTCTCCACTCGGCAGGATGGACAGAATTATGACAATGGACACCTGTGACGATCGAACCACCGATGAGCTATTTTCAAAACCTCTCGTAAAGTGCCGATTTCACAAATCCGTCTGGGAGCTCTGTGGAGAAACCAGGATTGGAAACCCCCTGGCATCCAGGGTGACCAACCGAATCCTGGGTGGAGACCAGTGTTTTCTCCACCTGCTTGCTTGGAAGGTTGCAGGCCTCCACTCGGCAGGGTGGACAGACATATGACAATGGACACCTGTGATGATCGAACCACCGATGAGCTATTTTCAAAACCTCTCGTAAAGTACCGATTTCACAAACCCGTCTGGGAGCTCTGTAGAGAAGCCAGGATTGGGAAACCCCTGGCATCCAGGGTGACCAACCGAATCCTGGGTGGAGACCAGTGTTTTCTCCACCTGCTTGCTTGGAAGGTTGCAGGCCTCCACTCGGCAGGGTGGACAGACATATGACAATGGACACCTGTGATGATCGAACCACCGATGAGCTATTTTCAAAACCTCTCGTAAAGTACCGATTTCACAAACCCGTCTGGGAGCTCTGTAGAGAAGCCAGGATTGGGAACCCCCTGGCATCCAGGGTGACCAACCGAATCCTGGGTGGAGACCAGCGTTTTCTCCACCTGCATCCTTGGAAGGTTGCAGGTCTCCACTCCGCAGGGCAATCTCACCCTTAATAGAGGTAAGTTATTTTCCCATGAACTTTTCCTATTGATGAACCATTTTTTGGGACAACTACCATTTTTTTGGAATACACAACAATAATTGACAGCGCACGGGAACTGACACTTATGATTACCAGAGGAGGATCCAAAATCAACAAACAATGAATCAATAAAATAGTTTATTTGGATAAACCAGGGACATGAATGCACATTACACTGGGTCCCAGAGAGGGCAAGAGCACTGATGGAAGTAGGGGTGCCAGATGGAAGGTGCCAGGAATGCCGGAAGCCGAGGCTCACAGGAATGGTCGCTTGAGGAGAGCCACACCGGTCTCAGCTGTCACATGGATACCCCATCACTGCGGCGCTTGAGGCACTCGTGCAGTGTCCGGAAGGAAAGTCACTTATCCGATAAAGAACCAGTGTGGAGCGCAAGCGACGCAAAAATCTCAGATTCCCCACCACTTCCACCGTATATTGAGGACGATGATGAATGTGGTCATCAAGGACCATGATGAATGTGGTCATCTCCCAAAGGGGGCAGGGCAAAGGGGGTGGAGTCAGGGGGGAGCCAGGGGTGGAAAAATGAGATTTCATCTAGGGTGTTTAAAATCCTTGCACCAGCCCTGACTGTGCTTCTAGTAGAGCAAAGGGGAAAGCCTCCTCTCTGAGTAATTTTGCTGACTCCAAGAAGTGTTTCTTCCTTAGGTCAATATTAAAGAATATAAATAAGAATAAAATATCTGTACAGCTTGTAGTAAGCAGAAAATCTGGAACCTTGGAGTACCAGACTCTATCACACACTCTGTTCTGGCTGGAAGCTGTAAATATTAAATATTTATATCCATTGATTCATATTAGGCTAAAAATACAAAACATATAATACTAATGGGTGAGCTATAATCTTTTCCAACAAACACTGCAGCTGTGCTGAAAATAGTAAATTCACTCACTTTACCCTAATCCAAGTTCCATGTAATGAACTGCAGCAAGAACCTAGATAGCACCCCAAAGTGTTGCTGGGGGTGTACTTCCTGTGCTGTTGAAATTCCTCTCTCTCTCTGTTTCCTTTGTTGGTATTGACATTCAAGCATTTAAGACAGATTTGAATCTGATTGGAAGCTATGAAAAACAAAACTAACATTGCCTTTAAATTAGTCTTTCTTTTTGTATGTAAAGTGCAAATTTTGGGTTGTCCCCAGAAAAGTAATAGAGGGAAAATCTTCCAATGGGGACACTGGGGGTATAGTTTTGAGTTCTGTCTGCTTACCACAGGGGCTGCAGGTAAATCTAAATTGTTCTCTGCCTACCAGAGAGCCGGATCTGTTAGTGAGGTCTGCTCAGTGTGCTCAGTATGCGATTCATTCAGTCTGAAGAGTGGGGGAGGCATGTTGGACAGTGGGAGGAAACCTGACGAATGGGTATATAGGCTTTTGATACAGTCCTGGTGATTGGTGGAGGGCAGGTCACCTCGTGCATTCTGGGATACTGGATAAAAGGCAGGGGCACATGTGCTGCAGGGTCTTTGGCAGGAGAGCAGAGTCCTGGAGGGAGGGGGCGGCTGCCTCCTCCTCTGAAGAGGTGCCATTCGGTCGCAGAAGGTCGTCCTGAGAGCCTGAGGAATGGATGAGAGGAGCTGAACCCAGAGGTCCAGAAGAGCTGACTGAGAGGGGAGACACTGGAGACCCTGGGACCACAGTATCGTAAGTACAGGGACTCGTGTCAAGGGGCCTGACCTGAGGGAGGCCATCCCTAAGTGTAGAATAGTCAGTGGATGGGTGTCAGCAGTGAAGAAGGAAGAGGATGCTAGTCAGAGTGTCCTGAAGATAATTGTCAGTTCACCCAAGTCGTTTTAAGGAAAGAGACTCAATCCAAGTTCATCCATAGTGGCAGGGTGAATCAATAGCCTGGCTGTATAAGATAGAAGTCCTCAAGCATTGTCTATAGTTCATATTGGAGTATCCCACTATTCCCTTCTCCTATCCCCATTTAAAATAAAACAAAAACAACAACTTAATACCCCATGGACTGATTATTGGAGCGAGCCAAGGAGGAGAAAGTAAGAACTTGAAACTTTCATTATTGTATGCTGGTAACTCAGGGGGACCCGCAAAGTGAAATCTGGCAGTCCTAACAGGGGCAGTGCTACATAGTCATAAGAGGCTGCAGTGGGTGTGTTTGGGAAATCATGTCCTGTATCATAAGCAGGGGTTCCCAGATCACCAGGTTTTTGATTGTAGCACTGCCCCTTAGGGAGCTGCTGAGTGCGGATTCCCCTGGGTTACCCATAGCAACAGTCCATAAAACGTATCGCTTTAAGACTTGGCTCAGACAATGAACTGTTCAGGGGATTTGGTTTTTGGTATTTTATTTTGGAACTTGAATGGGAGAAGGGATGAGTGGGATACTCCAACTTGAACTATGCACAAATGTTGAGGACACTTAACTGTAGAATGCTGCAAGGCCGCTGCTTCACCTTGATACTGCAGTGAAGATAGTAAATGTGATCCTGTTGTGTTGAACCTTCAGGGTCTGACTTGGCACCCCCTTTCTCTACTTGCTGTGTGTGCTAGCCCCTGTCCACTGACTCTCCACTGGAGTGGTCCCCTTCCTGGGCAGACCCCTGGCAAGCTTCCCGGTACTCATGGACACTGTTTTTCCCTGGGTTGCTCTGCCTTCAGCTCCACTGTCAGTAACCTGGACCTCCTGGCTCGGCATCACACTCCTGTTCACTAGGCCGACTGCCTGTGACCACCTTCCTTGCTGACAGGAGGAGAGACCAACCTCACCCTCCTCCTGGGACCTGGCTTCCCACCCAAAGATGCCCTGTCACATGTGCCCCTGGCTTTTATAGCCTATCCCAGGATGCACCACTCTTGTGCCTTCCCACTGGGATACCCACAAAAGCCTGTGTCACTGGCTGGGTTTCTTCCACTGTCCAACAGGCTCCCCTATTGGATATAGTGGGGACACTCCCTCAGACCAAGTGAATCACACATGGACACATGCAACAGGCAAAATTACTGATCAGACTTTCCTGATAATTATATGGATAAAAACAATGCCTTTACCTAGCACCTATCTAGGAGGGTGCTACATGATAAATGGGAGTCACATCAAATATTAGCCACAAAACTCTTGTAGTTTTTAAAGTTTCTGTAGTTAAAGGACAAATCTGCCCTTTACTACAGTCATGATTAAGTTCAGTGATGGGTCATACTCTCTGACTGAATATCCTGATAAATAGGTAACTGGGCAATCTACAAGATAGCAACAAGTTTCCTATGGGAGGGGTGGTGCACACATTTTCTTACTGCAGTTTGAAAGAGTCAAACCCAAATGTAAATGAATACACTGATCCCCATTTTAGCAATATTATTTTGGGGTGCAGTTGACCTTTAACAACATAAATTAGCAACCCTATTCCACTTTTTTTTTATAAAGTCCATAGACCATCCACTGTAGTAGCTGACTGTTAAGTACAGTACAAATTGAAATTTGAGTTATTTGGGTTTCTTTTATTAAAAAAGCCTTCCCTTATCCAGAAAGCAAAATAGTCTGTATGTGCAGTACCACATTTGACCACTAAGTGGCAGCAGAGGCACATCTACTGCTATATCACAGAGAACTCCTCTGCAAACTACTGTATTCCAACTTCTTGCACCCAAACTCATCATAAATATATATTTGAAAATTGATATGCAACATGCACATAATGTGTTTAGGCATCGCAGCATTAAAAATTTAAAATAACGGTTCACAGTCAAAGAAAATTCATTGTTTTTCCCCTAAAATATTTCCAGTTTTATCCTATGCTTTTTAAGCTGCAATTTACAATTTTATTTTCCTCTAAACACAGGTAAGTACATGGGATTGCTGGGATATGGATCATACTAATTGCTTTCCAAGGAGGGGCTCCTAGAATGCAGACCTATGGGGTCTGAAGCCTGTCCATATCTTTTAGGGATGAGTCACACCAGAACACGGTGCTTGCGGCACACTGCATTAATAAAAAATAAAAAAAAACAATTATTGTATTTCTTTACATTTTTTTTATTAAATAAGAAAAATTTGTCTTGAGTGAAATGCTTAAGCTGCAGACTTCATTTTATGAATGCTAGGTTGCCAGGATGTTTCTGACTTTAACACTTTAAGTCATTGACCTGAAGCAAGTATGTAGCAAGTGAAGTCAGACCAGCTGACCTACCTATGTGCTCCAGGTCATGACTTGGTAGGGTATACACGCATATTTTTTTTTTGTTCAGCCAGTGGAATAAATGGGAAACAAAAAACAGATCCCCACAGTCCCACAAGGGATATGGATGTAGGGATCTCCCCAACTGGGCTTGGTATTCTGACAGGGGACCCCGCCATACCCCGATGTGAATACACAGATCAGCGGTGCAGCCATTGACTAGGCTGCAGCAGGTCATCAAATGTTGGTTTTCCAGGAGGACCATGATGAATGTGGTCATCGAGGACCATGATGAATGTGGTCATCGAGGACCATGATGAATGTGGTCATTGAGGACGATGATGAATGTGGTCATCGAGGACCATGATGAATGTGGTCATCGAGGACCATGATGAATGTGGTCATTGAGGACGATGATGAATGTGGTCATCGAGGACCATGATGAATGTGGTCATTGAGGACGATGATGAATGTGGTAATCTCCCAACCTGCACAGCCAGGCACATGACTTTCCAGTCACTCAGAGACAAGAAGCAACTCAATGAAACACTGCAGGGACTTGAACAGTATATACATTATCTCCTCTTCTACCTCCAGAACACACTTGCTTGCAGACTATCACTCCCAGGACCAGCTAGCACAGGTTTCAGACTCAGCACAATCTCAGCTGAGTCTGGATGAATGCGCTCTGCAGGCAAGGACTGCGGGTCCCTATGGTGTAGGAAAATGGAAGTCTTTAATGCTAGCTGTCCTATCTGTGGCTAATGCTCCCAGTACCACTTCTTTAGGCACTTCCAGCCCTCCTGGCTGCAGCTGCCCCTCTCTCCTGCCGGTGCCACCACAATCCTCCTGACTGGCTCTACACCCATCCCAGACTGCTCCATCCCAGTCCTCTCAGGTGTGCCTCCCAGTCTTCCTGACTGTGTGTCACTCACCATCCCTCTTGGCTGTTCCTTGTTCCTCCTGGAAACTTGCCTGGCAGTGTTCTCCCACTGTCCTCTCCTTGCTCCCGTGCCTCCTGACCAGGACAACTCTGTCTGACTTGAAGAGGGTCCTATCTGCACCTGAGCCAAGGCCCAAGGTCACCCCACCCCCTCAAACTGGGGAGCGCCCTCAAAGGCCACGACGGCCCAACACTCCATCCCCAACTTTCACCCGAACATACTCCTCCCCAGCTGGGCTGACACAGAGAATTTGATGGGACCTACCCCCTGCCAACCCAGGTTTGGAATTGGTCAGGGCCCTCAGAATACTCCAGGCAGTTCCACCTTACCTCCCCTCCCATTCTTCTGGAAGTTTCCAGCAAGTTTGAGAAGTAGGGGAGAGGTCTCATTGATGCTGCCTGAGAGTCATCCAGCTCCCTCTTGATTACCTACACTATACGGAAAAAAATCTATCTATACTTCTAGCACACTAGAGGGAGCTACAGGGAATTTAGCAATGGCAAGCTACATATACCTAGTATGCTGCAGGACATTTCAACCATACATCTAACGAGCTTCCTCAGCTGTAACAAGTGTCAGGAACACAGCCCAGCATTTACAGCTACACGGGTAACTCAGCCACTTTAATCTAACCACCATGGAATGTGTCAAGGCAGATGTTCATTGTCCAAAAACAAGATGGGAGGTGTGAACATTTGTAAAATTACCCTTTCACACCTCCCATCATGTTCTTGGACAACTAAGTCTCCCTTGACAAATTCCATGTTGATTGGATTAAGATGACGGGCTATAAATACTGGGCATGTTCCTGACACTCATTAGAGATGAAGAAGCTTTGGGATGAGCCATGAAACGTCTTCAACATTATAGAACAAGCCAAGTTGAAAGTGAATAAGTCAGTACAACATGACCTGGATAGATGAGAACCTTTAGACTGCTTACATATATCTCCCATAAGGCTGGGGTTCACATATGTGCGACCACGGACTTGCAGCCCGGGGTCCCGTGCGTTTCTGACTGGTTCAGGTGCAAATTTTTGCCTGAATTCGCACCTGAACCGGACCCAAAAACCGCACAGGACCCTTTAGGAAATCGCACCGCAGCCGCCCCGGACATGTGTGAACCGGCTCCATTGAGAGCCGTTCACATTCACATGTCCTGCAAATTGTATGCAGTTAAAACCGCACCAAATTCACACATATGTGAACCCAGCCTAATACATTTAATTTAAAGTACAATAATCTGTCTATAATTCCAGATTTAGCATGGGAGTTTTATCTCTGAAGTTAATGTTTATATCTGTTTTTAGGAAAAATACATTATTTTATTTTTTATTATGTTCACTTACCTCCCCTCCCATTCTTCTGGAAGTTTCCAGCAAGTTTGAGAAGTAGGGGAGAGGTCTCAGTGATGCTGAGAAATAAAATTAAATAATTAATAATGTTCCAAGTTTAATATCCCTCCAGCTTTAACCTTGTGGGGATAGCGAAAAAACAAATTTTAACATGCTGAAGGCACCATTTAGCTTGTCTGGATAGACTGTTAGTTATCAGCCATTGGCTGAAGCAGAAGACAAGTTGGCCTCCATGGGGGGTTGACTTACAGCCTGACATTAAGATGACTTTTCTGCTATGACAGGGAGAGAATACTAGTGAATAACACCCCACACTTCCATCCATGATGGATAAGACTGCACAACTTAATACTGGGGATTAGTACAAATGCCTAATTATGGCAGGTCCTCTTTAACCAAACTAACCAAATTATTGGTGCAAGTTACATAGTTAGTCAGGTTGAAAAAAGACACACAGGTCCATCTGGCTCAACCGATAAAAAACAAAAAATAAAACACAACCATACAATCCCATGTACACAATTCTATACCCACAGTTGATCCAGAGGAAGGCAAAAAACCCCAGCAAAGCATGATCTAATTGCTACAGTGGGGGGAAAAAATTCCTTCCTGATCCCCTCGAGAGGCAATCGGATATTCCCTGGATCAACTTTACCTATAAATATTAGTATACAGTTATATTATGTACACCCAGGAAAGAATCCAGGCCTTTTTTAAAGCAATCTACTGAGCTGGAACAACCTCTGGAGGGAGTCTATTCCACGTTTTCACAGCTTTTACTGTGAAGAAACCTTTCTGTATTTGGAGATGAAATCTCTTTTCCTCTAGACGTAAAGAGTGCCCCCTTGTCCTTTGTGATGACCTTAAAGTGAAAACTCAACACCAAGTTCACTATATGGACCCCTTATGTATTTATACATGTTGATCATATCCCCCTTAATCTCCTCTTCTCGAGAGAGAATAAATTCAGTTCCTCTGATTGTTCCTCATAGCTGAGCTCCTCCATGCCTTTTTTGCTCTTCTCTGTACTTTCTCCAGTTCCCTGATATCCTTTTTAAAATCAGGTACCCAAAACTGAACTGCATATTCCAGATGAGGTCTTACTAATGATTTGTACAGGGGCAAAATGATATCTCTCTCTCTCTAGAGTCCATGGCTCTGTTAATACAAGAAAGGACTTTGCTCGCTTTGGAAACCGCAGCTTGGCATTGCATGCTATTATTAAGCTTATGATCTACCAGAACACCCAGATCCTTCTCCGCTGTGGATTTCCCCAGTTCTACTCCACCTAGTATGTATGATGCATGAATATTCTTAGCCCCCAAGTGCATAACTTTACATTGATCGGCATTAAACCTCATTTGCCACATAGTTGCCCAATGAAACAGTGCATTGAGGTCGGCTTGTAAGTTGGAGACATCCTGTAAGGACGTTATTCCACTGCAAAGCTTTGTGTCATCTGCAAAGACTGAAATGGTACTTTTATAAATGTATTAAAAAAAAAAGGGGTCCCAACACGGAACCCTATTGCTTTCACAAGGCCCTCATTTTTGCCTCCATGCCTGTTCAGTGATGATGCACTCCCCAAAGCAGCATGCAATCTGCTAAATATGTACATATACGCACATGTGTCTCTGAGTTCACAGTACAGTGCAAAACATTTTTCTCTCATGAGTCATGACCATTCATGTTTTTCCTTTAATATGTTTTCTATAATTATTGGTTATTTTTGGTGTAAAAAATAATACAGATTTTTTTGCTTTTTTGATCAGGTAAATTTGCAACATTGTATGCGGATACTTCAGCTGACAGCTGGATTTTTGCGGACGGTCTGTTCTCTGGGAAGTTTCTTCTTTTTTTGTAGACCTGTTGACCTAAAAGTAGACTTGGGTCCGAGGATGGGCACACACCTTTAATGTCAACCAATGGATTACCATTGTTTGCTTGAAAACACAAAGACGATGCTGGGCTTTCTTATTAGTAAGCCCAACATATTTTCTAAACTTATTGTCATGTATACACCTTGTAATAAATGTCTGTTTGTAAAATAAAGATTTTAATCAGATATATAAAGTGAAACTCTGCCCAAAACTTTTTTTTTTTTTTTTAAAGTTTTGAATAGAGTAGGGAAGATTAACGCGCATCTGTGGTGCTCTGAAGAAGAGGTAATCCCAATCCACTGAAACAAGTTGGCCGTATCATTCTGTGGATATTAAAAAAATTGTAAAGTAAACCCCCGAGTTAAACAACTCTATGCCACTGGAACCTGTCCCTATTGAGTTTTTGTATATTTCAGTCATGTTTGGTGACTTAGAACGCAGGGGTCCCAAGCATGCTCTCATGCCCTTGCCTCCAGAGTCCATCTCTAAATTTCATGCTCCCATACCCTTGCCTCCAGAGTCCATCTCTAAATTTCATGCTCCCATACCCTTGCCTCCAGAGTCCATCTCTAAATTTCATGCTCCCATACCCTTGCCTCCAGAGTCCATCTCTAAATTTCATGCTCCCATGCCCTTGCCTCTAGAGTCCATCTCTAAATTTCCACGTGGCTTCAGCTGTTTCTGCACGTTTAGCAGGGGTTGACGAGGAATGAACCCTATCCTTATTTAAGATATCTCAGCCTGCAGACATAGCTGAAAAATGTAAGAATACCATTCCAATCCTCATTGATGCATGCTACACGTGCATCAGCTATACCTAAATTTATCAGTCCAGACTCCCTTAAAAGCCCCAATACTTTTTCCAGTACACACGCTACTGCATCTAGTTTTGTATGGTGAGTGACCTATCCTGGATAAAGTCTTTACTCCTCTTAAGGGCTTTGCCCAGCAATATTCTACTGAGGAGAGTTCCTAAAAAAGTGGGCCATTCCCATAGTGGAAAAGCAAATCTCCTGCGCTCAAGTAGAATATGACGGAGGGAAGAGGGATACTTCAGACTCAAGTGGGAAAAAGCCAATGGTCTTGCTGCCCCCTCAGGATCAAGGGTATCCAGAACCAACTGAGAGAAAAGACAAAAGAAAAGGGGTGCACCCTGGGCTGAGCGTTTCAGGGGCGAACCCCCTTCCACATCAACTTTTCTGGCTCTGAGGAAGGGGGTTCGTCCCTGAAACGTGTCAGCCCAGCCACAGCAGCCCCATACGGCACTCGGCATGCCATTCAGCTACGTGTGGGACCTTGGCTACCTTGGAGATTTTATATGCAATGTTGATGTGTGTACTATCACACCTGCTTTGTGAGTATTTTGTATACTTTTTAATATTTTAATAAATGGTTTTAGTGGTGATGCACTAGGTCGGTGTGCCCCTTTTCTTTTGTCCATTCCCATAGTGGACCTGGCTATTTCTTGTTTTAACAAGACTCTGATTGTCCCTGTGGAGAAAATCCCATTGTATACAGACCCAGTGAATAAAAGGCTACAAGCCCTTTCCAAAGCTGCATTCTCCCTAGCGGACTTTGCCCTACAACAGTGATGGCGAACCGTGGCACACCAGATGTTTTGGAACTACATTTTCCATGATGCTCTACTACACTGCAGAGTGCATGAGCATCATGGGAAATGTAGTTCCAAAACATCTGGGGTGCCAAGGTTCGCCATCACTGCCCTACAACCTGCCATTGCGGTCATGTCCGTCTGCCAGACCTTGGACATCTGGTCCAAGCATATGTCTCAGAATCCTGACTCTCCTAACAGATTTCTAACCGATCTTTCTGTTCTCCAACAACTGAAATTCAGGCCTGTGGTCCTGTTGTTTTGAAGGACTAGCAGATGTTATAGACCTGGACAACTTTATCAAGGAATTCCCTGAGGGAAGGTGTACAATTTTTCCCCAGAAAAAGAAGGCTAAATGTCTGTCTGGAAAACCATCTCTTGCCAGCTCTGAGACTAAGACCAGTCTCTTTCATTTCTTCCAGGCCTCCAAGTCTGAGGCGTTGCATGGGACTCAGTTCTGCCATATGTCCTAGACTCCCAAGTTCTCCAAACCCAAGAAAAAGTCCTCCTTGCACTTTTTAGTATGGGGTCATCTGCTGTCTTCGTGGAAACCTGGTCCCAGGACATTTCAGACACTTGGATCCAGAATGTGGTTTCCAGTGTCTACAAGCTACAATTTCAATCTCTGCCTCCGTCCTGTTTCATTTTGTCAAAACTGCCAAAGACCCTGCAAAGACCAGCAGATCTTCATGATGCTCTGACACTGCTCCTCTCCCAAGGGGGTCATTCCCTTGTTCTATTAGAGAAAAGATTCCAGAATTTCTACACAATTCTGTTCACACTTTTTTTTTTTTTTTTGGGTGAAAACTGTTCACAGTTACCAAAAGCGAAAGGGGCAAACCCTGCTAAAAAATTAAAAATCTACAACTCATGACACATTAGTGTGACGCCTTTGAAAACGTCTTCTAGGACGAAACGACGTTAGGTCACGGCATGCTGACGTCATCTCCTGAAGCGTCCGAACTGTGCGGATGTGTCCAGCCGTCCGGCCGGCGGCTTTACATGCGAGTTTGCTTTCATTAAATGTGAGTTTTTTACCTTTTTTTTATAATAAAAGTGTGTTACGTTTTACACTATTGGCGCCTTTTTCCTTTTATATCTGGGACCTATCCATGCTGAATATCCGGTGGGATTACTATCTGGTCTATCTCCTGGTTATCCTGAGAGCGGTCTAATATCCCAGTCCGCTCTGGACCTATCCATGCTGAATATCTGGTGGGAGCATATCTTGTCTGACTCCTTGATATCCTGAAAGCGGTCTATTATCCCAGTCCGGTAAGGGGCTCAGGTTATCGGTGGTGGTTGATCTGATTTGTTTGTGGGAGGTTTATTCCTCATCTTTGATACCATACAAGTGTTCAATCACAGTTCGGTAAGGAGCTCACATATCGGTGGAAGATTATTTGCTTCATAAGCTTATTCCATCTTTTTTTCTCTGGTAATGAGTACTTAGAAGAGGTCTCTCTGTGTGTTGGCTCATATTTACATCTGTGCCTATCTGATCTAGCTCTGGTAAGCAGTTTCACTATCGGTGGCGGATACACATATGCTTTTTCTTCATCTTTTTGACCTTCCTTAGCTAGTGCACTCAATGGTGTTTAAGCTACATATTTTTGTTGTGGGGTTTTATGCTATGGCATCCCTCTTTTTTCTTGTATGACTCCATGCCATCCAATTTCGGGAGTTCAACCAGGGAGATCTACAATCAAGTTTGATTTGATACCCTACTTTAAATAACTACATGTTTGGTAAGCGTATTACCTTAAGGGAGCCTGGATTTCTCCAATGTGCTGACACAATTATTTTCACATTAGTTTTAAACTATTTAAAGAGACTATTTCGATCACTTTACTTATTTTCCTATTTTGGTATTAGGACTTAAGAATTTGACACAATTACTCAATTTTTTGGACATTTATTTGCTCCTTATTCACTGAGCGCGACTTATTATTTAAATCGTTTTTGAGGGTGTGGTCACACTTGAAGTTGCGGCTTTTATTACTTTCACCTTAACATCGCGGTTATTCTTTCCTTTTTTAATTTTTACATTAGTGTGACAGTCAGTGGGAAGAATAAATACATTTCTGGTCTCGGGGAACCCTTGCTAAAAATTAAAAATCTACAACTCATGATACATTAATGTGACAGTCAGTGGGAAGAATGCTCCTTACTCGTGTCATCATTGGGGAAGAACTACCCCCTTACAGATAGCTAAAAGGAACAATGGTGTCCTTGGTAACTTATCTGAGAGGCAGAAATTGCCCATTGATCAAGGAACCCCTAGAAACCTCAGGAGGAACCCTAGTTGAGAAACCCTGCCCTAGACTGTTTATTTCTGTGAAGAGCCAACAGGAGCAAGGAGGGATTCAGGAACTTTATCCACTTATAATCGTGTGTTGGTAACCAGGGAAGCCTGCAGAGTCAATATCCAGCAGTCCCTGCGGGGGCAGAGCTACAAAAGAAATACAACTGAATCAAAACTCCTTAACCACTTTACCACCGGAGGATTTTGCTGTCTTACGACTGGGCCACTTTTTGCGATTCGGCACTGTGCAACTTTAACTGACAATTGCGTGGTCATGCAACGCCATACCACAACGAAATTGACCCACAAACAGAGCTTTCTTTTGGTGGTATTTGATCACCTGTGCGATTTTTACTTTTTGCGCTATAAACAAAAAAGGAGCGAACATTTTGAAAAAATAACAATATTTTTCACATTTTTTTATATGAAATCCCCCCCCCCCCCCCAAAAAAAAAACGTAAAAATCAAAATTTTTTATCATTTTTGGCCAATTTGTTTTCTGCTACATATTTTTGGTAAAAAAAATCGCAATAAGCGTATTTTGATTGGTTTGCGCAAAAGTTATTGCGTTTACTAACTAGGGGAAAGATTTCTGTCATTTTTGGTGTTTTTTTTTTTTTAACGAGTAATGGCGGCGATCTGCAATTTTTTTTTGCGGGACTTCGACATTGCGGCGGACAGATCAGACCCTTGACTGACATTTTTGACACTTTTGGGGGTACCAGTGACATTACTACAGTAATCAGTGCTATGCGTATGCACTGTTACTGTAAAAATGACACTGGCAGGGAAGGGGTTAATTTTATTGGAGAGGGAGGTGTTAATGTATGCTGGGTGCTTACTGATGTGTGTGGGGGGAGGTGACTGAGTGACACAGGGACAGATCCAGGGTTCAGCTATGCTGAACCCTGCAATCTGACCCTGCCTGTCACTTGGGAGATCCGCCCGCTTGTGTTTACACAAGCGGGCGGATCTCCACACTAGATCCCCGACGATCGGGGAAGAGCGGCGGCGATCGCCGCCGTTCCTCCCCTGGCCCGACTCCCGCTGTGACTGAATACAGTGGGAACGAGCCTCCGGCGGCGCGCACGCGCCGCCGAGAAAGGGGAGTGTCTGACGACGTAGTACTACGTCGTCAGACGATAACGAGCCACTTTGCCGCAGTAGTACTACGGTACTCAGACGGCAAGTGGTTAAGGAACCCCTAGAAACCTCAGGAGGAACCCTAGTTGAGAAACCCTGCCCTAGACTGTTTATTTCTGCGAAGAGCCAACAGGAGCAAGGAGGGATTCAGGAACTTTATTCACTTATAATCGTGTGCTGGTAACCAGGGGAGCCCGCAGAGTCAATATCCAACAGTCCCTGCGGGGGCAGTGCTACAATAGAAATACAACTGAATCAAAACTCCTTAAAGTTTACTGTTAGCACTGTCCCACCTATAGGCCCGCAAGCGCCTTCTGGTACCAAGCCTGCATTCAGGGATCAGTATATGCGATTTTCCTGATTTTCCCAAGTTGACAGCTATATATTGCACTCCGTATTGAGTGATTAGAGCCAGCTGGTGAGACTTTGGGGCTGGTGAAGAAGGAGCATGAATACCACAAGCCCCTAAATCCCATCTATTACAAGGCATCCCATGCTCACCCTTCACAGCACTCTTCAGAAATGCACCGCGTTGTCATCATGTCCCGTCCTAAGCACGTTCTTCCCTTAGAAATGTCTGGTGGAACCCAGCAAAGGGCTGACCTGTAACAGAAAACCTGAGATGTTTGTAGAATCCCAGATGCCAGCTCTGATTTGTGACACACCAAAATAAATACAACACATATTTGTAACTGAGAATGCAACGTTTGCTCAGGAACATTATTCTTGAGTACCCAGGGGTACGGAGTGTTGGCAGAAGAATCCATCTCCCTCTTCCCGGGCCCCAGTGTTAATGCTGTGTCTGGCACTCACATTTTCTTTCCAACTCTTAAAAACGTCTTTAATGTATTTCTGCGCAGGAGACGAGTTAGCTGTGGTTATCTGGAATGACTTTTACGGCTACAATTTAGTTCTAAATGAGAACTCTTGCTGCAGACTCTCCCGAAAATTTTTTTTTTGTTCCTGACATCCATGCAACGTTAACTCTTTCATTAATTTTCTAGTGAGAGACATTTTAACCCTATAGCCTAATTCCAGCCACAACTTTTTATTTAAAGCGTAACTGACCAGGTTATTCCATCAATGGATTTTTTTCTTCCCTGATGGCACCAATGCCATGATTTTATTGGCTCAAAATGTGAAAGAGTGGTTCAAGGATCATTGAGAGATCATTTTCACACATGGACTGGCCACCACCAAGTCCAGAACTTAACCCCATTGAAAATCTGTGGGATGTGCTGGAGTAACTCCACTTTTGTTGAGAAAAAAAATATTCCCCTCTGGGTGATCTCTGTACATTGCAGGGATTTTAGCAAACTTTGTTGCAGATTCCTACCTTTTGTTATTCTGAAGAAATCATTGTTTGTTCCTCTGTGCTAAGTGGGTCTAATGGGAGTGGTTTCATAATTATCTATCAGCTGTGCAGCTGCAGAGCACTAATGAGGAAATCTGCTGGGCCTGCATCCCTTTAGACGTGTTCCTATTAAGAGTAGCTCACCAAAAATGACATTTGTGTTGCAGGGGATGCCAGAAATCTGACTTGTGTCTGGGAAAATTGGTGAGCCAATCACACAAGCAGGAAATTATGTTTCTGGGGGTGTGGTCAGTATACATTCTGTGTACAGAACACCTCCGGGCAGCCATATTGCATTTTCAGAAAATTACAGCAGCTGCAGATTGAAAAGGAAAGGTCATTTTTAATAACATTCAATTACAATATGATTTGTGTCGCAATTGTATACGCTATATTGTTTTTTTCTTTATTTTCTATTTTTTTTTTTCCCCGCGAAAGTCTTTTAAAGTCTTAGTCCTGTGCTCAGCGCTCTATGTATTATGCAGTCCTGTGCCCAGCGCTCTGTGTATTATGCAGTCCTGTGCCCAGCGCTCTGTGTATTATGCAGTCCTGTGCCCAGCGCTCTGTGTATTATGCAGTCCTGTGCCCAGAGCTCTGTGTATTATGCAGTCCTGTGCCCAGCGCTCTGTGTATTATGCAGTCCTGTGCCATTTGCCAATAAACAAAATATATATATATATATATACATATATGTCCCCGGATTTAATTTTAAAAATCTGGTCACATTACTTTCAGGTAGATTGGCCTTATAAGTAGTAATATAAGGTGATTTCAGTATCTGTTCTTTTTAAAAGTTCTTTCATAGCACCATTAGGTGGGGCAACTCCATTTAGGCTTGGTCTCCCTTTAAATGTGGCTGATCTGTGACGTCTGCTAGATTATCTGTGACGTTGACAGGCGGCTGAAGCTCCGTCTAGACTCGGGCAAATTCCATCCTGGTGGTTTTTACAAGAGTTACTTTAGGTAACAAGACACTTCATGCAAAACAAATTTAAAGAGATGCCAGCGGATTCCATTACACACTGGAACCCAGTGCTCTAGGAATATGAATGATGGGATTTATGCCGGATAAGAGGATAGTCTGAGATCTTTTGTGTAAAATGATTATAGGGCAATAAAACGTCCCTTCCTAAAGTTCAAACAGAAAAACATGACAGGCGTTAAGTCAGAATTCCAAGCTGCTTAATTAAAATGTTCCTAGTGTAGATGAACAATTACGTAAGTAATTAAAGAGGAAGTAAACCCTCTCCTATATGTTACAATGGGAGCGGGACCTCCAGTCTCCAACAGACAGAGAAGATTGGGGGAAGGCATGGAAGATAGTAGCAAAATGCTCATTCAATACAAATACACTGGAGGCCGCTTACAAGGTATTGTTTAGGTGGTACTTGGTCCCCTCACGCATATCCCATGCTTATCTAGGGCATCCACAAGGGGGGGCAAGGGGGTGCAAGTGCCCCCCCCCCTGGAAATTTCCTGGCCTGCTCTAAGAGGGAATCTATGGGGACCCTGCTCTAAAGGGAGATCTATGGGGGACCCTGACCTGGCCTGGCCTGCTTTAAAGGGGAATCTATGGGGACCGTGCTCTAAAGGGGATCTATGAAGGACCCTGGCCTGGCCTGCTCTAAAGGGGAACTATGGGGGACCCTGGCCTGGCCTGCTCTAAAGGGGATCTATGGAGACCCTGCCCTGCTCTAAAGGGGATCTATGGGGATCCTGGTCTGCTCTAAAGGGGGTCATATTGGCATTATATATATATATATTTATTCTTTGCAGGGAGAGCCTGGAGTAGCTGGTGGTGCAGGAAAACCTAGTAGCACGGGGAATATAGGTGAAAAGGTAAGACTAAAGAGGGATCTATAGGGATCCTTGCCTGCTCTAAAGGGGGATCTATGAAGGACCCTGGCCTGGCCTGCTCTAAAGGGGATCTATGGGGGACCCTTGCCTGGCCTGCTCTAAAGGGGATCTATGGAGACCCTGGCCTGCTTTAAAGGGGATCTATGGGGATCCTTGTCTGCTCTAAAGGGGGTCATATTGGCTATATATATATATTTATTCTTTGCAGGGAGAGCCTGGAGTAGCTGGTGCTTCAGGAAAACCTAGTAGCACGGGGAATATAGATGAAAAGGTAAGAGTAAAGAGGAATCTATGGGGACCCTTGCCTGCTCTAAAAGGGGATCTATGAAGGACCCTGGCCTGGCCTGCTCTAAAGGGGATATATGAAGGACCCTGGTCTGGCCTGCTCTAAAGGGGAATCTACGGGGGACCCTGGCCTGGCCTGCTCTAAAGGGGATCTATGGGGGACCCTGGCCTGGCCTGCTCTAAAGGGGGGGCTATATGGGTGAAAAGGGGCGGAACATGGGTGACCTTAAAATGATCCCCCCCCACGAGAAATGTTCTGAAGACACCCATGAGTGATGATAGGTGCTTTCACAGATGCGGGCAGAGGGGGGACGTTCTGCACACCTGGTGGTCCTGTCCGAGACTGGTGGGGTTTTGGTCCAGAGTTTTTGGCTTGATCTAATCCCTTTTTCATATCACAATTCATCGAGATACAAAACTAGCCCTCCTACACTGTCCGATCCCTGGGTTGTTTGCGTCCCAACAGAAGTTGGCTACCTACCTATTTATCTCAGCCAAGCAGACCATAGCCCAAGCTTGGAAGACCCCGAGCGTTGCCTTCCAAGGAGTTAAGTCTCGCATGTCCGCCCTGATGATTCAGGAACAAATGTCCAGCATCATGAATGATTCACACTCTTCCTTAAAATTTGGGGACCATGGCTTTTCTTTGAGTATCCCTCACTCCAGATGGCTTGTGTGGGCCTCCTCTGACTGCTCCCGCCGGCGTCCTCGAGTCCGAACTCCCCCCTTCTCACCTTTCTCTCCCTTTTCTGAAACTATAACTTCTTCCAGCTTCTCCCTGCTGGCTCCCTAGATCCCTTTCTCTATCTCCCTTTCTTTATATATTCTTGCACTTTACGGGGCTGGTTCCAGACTCAACCACCCTGGAGTGGCTTGGGTTTGGGCAATGATGTGCGACTTACAGCTTTACCTGGCCCTCGGGGAAGTTCTCTCCCTATCCTGTTCTTTTCCCCCGTTACATTAAGCATTTACTGTTATTATATTTACGATACAAAGGTTTATATTGTTGTATAAATTTCGATCTGTGTCTCAACTTTATTCTTCCTGTATTACTAATTACATTGATAGCCCCTAGGTGGGCGATATTTGTGTTGTATCGAATTCTTTATTCTCCTCGAAAAACAATAAACATATTGAAATAGAAAGTGGAAGTAAACTTGGTTTCCTGACTTTTACCTATAGGCGCGCCTATATTAACCACTTCAGCGCAGAAGCGCAGCTCTGGCGGCGCGCGTGCTGCCGAAACCACATGCAGGAAATCACGTAGTACTACGTGACTGAGCGCAGCTGAGCCGCCCTGACGCAGTAATATTACAGCGGGCAGTCGGCAAGTGGTTAAGGCCTACCTTGCAGCATTTAGGACAAATTACATGCAGCCAGTGATATCAGTGGCGCATGCGCTCTCCAGGAATGGCCACCCATGCCGTTCCTTCCGAGCCCTGTGCCATGAACGGAGGCTCCCAGAGTCGGAGCCTGCAAACCCGGAAGCAAGACGGGTGAAGATGGAAGTGGCTGCAGCACTGACATTGCGGTGCTGGAACAGCTTAGTTTTTAGGTAAGTTTCACATAATGTGCTAGTATGCGATGCAGTGACCGGCTCTCTACTCTCCGAAGACTAAGAACTGAGCGATCAGCAGTTTCGGCAGCGACAGGGGACAGATACAGCATTGGGTCGGTGCTGCATTCACCTAGGTGAGTATAAATGTTTGGTTATTTTTAATCCCGAACTTCTTTTTTAAGCACTTGCCGACCATACGGCGGCAGGTCGGCAGGTTCCCCCGAATCGCCGTACTTGTACGGCAGTTCGGGGGAGAGATCCTGGTGGCACGAGCATGCCGCCGGTGGCACAAGCATGCCGCCGGAGGCACGAACGTGCCCCCATTCGCCAGCGGGGAAGCTGATTGACGGGGCTGGCGGCCGCGATTGCCACCAGGCACCCAAGATCGCTCCCCATGGAGAGAGAATGGCGGTCTGCTGTTGTAAACACAGCAGACCGTTGTTCTCCCAGGAATCAATACAGAGCTCCTGTGATCCTCCTATTTAGGATCACAGGTCTCTGTGTTGATTCCATACGCCCATCCCCCTCACTGTTAGAAAACACCCCCTAAGGCTCACATTTAACAATTTGATCACCCACAGTATTAACCCCTTCCCTGCCAGTGTCATTAGTACAGTAATAGTGCATATTTTTAGCACTGATTATTGTAGTAATGCCACTGGTCCCCACAAAAGTGTCAAAAATATCAGTTAGGGGTCCGATCTGTCCGCCGCAGTGTAGAAGTCCAGATAAAAAATCGCTGATCGCCGCCATTACTAGTAAAAAAAAAATAAAAAATGACGTAAATCTTTCCCTTAGTTTGTAGATGCGATAACCTTTGCGTAAACCAATCAAAATATGTTTATTGGGATTTTTTTTTTTTACCAAAAATATGTAGCAGTACACAAATTAGCCTAAAATGATGAAAAAATTAGATTTTTACATTTTTTTTTATTGAGAATGCTTAGAAATTGCAAACTGGAGACTAAGGTTTATTTTAAACCTACAGATCGCAATGGTTACCTTCCATTTCAAAGTGGTCACCATCAACAGTGGCTAAGGAATATCCCAAAAGGTCAACTTCTACGAGTGAGAAGGAATTGTACTACGGACATTGATTATAACTCCCAGGCCCAGATCATTAAACATAGATTTGTAGAAAAAGGATATAATAGCCAAATTTTAGATAGAATTATTATGGAAGTTGGCGAATCATCCAAAGAAGAGTGTCTGGCAGAGCAGCATAGGGAACCCAATACCAGTCATGAATGGGGTTTTATTACACTATAATGCACAATATAAGGATGTAGAGGAAGTAATCATAAGACACTGGGGTGTCCTATGTATGGACAGAGTAAAGACACTGGGGTGTCCTATGTATGGACAGAGTAAAGACACTGGGGTGTCCTATGTATGGACAGAGTAAAGACACTGGGGTGTCCTATGTATGGACAGAGTTCTTGGTAAAGTATTACCATCAGTTCCCACCTTCATATATAGAAGAGGACCTACCTTTGGTGATCATGTTGTCCAGAAGATTTTGGGCCCTCCTACTAGGCCGAGGATGTTCTGGGATTATAGAAAGGTATTTTATGTCTGTCGTAAATGCAGGTCTTGCGGACAGGTAAATACACATTTGAGGAATTTCACGTGCTTTGAATCGTCAGCTAATGGACATACCTTCGATATAAAGGATTTTGTATCTTGCAAAACTACGCATGTAGTATATGGGCTAGAATGTCCTTGCGGTCTAATCTACATTGGTCGCACTAAAAGGACCCTTGTTTTTAGAATTTCCGAACACATTGCGAACATTAAAGGGGTTCAAAGACCACAGTGTATCTTTACATTTTAGACAGTACCATAACAAGGATCCATCTGACTTGAAGTTTTGGGGCATTGAGTGGGTTGATCCAGTGTGGAGGGGCTCTAACGGGGTTAGAGAGCTCTCCAAACGAGAGACACACCGGATCTTTCTCACCGATGCCCTACATCCTAAAGGGTTAAATATTGATCTAGACATTAACTGCTTTACTAGCAAATATTAAATTACCTGCAGTAGGACTTTTATTTTACCAAGTTTTTTAGTGGAGAATCTATGACATTTACCACTCTAGACACACTCATTTTCTAGTGATGTTTTGAGTTGATATTTATTGAGGTTTTTGTACCATTTTTCTGCATTTTCCTTATACCATATCTATATCTATATATATATATTTTGTAAACATGATCATATTATGTTAGGGATATTTTAATATATTTTAAGGATTTAGATCCCGTTCACACTGGGGCGACGCTACTTGCCGGGGCGACCTCACAGGTCGGGGTGCGCAGCTCGCACGGCGACCTCGGAGCGGCCGGCACGGACTTCATATCATTGAAGTCAATGCAGGTCGCTCCGGGTCGCCCCAAAGAAGCTCCGGACCCTTTTTCTAAGTCGGAGCGACTTGTGTCGCTCCTATTAGAACGGGTCCACAGCTTCTCTATGGCGAGCGACCTGTCAGGCGACCAGGTCGCCTGACAGGTCGCCCCAGTGTGAACGGGTCTTACTGAATCCAGCTCTGGCATGTTTTTGGTCTTTATGGTTTTAAGATGGTTACTTTTTGTGACCTTTTGTGATATGTTCTTTCATTTGTATATACTATTTTATACTGTAAATGTAAGACATAGGCAATGTATTTTGAATAGTGATATTAAAGTTATATTGCGATATATTGATCCGTCCAGCTAAGTTGAGGACCCTCCGGTGATCCGTAGAGCTTTGATCACTCCTAACCTGTTTAGGGAACAAAGGAGTTAAATGGCCCGGAGAGGAGGTGGTATACTGTGCTGGCGGAAGTTATGCTTATGTGTATCTCTCTAGAGTGAGGGCGTAAGTGTGTCCGGCTCCGTGTCATCTGGTATGCAGATTGGGAGCTGGCACCACCCAGCTCTGAGTTGTATAAATAAAGGGGATCGTGCCGCATGCCCACGCCCTCCATAGAAGTCCTTGGTGACGAAACGCGTAAGAGTGTGAGCACGCGGTCACCCTGGTAACGCCTGAGGTCACGCTACAGCACTCTGCCTGTTTGGTACGGAGCGGCAGCGGTAGTACGTGAGAAGCGTCTGACAAGTGAGGTTACCATAAGATAAGATACATCACGCCTAACGTGTTTTTATTATATTGTGAGTTGTATTTTAAGGGTTGGGGTTTTTTTCTGGCAATAAATATACAAGTTACGCTATGAGTCCCCACCCTTGTCTTTTACTTGCATGATAATACCGGGAAAGTGTTCCCTATTTGGCGTAAGCATAATCACACGCGTTTTGTGGACAAGGGAGGACTTCGATCTGATGTGCAGCGGTTTAGAGCTTCTATTGGAGATACAAACAACTAAGAGGTTTAACCAAAGCGCATTATAAGTTTACTTCTGGTGAGTGTCCATTTTTACTGGGTCTTCACAGTGGTAAGGTGGAGGTTCATTATAGTTTGTGGAAGCACGGTGATTGGAAGATCCGTGTAAGGTGAAATGTGGTAAACTTTCAAACAGCTTGAGAACTATATGCCGTAGAGGACAACACCTGCATTTCACTGTGGACTTTTTACATATATATACTTATATTTTTCTATATATGGTTTACATTTAAGTGCTGCTAGTGTGAATGTGTTCTGCATTTGTTATTGAGCAATTTTGCACCTTTGGTTATATGATAATATGTAATAATAATACAATTACCGGTTTGGACAAACCTATCACCTTTACTGGTCACATAAATACAATGCTTGTGAGTTTGAATCCTGAGGTGGTTATCTCCTTGGGTTTTTTATTGAACTTGCCGAAACTCATAGCAACCAATTGGCTTTCAGACTAGGTACTTGGTTGCTGGGGGTTACTGCACTTTGTAGGCAGCAGCTGAGATGGTGTCCTGCCATTGTTTGTAGGCAGAAGTTGAGATGGTGTCCTGCCATTCAAGGCAGACGTTGAGATGGTGTCCTGCCATTCAAGACAATGAAGTCTTGACAGTGCACATAGGAGGAGGTGAATTGGAAGACTAGTCTAGGTCTGATGGTAGCAATTTAGCAAAATGTTTGAGTATTAATGCATTAGTCATATAATATTCCATGATATTAAAGCTCTAGTTCGAAGCACAACTTACCTTTAGAGGAAATACCCTTGTATGTGTGCAACAGGAGATACCTACTGAATTGTTGTAATCCTTAGGTGGCAATCTTTTCAGATTTAGTTAATAAAGTTGCAGAACCTTATACAACCAATCAGCTTAGAGACAAGGTGTCCTTCCATATTGGTTTCTATGCATTATTGCACTGTGTAGGCAGCAGTTGAGATAGTGCCCTGTGGTTCATGGCAATGGACTTTTACCAAATGGGAATTTCCTCTAGACCGTGTGAGAGATTTGTCTAGGTCTGATGGTAGCAGTTTAGTAAATTGTGTAAAAATTTTGAGAATTCACTAGTCATATGGTATTCCATTAAATTAAAGGTCTAGTTTTGAGCCCCACCCATCATCTGAGGCAGTGGCCTTGTATGTAAGATGCTGAGCTAGCAAGTAAAATGGTTGCAAGTTCGAATCCCCAGCTGACTTCCATTTCAGATTCATTTATTAAAATTGCAAAAACCTAAAACAACCAATTAACTTTCAGAGGACTTAAGCCGAAAATCGGCAGGGGATTTTCGTCCGACGACCGATCCCCCGATTTTCGGCTTGTTAGTATGATGCTTCCGACAACCGACTCCGACTTTTCGGCCGAAAAAAATCTGGTGTGCAGGCTATAAAATTTTTGTCCACCGTCAAAACACATCCGATTTTAGTGCAGTCAGTACAGATTTCGACAGGGAAAAATCTTATGAGCAAGACTGGGCATGCTCAGAGAAGAAAGAACACAAAGAAAGCAAACCAACACATGACATCACTTCTGAAGTAGAATTCAGTCGGTCAACAAAAGTCCAGTGCAGTCTAGAGCACATTCCAACCAACAAAACACAACTCTGGACAAAAGACGGATGACCGGTCGGCGGATATTCGTTACGTGTGTACAGGGTTTTATCCTTTCTTATTAATTGCTATGGATTACTGCACTGTGTAGGCAGCAGTTGAGATAGTGTCCTGTGGTTCATGGCAATGGACTCTTCAAGGTACAGTTTTACCAAAGGGGGATTTCCTCTAGGCCAAGTGGCAGACTAGTCTAGGGTCTGATGGTAGCAACTTAGTAAAACATTCAAATATTAAGCCCCCTAGTTATGTGTTATTCAATGATATTAAGGCTCTAGTTTTAAGCTCTACCTGCCATCTGAGACAATGGCCCAGTGTGTAAGCTGCTGATCTCACAAATGATAAGTTTGCAAGTTCAAGTCCTCAAGCAACCACCTTTTCATGATTCATTTAATAACGTTACATAAACTGAAGAAGCCCATATTAACCAATCAACTTTCATACTAGGTATTATTTCATTGGTTGCTTTGGGTTATTATCACCTTGATCATTATCTTAATTGCTGCTTGCAAAGTATTATTGAAAATACAGTTTTACCAGATAGGAATATCCTTTGGAAGGTCAACTGGGAGACTAGTTTTTGTTAGATTATGTCAATTTAGTACAATATTTTAAAAATAATCCACTGTTCATATGGTATGTCATGATATCACAACTCTGGTTTGGGACCCCTCTACCATCTGAGGCTATAGCCTAGGGGGTATATTGGTGATCTCATAAACAACATGGTTGTGAGATCAAATCCTCAGGCAGTCACCTTTCTAGATTTAGTAATGTTGCTGAAACCAATCCTGTTCATATTGGCTGCTGGGTTACTACACATCCTTTAGAATTTAGTATGTATAGACATTGCTTTCAGACTAGGTATTATTTCATTATGATTGCTTTGGGTTATTGTACTTTGCAAGCAGCAATTAAGATAGTTAGGGCTACAAGATTGTGGAATTCTCTACCACAAGAGGTGGTTTCTGCGGGAAGTATGGTGGCTTTCAAAAGACTCTTAGACGTACATCTCAAGGAGAAGAACATTCAGGGGTATGAGAAATGATTAAGGCAACACACACCTACACAGGTTGAACTGGATGGACTATTGTCTTTATTCAACCTCACCTACTATGTAACAATGTAAGATAATGATCAAGGTAACGTATTCTTGAAAATACAGTTTAACCAGATAGGAATATCCTTTGGGAGATTAGTTTTTGTTAGGATGATGGCAATTTAGTACAATGTTTTAACATTCATCCACTGATGATATGATATTTCATGATATTACAACTGGTTTTCAGGGCCCACCACTATCAGAGGATATAGCCTGATGGGTATGTTGGTGTGCTCACAAACAGAAGGTCGTGAGTTCAAATCCTCAAGCAATCATGTTTCTGGATTTATTGATTAACGTTATACAAACTGCTGAAACTAATAGCATCCAATCCTCTTCATATTGGTTGGTATGGGCTACTTCACATTCTTTTAGACTGTAGGATGTATAGGCTCTGCTTTCAGACTAGTTAGTATTTCTTTATGATTGCTTTGGGTTGTTGTACTTTGAAAGCTCCAATTAGGATAATGGTCAAGGTTACATATTAGATAGGAATATCTTTTGGAAGATCAACTGGGAGACTAGTTTTTGTTAGGATGATGGCAATTAAGTACAATGTTTTAACATTCATCCACCGATGATATGGTATTTCATGATATGATAACCGGTTTTCAGGGCCATCCACCATCGGAGGCTATAGCCTAGTGGGTATGTTGGTGTGCTCACATACAGAAGGTTGTGGGTTCAAATCCCCAGGCTATCACGTTTTCTGGTTTTATTTAATAACGTTATACAAACTGCTGAATCCAACACATGACATCTTTTGGAAGATCAACTGGGAGACTAGTTTTTGTTAGGATGATGGCAATTTAGTACAATGTTTTAACATTCATCCACCAATGATATGGTATTTCATGATATTATAACCGGTTTTCAGGGCCATCCACCATCAGAGGCTATAGCGTAGTGGGTATGTTGGTGTGCTCACAGACAGAAGGTTGTGAGTTCAAATCCCTGTGAGATCACCTTTCTGGTTTTATTTATTAACGTTATATAAACTGCTGAAATCAATAGCAACCAATCCTCTCTTAAATCTGCTTCATATTGGTTGCTATGTGTTACTACAATTTTCAGGTCGCATTTAGTATGTATAGGCACTGCTGGCAGGTTATTTTCAACCAGCCCAGTGGCGCAGCCTGTAGGGTGGTGAATGTGGAATCTGAAGGCCGTGAGTTCGATTCCAAGAGCAGATCAAACAGGAGTTTGGTCAAAGCTGTTCGGAAGCAGAACAGCAACCAAGTGCTTGGAGGCGAAGGGGCATACTTGGTTAATGAGTGGACCGTCTCACCATGTGAATGGATCTTCGATGAAATGAGTTCCAGCCATGTAGCCAAGTGGACGAAGACAACCTTGACACCATGTGAATGAAGCATCGCTGAAGAGGACGAAGATGACCTTGACATCATGTGAATGAAGCATCGCTGAAGTGGAGGATGACCTTGACACCATGTGAATGAAGCATCGCCGAAGTGGAGCACGACCTTGACACGACGTGAATGAAGCATCACTGAAGTGAGTTCCAGAGGAGTAGTCGACCTTGACAGGATGTGAACAAAGCGTAATTGAAGTGAGTTCCAGCGAGTGAAAACCCACAAGGAGTGGAAAGGAAACACAGTAATTAGAAATGCAACATTTTAATTTTTTGGTTTTTTTTGTCAATTTTCTCTTAGTTTTCACTAACATGCCCATTCTCCTTCACAGTATTCCTGTCCCAGTTGTAGGGTCACAGGTTCTCTGAAGCCCAACCAATGGTGGCCCGCACCACCAACTTTCCAATTTCTGAGCTCCTTCAAAGTATTCCTGTCCCACTTCTAGGGTCACAGGTTCACTGAAGCCCAACTGGTGGTCCGCACCACCAACTTTTTCAAGTCCTGAGCTCCTTCACCTGTCCCACTTCTAGGGTCACAGGTTCACTGAAGCCCAAGCAATGGTGGTCCGCACCACCAACTTTTTCAAGTCCTGAGCACTTCATGAGAGTATTTGTAATTTCATCCGCCCTTCACACAACCACCAAAGGCTTGGTGGAACGTTGAGGAAGCATCTTTGCTCACTCATGGGATTCGAACCTACAGTCCTCTGGCTCTTATATCAGGAGCCTTCTTTGCTGCGCCACAGAACCAGATGACATCAGAATGAGTAGCTTGTGTACCTATATTATGGATATAGACTCTATCAGCCTTTGAAATATAAAGCTATCACCACACCCGAGATTTGAACCAAGAAATCCAGGGCGTTCCACATTCAACAGCAGTACACCAACACCATGCACCACACATGCCTTAGCCAACAATGCATCTTTCTCTGTAGAACTATATACTGAAGATGACATGATGGGAATAATTAAAAACCATTTAGTGGCCCACAATATACTTGTTCCACACTGGATTCGAACTAAGAAATCCAGGGCTTTGAGCATTCAAAAGCAGCACACCAACAGCATGCACCACAGGCCCAAGCTAACAATGCAACTTCTCTGTAGAACTATATAGTGAAGATCACATGATGGGAGCAATTGAAAAACATTTACTGGCCCACAATACACTTGTTCCACATAAGATTCGAACTAAAAAATTAAGGGCTTTGAGCATTCAACAGCAGCACACCAACACCACGCACCACAGGCCCAAGCCAACAATGCCTCTTCTCTGTAGAACTATATACTGAAGATGACATGATGAGAACAATTGAAAAAACATTTGGTGGCTCAAGAAACACAAAACTGAAAACTGGGGTTTATGCATGCAGATTTGAACACACAACCTATAAGATGAGCACTGTACACGTTAAATACACGTTGAGTTACATCAATAGAACTCTGCCAACTTTTCTATTTTTTCAGCTCTTATTTTATTGGCCGCAAATCAGTGCTGGGTTAGAGATTCACTAAGCAGTAAAAGCAAAAGGTAAGGGTTACAGATTCCAGAATTAGACGCCAGCGATGGCTACCATTTTTTCTATCCTGGTAATTTATCCTTACGGGTACAGGCTCAGTTAGAAAGCATCAACATGGGCATTGGATGCAAAGCACATCCAGAAGTTGAGTTTATTTTGGCCAACAATCAGACTGAGTTGCTATTACTCACCTTGCAGAAAGCTATTGGCATGAGTGCCTAGCCCAGGCCAATAAATGCATGTGATGTTCAGATTAACACAGAACTCTGCAATGCCTGATTAACATAAAGGCTTTCCAATCTGTCGGTCTTTGCTTTGCAATCGCAGAAAAGTTGAGCAACTTGGGAGCCTCTGATCCCAGATTACACAATATGTAAATATCAATTTTACCACTGATTTGGAGAATGTGCAGTGAAGCTCCCACTATGGAGCCAGACACAGGCACTATACACCGATCAGCCATAACAATATAACCACCCACCTAATATTGAGTAGGGCCCCCTTTTGCTAAAACAGCCCTGACCCATTGAGGCATGGACCACCAAAGTAACATACACATGAATGGCAGGACCCAAGGTTTCCCAGCAGAACATTGCCCAAAACATCACACTGCCTCTGCCGACTTGCCTTCTTATACTGTCCCGGTGCCATCTATTCCCCAGGTAAGTGACGCACACGCACCCGGCCATCCACATGATATAAAAGAAAACGCGATTCATCAGACAAGGCCACCTTCTTCCATTGCTCCGTAGTCCAGTTCTGATGTTCATGTGACCATTGTGGAAACTTTAGGCTGTGGACGCCATGGGCTTCATAGCCCCATACACAACAAACTGTGATGTCCATTTTTGTCTTCTTTAACCACATCAACTTCATGGACAACATGTTCACTTGCAGCCTAATATATCCTACCGATTTTTAGATGCCATTGTAACCAGATATTCCCCTTACCTGTCAGTGGTCATAATGTAATGACTGATTGGTGTATACTGAGTACAGGGAGCCCATGGAGAACTTCAGAACTAAGAATACATATAAGCATCTTGACGTTTGTACTTTTAGGTCCTTTTCTCAATTTAACACAATCATCCAAGTGACAGGTTTGCTTCTAAAAAGGACATTGTTAAAAAAAAAAGGGAACAAGGGAAAAGGGAAGGCACCGGTGGAAGCTGTTATTCTCGCCCTTTCAGCCTGCTTGTTACTGCAGCGCTCACCCCCAAAAGGGCACGCTGATTTGTCCCAGGCTCCTTTTTCAGATAGTCACTGTGTGCCTGGCTGCTTTGGCACTAGTCATTCTTCTGGTTCAATGAACAGTCTAGGGCAGGGGACTCCAAACGTTCTAAACAAAGGACCAGTTTAGTGAAAAAAGGACCAGTTTACTGTCCTTCAGACTTTAGGAGGGCCAGACTGTGCCCAGTGGGAGGAAAAATTCTCCATAGTTAATTTAGTGGTAGGAATAGTGCCCCACTGTTGGTGTCGGTGGAAGGAATAATGCCCCACTGTTGTTGTTAGTGGAAGGAATAGTGGCCCATTGTTGGTGTTGGTGGAAGGAATAGTGTCCATTGTTGTTGTCAGTGGGAGGAATAGCGCCCCACTGTTGGTGTCAGTGAAAGGAATAGTGCCCCACTGTTGATGTCAGTGGAGGGAATAGTGCCCCATTGTTGGTGTCAGTGGAGGGAATAGTGGTCCACTGTTGGCGTCGGTGGAAGGAATAGTGCCCCATCATTGGTATCAATGGGAGGAATAGTGCCCCGTTGTTGGTGTCAGTGGAAGGAACAGTGCCCCATTGTTGGTGTCAGTGGAAGGAACAGTGCCCCATTGTTGGTGTCAGTGGGAAGAATAATGCCCAATTGTAGGTATCAGTGGCAGAAATAATGCCTCAAGGGCTGGATAATGGCAATCAAAGTGCAGGGAACTCCAAACTTTCTAAACAAAGGACCAGTTTACTGTGCTTCAGACTTTAGGAGGGCCAGACGGTGCCCAGTGGGAGGAATAGTGCCCCGCTGTTGATATCAGTGGAAAGAATAGTGCCCCGTTGTTGGTGTCGGTGGAAGGAAAAGTGCCCCACTGTTGGTGTTGGTGGAAGAAATAGTGTCCCACTGTTGGTGTCGGTGGAAGGAATAGTGTCCCACTGTTGGTGTCGGTGGAAGGAATAGTGCCCCACTGTTGATGTCGGTGGAAGGAATAGTGCCCCACTGTTGGTGTCGGTGGAAGGAATAGTGCCCCACTGTTGATGTCGGTGGAAGGAATAGTGCCCCACTGTTGATGTCGGTGGAAGGAATAATGCCCCACTGTTGGTGTCGGTAGAAGGAATAGCGCCCCACTGTTGGTGTCCGTGGAAGGAATAGTGCCCCACTGTTGGTGTCGGTGGAAGGAATAGTGCCCCACTGTTGATGTCGGTGGAAGGAATAATGCCCCACTGTTGGTGTTGGTGGAAGGAATAATGCCCCACTGTTGGTGTTGGTGGAAGGAATAATGCCCCACTGTTGGTGTTGGTGTAAGGAATAGTGGCCCATTGTTGGTGTCGGTGGAAGAAATAGTGCCCCATCGTTGGTATTAGTATTACATTAGATTTGATATATATACGCCTATTGGGATTTTTTTTTTACCAAAAACATGTAGCAGAATATATATTAACCTAAATTTATGAAATTAGACTTTTTTACATTTTTTTATTGGATATGTTTTATAACAGAAAGGTAAAAAAAAATAATATATATATATATATATATATATATATATATATATATTTTTCATTTATTTTTTTCAGAATTGTCGCTCTTTTTTGTTTTTAGCATAAAAGAAAAACCACAGAGGTGATCAAATACCACCAAAAGAAAGCTCTATTTGTTGGAGGAAAATAAGTACATAATTATTATTTGGGTACAGTGTCGCACGACTGCGCAATTTTCAGTTAAGGTAACACAATGTTGTATCCCGGAAAATGTCCGGGTCATGAAGGGGGGTAAATCTTCTGGAGGTCAAGTTGTTGCTGTAGCAAGAGTTGCTTCATGTCTTTAAAATGTTAATTGTTTTTCTTACACTAGATGGAGACAAAGTTCTCTTTTTGCACTCCTGGATAAGTTGAAGATATTTTGGATCACATTAAAGATGTTTTTCACTTTCATCAATATCCCAACCAATCAGCTGCTTTACAGCTACTTATTTCCAAGTAATAATTGTAACTCTTAAGACTCGGTTCACACTGGTGCTATTTCAGATGTGACTTGAGTCGCAGAGAATCGCAAAACAGTGAAAATTACATTGTTTTCAGTGGTGCCCATTCCCATCAATGCGACTCAGCACAGTGCGTTCTTCCTGTACTACTTTGGAGGGATTCCAGCATGATTTTGGCCCCATAGAATATACAAACCTTATCCAAGTTGCATCATCGTTGCATCCAAGTAGCACTACATAATCGCACTGAAATCTGGATCAAAATTGGATCACAGCAGTCTAAACCTGGCCTAAAGTTTACACTATATTGTCAAAAGTATTGGGACGCCTGCCTTTACATGAACTTTAATGGCATCCCAGTCTTAGTCCGTAGTGTTCAATATTGAGTTGGCCCACCCTTTGCAGCTATAACAGCTTCAACTCTTCTGGGAAGGCCGTCCACAAGGTTTAGGAGTGTGTCTATGGGAATGTTTACCATTCTTCCAGAAGGGCATGTCTGAGGTCAGGCACTGATGTTGGACAGAAGGCCTGGCTCCCAGTCTCCACTCTAATTCATCCCAAAGGTGTTCTATCGGGTTCTATCAGGCCAGTGAAGTTCCTCCACCCCAAACTCGCTCATCCATGTCTTTATGGACCTCTGGTGCGCAGTCATGTTGGACGACAAGACCTGGCTTGGTGTCTCTGCTCTAATTGATCCCAAAGGTGTTCTACCAGGTTGAGGTCAAGTTGCTCCACCCCAAGGTTGAGGTCAGGACTCTGTCAAGTTCCTCCACCCCAAAATCACTCATCCATGTCTTTATGGACCTTGCTTTGTGCACTGGTCCAAATCATTTGGTGGAGGGGGGATTATGGCGTGAGGTTGTTTTTCAGGGGTTGGGTTTGGCCCCTTAGTTCCAGTGAAGGGAACTCTTAAGGTGTCAGCATACCAAGACATTTTGTACAACTTTATGGGAACAGTTTGGGGATGGCCCCTTCCTGTTCCAACATGACTGCACACCAGTGTACAAAGCAAGAGCTGGGGGTCTGCTAAAGGAGGGTATTGAGTCTGCTGAACAGGGATACTATGAGCTGAGGTTCTACTGGGCCTCATTAAAGCTTCAAAAAAGCATCAAGTAGGTTGAGAAGAACATGTTGAGGTGGTAGGCACTTTAATGTATGTTAAAATCGAAGGTAGTGTAAACACGTCCTTAGGGTGAAGATCCACTTTAAGGGTTGGATCATACCAGAACGCAGTGTGGGAAAGGCGCGTTCCATTCGCATTTCCTATACCGCGTTTAACCACTTCCGGCATAACAACGTTCCTGTATGTCATTTAGGTGAAGTGGTTGTACAGGGATGATGCCTGCAGCTAGAGGCATCACTCCAGTACTGTTTTTTAGAGCCGGTGGTCAGCTTTCAAGTGATAACAACCAATGCAGCTCAGCAGCCACTCGGCCGTTATTACAAGCAGCAGAAGGGGACGCCCCCCCCCCCTCCCACCGCTCCACCTGGGTCTCCCATCCCACCGGGAGACCCGAGCGACCAGCTCAGAATCAGCTTTGATCGGGACTCTGATGTAGTAACCCAGAAGTGATGTCATGACGTTTACTCGGCAGCCAAGGGGGCTGATTTAAAAAAATCGAATATTTAAAAAAAAAACAGATTTTGGCGTTTTGAATACTTTGAAGTGCAGAGGAGGGGTTTGGGGTCTTTTAGACCCCCGATCCCTCCATAAAGAGTACCTGTTACTGCCTATTACTGTCACAAGGTATGTTTACATTTCTTGTGACAGCAACAAAAGTGATCAGATTTTTTTTTTTTAATGAAACATAAAAATAATAAAAAAAAAAATGAAATAAGAAAAAAAAAAATACCATCCCTACGTGCTGGCACACCAAAGAAAACGCATATGTAAGTCAAACCCTCAAATGTAAACGGTGTTCAAATCACACATGTGAGGTATCGCCGGGATGGTCAGAGCGAGAGCAATAATTCTAGCAAAAGACTTCCTCTGTAACTCTGAACAGGTAACCGTAATTTTTTTTTTTAAACATCCCATATGGAGATCGACCGATTTTGTTTTTTTTATTGCCGATACCGATATTTTGGTCATCGCATATCGGTATTGGCAGATATATTCGTACATTTGAAAATTTTTATTTTGTTTTCTTGACAGGTACTGTTGTGGAGAGATCTGGGAGTCTAATAGACCCCAAACCCCTCCTCTGCACTTAAAAGAATTCAAAACTCCAAGTTTGGCTGTTTTGAATGTTGTCATTTTTTTTAATCTGGCGCCGAGTACCCGGAAGTGATGTCATGACATCACTTCCGGGTTTTTACATGGAGACCCGATCAGAGCCGAATGCGGCTTTGATCGGGTCTTCGGCGGCTGTGCAGGATGGTTGCCCGGGTCTCCTGGTGGGACGTGAGACCCAGGTGAGCCGTGGAAGGTGGCGGGGGGGGGACGTCCCCTCCCGCTCCTTGTAATGAAAGCCAAGCGGCTTCTCGGCTGCATCAGTTGTCATTACAAGACAGCCGACCGTCAGCTATGGACGCCGGTACCGGGGTGATGCCTCTAGCTGCAGACATCACTCCGGTACAGCACTTTCCCCAAATATCGGCAATATCTCAGGGGGCGATACCGATATATCGGGGAAAGTGCATATCGGCACTTAATATATCGGCTTTGCCGATAATCGGTCGATCCCTAATTTTAAGTACCAAAGTACCGTAGTTTGTCGCCATTCTAAGAGTGCGCACAATTTGAAAGCGTAACATTTTAGGTATCTATTTACTCTGCTGCTAATGGTGGAATCTCTGAGGAGGATCAGCATACTTGGTACTTTATCTATTTATTCCACCTAACATCATCTTTCACAATATACAAAAAATTGGGCTAACTTTACTGTTTAAATTTTTTTAATTCAGTAAAGTGTAAAAAAAAAATGCGTTTAAAAAAAATGCGTTTAAAAAAAATGCTGCGCAAATACGGTGTGATATACATAACATATTGCAATAACCGCCATTTTATTCTTTAACCACTTAAGCCCCGGAGGATTTGGCTGCTCAAAGACCAGGCCCTATTTTGCGATTCGGCACTGCGTGATTGTAACGGACAATTGCGCGGTCGTGCGACGCTGTACCCAAATGAAATTTTCCACAAACAGAGCTTTCTTTTGGTGGTATTTGATCACCTGTGCAATTTTTACTTTTTGCGCTATAAACAAAGAAAGAGCGACAATTTTGAAAAAATAACAATGTTTTTCACATTTTTTTTATATGAAATTCTCAAAAAAAAAATGTAAAAATCAAAATTTTTTTACATTTTAGGCTAATTTGTTTTCTGCTACATATTTTGGTAAAAAAAAAAATCGCAATAAGCGTATTTTGATTGGTTTGCGCAAAAGTTATTGCGTTTACTAACTACGGGAAAGATTTATGTAATGTAATTTTTATTGTTTTTTTTTAACTAGTAATGGCGGCGATCTGCATTTTTTTTTTGCGGGACTGCGACATTGCATCGGAAAGATCGGACCCCTGACTGACATTTTTGACACTTTTGGGGGGTACCAGTGACATTACTACAGTAATCAGTGCTATAAATATGCACTGTTACTGTAAAAATGACACTGGCAGGGAAGGGGTTAACGTTATTGGTGATCAAGGGGTTAAGTGTGTCCCTAGGGGTGTGATTCTAACTGTCAAGGGGCGTGGCTTGTTAGATCATCACAGAGACATACGATCCTACATAGCAGGATCGCATAGCCTCAGCGATGATCTAAGGGAGAGTGACAGGCGGCTTTGTTTACATCAGCCGTCTGTCTTTCTCCCTCTCCTGCGGGAGATCGCGAGTGGCCGGCGGACATCGGAGCCGCCGGTCACACGCGCAGGGATGTCAGTAAACGAGCAGGGGCGGGAGCGCGCCGGCGGCGGCGCGCTCGCCAACTACAGGCTCGTGGGAGAGTGACGTACCCATACGTCACTTTGCCCAGGAGAGGCTGACTGCTGCAGTATATAGTCGTGCAACAGTCGGCAAGTGGCTAGGGTGTTTTCTATTGTTAAAAAAAAAAAATATATATATATATATATAATGTTTTGGGGTTCTAAGTAATTTTCAAGCAAAAAATACTGATTTTACCTTGTAAATGACAAGTGTGAGAAAAAGGCTTGGTCTTGAAGTGGTTGAAATGCATTGCCTTTGCGATCTGCTGCAGTGCGCGTTCCTGTGCGATTTAGGCATGAACTGGCCCTCCTCGCATATTATTTTCCTAACATGCGCTCACAGACCCTTTAGTGCAATACTAACAGACTCATAGCACTGTTTTTTATCTCTGAAATCACAAAATTCCCAAATACAAAATACATTTGCCATAATTGTAATGTTTGCATAGTTTATTGATTTGTTACAATGAAAAAAAAAAAGTATTTTTTTTTTTAAGGAAAATACTAAAAAGACATTGTAAAAGATGGACGATAATGACATAAAGCATGTTTGTAATTCGATGTATAATTAATGATCCAACTCGTACATATACGACTCGTTACATATATCAGCTTATTTTGTAAGGCAAAGTACAATCTGTAAAGTGCTGTAACTTTTTGCAACCCATCAGAATATATCTTTCACTTGTGTTGACATCAGTAAGCTGATATCTGATTGGTTGCTTTGTGTTACTGCATTTCGTATGTCATTGCTGCTCTTTGCTTTGGTTAGGGACCCTATCATCAGACCATTCGTTTCAACATGCCTATTTTATGCATGTTATTTACCTGTAAAAGCCTCCCTTGTGTAGACATCCAAAAGCCATGAGATTGCTGTTGGGTGCCGCCATCTTGGATGTGATGTCAGAAGCCCCAGCAGCCTCACAGCTGTCACTCAAGTGATGTTCTCTGGCAGCTACCTAAAAGGTTATGTAGGGAGGGACTCCAAGGCAGTAATTAGAAGAGGAGAGGCTCCCGGGTGCAAGGAGAGAAGGAGCTGTTCTTGGGAATGGACTCGTCCAAAGTAATCATGTTTAGAAGCACATTGCAAATCTACAACATTTTCTGAGTTCCAACCTTCGATTTTTGTACGTTGTTGACAGAGTCTCTTTCATAAAGCAAGGCCAAATGCAACTTGGTGGTTTTTTAGAGCCGGTTCACACTGAGGCGACGCGACTTCGGGGGGGCGACCTGTGAAGTCGCGTGCACCGCGACTTCGGCGCGACTTGCAGGGACTTCACATAATGGAAGTCTATACAATTCGCTCCGAGGTCGCCCCAAAGTAGTACAGGACCCTTTTTCTAAGTCGGAGCGACTTGTGTCGCTCCTATTAGAATGGGTCCTGTACTACTCAATGGACCGCGACTGACCGCGACTTGTCAGGCTGACAAGTCACCTGACAAGTCGCGGCAGTGTGAATGGGCTCTAAGGGGTATCTCATTTTTACAGTTCTAGCGAAGAAGCTGTGTCAATAGCCAACAGAAATGGAGAGGACTGGGATGGGGGAATCATCTGCTGGAGACTTCTAAGCCATTAATAGTGACTCTCTTTTTTTAAAGTGTATAGCCCTTAAAAACGTAAAATAATGTTATACAGGCAACCTCACAAGTATTTTGCCAGTATTAAGCCAGTGGAGCTAGTCTGTGTTTCCAAATTAGGCGTAGTTTTGCCTAAATATTGGTAAGGGTCCTAAAATGCACCAGTTTTCTTCCCCCCACTAGCACATAAGTTAGCACTAAGATCACAGGGGGATTCCTTCGTCTTATGCTTACTATTAGATCACTACTTCTGGGTCTGAGTGGCAACCGGGTTCTTTGTATAGGCCAGTGATGGCGAACCTTGGCACCCCAGATGTTTTGGAACTACATTTCCCATGATGCTCAACTACACCACAGAGTGCATCAGCATCATGGGAAATGTAGTTCCAAAACATCTGGGGTGCCAAGGTTCACCATCACTGGTATAAGCGAAGGCACTTATTGGTTGTTTCTGTTGGAACAGCCAGTCAGTGCTTCTGTCTGCACCTAAATCCCTCTGTCAAAAGAATCCAAAAAATAGTGGCCCACCAGTACTCAAAAGAAGTAGGAAGCACCTAATAGATAAAAATGTTTGAACTTCTGGGTGAGCCAAGGGTTAGCTTTGGTTAGGTGCCAACAGAGGGTAAGGGCATACCTATAGAGCAGTGATGGCGAACCTTGGCACCCTAGACGTTTTGAAACTACATTTCCCATGAGGCTCTTACACTCTGCAGTGTAGTTGAACATCATGGGAAATGTAGTTCCAAAACATCTGGAGTGCCAAGGTTCGCACTGCTATAGAGTAAGAAAAAGCGTGCAGCACAAGGTGCATGAAAGAACCTTAAGTTTACTGGATACCTGGAAAATGGACAACACAGTATGAGTCTTGCAATACAACCTAAATGGGTATATTGGGGGGGGGGGGGTCATGCTTTTTTTCCCCATATAACAATGCATCAGCAACCTACTGGCAAGACCAATAATGGTTGGGGTGGCAGCTGTGCAGATATTGACTTTGAAAAAAGTATACACCATAAAATGTTCGAGAGGACCTTCAGTTTACCGAAAACTACACTATAAGCCAGGGGTCTTCAAACTATGGCCCTCCAGTTGTTTAGGAACTACAATTCCCATCATGCCTAGTCATGCCGGTTGCCACTCAGACCCAGAAGTAGTGATCTAATAGTAAGCATAAGATGAAGGAATCTCCCTAGTGGGGGAAGAAAACTGGTACATTTTAGGGCCCCTCTCCAACATTTAGGCCAGGGGTCTTCCTAAACAACTGGAGGGCCATAGTTTGAACTACAATTCCCATCATGCCTAGTCATGTCTGTGAATGTCAAGAGTTTTACAATGCCTCATGGGACGTGTAGTTCCGCAACAGCTGGAGGACCATAGTTTGGGGATCCCTGCTATAAGCCTTGCAATACAACCTAGATGGGTATTTGGATGAAAGTCATGCCTTTTTTCCCATCTAATGATGCCTGAGCAACCTATTGACAAATTCTAATTTGGTCTGGTTGGTAATGACTTTCAGAAAGTCTATATTAGCATTGCACATTTGGTGTGTTGCCTCTCCGTTGAAGAGTTTCCAGTAGAATGCTCACACACGTGGTTCAGTTTTCTGAAGCTTCCATCTTGTTCTGCTTGGGCCTGATCCATGGCTATAGGTTGGAATTTGCGTCCAGGCACTAACTTGCTCTTCTGATAGAGGCAGTTAGCCAATTCCATGGCTAGAACACATATTTCAGCAGCAGCTCAGACCCTGAAGTAGTGTTCTTTCCGTAAGATAAAAACTCGAGAAAGGTATTTTCGCAGCTTCCGGTGAGCTTATCGCTAGATTGGATAGCAGGAGGAAGGGAAACCAATATAGCTGTAGGGACTGACTTTACATGCGTACTACATAACAGCTCAGCTTTGATCTCAGGTGCAGATTTACTTTGATTTTTTAGTCAGGTCAACCTATTTTACCAACAGCTATGTAATAAGAATGCTATGCCTGTTACTAGTTTAGTATTTTGTGAGCAACGTTGGTTTTTAAATATAAAGCCCGTACACACGAGTCGAAATTCGGCCGGGAATTTTCGTCCGACGACCGATCTGCCTATTTTCGGCTTGTTAGTATGGTGCTTCCAAAAACCGACTCGGACTCTTCGGCTGAAAAAATCCTGGTGCGCAGGCTATATAATTTTTGTCGACCATCAAAACACGTCCGATTTTCGTCTCATTAGTACAGTTTTCGATGGGGAAAAATCTTATGAGCAAGACTAGGCATGCTCAGAGATGAAAGAACACATAGAAAGCGATCCAACACATGACATCACTTCTGAAGTAGAATTCTGTCGTACGGGAAAATTCGTGTGCAGTCTAGAGCACATTCCAACCAACAGACACCACTCTGGACAAAAGACGGACGACCGGTCGGCGGAAATTCGTTGCGTGTGTACGAGGCTTTATGCTTTAGGTCTTTTGTCCAGTGTTGTTGTGTTGGTTGGAATGTGCCTAGACTGCACACTAATTTTCTCGGCCAACAAAAACCAACTTCAGAAGTGATGTCATGTTCTGGTTTACTTTCCGTGTGTTTTTTCTTCTCTGAGCATGCCCAGTCTTGCTCATCTGATTTTTTTCTGCCGAAATCTGTACTGACTGAAGGAAAATCGGCCGTTCTGTTGACGGCCAACAACAATTTTATAGCCCGCACACCAGATTTTGTTCGGCCAAAAAGTCAGAGTCGGTTGTCGAAAGCATCATACTAACAAGCCGAAAATCGGCCGATCGGACGTTGGCCGAAAATTCACGGCCAACTATCGATGCGTGTGTACGAGGCATTACACTTTTCAGGCAACAATGCAACGGTGCTTAAAGCGTATCTAAATCCAAAACTTTTTGGAAGGATGAAGTAGGATGTTCATGCTCTTTGAATTCATCCCAGTAATCAGTTGTCACCAGAATGATGTAATGTGATGGGAAATCCCAAATTTTGTGTACATTAGATCGGGAGAAGATGGGAGATCTTCAGATAGGAAAGACTGTTCTAAGAGGGTATTTTCTTCACTTTGAATAGTTTTTACCTAACTTCATGTTGCACCCATAGGCCAAGAGGTGCAGGGTAGTCTTTCCAAAGTGGTTAAAAAAAAAAAAAAAAAAAAAAAAATTTTCTCAGATACACTTTAGGTCTGAAGGTCCAAATAATTCATCTTTGTTTAACAATTCTAATCCATATGCAACCAGATTTTCTGATCTGTTCACAGAATTCGTAGATGGCAAGTGGTGAGGTGGAGCATGTCTGGCCTATGTATTCACCTAAGGCCCCTTTCACACATGCGGACCGTTCAGATCCGCCTGTCAGTTTTTCAGGCGGATCTGAATGGATGCCCCATGCATCTCTATGGGGCATCGGATGTCATCCGGTCCGTCAAAACCCTATTTTCCATCCGTCTGGCGGATTGGACCGGATGAGAATGCACAGGCGGATCTGAACGGATGCCCCATGCATCTCTATGGGGCATCGGATGTTAGCGGAGACATGTCCGCCGACATCCGATCCGATCCTGTCCGTCAAATCCGGACGGATGGAAACCCTATTTTCCATCCGTCTGGCGGATTGGATTGGATGAGAATGGACAGGCGGTCCGTTCTCATCCGATTCCCCCATAGAGGAGAAAGGGGATCTGACACCTCCGTCTTTGCACACAGAGCAGAGACGGAGCTGTCATCCACCTGCTCAGCAGGGGATCGGCGGATCGATCCCCCGCTGAGCAGCACGGCTCCGTCGACGGAACGGAGCCAAGTGAAAGGGCCTTTTTTCTGATTACTACCAATAAAAAGATGTCAAAAGCAGAGAGGCCTTGTTCTTAATGGTGATGGTTTAACTCATGGGTGCTTAACCTGTGGCCCCCCAGCAGTTGCTGAACTACAAGTCACATCATGCATCTGCCTTTGGGAGTCATGCTTGTAACTAGCAGCTCTGCATTTCCTCATGGGTAGTTCTGCAACAGCTGGAGGGCCACAGGTTAAACACACATGTTTTAAGGCTACGTTTACACTATTGCGCCTACAAAGTCACACAATTTCAAGCGCGACTTTGTAGTGCGACTTGTTTGTGGCTACTTCTGGGGACTTTAGTGCGACTTCCTTCTATGAGGGACAAGTCGCACTGAAGTCGCCCAAAAGTAGTGCAAAAACCTTTTATCAAGTCGCAGCAGTTAGAACGTTCCTAATTGAAAATAATAGGTTTTGGCTTGTCATGCCACTTGACATGTGTCAAGTTGCACAACAAGTTGCACTAGTGGAAACGGGGTTTTAATAAATAAACATTGGAGTGTGTATGAGGGAGCATAGTCTGTTTGTGTGGGCTTTTGACTTTCAATTTTGACCAGATCCTACCTCTAAAGCAGTGGCCTCCCACAGACACCAATGGCGAGGCACTATTCTTCCCACTGACACCGATATTGGGATGCTATTCCTCCCACTATTAATGATTGGGCATTATTCCTCCCACTGATACCCACAATGGGGCACTATTCCTCCAACTGAAACCAACGATGGGACGCTATTCCTCCAACTGAAACCAACGATGGGACACTATTCTTCCCACTGACATCAATGATGGGGCACTATTCCTTCCACTGATACAATGATGGGGCACTATTCCTCCCACTGATACCAATGATGGGGCACTATTCCCCCCACTGATACCAATGATGGGGCACTATTCCTCCCACTGATACCAATGAAGGGACACTATTCCTCCCACTGACACCAATGATGGGGCACTATTCCTTCCACTGACACCAATGATGGGACACTATTCCTTCCACTGATACCAATGATGGGGCACTATTCCTCCTACTGATACCAATGATGGGGCACTATTCCTCCCACTGATACCAATGATGGGGCACTATTCCCCCCACTGATACCAATGATGGGACACTATTCCTCCCACTGATACCAATGATGGGGCACTATTCCCCCCACTGATACCAATGATGGGACACTATTCCTCCCACTGACACCAATGATGGGACACTATTCCTCCCACTGATACCAATGATGGGGCACTATTCCCCCCACTGATACCAATGATGGGACACTATTCCTCCCACTGACACCAATGATGGGACACTATTCCTTCCACTGATAGCAATGATGGGGCACTATTCCTCCCACTGATACCAATGATGGGGCACTATTCCTCCCACTGATACCAATGATGGGGCACTATTCCTCCCACTGATACCAATGATGGGACACTATTCCTCCCACTGACACCAATGATAGGACACTATTCCTCCCAACTGACACCAAAGATGCGGCACTATTCCTCCCACTTGCACCAATGATGGGGCACCACTGAAACCAACATCCGGCCCCCCTAAAGTCTGAAGGACAGTAAACTGGCCCTTTGTTTAGAAAGTTTGGAGACCCCTTCTCTAAATGTTCCAAGGTTTCCAAGTCAAACAGAATGTCCGTTTTTTTACAAGCCCCCTACCCTCTTCAACAGAAATGGTTTTAAAAAAACCATCTGTAGACAATCTTTTCTCCTGAATAAAATGTATATATATATATATATATATATATATATATATATATATATATATATATATATATATTGCACCCCGTCTTTGGTGCTCCCTGGCAGAGCTAGGAGCTTTAAATCCCCCGGGATGCTACTCTTGCAATGGCCTGGAGTTCATTGTCTTGGGATTTTGAGCTCCCAGCGTTTCCAGAAGGCACAATGAAATCACCAATGCTTCCCAGAAGCATTAGAGCCTGGGTTAAGGTAAGTATATTTTTCCTGGTGAACAATTTGATCAAAAAATGGCTCTTTAAACCTTCAGCTTGATATGAAATGTCTACTCTAAATATGAAAATGTGAGCAAACTGGTGATACTTTTCCATGCCAAATCTCTCAAAGCCTCGTACAACCTTCTACCTGTCTAAACACTAAATTGTAATGCTAACCTAAACAAATTTTCTAAACCAGTGTTTCTCAACTGTCCTCAGGGCACACTAACAGAGTAGCTTTGCAAGAGAACTGAACTACATCCCAGGTGATATCATTTCATTTGCTGCTCAGTGATTGCAGTACTCTAGTCTGCAACTCCCCAAGGTAATACTTAAAATCTGGCCTGTTAGTGTGCCCTGAGGCCCGGAGTTGAGAAACACTGCTCTAAGGGTATGTTGGGAGCATATGCACTCCTGCTCCGTCAGAGCTGCTGGTTCCAGCATCCTGGTTTTGGCTATGGCATTCTCCTTGTCTGTTTATCCACCTGCAAGGTGATTGATTGTGGCCAGCCTCTGGGTGGAGACCAGATCCTATTTAAGTTAGCCAAACCTTCAGCCTCAGTCTTGAGAGATTGCATTTGTAACATGTTGGCCAAGCACCATGTCTGTCTGCTCTGCTAGATTGGTTTTCCCTGTGTATGACCTTGGACCAGGTAACTATTTTCTGAACTCTGCCTGCCTTTTACCTGGATTGTCTTTGAACCACTATGCATGTCTGCTAATCGCAAGTACCTGTTTGCTTTGCTCAGTTCCCACCTGGCATGGTGACCAGGCACTATAGCATTGTGTATAAGTCTTGGAGTTAACCGGGAACTGGTGGGCCTGCTTGCCTTTTGGGAAAGGGGGCTGCTATAGGTGAACACAGTAGCCAGCTATAGTGTCTGACCACCTGCCTTTGGGGTAAGCATGATGGGGTAAAAAACATTTATATTATTGAAAATGTATGCTCTGTGAGCAAGATGGGCTATAGCATGTTAGTTTTGAAAGGGACAATCTTGAAATGATATAATACACCCTAGAACTATGGCCTTGGACCAGGGATGTAACTACAGGGGTTGCAATTACAACAGGGCCCCATGCACCAGGGGGCCCATGTGGCTCCCCTGTACACCTGGATAGGAGGGGTGGTGGGGGCATCATGTAGAAAAATCACTGTCCTCCTTTTTCCTCTAGCTGCAGGAGGAAAATGGAGATTGGTTCCTCTGTATGCTGCCCCCGCCACTCTTCCTATCCATTTCACTTGTGTTCTGTTGTCTCTGGGCCCCTGTGTGCTCCCCTGTGCTGCCCCGCCACTCTTCCTATCCAGTTCACTTGTGTTCTGCTGTCTCTGGGCCCTTGTGTGCTCCCCTGGTCTTAAAATGATAAAAAAATACAATTAAAATGTCAAAAAATAAAAACTAACACCAGTGGGTGAACTTCCAGGATCGCAAAAGTCACACTTGTGATCGGCCCTGGCATTCCACCACTGTGGGGAGGCCCCAAGATGGCGGGAAGGGGGCCCACTGCAGAACTTTTGAAAGGGTCCTGCTTCAGGACTGTAATAAAGGGCCCTGCAACGAGAGTAAAGGGCCCCAGGATCAGTGGGAAGAGCCCCAGGCTTGAAGGGAAGGGCTCCGGCCAGGGGTCTGGGGGGCCCTTTATGGTGTCTTGCACCAGGGCCCTGAAGGTCCTAGTTACGCTTCTCTGCCTTGGACACTAAAACATGGCCCTGGTCATGAAAAGGCATATCAAATACTGTCAGAAATCCTATTCATTTCTATGTGGCTAGTTCACATTTCTGCAGTGCAGTTTGGTACATTTTGAAATTTTTTTTATATTTTTGGTGCATTTACATGTGTAAAGCAGGTCTAACGAAATGAATGGTAAATGCATTAAAAAACCTGCTTACAAAACAGATAGGGAAAATCATAGGCTTTTTATAGAGCAACCCATCAAATTGCATCGGTTATCTTCAAGTGTAGGTTACAAAATGAAAGCTGAAATTGAGTAGTTGCTGTGAATAGGACCCTTTTCTGTCTGACTGCTATTCTACTTCTACTTCTGTTCTTTTTTACTGTTTTGCTAGTCCAAACTCCTATTTCGAGGGCCTGGCCCTGGATTTCGAGGGCCTGGCCCTGGATTTCGAGGGCCTGGCCCTGGATTTCGAGGGCCTGGCCCTGGATTTCGAGGGCCTGGCCCTGGATTTCGAGGGCCTGGCCCTGGATTTCGAGGGCCTGGCCCTGGATTTCGAGGGCCTGGCCCTGGATTTCGAGGGCCTGGCCCTGGATTTCGAGGGCCTGGCCCTGGATTTCGAGGGCCTGGCCCTGGATTTCGAGGGCCTGGCCCTGGATTTCGAGGGCCTGGCCCTGGATTTCGAGGGCCTGGCCCTGGATTTCGAGGGCCTGGCCCTGGATTTCAAACAAAGTCAATCTTTCCTCATTTGTCCCTCATTTTGGTCTGATCAATATAGTTGTATATTAAATGCACTAAACTATCAACACGTGTTTCCCTGCGCTCAACCTTTTATCCAATTTCTAAATTGCAGCATTTCTAAATTTCAAAAGCCTTGGGGCTTTAACCAATCATTTTTTTTTGTACAATTCTTCTTTAAAGGGGGCACGTCCTATGCCAACATGCGTTTTCTAATGGTTGTCCCTCATTCTCATCTCAAAGTTGGGAGGTATGCATACTACAAAGGCCTGACACAGGAAACAAGAAGTCTATATTTATAATGGAGATCCTTTTGCTCATAAGGTGAAACAAGTTCATTTCCAACAATTCTTTGGGACACCGTGTCTCCAATGGTAATTTTGAAGTTATCATGTAGTAACATTTATGGTACTATAGGGTTTAGGTTTTGTCCAAGCTTTTTTTTTTGGGTTACTGGACAAAGTACCTCCTGCTGCATAGAACAGTTAGGAGCTGTCAAAGATTGGAGGATGACCATAATCTATAAACTGGTCACCAAAAGTCTTGTCCACAGTGATCTTCAGTCAAGCTGTCATGTTCCCTCCCACCCTCCCTGTGTCGTTGCTGTCCCACTTTGGGGGTATTGTCACCTATTTTTGTGGGTTGACAGTATGAGTCAGTAATCTGTTGGACTAGTACAATTTTTTTTTCCTTTTAAAGGTTAAATTTAATTTTAATGCATCCCAATAAAGGGCCACAACCATGTTTTGCCACATCTATGGTGTCATGTGCCTTATTCTTTAATAATGTCTCATGTACCTTATTCTTTAATGTCTATTATGGTTTATATTTAATGGGGTTGGGTGGGTGTATCATGGTGTTAGGTGGGCGTATTGTGGGGTTGTACATTCCAATGTGTAAGAGAGGAACATTGGTCAAAGTCCCATTTATCGTTGCATCTGACAGTTTAGCCTAGCTAACGAATCAGATTCCCACTATCTATCCTAATGTTAAGTGAAAGATTAGACAGTACACCTTTTTCTTTTTACTAAAATATCTTTAACACACTACAATAAACAGGACATAGGTGATATAATAAGGGTATCATGGAATTGTGGTCATTGTTGTGACCTCACGGTCACAGTACCGAAGGACAAGGAAAAGTACAGATCTAGCCATGGGCCCAGTCTAACACTGCCTCAAGATCAGGGTGAATGGCATAAAAGGACATATATACAAGGCACGTTATGTATCTACATATATACAGCGCGTACCAAAAAATGGAGGAGACACGGGAAGCCTAGACAATAAACCAAAATGGTGAGGGGGCATACAAGGGATAATAGGACATGGAACAAACAATTGAATATTGGTGTGAAATTCTAGCTATGAAATATCTACAGTCACAAACAAATGTTTTTGTACGGATCGAGAGTCCTGTCCAAGATGTTTAGACCTTGGCTGTTGCCAAACTCACACGTATCTTTTTCATGCAATATGGCTTATTGGCGGTGGGGAGGCCATATTGCAGCTGCATGTTCTGGAGACTGGACCCCGATCTGATTGTCGGATACATCACAGCGTCTTCTTGCAGTATCAGGAGCTTCAAAATGGAGCCACAGTCTTAACAATTTTTTTTGTTGCTGGTGGCCATAGGCTCAGCTGTGGCGTGTCCAGCACACCCCTCGCCTCGTGGCTTGGAAATAGTCTCCCATCTATCCTGCCAGGCTTCAGTTAACAGTGGAAACCTGGCTGTGGTGAAGACTGAACTCCTTGGCTTTAAGGCGAAGGCTGGCGATGCTGTCGGCCATGTTGACTCCCTGGGTGGGCATTGTGGTTGGTGCAGAGGTGGTGTTTGGATTGTAAGGCGGCAAAGTGGCGCTGTAGGAATGAACAAAGAGGACACAGTTCAGTCAGGAATGTGAAATGCAAAATCACTTATAAAAGAAACTTGCTGGGAAAAAATAGACCATTGCTGATCTCTCCTAATTACCTGGCAGTTACACTGAACCAGTGGATTTAGTACTTTCTGAGCTGCCAACCAGGTATGCAAATCAGGATTTCTGGCTCCAATTGCTCTGTTCTTGCTCCAGGTCATTAACTCAGAAATTAATTAATCCAGGGGCAGCCAGACAACTAGAATTTTCAAAAGGAAAGCAGCATTGGCAACCAATATAGATATGCCTGTAACAAAGGCTGTAAATATTTGATGCCAATAATAGGTGTACACAGCTCATGGCATTAGGGTGTGCACCTCAAAGCTTGTCAGGGACTCGCTACAATGCGCAGGTGCACTGGCGCCGCCAACCGGCGAACGCCTATGCGCATGCGCTGAGGCTACCGTGGATAGTTTGCGGCTATCCCGCGAACGCGCATGCGCACGCAATCCGCTTTTGGCGCCAAGCGTCCTATTTAAAGCCAGTGATCACTCGGAATCATTGCTGTGTGATACTGTCACGGGGTAATATGGCATAGCCTGACGTAAGAGGAGTGGCTACCGGGTATCTGGCGTGACACAGGTTCACCAGAGGCGCGGAGTCTAAGGGTTAGCCGGTTTTCACCAGGGTGGGGATGGACTTGAATGCTTGCTAACACCAGGTCGAAGTCCCCCGGATTCCCTGGTTGAGCCAGAAGCAGGTCCAGGACCAATAGCCGGTAGCAGGTAAACAGATCCGGATGAGGCAGAATAGTCAGGACAAGCCGAGGTCAGGGCGGGCAGCAGGTAATCGGAATCCAAAGACAAGCCGGGTCAGGTAAACAGGAACAGCAGATAATAAACAGGCACAGGGTACAGGAGAGCTGAAGATCACACAGCAATGATTCAGAGTGATCACTGGCTTTAAATAGGAAGCTTGGTGCCAAAAGCGGATTGCGTGAGCATGCGTGAACGCGAGATAGGTGCAAACTATCCACGGTAGCCTCAGCGCATGCGCATAGGCGTTCGCCGGTTAGCGGCGCCAGTGCGCCTGCACATGGTAGCGGGTCCCTGACAAAGCTCCAACACATACGTGTTTGACAGATTTTCCAGCCTCTTCCCAGCTCTCAGAAGCTAGAGGGACAGGAGGGGTGGCGGCATATATTGGTATGGATCCCCTATATTTTCCCCCTGTGGCAGCTAAATGTTGGCGAGAAGGAAAGGAGAAGACTACTTTCAGCAGCTGCAGGAGGAAAGTACAAAATCGGTTCCACTAAATTCCACCCCTGCTGCCCCTCCTGTCCAGGTTCTGGGGGTCAGCAAGGAAGGATCTGAGTTTAACTGTCACCTGCCCGCGATCACCAGGGAGATCACGCTTGATGGGCTGCCAACCCCAGGATTAGGGGGTGCCCAGGCACACCTTGCGCCCCTACCATGCCAATCTCCCCACAATGCACAGCGGTTCTTCGCTTCGACCTCCACGTCACAACTGTGTTGATCACTGCATCCTGTAGTGATGTAGGGGTCAGCAGAAAAAACCTCTGAGCCCTGCTGGGGAAACAGATTGACACTCCCAGGAGTGTCATTTCTAGAACCCATTTCACCAGAAGATTCCTCTTGATTAGAGTAGTATAGAGGTACGAAGTACAGTATGTAAAGTCCTCTTAACTAGTACACCTTTTTCTTTTAATATTAGTGGCAATTGAAGGGGGGGTTTTGATCTAAAAATGGGGCCCTTGAGTCGTTTTTTTGCCACCGTCCCATGAATTCTAGTCTAAGTATTTGTGGATTATGGGTGCCTCAAACCCAAATGGTAGGGACTTTATGGGCAAGAGTAATTGAGGAGTAGACTAAGTAGGAGTAATCGGATTTCCTTCATTGTGTCACTATTGGAAGACAACACACCATAGTTGCCTCTAGTTTTGTATAAATTACCTCATTGGGGCTCCTTGATATAAATCCGGCCAGTCGGTTTATACAATCTGCTTCAGATAAACCAACTAGACTTCTGATTAATTTAAAGGAGAGTGTATAGAAATTGTACAACATTTTTAATGCATGCTGCCAGCCAGGGCCACCAATAAGGGCGTAGCACCTATCCCCTTGTATGGGGGTCCAGGCACACAGGGAATCTGATCTGGGCAGGGAGGATGTTCAGTACCACAGCAATTACAGGAACTTTGCCCGGTGCAGCTCTCTGAAGTAACTGAGAGCCATGTTCTTCCCCTCTCCCTCCCACCGGCTTTCAGCTGTTGGAGGGATACACACAAGTCACCATTCCTGTAGCTGCCCCCTGTGGTACCAATCCCTCTCCCTGATCTGCCCACATCGGATTCCCCCCTGCAGGGTGCTATGTGGTCACTGCCTTAGTGGGGCTGTGGGCACACGGGAGATGTGAAGAATGGAAAGTGGGGTAAGGGGCCAGTAAAGTGCAATTTACCGGCCCCTTTAGTGAATGAATACAGTGAGTGATCAATCACTCATTGTTCATAACTGAAGCTGTTGAGTTCACTTTAAGGTCAACACAGAGGACAAGGGGGCACTCTTTACGTCTAGAGGAAAACAGATTTCGTCTCCAATTACGGAAAGGTTTCTTCACCGTAAGAGCTGTAAAAATGTGGAATAGACTCCCTCCAGAGGTGGTTCTGGCCACCCAACTAGATTGCATTAAAAAAGGCCTGGATTCTTTCCTAGGTGTACATATTATAACTGGGTACTAATATTTATAGGTAAAGTTGATCCAGGGAATATCTGATTGCCTCTCGGGGATCAGGAAGGCATTTTTTCCCCTGCTGTAGCAAATTGGATCATGCTTTGCTGGGGTTTTTTCGCCTTCCTCTGGATTAAAGCGGTTGTAAACCCTAAAAAAAAAAAAAACCTGCAAGACAAAGGCATAATGAGCTAGTATGCATCGCATACTAGCCCATTATGTGTAACTTGCCTTAGAACGAAGCCCCGACACGGACCCCCGGACATCGCTGCGGGCGCTGCCATGATCCCTCGCCATCTCTTCCGGGTTCGGCGGCTCCGGTGCGGTGATTGGCTGGAAGAGACAGCTCCGGCGCGATGATTGGCCGGAGCCGCGATGACGTCACTCCCGCGCATGCTCCCGGCAAGCTCTCGGCAAACTAATTGAAGGTCCCCCCCGGACCTTCAGAGCGCATGCGCCGCTCGCGCGACCGGCTGCATGCACTGTAAATATCTCCTAAACCATGCCGGTTTAGGAGATATTATTTGTACCTACAGGTAAGCCTTATTATAGGCTTACCTGTAGGTAAAAGTGTCAAAAAGCTGGATACTACCGCTTTAACTGCGGTTATAGGATTGTGTATATGGGATTGTATGGTTGGGTTTTCATTAGATTTTTTTTATTGGTTGATCCAAATGGACTTGTTTACCCGACTATAACTATGTAGCATAGTAATTTGTTCATTGCTCTGCAGTGCAGCTGAGGCTACATAGAAAATTGTGTTAATTTTTTTCCCAAAGCCCCCCAAACAGCATTGGAAAAAAAAATTGTAAATATTTTTGAAAATAATAAAAAAATTAGAGCTTATTCACACAGATTCTCTGGTCCATGTAGTGTAAATGAGCAGTTTTTGCATCTGGATTCACCTGCCACTCTATGAAGATGCAGGTTCTAATTTGAGAAGTGTCCACGTGTGGGTAAGTGGCCCCGAATACACACTGTCTTGTGTTTTGGGCTGTACACATGCACCCACACGCCTGTCAAATCAGAACCTGCAGCTGTTTAATGCAGCTTCTGCATCCCATAGCTCAGTGATGGCGACCCTTGGCACCCTAGATGTATTGGAACTACATTTCCCATTGCGCTCATGCACTCTTCAGTGTAGTTGAGCATCATGGGAAATGTAGTTCCAAAACATCTGGGGTGCCAAGGTTCGCCATCACAGCTTATCACAGGCTGCACACAGCAACGTTAAAGAAAACACTGATTTTCACTTCCCAGGCCATGGCACCTATGTGAGCCCAAAGACCTCATTTACACACACAACTTTAACTCCATACGGTGCTATCTTTTAAATTTGGCAGGAATTTTGTAAGTTGTGTCCGCTAATAAGTGTCATTTTAGTGAAAATATTACTTTAATATTTTTGGAGGGGGTGGCAGGCTGTACGTTAACGGTGCCCCGTGATTTCTAACAGCAGCCCTGTGACCATCCGGGTTTCAAATAAGAAACGTCCATAGAAGTCCACCAATTGTATGAAAAACTGCTGTGGTACATGAGATTCGGAGAAGATGCTTGAATCTCTTAAATTTCTGGTGGGCAATAAATAGTTTATTTTGGTTAATTTTAAAATTCGAACCAGAATGTTTTGCTGTTTGCACCGCCTGTTGACAATCCAGTATGAATTCTGGTTGGAAAAGTATCTGCAATCAAAACACACTATAGCAACAGATTGGAACCTAGATCATGGACAAGTCCGGTGGCATCTGGATATTTCACTTTGTGTGCTTTGTTTACATGAACCAGAAAGTACAATCGTATGTCACCTGTAGCTGTTGGAATTCCAGGACAGAAATTCTGGGGCCAGACTGGTTGGTCGAGGGCTGATCTGCTGCTCTACAAGGGGGTCTTGGCTGTATGATTTTAGCAGGGAAGACGATCGGCTGGCCAGCATGGCCCGCTCATTCCTTCTGAACTTGGCTCGCCTGTTCTGGAACCAAACCTAGAAAAAAGGACAACGAACTTAGAATTTTTGGACTAGACTACTGTGCGTTACAAATACCACTAGGGAAAAACCAACCCCAACATCAACCAATCTATTTCAAGCTGCAGAGGTTACTGCTGAATTTCTATTGGATGACATGGGTTCCAGTATATTCAACTGGTGGTGGACCTTAAGAGGACTTGAAGTACAATGATGACCCCCCAATGCAAGATACAAGACATGGTTCTAACGGTCAATCTGAAACTCAGATTTTTACTTATTCTCAGCCCCTATACCGCCTCTTGCAGCCATCATGTGCACCCTATTTATCTCCTGTGCAAAGAAGTCACAACTCCTCTAACCTTCTCTGCACCTTTCCCCCTGTAACCCTCTCCACTTTGCACAGTAGGTTTCATCTCCCTCAGGCAGTCATTTAGGTGCACACTCGCTCTAGGGCAGTGGTCTCCTAATTGTGGCCCTTTGGGCACTATTCCCCCCTCACACTAAGCAACAGTGGGGTGTAGTTTTAGTCACTGACATTTGGGCACTATTCCTTCCCCCCCCCCCCCCCAGACACCCACCGGTGGGGCACTATTCCTTACCCCCCCCAGACACCCACTGGTGGGGCACTATTCCTCCCCCCGTCCCTGGACACCCACCGGTGGGGCACTATTCCTTCCACCGGTGGGGCACTATTCCTTCCCCCCCCCCGGACACCACCGGTGGGGCACTATTCCTTCCCCCTGGACACCCACCGGTGGGGCACTATTCCTTCCCCCCCCCCCAGACACCCACCAGTGGGGCACTATTCCTTCCCCCCCCCCCAGACACCCACCGGTGGGGCACTATTCCTTCCCCCCCCCCAGACACCCACCGGTGGGGCACTATTCCTTCCCCCCCCCCCAGACACCCACCGGTGGGGCACTATTCCTTCCCCCCCCCCCAGACACCCACCGGTGGGGCACTATTCCTTCCCCCCCCCCCCCCAGACACCCACCGGTGGGGCACTATTCCTTCCCCCCCCCCCCAGACACCCACCGGTGGGGCACTATTCCTTCCCCCCCCAGACACCCACCGGTGGGGCACTATTCCTTCCCCCCCCCCCCAGACACCCACCGGTGGGGCACTATTCCTTCCCCCCCCCCCCAGACACCCACCGGTGGGGCACTATTCCTTCCCCCCCCCCCCCAGACACCCACCGGTGGGGCACTATTCCTTCCCCCCCCCCCAGACACCCACCGGTGGGGCACTATTCCTTCCCCCCCCCCAGACACCCACCGGTGGGGCACTATTCCTTCCCCCCCCCCCCCTCCAGACACCCACCGGTGGGGCACTATTCCCCCCCCCCAGACACCCACCGGTGGGGCACTATTCCCCCCCCCCAGACACCCACCGGTGGGGCACTATTCCCCCCCCACCCAGACACCCACCGGTGGGGCACTATTCCCCCCCCACCCAGACACCCACCGGTGGGGCACTATTCCCCCCCCACCCAGACACCCACCGGTGGGGCACTATTCCCCCCCCACCCAGACACCCACCGGTGGGGCACTATTCCCCCCCCCAGACACCCACCGGTGGGGCACTATTCCCCCCCCCCAGACACCCACCGGTGGGGCACTATTCCCCCCCCCCCAGACACCCACCGGTGGGGCACTATTCCCCCCCCCCCAGACACCCACCGGTGGGGCACTATTCCCCCCCCCCCAGACACCCACCGGTGGGGCACTATTCCCCCCCCCCCCAGACACCCACCGGTGGGGCACTATTCCCCCCCCCCCAGACACCCACCGGTGGGGCACTATTCCCCCCCCCCAGACACCCACCGGTGGGGCACTATTCCCCCCCCCCAGACACCCACCGGTGGGGCACTATTCCCCCCCCCCAGACACCCACCGGTGGGGCACTATTCCCCCCCCCCAGACACCCACCGGTGGGGCACTATTCCCCCCCCCCAGACACCCACCGGTGGGGCACTATTCCCCCCCCCCCAGACACCCACCGGTGGGGCACTATTCCCCCCCCCCAGACACCCACCGGTGGGGCACTATTCCCCCCCCCCCCAGACACCCACCGGTGGGGCACTATTCCCCCCCCCCCCCCCAGACACCCACCGGTGGGGCACTATTCCCCCCCCCCCCCCAGACACCCACCGGTGGGGCACTATTCCCCCCCCCCCCAGACACCCACCGGTGGGGCACTATTCCCCCCCCCCCCCAGACACCCACCGGTGGGGCACTATTCCCCCCCCCCCCAGACACCCACCGGTGGGGCACTATTCCCCCCCCCCCCAGACACCCACCGGTGGGGCACTATTCCCCCCCCCCCAGACACCCACCGGTGGGGCACTATTCCCCCCCCCCCCAGACACCCACCGGTGGGGCACTATTCCCCCCCCCCCCCCAGACACCCACCGGTGGGGCACTATTCCCCCCCCCCCAGACACCCACCGGTGGGGCACTATTCCCCCCCCCCCAGACACCCACCGGTGGGGCACTATTCCCCCCCCCCCAGACACCCACCGGTGGGGCACTATTCCCCCCCCCCCAGACACCCACCGGTGGGGCACTATTCCCCCCCCCCCCAGACACCCACCGGTGGGGCACTATTCCCCCCCCCCCCCCAGACACCCACCGGTGGGGCACTATTCCCCCCCCCCCCAGACACCCACCGGTGGGGCACTATTCCCCCCCCCCCCCCAGACACCCACCGGTGGGGCACTATTCCCCCCCCCCCCCCAGACACCCACCGGTGGGGCACTATTCCCCCCCCCCCCAGACACCCACCGGTGGGGCACTATTCCCCCCCCCCCCAGACACCCACCGGTGGGGCACTATTCCCCCCCCCCCCAGACACCCACCGGTGGGGCACTATTCCCCCCCCCCCCCAGACACCCACCGGTGGGGCACTATTCCCCCCCCCCCCAGACACCCACCGGTGGGGCACTATTCCCCCCCCCCCCCCAGACACCCACCGGTGGGGCACTATTCCCCCCCCCCCCCCAGACACCCACCGGTGGGGCACTATTCCCCCCCCCCCCCAGACACCCACCGGTGGGGCACTATTCCCCCCCCCCCCCAGACACCCACCGGTGGGGCACTATTCCCCCCCCCCGGGACACCCACCGGTGGGGCACTATTCCCCCCCCCCGGGACACCCACCGGTGGGGCACTATTCCCCCCCCCCGGGACACCCACCGGTGGGGCACTATTCCCCCCCCGGGACACCCACCGGTGGGGCACTATTCCCCCCCCCCCAGACACCCACCGGTGGGGCACTATTCCCCCCCCCCCCCAGACACCCACCGGTGGGGCACTATTCCCCCCCCCCCAGACACCCACCGGTGGGGCACTATTCCCCCCCCCCCCAGACACCCACCGGTGGGGCACTATTCCCCCCCCCCGGGACACCCACCGGTGGGGCACTATTCCCCCCCCCCGGGACACCCACCGGTGGGGCACTATTCCCCCCCCCCGGGACACCCACCGGTGGGGCACTATTCCCCCCCCCGGGACACCCACCGGTGGGGCACTATTCCCCCCCCCGGGACACCCACCGGTGGGGCACTATTCCCCCCCCCGGGACACCCACCGGTGGGGCACTATTCCCCCCCCCGGGACACCCACCGGTGGGGCACTATTCCCCCCCCCGGGACACCCACAGGTTGACAGGTTGTTAGGATATGACTAGGTAGGCACAACAGGCTTCCGCAGTAACATTAGTCTAGTTGCAACATCAACCCCCACTATCACCATTCAGAATCCACTGAAGCAAAATAGATTTGGGATACAAGAGGCTACCTGTATTGTCTTTCAATGGCGTCATAAATCAAGATGTCGGCTGTGCTTACTTCTCCTCACATAGTAAAAACTTTATTGCAGCTATTTTGGATCCTTGTACTAAAAACATTCAAAACATACATACCGACAAATGTTACAAATACCTATTTCTGTATAAAATGCATTGAATGCTTGACGCACTAATCTTTTGAACAGGAAATAGTATTCTCCATTACTGCACTAAGCAACTTCACAACTCTATAAATCCTTCTCCTAGTGGCTTGATGCTGAAGGCCACTCTGCTGTTGACTTGCACTGTTCTAGAAGTTAGGCTGTCTGATTGCCTAAGACAAATCGCCACATGAAGATGTAAAATGGTGGGGAACTGGGCATACATGTTCTGCATAGTTTAATTAGGGGATTGGAGGACCTTGATTATGAAGAGCGTCTACAATCACTTGATTTATTCTCCCTGGAGAAGAGACGCCTGGGGGGGGGAAATGATAGCAATTTTTAAATATCTCAATGGGGATCTCAGCTTAGAAAAAAAGCTGTTTAGTCGAAGGGATTGCATGAGGACTCGGGGGGCATACAATGCGATTAGAGGAGAAGCGTTTTAACCTCAGGCAACGTGGGGGGTTCTTTACTGTTAGGGCTACAAGATTGTGGAATTCTCTACCACAAGAGGTGGTTTCTGCGGGTAGTATGGTGGCTTTCAAAAGACTATTGGACGTGCATCTCAAGGATCAGAACATTCAGGGGTATGTGAGATGATTACGGCCACACACACCTACACAGGTTGAACTGGATGGACTATTGTCTTCAACCTCACCTACTATGTAACTATGTAAAGCCTAAGTGCAGCCATAATCCCATACGGTCAGTAGCATGTGTCCCTTGTGCTGATTCCTCTTCTGTTAGTGAAAATCTTCCTCTGTCCAGCCCTAAACCATCCATGCCACCATAATCTTCTGGTGCGGTGGAGTTTATTACAAGTAACAGGCCGTCACAGGCTGTCATCAAGAGGGCCTGAGTATACCCTCACCTTCCACCCAACTGCTCCATTCATAGAATCCAAACATCTATGAAGGAAACAGGATCTCTGGAAGTGGTGGACCCATCAATCATCTAAACATCCGCCATGCTTGGATCGTTTTAGTTTTATAGAAGCTGTAGCTCATGCATGGAGCAGAAGGGCGGAATAGGTAGGCATGTATTACCCTCCGGTTCAGCAGAAGCATACGGCAGCAGGGAAGGCGTCGAGGAGGAAGGTTTTCCCTAACAGAGGATGAATCAGCACGAGAGACAAATCCTACTGACTAAGTTATATCCCTTATGCTGATTTTTCGGTTATTGATTTTGGCTGTACTTAGGCTTTCACTGTCACACCCCAGTTCTGGGGGTAAATGAACCCAACTTCTGCAAGAGCAATGAGGATAATCAAATGAAATAACCACTGAGAATAAGAGAAGGACCACTCCAACAGGTTCAAGACTTAAGCCTCGTACACATGCGTCAAAAATTGGCAGGGAATTTTTGTCCGACCGATCTGCCGATTTTCGGCTTGTTAGTATGATGCTTCCGACAACCGACTCCGACTTTTCGACCAAAAAAAAATCTGGTATGCAGACTATAAAATTTTTGTCCATCAAAACGCGTCCGATTTTTGTGCAGTCAGTACAGATTTTGACAAGGAAAAATCTTATGAGCAAGACTGGGTATGCTCAGAGAAGAAAACACAAAGAAAGCAAACCAACACATGACATCACTTCTGAAGTAGAATTTTGTTGGGCGAGAAAATTTGTGTGCAGTCTAGGCACATTCCAACCAACAAAACACAACTCTGGACAAAAGACAGACGACCGGTCGGCCGATAATTGCGTGTGTACTAGGCTTTATAGAAGTCTCTCTTGGCTTGGTGTTTTACATTTTGATGAGATGCCCCCATGTTTATTACTCTTTAAAAGATGTGAAATTCTTACCTGTACTCTGGCCTCGCTCAGATTGACCCTTCTTGCCAAATCTTCCCTTACGAAAGCGTCTGGGTAGTGGGTTCTCTCGAACACTCTCTCCAAGGCCTGAAGCTGGCTGCTGTTAAAGGTAGTCCTGTTCCTCCTCTGCTTCTTCTTAATCCGCGCACTTTTTGCACAACCAGAAATAGAGCTCTCGCCTAGAAAAATAAAATGTATAAACTGCATTAGAGTGCGCAGAGGCTGACCACAGAGCCATTCTTCCCACCACAATAGTACATTATAGAGATTGCCACAGCACCACCATCAATTAAGGTCAAGATCTTGGAGACTTTGTATTAGGACCACACAAGTGCCAGATTTTTTATTTATTTTTTATTTTATTTTTTCTCAGTGCTGATACCTAAACTAATGTATAAGAAAGCTGTCCCTGACTATACAGAGGATGCACCTTGTGTAAAGCACTGAAGAAAGTTAGGGTTATCTTTTTTTCCTCTTCTTTTATTTTTATTTTTTATTTGCTACATAAGGTCTCTGTTTGATCCATTGTTAAATTCACCTACAATCTTCGTTTACAAAAGGTTCTTAGACTCCCATGTACATTTAAAGGTACTTTTTTTAGTTTGAAAACTTAATCTAAATGAATAATTACTGGAAATATTTTTTCGGAAATATTTCTATTCGATTTCCATATTATACTTTCAAATATACATTTTTTTTTTATGGATTTGACTCTCAATTTTTTTTCTTCTGTATTAAAATATATTTGTACCTGAATAAATCTAATGGAAATATTTCTATTCAATTTCCATTCTCAATTTTTTTTCTTCTGTATTAAAATATATTTGTACCTGAATAAATCTAATGAAAATATTTCTATTCAATTTCCATATTTTTTTTATTTGCTACATAAGGTCTCTGTTGGATCCATTGCAATATTTACCTACAATCTTAGCTTAAAAAAAGGTTGTTGGACTCCCACGTACATTTAAAGGTACTTTTTAATTTTTTTAGTTTGAAAACTTAATCTAAATTAATAATTACTGGAAATATTTTTTTTTTTTTCGGAAATTTCTATTCTACTTCCATATTATACTTGCAAATATACATTTTTTTTTATGGATTTGACTCTCAATTTTTTTTCTTCTGTATTAAAATATATTTGTACCTGAATAAATCTAATGGAAATATTTCTATTCAATTTCCATATTTTTTTTTATTTGCTACATAAGGTCTCTGTTGGATCCATTGCAATATTTACCTACAATCTTAGCTTAAAAAAAGGTTGTTGGACTCCCACGTACATTTAAAGGTACTTTTTTAATTTTTTTAGTTTGAAAACTTAATTTAAATTAATAATTACTGGAAATATTTTTTTTTTCGGAAATTTCTATTCTACTTCCATATTTATTATACTTGCAAATATAAAATTTTTTTTATTGATTTGACTCTCAATTTTTTTTCTTCTGTATTAAAATAGATTTGTACCTGAATGAATAATCTAATGGAAATATTTCCTTTCAATTTCCATATTTTTTTTATTTGCTACATAAGGTCTCTGGATCCATTGCAATATTTACCTACAATCTTAGCTTAAAAAAAGGTTGTTGGACTCCCACGTACATTTAAAGGTACTTTTTTAATTTTTTTAGTTTGAAAACTTAATTTAAATTAATAATTACTGGAAATATTTTTTTTTTTCGGAAATTTCTATTCTACTTCCATATTTATTATACTTGCAAATATCAAAATTTTTTTTATGGATTTGACTCTCAATTTTTTTTCTTCTGTATTAAAATATATTTGTACCTGAATGAATAATCTAATGGAAATATTTCCATTCAATTTCCATATTTTTTTTATTTGCTACATAAGGTCTCTGTTGGATCCATTGCAATATTCACCTACAATCTTAGCTTAAAAGGTTATGACTCCCATGTACTTTTTTATTTTTTTTTAGTTTGAAAACTTAATCTAAATGAATAGTATTCTAAATAGATCTATTAGATTTCCATATTATACTTGCGAATATAAAAACATTTTTATGGATTTTACTTTTTTTTTCTTCTGTATTAAAATATATTTGTACCTTAATGAATAATCTAATGGAAATATTTCTATTCGATCTCCATATTTATTATTATACTTGCAATTCTTAAACATTTTTTTATAGATTTGACCGTCTTTTTTTTTTTTTTTTTTTTTTTTTTTTATTCTGTATTGAAATATTTTTTTTGGGATATTGTACCCTTGCTGTGCTATTTAACGAATTTCATTATTTGTATATGCTTTGAAAAAAATCTGACAAATCTTTTGAAAAAGGTGTGTAAACCCTAACAATCAACTTCTCTTATTCCACACGACTTGGTCTGTTTAAAATAGTTGGAAGGTTTTGGTTATATCTGAAAAGAAAAAAATACCTATATTTTGCCAAAATGAAAAACAGATTTAGTACTGCCAGTGACACCCCTCCATCCCTAAATTTACATCAAAAAGATATAGCCTTGGGACTTTTAATGAGGTGTACAGTCAATTGTAATGGGGTAGATGTAGCATATTTGTAATGGGGTAGATATAGTAGCATATTAAGTATAAAAAATTTTGCCAGAAAACTGAGCCAAAAAAGCCATTCACACTTGTGTGAGTTGCCATGCGACTTTGGACACAGTCGCGTGACAAGTCATACCCCATGTTTTTCAGTGATAACCATTGATATGTGTGACTTTAAGTTGTAGCGACTTTAAAGTAGTTCATGCACTATGGTTCGACTTCCATGCAACTTGAGTCATAGACTTCAATGTTGCATGAAAGTCTTCCCTAAATGTTTTACATGCAACAGCAGGTCCGACTTTGCAGTGGGACAACAATCGCATCCAAGTCGCACCCAGCCAAAGTTGCACTCTAAAGTCACTAGGCTTTGGAGTCGTACAATTGTAAATGGAACTTTATCAAATATTTAACTATCAAATTGTACTATATCCTTTGTTTGCAGCTACTCAGGAAATCATTGGTGCTTATTTCCAACCATGAGTAGAAAGAAAAGTGGAGATGAAGGCAGATATGTTCACTTTATATAAATATATAATTCCTTCATACAGCAAATTCACTGAGTTCACCCAGTGCTGGGACAAGGTCATCCAGAGCCCATGGCAAAGATGCCAAACTGCGCCCCCCTTTCCCTTAGGGTTAGGTTCATGGTGCCCCCCCCTCCCTGCAATAAACTATTGTGCCCAGGGCAGCCTCCCCTTGTCCTGGCCCTGGATGCCCCCAAACCTCCCATGATACCACAGTGTCCAGGGCAGCCGCCCCCCCTCCTGCCCATCCCCTGTCCTGGCCCTGGATGTCCCCAAACCTCACATAATACCACAGTGCCCAGGGCAGCCCCTTGTCCTGGCCCTGGATGCCCCCAAACCTCCCATGATGCCACAGTGCCCAGGGCAGCCGCCCCTCCTGCCCACTCCCGGATGCCTCCAAACCTCCCATGATACCACAGTGCCCAGGGCAGCCACCCCCCCTCCTGCCCATCCCCTGTCCCAGCCCTGGATGTCCCCCAAACCTCACATACCACAGTGCCCAGGGCAGCTCCTTGTCCCGGCCCTGGATGCCCCCAAACCTCCCATGATACCACAGTGCCCAGGGCAGCCGCCCCCTCCTGCCCACCCCTTGTCCTGGCCCTGCATCCAGCGCCCAGGGCAAATATGCCAAACCGCGTGCCCCCCCTTACCTTAGGGTCAGGGAACCCTCATCCCTGCAATAACCCCATTGTGCCCAGGGCAGCCGCCCCTTGTCCCAGCCCTGTGTTCACCTTTTGTTTGCTGCAAAAGACATGATGGGACTCTTTGAATTTTGGAGGAACCTCACTTTAACCTATGCATGCAGAAAGGGTTCTTTACTGTAAAAGCAATGAAAATGTGGAATCGACTTCTACAGAAGTTTGCTTAAAAAGACGATGTGATTCTAAAAGCACAAAATGTAAATGGCTACTAATTATAATACATCGTTTTGTGGTATGTTGATCTAGGCATTAGCTGATTTCCTATAGGGCGCCAGGAAGGATTTTTATCACGAATGCAAATACTTTAAAATGTTCTGCCTTTTTTTCTGAATCAACAGTGTTCTGAGGATTTAACTTGATGGATCCCTGTCTTTTTAACCTGGCTACGTAACTTTGACATTACTCATAGAAATCGGTCTGCTGTTTGTCAAAGGTAATCACTCAATATACATCATAGACTGTACAAACTGATTTATTTTTTTTTTTAATTTATTTATTTTTTTTGCTGATCGTGACAACTGTGCATGTAATGTTTTTCCTGGCACCAATAGTTTTTTTTATATTAAAAATGTAAGGGAACATTTACATAACCAAACCATAAAGCCTTGTTTACTAAAATCATCAGTACAGAAGTATATTCTATTTCTACCAGTAGAGGGCAGTAGACCTGGCTCACAAAATACCACATTTTTCTGTAACAAAAAGGTTTGGTTTTTCTTTGTTTCCCAAAAAGACAAGAAAATTAAGATGAAATTTGAGCTGTAGCCAGAGCGTATTCATTTCCTGTACCACGCTATATCCTGGCCTGCTACATAAATGCATTTAAAAGGCACCGTAAAACTCAAACTGCAATCATTTTGTGCTCTGCGTGTCTTTCAAGGGCCAATAAACCTGAAACACAAGTTGGCGTATATAAAAGAACTATTAATAACATGTAGACGTAGCTAATAAACACATCATGATGACGATTCAAACTGGGCAATAAAGGTTGGAAGAGACAAGTACACTCGAATCAAGGTCAGAATGAGGTCCTCGGGGGCCATGAACCAAGTGGAGGTATCTTAGTAAGACCTTCAACTATACCACTAAGATCAATATAGTCAGCATAGCCCCTAAAAAAAGCTTTCAGCAATTTAAAGTGAATCTTCCAGCCCTTTTAACCACTTAAGCCCCGGAAGATTTTACCCCCTTCCTGACCAGGGCCTATTTTGCGATTCGGCACTGCGTGACTTTAACGGGACAATTGCGCGGTCGTGCGACGCTGTACCTAAACGAATTTGGCCTTTTTTTTCCCCCCACAAACAGAGCTTTCTTTTGGTGGTATTTGATCACCTGTATGATTTTTGCGGGACTGCGACATTGGGGCTGACAGATGGGACCCTTGACTGACATTTTTGACAATTTTGGGGTTACCAGTGACATTACTGCAGTAATCAGTGCGCTATATATGCACTGTTACTGTAAACATGACACTGGCAGTGAAGGAGTTAACTGTATTGGAGAGGGAGGGGTTAAGTGTGTCCTAGGGGCGTGCTTCTAACTGTGATTGGCTGTGGCTTGATGTGAAAGAACAGTGATCAACGGTCCTACATAGTAGAACCGTTTGATCATCATTCTTACACAGGGAGAACTGACAGGCGGCTTTGTTTACATTAGCCGCCTGCCTTTCTCCCGCTGTCACGGACGATCGCGAGTGCCCGATGTCCACTGGGCACACACGGGGGGGGTCCGTGACTGCGCGGGAGCACGCCTCCGGCGGCGCGCGCTCTCTCCCAAAACCCTCACAGGCTAGCGACGTAGCCCTACGTTATTTTGCCTGTGAGGGGCTGACTGCCGACGTAAATAGTCGTGCGGCAGTTGGCTAGTGGTTAAACATCAAAGTCCTTCCAAAGAGCAGATACTTTAAGCTGCCTTTATTAGCCAGAAAACCTCTGTCTCTAACTCTTTAGGAAGAACCCAAATTCTCCGAATTCAGGGCAAAGCTCTGCCACCTCACTTTACTGGCCGTGGAGGCGCACTAAGGGGAGATGGCAGTCCTGGATTCAGCTTCTTACCAGAGTGAAACTAGTTTCACAGAGGCACAGAGATATTCTGGCTAACTAAAGAAACAAGAACACATTGTAGGGTCTACTCTAAAGGCTGGCCATAGATGTGGTGTTTTTTTTTTCTTCCATCTAGTAGGCCAGGGGTGTCAGACCTAATTTTATTACGGGCCGCATCAGCATTATGGTTGCCCTCAAAGGGCCGGTTTTATCTGTAAGATTAGATGAAAAGAGCACCCCACGCCCCCTTACATGGGATTTCAAGAACCCCCCCCAAGTCAACCCACCCTTCCTTACATCAGTGCACCCCCTTACCTTGTGCTGCTGCCAGGAAGATGTGCAGGGTCTGGAGGAGAACCAGAGGGCTAGGGTCAGCTTCCAGAGTCTGCTGAATGCTGAGACCGGGGCCGAAGCAAAGGCAAGGAGGTGCAGGAATTCTGCCCTCCTCTCTGCAGCTTGCTTAGAAGGGGGGGGGGGGCAAAGATGAGCCTTTCTGCAGCTACACAGGAGTGCAGGATCTGGCAAAGGAGTTTTGTTCTCTCTGCTGCTGACTAGAGACAAGGGGGGAGTGCCGCAGCTGCAGGAGAGGTGCAAGGGCCACATGAAATGGCCTGGGGGGCTGCATTTGGCCCGCGGGCCTTGTTTGACACCTGTGTAGTAGGCTGATCGAAAAAAAAAAAAATTTCCCCATTCACACAAGCACATTGGAAGGAGGAATCCTCTCCCTGCGCTGTTGTATATCTGGAAGGAACAGAAGGAAAAAAAACCCTAATGGGACTTTACCGGCCTGTAATGGTACTTGAATCATAGAAAGTAATTTATCAAAGAAATGTTAAAAATTCAATAATTGTATTAGAAAAATTGAATTAAACTATTGGGGGCTGATCTGCAACAAGGTAATCAAAATGCAAACCATTCTCTATATATATATATACAGTAAAACCTTGGATTGCGAGCATAATTCGTTCCGGAAACATGCTTGTAATCCAAAGCACTCTTATATCAAAGCGAATTTCCCCATAAGAAATAATGGAAACTCAGATGATTCGTTCCACAACCATTTCTTCATGAGTCCTTCAGTTTATAGTCCATATAGAAAGATTATAGCATTGCAATAGGTTATATAACCATAAAATGTCCATCCACAAATAGCCGCTTCCACAAGGGGATTAGAAGCAAAATCCAGCAGGAGCTACAGAGTTTCAAAGAGAAGAGAGGCGCCTCTAAGTGTAGCAATATGTTTACATTTAATGAAGGTACAACATTTAGCAACTCACATGGTTGATGAATAAAACAGGCACATCTAAGTATGCAGGCATCCGGGGTAAAGCTGTCCACATAGACTATCTTCTGCACCGCCGGCTGCCAGTCTATAATCCTGACCGGGAAGACCACCCTGCAGTAAAGCGATCTGAAAGCGAGGGGCAGCATGGAAGGGATGACGTAGATGGCAGTGCGGAGGATGGTCTATGTGGACAGCTTTAGCCTGGATGCCTGCATCCTTAGATGTGCCTGTTCCAATCATCAACCATGTGAGTTGCTAAATGTTGTACCTTCATTAAATGTAACAATATTGCTACACTTAGAAGCGCCTCTCTTCTCTTTTATACTCAGCTGTGACTTGAGGCTACTTGTATATCAAGACATCGCTTGTATATCAAGTCAAAATTTATTTGAAAATTTTGCTTGTCTTGCAAAGCGCTCTTAAACCAAGTTACTCTCAAACCAAGGTTTTACTGTATATATATATATATATATATATATATATATATATATTCCATGGACTACCGTCATGAATGACACTATGGCAGGACAACCATGGAGAAACGCCCAATGGGGGTTTCTCCATGGTTTTCCTGTCGTGGTGTCCTTGATGATGGTAGTCCATGGAATATACAGAACTGTTTGCATTTTGTTAACCTTGTTGCCGATCAACCCTTAAACAGTGCTATATATTCCATGGTCTACCGTCATGAATGACACCATGGCAGGACAACCATGGAGAAACACCCAATGGGGGTTTCTCCATGGTTTTCCTGTCGTGGTGTCCTTAGTGGTGGTAGTCCATGAAATATACAGAACTGTTTGCATTTTGTTAACCTTGTTGCCGATCAGCCCTTAAACATTGCTATATATTCCATGGTCTACCGTCATGAATGACACCATGGCAGGACAACATGGAGAAACACCCAATGGGGGGTTTCTCCATGGTTTTCCTGTCGTGGTGTCCTTCATGATGGTAGTCCATGGAATATACAGAACTGTTTGCATTTTAACCTTGTTGCTGATCAGCCCTTAATTGAATAAACGGTACTATATATTCCATGGACTACCGTCATGAATGACACCATGGCAGGACAACATGGAGAAGCACCCAATGGGGGGTTTCTCCATGGTTTTCCTGTCGTGGTGTCCTTCATGATGGTAGTCCGTGGAATATACAGAACTGTTTGCATTTTGTTAACCTTGTTGCCGATAAGCCGCTAATTAAACAGTACTATATATTCCATGGACTACCATCATGAATGACACCACGGCAGGACAACATGGAGAAACACCCAATGGTTGTCCTGCCATGGTATCATTCATGATGGTAGTCCATGGACTATATAGAACTGTTTGCACCTAAGTATTTTGCATTTTGTTTACCCTGTTGCACATCAGCGCCTAATTGATTATGACCTTTTTCTAATAAAATTTGTATTGAATTTTTAAAATTTCCTTGATAAATTACTTTCTACTATGATTTAAGTACCATTACAGGCCGGTAAAGTCCCATTAGAGGGTTTCTTCCTTCTGTTCCTTTCAGTAAATAGGGATGTTGGCCTGATCCACATATCGCGCTTACCTCCTTCTCCCATATCTATTGTATTCTGGCAGCAGGATTCCTCCGTTGTCCGAGTACACTGATCAGCACTGTAGGAGATTGGTTGCAGGTGCTGAGCAAATGTAAATTTTCCATCAATAAATTCACTTCTCGGGCAAGAACAGGCATAGATCGATCAAAATTAGTCTAGGTCCTGCTGAACCAAACTAATTTCGATTTATCGATTGCCAGTTTAAGGTTGGAAATTTTAAACCAGCTAATACGGATTAGCAGAGTGGTTTTTAATAAGTGTGTGACAAATCACATAGAGGGCACAGAATCGTATAGGAGTGAAGGTCAAAATAGACCTAAGTGGTGCATCACATCTGCCCCTTTTATATTTTTTTTTTATCGCCAATTTAATTTCAAATGATGAAATGTTGCTAACTGAGCTGCTTAGTAGAAGAAAAGTTAAAATTTTAATAAGTTTAAAACACAACTAGACCCAGCACTGCTAGGTCTCTCTACACATACTGCATATTGTCTTTCTTGATTTTAACTTGTCGGCCAAATGTTGCGGCCATTGTTAACTGCATTCTCACTAGCTTATTCATGCCTTGGCTTTGTGCACTGGTCCAAATCATTTGGTGGAGGTGGGAATATGGTGTGGGTTTTTTTTGGGGTTGGGCTTGACCCCTTAGTTGCCAGTAAAGAGAACTCTTAAGGCCTCAGCATACCAGGACAATTTTATGCTCCCAACTTTGTTGGAACAGTTTGGGGATGGCCTTTTCCTTTTCCAACATGACTGCACACCAGTGCACAAAGCAAGGTCCATAATGACATGGATGAGCGAGTTTGGGGTGGAGGAACTTGACTGGCCTCCAGAGTCCTAACCTCATTCCGTTAGAATATCTTTGGGATGAATTAAAGCGGAGACTGCGAGCCAGACCCAGCTGCAAAGGTTGGGTAAAATCAATATTGAACCCTACGGACTAATGCCCCGTACACACGCATCGATAGTTGGCCGTGAATTTTCGGCCAACGTCCGATCAGCCGTTTTTCGGCTTGTTAGTATGATGCTTCCGACAACCGACTCCGACTTTTCGGCCGAAAAAAATCTGGTGTGCAGGCTATAAAATTTTTGTTGGCCGTCACCACAACGGCCGATTTTCCGTCAGTACAGATTTCGGCAGACAAAAATCTGATGAGCAAGACTGGGCATGCTCAGATGAAAAAACACACGGAAAGTAAACCAGCACATGACACCACTTCTGAAGTAGATTTTTGTTGGCCGAGAAAGTTTGTGTGCAGTCTAGAGCACATTCCAACCAACAAAACACTGGACAAAAGTCGGCCGATCATCGTTGCGTGTGTACGAGGCATTAGACTGGGATGCCATTACATAGTGAGGTTGAAAAAAGACATCCGTCCATCCAGTTCAACCTATGCGTGTTCATGCGTGTGTAAAAGGTGTCCCAATACTTTTGACCGTTTAGTGTATGTGGATTTTAAATGCCATGTGGGTAGAGACTGATGTGAATGTACAATATAAAGTGATGTATATATATATATATTTCCAGAAGTCCTGAACTGTACTCTACTGTAGTGTACAGCACTGTGCCAGTCTACAGGTCTTCTCTTCTCCCCCCCCCATTCTCACAAGCTTGGCTGAGAGCAGTTGGAGCCATTGCTCCTGCTGCTGTCAGTCAAATCCAATGAGGGAGCAGGGGGGTGTGCCTAAGCTGCTCTGTATGAGTCTACGAAGGCACACAGCCCGGCTCGGAAGCACGCTCGCATGTGTGCCCCCAGGGCTGGCCTTAGGTGTTCAGGCGTCCTGTGCGAGCTAATCCTGTGCCCCCCCCCCATCCTCACCCCCCTAAACATGGCTGTATCTATTGAAAATCTATTTAAGAGTATAATTGCTGCTAATTGCCTGCAAGTGGGGGCAGCAGCAAGATAAAAACAGGGAAAAAATCAGCGCAAAAATACTCTTAAGTATTTATCCTAAAATGATATATAAATGTCACCCAAATCTCTTTCTTTTGTAAAAAAGTGCACACAGAGCCCCCTCTTACATCAGAGACCCCCGCACAGAGCCCCCTCTTACATCAGAGACCCCCGCACAGAGCCCCCTCTTACATCAGAGACCCCCGCACAGAGCCCCCTCTTACATCAGAGACCCCCGCACAGAGCCCCCTCTTACATCAGAGACCCCGCACAGAGCCCCCTCTTACATCAGAGACCCCGCACAGAGCCCCCTCTTACATCAGAGACCCCCGCACAGAGCCCCCTCTTACATCAGAGACCCCCGCACAGAGCCCCCTCTTACATCAGAGACCCCCGCACAGAGCCCCCTCTTACATCAGAGACCCCCGCACAGAGCCCCCTCTTACATCAGAGACCCCCCGCACAGAGCCCCCTCTTACATCAGAGACCCCCCGCACAGAGCCCCCTCTTACATCAGAGACCCCCCGCACAGAGCCCCCTCTTACATCAGAGACCCCCCGCACAGAGCCCCCTCTTACATCAGAGACCCCCCGCACAGAGCCCCCTCTTACATCAGAGACCCCCCGCACAGAGCCCCCTCTTACATCAGAGACCCCCCGCACAGAGCCCCCTCTTACATCAGAGACCCCCCGCACAGAGCCCCCTCTTACATCAGAGACCCTCCGCAGCAACTGACTGCAAGCTGTGATGGCCGCATGGCGCCCCTGTTGCCCATGGCGCCCTGTGCGGCCGCACAGCTCGCACACCCCAAAGGCCGGCCCTGTGTGCCCCCATAGCAATGGGCTTCCTATGGTGGTGCACAAAAGTGCTGGAATGGAAAGCACCAGTGGGGAACCCAAGAGGAGATTTGGGGCTGCTCTGCAAGTGCAATACCCTTGCACAAAACAAACAATTTACAGCCTTTTTAGGGCTGCCTTGATCTATGCAGGTCAATGCAGCTTAACAGACATGGTGTGGATGAGACCTGAGTCTCCATCTTTCCAGCAACACATACCTCCACTGCTCTGTTTAATTTAAGAAAATATCAGGTACTTCCAGGTATGGAGGAGCATGTTCGTCACTTCATGTGACCGCTTTGGGCCAATCAACATGGCACATAGCTCTGTGCGTACTACAACAGGTCAGAACCACTCATAGCTCACACAAGGTGGACTCTCCTGCTCACAGGAGCCAAACCAGCGGGGTAGAACAGTGAGTATGTGAGGCTAAGATTTAAGTAAATCTGTATCTTTACCCTGCACAGGCATAACACAGGACTTTTTTTTTTTTTTATCCTTACAAATGCCTGAACTGCCTCAGTGTCTTATGAATCCTTTGGGTTTGTCTCCTTGCACTGTGCCTCAGGGATCTAGGGATATAAAGCAGGGCTGTACAGACTCCCCTCTCATCTTCTTATCTCGCTACACAGGAGGTTTGTGCAAAGCTGTGTCAGATGTCTGCACTTAACATGTGCTATGTATTCACAACCAGGATGCAGAGAGGAATGACAAGGGGTCTCCCATAATGTCTGCAATATCTGCATTACCTATAGCAACCAGCCACATCCCAATTTTCTTGCAAGTAAAGCCTCGTACACACGCATCGATTATTGGCCGGGAATTTTCAGCCAACGTCCGATCTGCCGATTTTCGGCTTGTTAGTATGATGCTTCCGACAACCGACACCGACTTTTCGGCCGAAAAAAGTCTGGTGTGCAGGCTATAAAATTTTTGTTGGCCGTCACCACAACTGCCGATTTTGCGTCAGTCAGTACAGATTTCGACAGACAAAAATCTGAAGATCAAGACTGGGCATGCTCAGAGAAGAAAAAACACACGGAAAGTTAACCAGCACATGACATCACTTCTGAAGTAGATTTTTGTTGGGCGACAAAAATCGTGTGCACTCTAGGCACATTCCAACCAACAAAACACCACTCTGGACAAAAGTCAGACGATCGGTCGGCCGATAATCGTTGCGTGTGTACGGTCGGACGATCGGTCGGCCGATAATCGTTGCATGTGTATGAGGCATTAGATGAGGAAAAGCAGAATCAGTTTTTGCTTCTGCACTGGCCTGGTCTGATAGCTATAGAGCATGAGTAGAACTGGTGCCTACCACCACTGGGGATTTCCTCTGGTTGCTATTGCCAATAACTCCTATTCCCCATCCAGTTTTCATAAATTAGGCCCAACATATCACCAAGAGCTTTGTCTCACCTGGGGTAATAAACAGAACAGAGATTCCTACTGAAGGTCATAAAACCTTTCCATGGAGCCCAAAGCTGCCTGCTGTAAGGCCAACCGTGAGATCCCGTGGGAAATTCCTGTTGCTTTGACAATTCTCAAACAGTCATGACCTAAACATGCACATATCTGACGCGTCATAGTGCTGGACTGATAAGTGAGAATTTGATTCTCGTATACACAGCGGAGTACATTTTCCTTCAAGGAAGCGGATCTGTGATGGAAGTATAGTGTATGCGGACACTGTTCTAGGCTTAAGCCTCGTACACGCAACGATTATCGGCCGACCGATCGGTCGAATTTTGTCCAGTGTTGTTGTGTTGGTTGGAATGTGCCTAGACTGCACACGAATTTTCTCGGCCAACAAAAATCTACTTCAGAAGTGATGTCATGTGCTGGTTTACTTTCCGTGTGTTTTTTCTTCTCTGAGCATGCCCAGTCTTGCTCATCTGATTTTTGTCTGCCAAAATCTGTACTGACTGACGGAAAATCGGCCGTTGTGTTGACGGCCAACAAAAATTTTATAGCATGCACACCAGATTTTTTTCGGCCGAAAAGTCGGAGTCGGTTGTCGAAAGCATCATACTAACAAGCGGACAATCGGCAGATCGGACGTTGGCCGAAAATAAACGGCCAACTATCGACGCGTGTGTACGGGGCATTAGGCTGCTACCTTACATCAGAAAAAGGGTAGTAATGATAAACTTTTGGATGTGTACTGAGTGCCTAGTACAAATGCCCTTATCACTCAAAAGCCTTTTTTAAACGTTAATTGGTTGAGAGTCAAATACAACCAGGAATGAAATCCTACCTCTTGAGCAGTGGATGTTGGAATCAAGATGGAATGCACTAGAGCAGTGGTTCTCAACCTTACTGAGACAATGTAAATTCTTCTAAAACCTTTCATGCTCCAATAGTAAAAAAGTTTATATTCATACAATAAACTTATGGGAATGCAAAATGTTTAAATACAATGAGGGTTTGGATGAGGTGGGTGTTCTGTTGGAGGGGGGTTGGGAAATCTGCAGTAGCTTTGGAGACTCAGCGGAGGATAAGGTTTCTGAAGGGGTTGGGTGGCTTTGCAGGGGCACTGTAGGAGACTAAAAGGGGCTAGAAGGTACTGTGGGAGATTGGGAAGCACTGTGGGAAACCGTTCAAGGTGGGGGTGAACTATGGGGTCTGAAGACTCTGCAGCAGTGTTGGGGGGGCATTTTGTGAGGTTGGGAGGTAGTGTAGTGGGCTGAGTGCTCTGTGGGCATGGGAGGACAGTGAGAGATAAAGGAAGGGAGCACTATGGGAGCTGGAAGGCACTGTGGTAGGTTGGGGGACTGAAGTTGGCAAGAGGTCAGGAAATTAGGTGGCCAAAGCCCAAGAGTGGGCCATGGCCTGGTGGTTGAGAACCACTGTATTAGATCTTTAAGGCTTGATAGACTAGTGTCTAATGGCACGGCACTAAAGCCCCGTACACAGATTGTTGGCCAACTGATCGGCCAACTTTTGTCCAGTGTTGGTTGAAATGTGCTCTAGACTTGCACTGGACTTTTGTTGGCCAACAAAAACCAACTTCAGAAGTGATGTCATGTTCTGGTTGACTTTCAGTGTGTTTTCTCTTCTCTGAGCATGCCCAGTCTTGCACATCTGATTTTTGTCTGCCGAAATCTGTACTGACTGAGGAACAATCGGCCATTGTTTGTTGGCCAACAAAAAATTTTATAGCATGCACACCAGATTTTTTTAGGCCGAAAATTCACAGTTGGTTGTCGGAAGCATCATACTAACAAGCCTACAATCGGCCGATCCGACGTTGGCCAACAATTTACGGCCAACAATCTGTGCGTGTGTACGGGGCTTAAGAACTGTTTTTGTTTCTGTTAAGGGACTCAGTTCTTTATCAAGCCTTAACATAGATAATCTAATCTAGTGCAATCCATCATTCCAATTATGTCCACCGCTCAATCCCTAAAAAAGGGAAGGCATTGTTCCCCTAAAAATTCATTGACTATATTTACTACTTAGCCAATAAACCTCTCAAAAACACCTCTAAGTGATATGAAGATCTGACATCAGACATCCACAGCCTTATTTTAGAGGAACAATGTTCTAGTGCTGTTTCCCCCCCAAGGTCAGTTGGATGGGGGGATTTACTAAAACTGGAGCACTCCGAATCCTGTGCAATTGCGCATGGTAGCCAATAAGCTTGTAACTTCATCTTGTTCAATTGAGCTTTGACAAATCCAGGAAGCTAATTTCTGACGAGCTGCTCCAGATTTTGCACTCCACTTTCAGCAAATCTCCCCTAAAGTGTCTGCAAAGGTTTCAGAGTGGAAGTAGACCTATAATTTTCCAATTTGACTGTAGTTTGCAAAATGAAGTAATAGTCATCTCATGTCTATGGCTGGCCTAATCATGAGCAACCAAGAACTATTCTTGCACTGAGCTAGAATCTGGGGCTGTAATCACCCTGATTTACAGTATTCTTTTATTTATTTCAGGTTCCTGTATAGCGCTGTCAATTTACGCAGTAGCTCACAAAAGTGAATACACCTCACATTTTTGGAAATAGTTTACCAATTAGCTTCCAGGTTTTCATGTGACAACACTGAAGAAATGACACTTTGTTATACAAACTGTACACTTCTGTATGTTCTAGCAGTGTAAATTTGCTGTCCCCTCAAAATAACTCAACAGTCAATGTCTAAATTGCTGGCAACAAAGGTGAGTACACCGCTAAGTGAAAAATGTCCATATTGGGCCCAAAGTGTCAATATTTTGTGTGGCCACCATTATTTTTTCAGCACTGCCTTAACCCTTTTGGGCATGGAGTTCACCAGAGCTTCACAGGTTGCCACTGGAGTCCTCTTCCGTTCCTCCATGACGACGTCACGGAGCTGGTGGATGTTGGAGACCTTGCTCTCCTCCACCTTTCATTTGAGGATGCCCCACAGATGCTCAACAGGGTTTAATTTCTGGAGACATGCTTGGCCAGTCCATCACCTTTACCCTCGGCTTCTTTAGCAAGGCATTGGCCCTCTTGGACGTGTTTGGGGCTGTTATGTTGGAATACTGCCCTGCGGCCCAGTCTCCAAAAGAGGGGATCATGCTCCGGTTCAGCATGTCACAGTACATGTTGGCATTCATGGTTCCCTCAATGAACTGTAGCTCCCCAGTACCGGCAGCACTCATGCAGCCCCAGACCATGACACTCCCACCACCATGCTTGACTGTAGGCAAGACGCACTTGTCTTGTCTTTGTACTCACCTGCCACCACACACGCTTGACACCATCTGAACAAAAGTTTATCATGGTCTCATCAAACCACAGAATATGGTTCTAGTAATCCATGTCCTTAGACTGCTTGTCTTCAGCAAACTGCGGGCTTTCTTGTGCATCTTTAGAAGAGGCTTCCTTCTGGGACAGCCATGCAGGCCAATTTGATGCAGTGTATGGTCTGAGCACTGACAGGCTGATTCCCACACCCCCCCACCCCTTCAACCTCTGAAGCAATGCTGGCAGCACTCATACGTCCCATTTCCCAAAGACAACTTCTGGATATGACGCTGAGCATGTACATTAAACTTCTTTGGTCAACCGTGGCAAGGCCTGTTCTGAGTGGAACCTGTCCTCTTAAACCACTGTATGGTCTTGGCCACCGTGCTGCAGCTCAGTTTCAGGGTCTTGGCAATCTTATTTTTGTTGCCAGCAGTTTAGACATTGATGGCTGTGTTGAGTTATTTTAAGGGGACAGCACATTTACACTGTTATACAAGCTGTACACTCACTACTTTACATTGTAGCAAAGTGTCATTTCTTCAGTGTTGTCACATGAAAAGATATAATAAAATATTTTCAAAAATGTGAGGGGTGTACTTTTGTGAGATACTGTATATGTAATATGGTTAAAAGAGCAGCAGTGTCTCTCCAAAGGGCTTCCTATTCACATTTTATACTCGCCTACTTTATTTTAACTAGAACAGAAATCACTGCTGTCCATGACCAGAGAGCTGTGATGTCACTGGTCTGTGACAGTGCTTAGGTCTAGCAACTAATAGCTAGACCCAAGCACTATAGGCTTTCACCTTGAATAAACTGAAACATACAAGATGAGGGAAGGTTGTAGACTGGTTGCCATGCTTTGCTGCAGTTTATAATACAGCAATGGCTGTAGCCTATTTTAGAGGAGAACTCATTGGACTGTAGGCTAAGGGGACCAGGTTTTGAAAATGAAATCCGGGGACAATTTATTTTTTTCATTGGCAAATGGCACAGAACTGCATATTACACAGCTCTGGGCACAGGACTGCATAATACAGAGCACTGGGCAGAGGACTGCATAATACACAGAGCACTGGGCACAGGACTGCATAATACATATTGCTGAATAGCAGCAGGAGTGACAGTGAGATCGTCCAGCAGGGGACGTTGGCATCCGAGCTACCAGGCGGCTTCTCAGCCAGCGTGGGATGCCCTGTCTATATAATCTGGCTCTGAGTCCAGGGACAGACTTGGTCCGGGGTTCTGTCCCTGGAAACTGGGGACGTCTGGTCACCCTATTGTAGGCAGTGCTATATTTGTCATTACTCTAAATGCTGTTGCAAACTTCACATTTCTGTTCCTTTCTATACGTATTGGCCACATCCTTCTTGTTAAAAGCTCTGTCCTCCGTTCTAGAAAACTTCTCCCATGATAACTTATTGATTAAGCAAAAGGTTGAGACACCCTTGAATTTCTGGGTCCTGGTTTCCAATCCCACCTTGGACACTATATGAGATTTTTTTTTTTTTGAATGGGTTTCTTACCACAGTCCAAAAACCTACTGGACATGTTATATAAGTTACGTTTCTTTCTCCCTGGGTTGGTTGTAGTTTGTGTGGGAGACCATGGTAGGAATATTAGACTGTAAGCTCCTTTAAGAGACGGGCTTGTTTGAAAGGATTTATGTACTTTCTATTTTGGTACTATATAAATAAATACTGGAAATAAATCAATAAAATAAATATAGGAGAAAAATGGTGTCCGCCCAAGAGAAATAGACACCTTGGCTCAGTCTTAGAATGGCAGTAGTATTGACAGCTTGGCATGGACTTGGGAAGATGGCAATATTATATTCACGTTTCCTGGAAGCCCTTCGCAAGTACCCTGCTGCAATTAGTAAAAGCAACAAAACCTACAAGTATCAATTATAAAAATGTATACAGAATATGAATACCAACTTGTTGGTTGTATTTCTACCTTGGCAGCCTTTACTATGGGAATAACAGTCTCTAGTATTTGCCTGTATGAAGTTCACTAAGTTGGGGTGGCGGAAAGTCATAAAAAAAAAAAACCTGTAGGAGTGTGATTGGAATGATTACTACGGTATGTAGAATAACGGAGTACCTGATTAGATGCAAATTGAAAGGGTGGTTTAGGTAGGTCTCCGTCAGTGGCGGCTGGTGTATTGGGGGCGCAGGGGCACTGTGCCCCCTTATCCATGTGTCCGGCCCCCTAATCTACATGCGGGGCGCTGGATGTATGGACTTCAATAGGGCTTTTTTTAGCCATGTGGCTAAAAAAAAGTGGGCTCAGGGCACCCCGAGCCCACCCAGTTGTCACACAGCTCCTCCTGGCCAATCAGGAAGCGGGTTCTGAGACCTGTTTCCCGATTGCCTGAAAGGAGAAGCCATGCCATTGGGCATGGAGGAGGGAGGAGACGGGGAAGCCACCGCCACCGCTGCCGTCGCTGATGCCCAGGCAGGGTGAGTGGTCCGGTGGTCCTGTCCTGCTGTGGTCCGGGGGTGTGCAGCCTGGTGTGGTCCGGAGGGGGGGGTATGGTGTGGTCTGTCTGCCGCCCCCCCCCCCCAGCCCATGGAGCACCAGCCGCCATTGGTCTCCGTATTATATTTTATGGTATATTTAAACCTAAGTAGCTCTAACGAGCAGGGCCTTTTAGTTCCTCCTGTATTGAATTGTTTTGTAACTGTATTGTCTTACCTCACATTGTAAAGCGCTGCACAAACTGTTGGCGCTATATAAATCCTGTATAATATAATAGTTATCAGTTGAATTAAAGCAGGCCTACTGTTGAACGAAGATACATCCCCCCTCCCATCCTGAGATTTACAGTTCTTCAATTAACAGAACATATGTATAAATACATAGAATATATATAATATATATTCATATTCTATTCCCTCAATAGGCTGACCAATCAGAATTATTATGTAAAGACCTAACCACACACAAGCCAAAAAGTAATTTTAACCAAATCAAAATTATGAACAAATCTTCCATCTGAAATATTTTTAGGGTCAACTCCCATGTCTTCACTGTGTCAGAATAGCAAAAATGGTCACATCAAGAATCCATCTATGCATTAATTTGTATCCTTTGTGGATAGAATATCTACCTGGAGTTCAGAATTAAATTCTTGCATGGTTTTCTGGTCATATGGATGGCCTGGTAGTAGGCTGCAGTGTGGACACAGGGAAGAGGAAGGTGGTCTAGAGACCCAACGGGTAAAAGATGTAACAGATGTAACATGTTGCAATGGAAACTCCAATGTCCTGTCACACGAGTTGGAAAAGCACCTATTAATCAGAATGTCAGGAGCATGCTGAAAATTTTCAAAGGCCTGTTGTTTTAATTGGTATCCTCAGCCCTGAAATGACCCATATAACACGAGCGTACCATGGACGTGGTTGTCAGTACCTCCAGCACCTCTACTACATGTTCATGCTCTTCTGAAGGACACGCAAGCACATGCTCCTTCAAAAAGTCCAACAGTTTTGAGCTGAGCTAGTGTACCGGGCTGCAAGTCAACAAGACCCATCACATAGTTACATAGTGAGGTTGAAAAAAGACATCAGTCCATCCAGTTCAACCTATGATGTGTGTGTATCACAACTAACAGATCTCTCGACAGAAACAAAGATTAGAAAAATGCATGAACTTTATTCTATTTTTTTGTCCATGTATTTGTAAAGAAGCTAATGACAGACCATAATCTAAAGAAAAATAAAAAAATGGCCTTTTAAAATAAAATGGATTGTTGGAACATCATGCCAAGAGATGCCCTGCTAATTAATAAGATTATAAATGTGTAGCACTGCCCCCTTGAAGGCTGCCAGATGTCACACTTATTTGTCCCCCTGAGTTACCATTGGCAACCTTGACCTGCATAGTGTCTTTTGCTTCTTGGCTCGTCCAATATTCAGTCCAGGGGTATCTAGTTTGTGTTTATAAATTAGGGTTGGGAGAAGGGAATAGTGGGATACTCTGAATTATGCACAATATTGGAGTACTTCTATCTCTCGGTACAGCCAGGCTGTTGATCCACCTTGCCACTGAGGTGGATTTAACTTGAAGTCTTTCCTAAGATGACTTGATGAACTAAGGTGATCTTCAGGACACTCTCCTCAGTATCCTTTCTCAACTGTTGACACCCGTCCACTGACTATCCTACTCTTGGTTTGGCCCCCCTCAGGTCAGGTCCCTTGACACAAGACCCTGTACTCACTATACTATTTTTCTAGGGTCTCCAGTGTCTACCCCTCAGCCAGCTCCCCTGGCCCTCTGGGTTCAGCTCCGTTCCTCTGGCCCTCAGGACGACCTCCTGAGGCCACGTGCCACTGCTACAAAGGAAGAGGCAGACTCAACCCTCCCTCCACGACTCCAGCCAAAGACCCTGCAGCAAATGTGCTCCTGGCTTTTATACAGTATCCTAGAATTCCCCTGCCAATCACCAAGAGTGTGTCAAAGCCCATGCATCCATTTGTCGGGTTTCCTCCCACTGTCCAACATGCCTCCCTATTGGACCAGTGTGAAACACTCTAGACATAATGAATCGCATACTGAGAAGACCTCACTAACAGATCCTGCTCCCTAATAGGCAGATAGCAATATAGATTTGCCTGCTGCTACTCTAATAGGCAGACAGAGCCAAAAACTAGACTATCGCACTAGCACCTTCCTAGGAGGGTGCTTCAAGTGCTTACATTTTAATGGAATGGAAAACCTAAAAATATGCCAAACTACCAAATGGAAATGGTAAAATAGGTTGAATTTTGACATGAGAAACCAACAAACCAACCATCTTCGACCTTTAAAACAGACCCCAGTTATTTGCCTTGGTTTCTTACGGACCCCTCGCTTCAAATGTGATCCTTTTTTAAGAATTACAAAAAGATACAACATCCAATGAGTTCACCATCAAACCCTAAAAGGAAATATCCAGATGACTTCCTCCCCTGAGAGGAAGAAATACAAAATCCACTGTTACATGTTTGGTATAAAAAGATTGTTTGGCATTGGCAATATTGGCGAAAGAGAACAAAACTTCAGTGTGTGTGGCCTCGGAGCTTTGGGTTAACAAATATTAGTTTAAAGCAAGAGCCGACAGGGCTGTCCTTAAAAAAACATCTCATTAAAGCGATCCGTTTCCTAACTATACCCACTAGCCTATGTGTGGAAGTATAAAGTGTGTATATATACACACCACACAATAAAATCAAACCACAAAGCAATAATATGCACTTTCCCGACTAGGGTCAGATAAACATAGTGGAGCTGATCTATACAGATTGACGAAACGGGAAGTTGAGTTCAACTTTAAATTGTCCTTTTTCAAGTATAGGTTGGAGTAAATTAAAGATAATTTTGGATTGAGTACTTTGGTAATCACTTTACTATTCAACATAATGGGAGTTCAAATGTTTAGAAAAAAAAAACACAAAAAACTGGATGGTAGAAAAAAGGTGCCTAAGCGTTAAATTGGCTGTTGGGGAGAATTATGTAATTGGTTATTGACAGATGCTAGGTGGTTGCTACAGGCATCCAGAAGCCTATATTAAGATGTTCTCCCTCGCCTCGACTACTGCAACTCCCTCCATTGGATTACCATTACATAGACTCATCCACCTTACCAACCATTCAGTGTCCTCCACCCCTCTCTCCCAATCCCTTCACTGGCTTCTATTCCCCCAACAAATAAAATTCAAAGTACTAACGATAGTTTACAAAGCCAACCACAACTCTGCCTCCAGCTACATCACTAACCTGAACTCAAAATATCAACCAAGCCGCTCTCTTCGGTCCTCCCAAGACCTCCTGCTCTCAACCAATCCACTCTCTTCGGTCTTTCCAAGACCTCCTGCTCTCAACCAATCCACTCTCTTCGGTCTTTCCAAGACCTCCTGCTCTCAACCAAGCCGCTCTCTTCGGTCCTCCCAAGACCTCCTGCTCTCAACCAAGCTGTTCTCTTCAGTCCTCCCAAGACCTCCTGCTCTCAACAAGTAACTCATCAGTCCTTACAAGGCCTCCTGCTCTCAACCAAGTCGCTCTCTTCGGTCCTCCCAAGATCTCCTGCTCTCAACCAAGCCGCTCTCTTCGGTCCTCCCAAGACCTCCTGCTCTCAACCAAGCCGCTCTCTTCGGTCCTCCCAAGACCACCTGCTTTCAACCAAGCCGCTCTCTTCGGTCCTCCCAAAACCACCTGCTCTCAACCAAGCCGCTCTCTTCGGTCCTCCCTAGACCTCCTCTCAACCAAGCCGCTCTCGTCGGTCCTCCCAAGACCTCCTGCTCTCAACCAAGCCGCTCTCTTCGGTCCTCCCAAGACCTCCTGCTCTCACAAGCCGCTCTCTTCGATCCTCCCCAGACCACCTGTTCTCAAACAAAGCCTCTCCAGTCCTCCCAAGATCTCCTGCTCTCAAACAAAGCCGCTCTCTTCGGTCCTCCCAAGACCTCCTGCTCTCAACCAAGCCGCTCTCTTCGGTCCTCCCAAGACCACCTGCTCTCAGCCAAGCCGCTCTTCGGTCCTCCTGCTCTCAACCAAGCCGCTCTCTTTGGTCCTCCCAAGACCTCCTGCTCTCACAAGCCGCTCTCTTCGATCCTCCCCAGACCACCTGCTCTCAAACAAAGCCTCTCTTCAGTCCTCCCAAGACCTCCTGCTCTCAACCAAGCCACTCTCTAAGGCCCTTCCCAAGATCTCCTGCTCTCAACCAAGCCGCTCTCTTCGGTCCTCCCAAGACCACCTGCTCTCAAACAAAGCCGCTCTCTTCGGTCCTCCCAAGACCTCCTGCTCTCAACCAAGCCGCTCTCTTCGGTCCTCCCAAGACCACCTGCTCTCAGCCAAGCCTCTCTCTTCGGTCCTCCCAAGACCTCCTGCTCTCAGCCAAGCTGCTCTCTTCAGTCCTCCCTAGACCTCATGCTCTCAACCAAGCCACTCTCTTCGGTCCTCCCAAAACCACCTGCTCTCAACCAAGCTGCTCTCTTCGGTCCTCCCTAGACCTCCTCTCAACCAAGCCGCTCTCTTCGGGCCTCCCAAGACCTCCTGCTCTCTAGGTTCCTTGTCACCTCCTCCCGTGCTCACCTCCAGGATTTCTCCAGAGCTTCTCCCATCCTTTGGAACTCTCTATCCCAATCTGTCCAACTGTCCCCTAATCTATCCATCTTTAGCCAATCCCTGAAAACCCTCCTCTTTAAAGAAGTCTACCCGGCTACTAAATAATACTGTTTCACTTTCTCAATCAGCTCACCCCCCACAGCTATTACCTTTTGTATCAATGGACCCTCCCTTTTTAGATTGTAAGCTCTAACGATCAGGGCCCTCTGATTCCTTTTGTACCAAATTGTAATGTAACTGCAATGTCTGCCTTTATTTTTTTAAACGCTGGGCAAACTGGCGCTATATAAATCCTGTATGGCGCTGTATAAATCCTGTATAATAATAAAATGTTCTATCTACCATAACCATGTTTAATAATTTTATTCAAAACCGAAATCTGGAAACCTTTTTTAGTCTGGTTTCGATTGTCCTAATGCCATTTATAGTAATTCCAGATACGAAAAAAGGACATATGAGGGCTGTACCTGAAGTAACTATTTTATTAACTTACATGGGTCATTCAAATTTCACATGTTGGGGTAACTCTTCTTCTTTTATTGCAGGTAAATAATGGATTCCAAGCAGAAGCAATGTGCCATCACTCAGTTCTTGGAGGGGCGTGCAGGCTGTCCCAACATCCACATAAGGCGAAAAAATGCTTATGGAGATGACACCATTGACAAGAGCAATGCCTTCATCAAGAGCTCAATGTCACCATTGAAGTCCATTATTTACATGCAATGAAGAGTTATTTTAGAGGAAAAAGTTACTCTTCCAACATGTGAATTTTGAAATACCTGTGTAAGTTAATACAAAATTCATGCCCGAATGTTGGCAATAGGAGACCAACTAGTTCTAGTCTTTATGGTTACTTGTGAAAAGAATATTCGAAACTATACAAAATTAGAAACTATACAAAATATATTGAACCCAAGTCTATTGGACTTCCACAATCCAATTACATTATCTGAAATAACGGTTACCTACTCGCGTGTGTTCAACAGGATTTGCACAGGTTCTCTTGTTTTGTACTTTCCGGCCACGAGAGAGTTTTTTCAATAAAAATACCCCCGGGACAGTCAGGGCTAGTTTATTCCACAATGGATAGCCTCTGTACTGTCCCGGGTCGCACTTACCTTTTAGAAGAAATACTTACCTTGAAAATTTCTTCTCCAGCGCTGCCATCTCGGATGTGGGCAGCTGAAGCCAGCGCGTCCTCTTCTGCGTCCTCTCCTCCCAGAATGCACCGGCCCCGATCGTCACTTCTGGTGCTTGCACGTCATCCCTCCACAGCTTCTGGGCATGCCCAGAAGCGGTTTAGCAGGGAATGACGCGGCCGCACCAGAAGTGACGAGCGGGGGCCGGTGTCGGCGCATTGATTCCTGGGAGCGATGACGTTCAGCTCCCAGGAATCAATGCAAAGAGGAAGTGACGTCGCGGGCCGCAGAGGGAGGAAGTGGAAGAAAGGAGTATTTTTCTACAATAACAAGGTAACTAAACAAAAAAAAAATCGTAACCATCCATTTATTTTTCAGGTGACGAAAAGCAAGCGGATGGCCCAAAATCGACTGTCGATTTTGTGGCCGGCACTCTGCTTTAACTTTGAAATCTAATAAAAAAGAAAATGTATATAATAAAAAAAAAACTAAATAAAAATATAAGCTCACTTTTGCATCACTTTCAGTACCGCCCTCTTATATTTAAAGAGGAACTGCAGTCTGCTCACATAATTTTAATGAACATTTTTGCCATTCTGAAGCTTACCTCCAATCACTCCGCATATTTTATATATACTGTGATTCTGTAATTGCCAAATATGCTGCAGAAATCTCCCTCCACTAAGTCTGGCAGCAGCCATTTTAACTGTGGGCAGCTGAAGCTGCTGCCTGTTCACTTCCTGTATTTAGAGGCGCACACGCAGATGCATGCACGCACAGATGGACGCACACGGACACACAAGCACATGCGCACGCACATGCGCACGCACATGCGCACACACATGCACACACATTCAATTAAATTTAAAGTTTCGTGAACAGAATAAAACTAGATATATTATATAGGCTTCGACGGCTAGATGTCTGCATATCCACATAATTTGTCACCCTTTGCAGTTATTTCCTTATTCTTTATTAAGAGGACTCCATCAGATGTGACACCATTATTTGGCTGCTGTAATGGCTGGTTCGACTTGTCAGCATACAAATAATAAAATATTTGTTTTTTTGGATAAGGTTTTTTATTTTTTTAAAAAAACCTTACAGCTATTCCACCACCAAAAAGACTGCACATTGTAATTCTGCTCTTGGGCAAAAATATATATGGTTATACATAACATGTCAAATAAAAAATGAACAGTAAACAAAATGATTTACAATTGCCACCAGGGAATACTATACATTTTAATTTATTTTACATGTAAAAATATATATTGTACTAAAATGCATTTTACCCAACTTATTAAAATTAAAAGCAAAATAAAAATGTAAAAAAAATATAGAAAAAAAGTAATTGTAGCTTTTTAACACCAGAGAATATTGTACATTGTGCTATCAAAATATTTAGCAAATTTATAGATTAACCAAGCTACCTTTTCACATTGCTACACTTCCTGACCACACCTGTATTAAACAAGTCCCCCACTATGCTGTAATGCAGCTGTAGGGAAAACAGGAATACCACAGACTAATTTTACCTCCACAGGCTATTTGTCAAATTTTAAAAATGGAGAAAATGGGCTGAAAAAAAAAAGGCTAATGTACTTTAAATTCATACATTTGTTAGCAATTTCTTTAGCATGACGCAATGGTATAATTGCAAGAGCTTTTAAAATGAGCAATTTTTTTTGTAACACTATTTCTTTTTTTTTTTTTTTAAATGACAGCTGCTCTTTATACCCAGATAATTGGGTCTCACACCAAATAAATTTTTTTTACTTGTACTTAAAGTCTAAGTATTGGTGGCCATTCTTTTACTGTTTGGTTTTTATTTTAAGCAAGATGCTAGATAATTGGGTGTTAGACCAATTTTTTTTTTTTTTTTTACATGCAGAAAAAGTGCATTTGGATAATGGGTATTCATTTGCTATTCTTTATCTGGTTCATTAAATTTAAAAAATGTTGGTGGCCTCTTACTATTTTTTTTTTTTTTGCAAGATGCTGAATAATTTGGTCTTACACCCAAATTTATTTTTTCCTTGTGCTTAAAGTCTAGGTATTGGTGGCCATTCTTTTACTATTTGGATTTTTTTTTTTTTTTGCAAGATGCTGAATAATTGGGTCTTACAACAAATACAATTTTTTCCTCATGCTTAGTCTTATTGGTGGCCATTCTTTTACTGTTTGATTTTTATTTTAAGCAAGATGCTAGATAATTGGGTCTTAATCCCTTTTTTTTACATGAAGAAAAAAAATAAGGTGCATTTGGATAATTTGCTATTTATCTGGTTCATTAAATTTAAAAAAGCATATGTTTGTGGCCTCTTTTTTACTATTTTTCGCAAAATGCTGAATTGGGTCTTACACCAAATACATTTTTTTTTTCCTTGTTCTTAGTCTTATTGGTGGCCATTTTTTTACTATTTGATTTATATTTTAAGCAAGAGGCTAGATAATTGGGTCTTTCCCCAATTTTCTTTTTACATGAAGAAAAAAAGTGCATTTGGATAATAGGTTTTCATTTGCTATTTTATCTGGTTCATTAAATTTTAAAAGTTTAGTGAACAGAAAAACTAAATTACAGTAAAACCTTGGTTTGAGAGTAACTTGGTTTGAGAGCGCTTTGCAAGACAAGCAAATTTTTTAAATAAGCTTTGACTTGATATACAAGCAATGTCTTGATATACAAGTAGCGTCATGTATAAAAAAGAAGAGAGGAGCCTCTTAAGTGTAGCAATATGGTTACATTTAATGAAGGTTCAATATTTAGCAAATCACATGGTTGATGATTAAAACAGGCACATCTAAGTATGCAGGCATCTGGGGTAAAGCTGTCCACATAGACCATCCTCTGCACAGCCATCTTCATCATCCCTTCCCCGCTGCACTCCACGAGTGATTCAAAGCCTCACTTTCAGATCACTCTACTGCAGGCTATTCTTCCCGGTGAGGATTGCAGACTGACAGTGGTGAGAGTCGGTGGTTCAGAAGATGGTCTATGTGGACAGCTTTACCCAGGATGCCTGCATACTTAGGTGTGCCTATTTTAATTATCAACCATGTGAGTTGCTAAATGTTGAACCTTCATTAAATGTAACCAAAGTGCTACAATTAGAGGCGCCTCTCATCTCTCTTATATTCTGTAGCTCTGCTAGATTTTGCTTCTAATCCCCTTGGGAAGGCTGCATATTGTGGATGGACATTTTATGGTTATACAACCTATCACATTGCTATAATCTTTGTATATAGACTATAAACTGAAGGACTTGTGGAACGAATCATCTGAGTTTCCATTATTTCTTATGGGGAAATTTGCTTTGATATAAGAGTGCTTTGGATTACAAGCATGTTTCCAGAACGAATTATGCTCGCAATCCAAGGTTTTACTGTATATTTTATATAGGCTTCAATGGCTAGATGTCTGCATACCCACATAATTTGTCACCCTGTCCTCTTTGGTGGCCTCTTTTACTATTTGTATTTTTTGCAAGATGCTGAATAATTGGGGCTTAAACCAAAACATTTTTTCCCTTGTGCTTAGTCTTATTGGTGGCCATTCTTTTACGATTTGATTTTTATTTTAACCACTTAAGCCCCGGAAGATTTTACCCCCATTCCGACCAGGGGGTATTTTGCAATTCGGCACTGCGTGACTTTAACGGACAAGTGCGCGGTCGTGCGACACTGTACCTAAACGAATTTGGCGTCCTTTTTTTCCCACAAACAGAGCTTTCTTTTGGTGGTATTTGATCACCTGTGCGATTTTTTGATCACGCGCTATAAACAAAAAAAGAGCGTCAATTTTGCAAAAATAGCAATATTTTTCACATTTTTTTATATGAAATTCCCCCAAAAAAAATGTAAAAATCAAAATTTTTTAACATTTTCGGCAATTTGTTTTATGCTACCTATGTTTGGTAAAAAAAATCGCAAAAAGCGTATTTTGATTGGTTTGCGCAAAAGTTATCGCAGGACAGATCGGACCCTTGACTGACATTTTTGACACTTTTGGGGTTACCAGTGACATTTCTACAGTAATCAGTGCTATATATATGCACTGTTACTGTAAAAATACACTGGTAGTGAAGGGGTTAACTTTATTTGGGAGGGAGGGGCTGTGTGTGTGTCCCTAGGGGCGTGCTTTCTACTGTGATTGGCTGTGGCTTCAGCTGTAAGGACACTGATCAACGGATCTACATAGTAGATCCATGTGATCAGTGTCTTTGCAGCGAGGAGAATGACAGGCAGCTTGTTTACACAAGCTGCCTGACATTCTCCCTCTCCCCCGCCGATCGCCGAGTGACCGGCGGACATCGGGTCCGCTGGTCACACGCGCGGGGGGGGTCCGTGACCACGCGGGAGCGCGCCTCCGGGGGCGAGCGCTCGCTCCCTAGACCCTCACAAGCAAGCAACGTAGCCCTACGTTAGTTTGCCTGTGAGGGGCTGACCGCCGACGTAGATAGTCGTGCGGCGGTCGGCAAGTGGTTAAGCAAGATGCTCGATAATTGGGTCCTAGGCCTCTTTCACATGGCAGCTCCGTTTTTTTATTCTGTTGCGGCACTTTGTTTTGTTTTTTTTTACACGGATGACACTTGTTTCATCCGCTTCGTATGTCCGCATATCATCCCATCCGTCTGCGGATGATTTACGGACATAATGTGTAATTGGGGATTGCGGATGTCAGCGGATGACACCACTGACATCCGATTTTGCATCCGTTCCGTTTTATAAACGGAAGAAAAATGGGGTTCTGTTCCGTTCCAAAAAACGGAACTGATAGAGGACGAAAATCGGGATGTCAGCGGATGGTCATCCACTGACATTCGCAATCCCATTGACAAGCATTATGTCAGTTTTTCCTCCGCAAAAAAATGGGATGAAATACGGGCATATGGAGCGCTCGTGTGAAAGAGCCCCTACACCATATTTTTTTTAAATGAAGAAAAAATGAATAAAAAGGTTCATTTGAATAGATATTTATTTGCTATTTATCTGGTTCATTCAATTAAAAGTAAATGTTGGTGGCCTTTTACTATTTTGATTGTTTTTTCGCAAGATGCTGAATTGGGTCTTACACAAAATACATGTTTTTCCCCTTGTGCTTAAGTCTTTAGGTATTGGTGGCCATTCTTTTACTATTTTATTTTTATTTTAAAATGCTTAAAAGATAATGCTAGATAATTGGGTCTTACGCTATTTTTTTTTTTTTTACATGAAGAAAAAATAAAAAAAGGTGCATTTGGATAAAAGGTATTTGCTATTCTTTATCTGGTTCATTAAATTTTTTAAAAAAATTTTTAGTTAACCGAATAACTAGATTATATTTTATATAGGCTTCAATGGCTAGATGTCTGCATATCCACATAATTTTTTTAAAAAAGTTTAGTTACCGAATAACTAGATTATATTTTATATAGGCTTCAATGGCTCGATGTCTGCATATCCACATAATTTGTCACCCTGTCCTCTTTGGTGGCCTCTTTTACTATTTTGTATTTTTTGCAAGATGCTGAATAATCTTACACCAAATACATTGTTTTCCTTGTGCCTAAAGTCTTTGTATTGGAGGCCATTCTTTTACTATTTTATTACACAGGATTTATATAGCGCCAACAGTTTGCACAGCGCTTTACAATGTGAGGGAAGACATTACAATTACAATACAATTCAATACAGGAGGAATCAGAGGGCCCTGCTCGTAAGAGCTTACAATCTAGAAGGGAGGGTCAAGTAAAAACATAAATCTTTCCCTTAGTAAACGCAATTACTTTTGCGCAAACCAATCAAAATACGATTTTTTTTTTTGATTTTTTTTTACCAAACATATGTAGCAGAAAACAAATTGGCCAAAAATGTTAAAAAATTTTGATTTTTACATTTTTTTTTTGGGCAATTTCATATAAAAAAATGTGAAAAATATTATTTTTGCAAAATTTACACTTTTTTTGTTTATAGCGCATGATCAAAAAATCGCACAGGCGATCAAATACCACCAAAAGAAAGCTCTGTTTGTGGGGAAAAAAAGGACGTCAAATTCGTTTAGGTACAGCGTCGCACGACCACACAATTGTCCGTTAAAGTCACGCAGTAAAAAATTGCAAAAAAAAAACCCTGGTCAGGAAGGGGGTAAAATCTTCTGGGGCTTAAGTGGTTAAGCAAGATGCTAGATAATTGGGTCTTAACCAATTCTTTTTTTTTTTTTTTTACATGAAGAAAAAATAAAAATAAAAAAAATGGTGCATTTGAATGTTTTTTCCCATGCAAAATAAGCAAAATTAAATGTTTCCTTTGGAAAATAAATATTCACTATTTTTTACTGTTTAGCTAGCTTTTTAAATGTAAAAAGTTTATTGTAGTTTATAAATGTAAAAAAAAAATTAAAAAAATTGGGAAACCTTTTGAAAATCCGTGGTCGAAAGGGTTAAAATGAAGGTGTAAAACTTTCTGTACCTATAGAATGCTACGGGGAAGCAGCGTATGCGAGATTTTGGTGTATAAACCGGTAATACCTTGAAAGTGTAGCTATTCGAGGCGGCTATGTTAACACTTGAACTCAATAAATAATAGCTAATCCTTAGGAATTATCACTTCAGTACAACACTCTAGCGAGGCGGCCTGTGGAATAACTGTGACATGGAGTCCCTGTACAGGGGCTTAGGGCAATACAATATGGAAGAAGGGGTTACACATACCATTTAAAGCTCTTTAAGGCATACTTTTTGTCCTGGGAGAGAGCAAAAAAGGGAAAAAAAGAAGAAAAAAAGATAAATCTTCTCCAAATATATAAATAAACAGAGGCCTCGCTGAGCTATGGGAGTGTATTTCATTGTTTATTATTCTGTCAGAGGTGATGAGGGTATAATGCGTCCTTTCGGTAGCCCCCCCACCTCTTTCCCCGTCACCAGATCAGCCATTTAATTAATTAACAGCTCTGCTGGAAAATAAACTGGAAATTCGATCGGGGACGATGACAGGTGAGGAAAAATAAGCTAATTCAAATCCTTCCCTCCGTGGGTTTTACAAATTAACACTGCAGAGCTCGGAGGTGAGGAAAGAATAAGAGCAGGGAGGTGACCACGTCGCTGAACGTTGGTGACAAACAGCAACAAGGTGAAGGGTGATCGCTCTCCCGGCGGAGTATAAATGGTTACGGTTGAGAAATGTGGGTGTTCCAAAAAAATCCTATCAGACTGTCTGGCACCCAAGGGTGCCCCAATATGCCAATCTACAGCAGCTGGACAATATGGAGAAACGATAAATGAAAAGGATCATCTCAACATCTGTCAAACATAGCTGGGTCATGTGGCTTCTCATGAACCGTAACAAAGTCCTGGTTTACACAGAAGGCTAAATGGAATGATTGATGGATGGGGTCTGTAGGAGTGTAGTGAGGACATGTGTACAGAGTTGACACCTTGTGGTGTCCCAGTCTACATCCTATATGTAGCATTTGGGCTGTGGTGGCCCATTATTTAATTTGGGCTGCGGCGGCCCCCTTCGCTAACATGGGCTGCGGCGGCCCCTTCGCTAACATGGGCTGCGGCGGCCCCTTCGCTAACATGGGCTGCGGCGGCCCCTTCGCTAACTTGGGCTGCGGCGGCCCCTTCGCTAACTTGGGCTGCGGCGGCCCCTTCGCTAACATGGGCTGCGGCGGCCCCTTCGCTAACATGGGCTGTGGCGGCCCCTTCGCTAACATGGGCTGTGGCGGCCCCTTCGCTAACATGGGCTGCGGCGGCCCCCTTCGCTAACTTGGGCTGCGGCGGCCCCCTTCGCTAACTTGGGCTGCGGCGGCCCCCTTCGCTAACTTGGGCTGCGGCGGCCCCCTTCGCTAACTTGGGCTGCGGCGGCCCCCTTCGCTAAACTTGGGCTGCGGCGGCCCCCTTCGCTAAACTTGGGCTGCGGCGGCCCCCTTCGCTAAACTTGGGCTGCGGCGGCCCCCTTCGCTAAACTTGGGCTGCGGCGGCCCCCTTCGCTAAACTTGGGCTGCGGCGGCCCCCTTCGCTAAACTTGGGCTGCGGCGGCCCCCTTCGCTAAACTTGGGCTGCGGCGGCCCCCTTCGCTACAATTCTTCTGTACAAGAATTTGACCATGGACAGAATGCCACGAAATGCAACACTGAGTTGGATGCTTCTCTGTACTCACTGCCTATGTGAACCTATCCGATCCTCAAAAAATGGGGTTGGTTTACCAAAGGAGTAGAAACTTCACTACTGCAAAGTAATTTACTGAGCTCTGTAAATAAGGTGAAGCTTTGACCACTGTAGCACTAAGGTCACCAATCATGGCACTTCCTGCATAGTTTGTATGTTCTCCTTGTGCTTGTGAGTTTCCACACTCAAGACATGTTGGTAAGTTAATGGGCCCCTGTTTAAACTGTTAGGGACCTTAGACTGTAAGCTCCTTTAAGGCAGGGACTGATGTGAATGTACAATATATATGTAAAGCACTGCGTAAATTGTCAACGCTATATAAAATGGCAAAAGTAAATGAAATGGGAAATCAACCCCCCCCCCAAAAAAAAAACGGATTTTTGCTTGCATAATCTAAATCAGAGGTCTCAAACTTTCTATGCAGATGGCCAGTTTACTGTCCCTTAGACTTTAGGGGGGCCGGACTGTGGCCAGTGGTAGTTGACATTGTCCTGGCATCAGAGTAAACGGTGCCCCATCTTTGGGGATGAATAATGCTCCATGGTTGGTGTCCGTGTGAGAAAAAGTACCCCATTGTTGGTGTCAGCTGAAGGAATTCTACCCCATGGTTGGTGTCAGTAGGATGAATAGTGCTCCATGGTTGGTGTCCATGTGAGAAAGTTGGAGGCATTATGCCTCATGGTTGGTGTCAGTGGGATGGATAGTGCTCCACGGTTGGTGTCCATGTGCCAAAAAGTACCCCATTGGTGTCAGTTGGAGCAATTATGCCTTTATAGTTGGCGTCAGTGGGATGGATAGTGCTCCATGGTTTGTGAATGAGAAAAAGTACCCTATTGTTGGTGTTGGTGTCAGTTGGAGGAATTATGCTCCCAAGGTTTGGGTCAGTGGGATGGATAGTGCTCCATGGTTCGTGTCTGAGAAAAAGTACCCTATTGTTGGTGTTGGTGTCAGTTGGAGGAATTATGCTCCAAGGTTTGTGTCAGTGGGATGGATAGTGCTCCATGGTTGGTGTCCATGTTTGCAGTACCCCATTGTTGGTGTTGGTGTCAGTTGGAGGAATTATGCCCTAAGGTTGGTGTCAGTGAGAGGAATAATATCTTGTATCAGGAGGGGTGCCCCAAGGGTTCAATAAAGGCAAGCAAAGGGGCCACATCTGGCTCCTGGACCACAGTTTGGAGACCACTGATCTAAGTGAACACATTCCATTTTCTTAGTAAATCAAACCCACTTGCCAGACATTTTCACGTCTATTGATCTATCCTTTTACATTAATGTCAGGAAGATGTGTGCACATGAGCACTAAACAAAACATTCACTGTGGTGGGACGGTGAAAGTTTCTTGCAGACAGTGTCACTATTTGTTAATGGTCCTGATTTGTCATTGTTTCTATTGGGCCTGCTTCACCATAATAGATTCATTTAGTAGAAGGGGTTTGGATGAGATTCCCCATCCAGAATATTCATATACAAACCTGTTTCTTGTGCAAATTGTGTGACCATGCCTAGGGCTTATATGGACCTAATTCATTGGGATTTTTGTGGGATGTGGTGCCGGACACCCCTAAATCCCTCTACCTTCAGAAGCTGCAAGAGAATCCCAGGGGGCAACAGTTGGAGGTTATGAACCATCTGCTCCTGCTGCTGCTTTTACCCTTGTATTTAGCTACAAGGCCGCTTTCCTGCTCAACTCCAAACTAGATGCATAAATGTCAACTGTTTTATCCACAAAAACTATGTGCAATTTGAGCCAGTCAAGTGATTTTGATCCCCCCCCTCCCCTTATGATGCACATTGCACAGCCGGATCTTAAACCCTCTGCAGAATACACTCCAGTTGATGAATACAGCCTGGTCCAAGACCTTCTCTATTGTTGGGCCATAAAGGAGCAAAAGCAAACTGATGAGGTCCTCTCTCTCTCCTTTCATCTGGTAAGCATTTTCACAAACATGATTGACAGCACTAAGCAAAGCAATAAGATCCAGATTAGGTTGAGTTCATATTCCCATCACACACCTTCCTGGTATAGGCACATATGTTGTGGGTGCTGAAGTGATCACCTGCTGGACAGTGGATCTACCACAGGTACATACATATTAGCCAGCACACCATGGATCTTGCGAAAGCAGTCCAAAGAAACGTTTTATTGCAGAACGGATCACATCAGAAAGTGCAACGTTTCGGAGTCACGTAGGACCCCTTCGTCACATGCCTGACAAAGGGGTCCTGCGTGACTCCGAAACGTTGCACTGTTTCTGATGTGATCCTTTCTGAAATAAAACGTTTCTTTGGACTGCTTTTGCAAGATACATGGTGTGCTGGCCAATATGTATGTACCAAGATCCAGATTGGTTCTGAGCCCTGTTGTGCTGGTGATTGAAGGAGACCACCAGGATCCCTGACGTCAGATGCTGACGAAACGCATTGCGTTCCTGCTAATTATACATGTCTTATTTGATCGTTTCCCCTGTAAATGGAATTTTGTGTGTAGTTTAATAAATCTTATCTACTGCATTACAAGAGGCCTCTGCTTTTCCTTTCCTATATAAATTCATATTTGGAATCATGAGGATTCATTAAATACTGGTGGCTGTTGCGATGAACCTCTGTGCCCGGTATAAGGACCATTGAGAGTGGTATCCCCAATTTGCATCTGGTATAAGGACTATTGACTAGTATCCCCAATTTGCCTTTTATGACTACCTGTAATATGGGGGTCATACGGTTCTGGTGAGTAGGATGTGTGCTTTAATGTTGGTGAAAAGACACGGAATATTCACTTATTTATGTTGGACTTTATAATAGGATTTACACTTGGTTGGAGACACCTGGTGGTGGTTTATAGACATTGCACATATATATTTTATTATAGTTATACAGGATTTATATAGCGCCAACTGTTTGCGTTTGGATTATATATATATATATATATATATATATATATATATATATGTGTGTGTATATGTGTGTGTGTATAATATATATATATATATATATGTGTATATGTGTGTATATATATATATATATATATATATATATATATATATATATATGTATATATATATGTATGTTTTAGATAGATTTTGACTTTGGTATTGCACTTGTATTTAGACTTTGATTTCTATATATTTTGTACACATGTTCAGGTGTTTAAGGGAGCACGGTTATTAACCACTTCCATACCAGGCGAATTATGGCACTCCGCTCTTACATGTAAAAATCATAATTTATTTTGCTAGAAAATTACTCAGAACCCCTAAATTTGGGGGTTCTAAGTAAAATGTTTTTTAGCAGAGACCCAAGGGAATAAAATGGCGATCAATGAAACTTTGTCGCACAGTATTTGCGCAGCAATTTTTCAAATGTGTTTTTTTGGCGAAAAGTTTTCATTTATTAAAAAAAAAGAAACTAAAGTTAGCCCAATTTTTTTGCATAACGTGAAAGATGTTACGCCGAGTAAATAGCTACCTAACATGTCACACTGAAATTGCGCACACACGTGTAATGGCGCCAAACGTTGGTACTTAGGCAACGCTTTAAACATTGTTACAGGTTACCAGTTTAGAGTTAGAGGTTTAGGGCTAGAATTGTTGCTTTCGCTATGTCTGTGGCGAAACCTCGCATTTGTGGATTAATCGCTGTTTACATATGTGGCCGCGACGTATGTATGCGTTCACTTCTGCGTGACACGCAGGGATGGGGGCACCTAATTTTTTTTTAAACTTTCCTTTAAAGGGTAACACAACTTTCATGGGGGTAAAAAATAGCAAATCAAGGAAAAATATATATATATATAGCGTATACAATTGCGACACAAATCCTATTGTAATTGAATGTTATTAAAAATTACCTTTCCTTTTCAATCTGCAGCTGCTGTAATTTTCTGAAAACGCAAAACAATATGGCCGCCTGGAGCCCATCGGCGGATCGATTCCCGCTGAGCAAATGGGAGTCCGCCGGGCGGAAAGCCCGTGTGAAAGGACCCTAAAAAAACGAACGCAGCCTCCACATCTTAGTGCTGGTAAGCAGCAACAAATTATTTTTTCGTGGGTTTAGACAGACAAATTCAACAGCAGATAAAATATCTAGCATATAGGATTTTACTTTGTATTTCCTTATCAATAATTATCAAAGTGAAAACATGTTCAGAATATTCTTTGAAAAGGTTTTTGCTTTCTTTAGACACAAAAAAACATCTAAAGTCCTAATATTGAAAAAATATTCGGCGCTCACGGTTTCAATATGCTGTCAGTCATTGGAATACGTTTTGTCAGCTTACATGCTTGCTGGCAGACTTGGGATTTTTTTTATGCATTCCATTAGTAGATGTATGTCATTCATTGCTTTCATTCTACGGAATCCATATTTGTCTAGTGTCGCTTTTTCATCCATATGTATTCTTACATATTTAACCCCCAAATAACGCATCTTCCAGCCTAAATAAGGAGATCTTTTAGTAAACCTTAAAGACCTTTCGAGTCTGCAGCAGAGGCTGATCTGTGAATTAATTTTGTCAACATTGCGTGATTGTGTAATCTCTAAAGCCACATCAGTAGCCAGGAAAAAGAGGTTGATCCTGCACTATGGCGTCATCCCACTGACGGCAAAAGCCGAACTATGGGGCCGTCCCCCTGGCGGGGGGAAAAGCCAAACTATGGGGCCGTCCCCCTGGCGGGGGGAAAAGCCAAACTATGGGGCCGTCCCCCTGGCGGGGGGGAAAAGCCAAACTATGGGGCCGTCCCCCTGGCGGGGGGGAAAAGCCAAACTATGGGGCCGTCCCCCTGGCGGGGGGGGAAAAGCCAAACTATGGGGCCGTCCCCCTGGCGGGGGGGGAAAAGCCAAACTATGGGGCCGTCCCCCTGGCGGGGGGGGAAAAGCCAAACTATGGGGCCGTCCCCCTGGCGGGGGGGGGGAAAAGCCAAACTATGGGGCCGTCCCCCTGGCGGGGGGGGGGAAAAGCCAAACTATGGGGCCGTCCCCCTGGCGGGGGGGGGGGAAAAGCCAAACTATGGGGCCGTCCCCCTGGCGGGGGGGGGGAAAAGCCAAACTATGGGGCCGTCCCCCTGGCGGGGGGGGGGGAAAAGCCAAACTATGGGGCCGTCCCCCTGGCGGGGGGGGGGAAAAGCCAAACTATGGGGCCGTCCCCCTGGCGGGGGGGGGGAAAAGCCAAACTATGGGGCCGTCCCCCTGGCGGGGGGGGGAAAAGCCAAACTATGGGGCCGTCCCCCTGGCGGGGGGGGGGGGGGGAAAGCCAAACTATGGGGCCGTCCCCCTGGCGGGGGGGGGGGGAAAGCCAAACTATGGGGCCGTCCCCCTGGCGGGGGGGGGGGGAAGCCAAACTATGGGGCCGTCCCCCTGGCGGGGGGGGGGGGAAGCCAAACTATGGGGCCGTCCCCCTGGCGGGGGGGGGGGGGGAAAGCCAAACTATGGGGCCGTCCCCCTGGCGGGGGGGGAAAAGCCAAACTATGGGGCCGTCCCCCTGGCGGGGGGGGGGGGGAAAGCCAAACTATGGGGCCGTCCCCCTGGCGGGGGGGGGGGGGAAAGCCAAACTATGGGGCCGTCCCCCTGGCGGGGGGGGGGGGGGGAAAGCCAAACTATGGGGCCGTCCCCCTGGCGGGGGGGGAAAGCCAAACTATGGGGCCGTCCCCCTGGCGGGGGGGGGAAAAGCCAAACTATGGGGCCGTCCCCCTGCCGGGGGGGGAAAAGCCAAACTATGTGGCCGTCCCCCTGGCGGGGGGGAAAAGCCAAACTATGGGGCCGTCCCCCTGGCGGGGGGGAAAAGCCAAACTATGGGGCCGTCCCCCTGGCGGGGGGGAAAAGCCAAACTATGGGGCCGTCCCCCTGGCGGGGGGGAAAAGCCAAACTATGGGGCTGTGCCACTGACGGGGGAAGTCCTGGTGATTGGCAGAGGGCAGCTTGTCTCTGTGTATGCTCTATAAAAGTCAGGAGCACGTGCTGCAGAGTCTTTGCCTGGAGAGCGAAGTCCTGGAGGGATGGGGGCGGCTGCCGCCTCTGTAGAAGTGGCATGTGGTCGTAGGTTGTCCTGAGGGCCAGAGGAGCGGTTGAGCGGAACTTAATCCAGAGGTCCAGGGAAGCTGACAGAGGGGAGACCCCCCTGGGACAGCTGTATGGGAGAGTACAGGGACTCGTGTCAAGAGGCCTGACCTGAGGGGGGCCACCCCTGCTAGTAGGACAGTCAGTGGATGAGTGCCAGCAGAGGAAGAGAGGATACTAGGGAGAGAGTATCCTGAAGATAACTAGTGTTCACCAAGTCGTCTTTGAGGATAAGACACTTAATCTACATATATCCAAGTGGAACGATGAATCAAAAGTCTGGCTGTTTTCTCACCTGCAGAGAAGATAGGAGTCCTCAAACACTGTAAATAGTTAAAGTTGGAGTATCCCACTATTTCCTTCTATCCCCATTATATAATAAACAAACAAAAACAACCAAATACCTCTGGATTGATGGAGTGTGAGCCTAGGAAAACCAAGGGCTTGTCTTATGGTGGGGTGTTGGTAACCACGGGGGAACCTACAGAGTGAATATCCAGCAGTCCCTATGTGGGCAATGCTACACCTTAATTTGCAGGGATTGCCTCTCACTTCCTGTTTGGCTATGGGACAGGAAGTGAAGGGAAATCTCAGCAACGGGACACAGATGGCCAACAAAAAAAAAACCTTACAGGGTTTATAACCCTCCCTTACCCTATCCAAAATAAGTGTTTCCCTATAGTTCTATTTTAAACTAATTCCATCATAAGAGAAATATGGGGACTTGTCAAATTGCTCGTTTTTATTCTGACCTCTTGACATTTAATTTTTTTTTTTTTTAGGCAGGCCAGGAAATCCTTATCAGCATACTGGCTCTGGGTCACAGATTCAGGGTATAAAAACAAGAGGACCAGCATGGCAGCAAAGTGAGAGCTCGGCGCCCTCTGTGCTTCTATGACAGGTTTGCTCTAAACATGCGCATAACAATCCTTTGATGGCATACCCAGTTTTTGCACTGAATGTGTACTTGGGTGTATAAAATTCTGCTAATGATTAAAAATAATTTCACACCAGGGAAAGTAATTGATTCTTTTTTTTTTTTTTTTGACAGCTTAAAGAAACAACCCATTATTTTTGTGATGTAGATGTTAAAGTAATTAATAGCCATTAAAGTGAGTCTTAAAGTAAAACACCTGTGTTACTCTGTTCCGAATGAAGCAACCCGTCAGAGGGTTTGTTCCCACTAGCGCACACATTAGCTGGCATTTAATGGGCATGGGATTTTAGGTTGCACTGCAATGCGTTTTCTACATGTCTTGTATTGGATCTTTAAATTCTTTTTTTTTATATGGTATTGTGAACTGCAGTGTCTAAGCAAGATGTTAGGCTAGGTTCACATCTATGCTTTTTTTTTTTTTTTTAGTGCCTTTTTTGAACTACAGAGACTCGCTATAATGTATTTACACACTTAAGAACCAGGCCTAATTCTGACATTTGTTAAAATCAAGTATTTTTTTGCTAGAAAATTACTTAGAACCTTATTACTTATTACTCCAGCCTGGACCAATCATAGAGGACATCCTGGGTGACGTCACGTGGGGGCGGTGCGTGCGTTAGTCACCTTCCCGCCCGCCGTCAGAGAGGAGGGCAGTGGCGCGCATGCAGGTCGAGGAGGAAGATGATGTCCAGAGCAGTCTCTCCCGAGTCCCCGGCTGTCAGCAGCAGAGAGCAGCACGCCAGGCAGTGACAGCAGGAGGTAAGTGATTCTGCAGCCACTGCCTCAGACTCAGTGCCTCCCTCCTGTGTGCGGGACTACGGCCAGGCCAGCAGCCTGCTTAGCTGTGTACACAATATGACAGTGATGGCCAGGCCAATTACATTGTACACAGGTAAAGTGCTATGCTAAGTTAGCATAGCACTTTACCTCGGGGGGGGGGGGGGGGGGGTGATCTATGCGCTGCAGCTAAGGTATCAGATCAGTGGCAAGGAATATTACTAGAATATGTATGCTGATCACTGCATTGAAGGGGGCATGCATGCTGATCTCTGCATTGAAGGGGGCACGTACGCTGGTCACTCTGCATTGAAGGGGGCACGTACGCTGGTCACTCTGCATTGAAGGGGGCACGTACGCTGGTCACTCTGCATTGAAGGGGGCACGTACGCTGGTCACTCTGCATTGAAGGGGGCACGTACGCTGGTCACTCTGCATTGAAGGGGGCACGTACGCTGGTCACTCTGCATTGAAGGGGGCACGTACGCTGGTCACTCTGCATTGAAGGGGGCACGTACGCTGGTCACTCTGCATTGAAAGGGGGCACGCACGCTGGTCACTCTGCATTGAAAGGGGGCACGCACGCTGATCACTGCATGAAGGGGGCACGCACGCTGATCACTGCATGAAGGGGGCACGCACGCTGATCACTGCATGAAGGGGGCACGCACGCTGATCACTGCATGAAGGGGGCACGCACGCTGATCACTGCATGAAGGGGGCACGCACGCTGATCACTGCATGAAGGGGGCACGCACGCTGATCACTGCATGAAGGGGGCACGCACGCTGATCACTGCATGAAGGGGGCACGCACGCTGATCACTGCATGAAGGGGGCACGCACGCTGGTCACTGCATTGAAAGGGGGCACGCACGCTGGTCACTCTGCATTGAAAGGGGGCACGCTGGTCACTCTGCATTGAAAGGGGGCACACTATACCTTAATTACTGAAGGCCCCTTTCACACTTTTTCGACCTCAAAGTCACGCAATTTTCTACAGCGTCTTTTGCCGCAAGGCAATGCCTATTACATTTTTCTGTTTGCGCCCCCCCCAAAATTTTGAGCACCAGCCAACACTGGTCTTGTGCTTGAATTATTGCTCTCGAACAAACGCAGCAATCCCTCTGATGTGTAGTTTGAACACAGTTTACATATGTGGGCATAACTAAACGCACTAAAAAAATGCATCAATTGCACACGCATAGATTTGAACCTAGCCTTACAGTGCATCAGAATGTGCTACACAAAAATGCAACATGTTTTTCTTTTTTTCAACACACACCAACACATTTGGTATGAACTAAAACAATAGGATATAAGGGAAACCGCCTTCTTGTGTTGCGACTGTATCCACTTTAAGTGATTGTAAACCCCTCCCCCCTCAGGCTGACTATGTGGCTGTCTGCTATGCCTCCTATTCTCCTTTATCCAGAGTAGGGGCACTCTAATACAGGAGGTGTTGGCCAGAACACTAGGTGAAAACATGGAGTGTTTTTTTTTTTTTTTTTTTTTCAAAATTGACGCTTTTTTTTTTTGTTAGCGCAAAAAATAAAAATGGCAGAGGTGATCAAATGCCACCAAAAGCGCTTTGTGGGGGGAAAAAAGGACATAAATTTTATTTGGCTACAGCGTCACACGGCCGCGCAATTTTCTGTTAAAGTAACGCAGTGCTGAATCGCAAAATAGGGCCTCGTCATTAAGGGGGCAAATCCTTCCGGGGTTAAAGTGGTAAATTGGTTTGCGTGAAATTTGGTGTCTACAAACGATGGGATATATACTGGATATTTTTTTTTTTATACTAGTAATGGTGGTGATCAGTGACTTATAGTGGGACTGCGATAGTGCGGCAAGAAATCTGACACTAACTGACACTTTGGAACTGACTGACATCCCCAGTGACACCAATACAGTAAGTGATCAGTGCTATTAATAAACACGGTCACTTCATATCTCCCAACTTTTTGAGATGGGAACGAGGGGCACCTATTGGCAAAAGTATGTGGGCATAGGACACACCCCCTGCCACGCCTCCTTAAAGGAGAATTCTGCAAAAAATGATTGGGTAACCCCACTACTCTTCCATTATACTGGTTTTTGCAAATGCAGCAATTTAGAAACTGGATGAAAGGTTTAGCACTGGGAAACACTTTTTGAAAGGTAAAAAGTGCATTTTTTTTTATACAACTTTATTGATCAGAGCAAAATGAGGGACTTTGTTCCAAATCAGGGACAGTCCCTCAGAATCCGGCACATTTGGGAGCTATGTCACTGTACTAATGAGTTAATTGTACTGTTTTTACTAGGGAAAAAAATGGCCCATCTCTGCTGTCTGTAGAGAGCTCTGTGTTGATTACCAACACAGAGCTCTTTTGTCATTCGCTCAGCCAAGCAGCGGGTTCCAGCCTCTAAAAATCATTGGCTGGGACCCGCTGATCGGCTTGTGCTGTAGCATAGGGATCTACTGGATCACATACATGTACATGATACAGCGCTGCCTGGCCACCTGTAGCCGTACATCTGCAGTCAGCGGTCTGGAAGTGGTATTGGGCAATGCTGCCCAACGCAACTCAAGGCTGATGGTGTAAATATCCCCAGGCTCTAGTCAAGCTAAAGGCCCGTACACACGTACCGATCGTCGGCATACAAACGTCGGTGGACGAAGGATCTGCCGATTGTACGCGTGTTAGTATGGTGCCTCCGACAGATGTCTGCGCACAATCCGCGGACAAAAGTCTTTCTTGCAAACATGAAAATATTTGTATGCCGACACCAGAACGGACGATTGTTCGCCTGTCAGTACACAATTCGGCCGACAGACCGCAGATTTGCAAGACTGGGCATGCTCAGAAAATAGAAAACACAGGGAAAGTTAACCATTACATGACATCACTTCTGCAGTCGGCGGACAAAATTCTTGTGCTGTCCTTGTGCTGTCTTTGCACTTTTCAGCAGACACCGACATCCCGGGGAGAAAAGAGGAACATTTGTAAGCCGACCATCGGTACGTGTGTACGGGGCTTTAGCCTATTTACTATCCCAGAACAACTTATGGCAGATAATACTGCAAGAGTAGCTGACTTTATCAAATACCTTCAAGCAGCTGCTTGGATATATTATCCTCAGTACTGCGTAGGGAATTTTTCTGAGGCCAAAACTCCAAAGGAAAAATAAAGTTTTGCTAATTGAAAATGGAATTCTACCTAAAACTTTTTTTATAGTTTAACATTTTTGATGCAGTGATGAAGGGTTTGATCACCTGCCAAGTCTTTATTGCCATCTGTTACCCTGGCTGGAAGATCTTCCCCCCCCCCCCCATCCCAGGGCTGGCCATAACAGCCAGGGCTCTGATGTGAGCTGAATTTCTACAGCCTTCCCTCTGGAGTAAATTCTATGTATAACGTATACTGCTTTGCAGAATCCACCAAGAACACCATAATGCTAGTATTCAATAAAGACATAAGTACTACGGAGATTTGGGTTACAACTGAGCAGTGCCAATTTAATAGCATCATGGGCCCCTGGGCAAAGTAATGCATCAGGGTCCTTTATCACAGTATATATATGTCCTCATCAGGTGTCCCCAACACAGTTCCCCCTCCTTACATCAGGTGTCCCCAACACAGTTCCCCCTCCTTACATCAGGTGTCCCCAACACAGTTCCCCCTCCTTACATCAGGTGTCCCCAACACAGTTCCCCCTCCTTACATCAGGTGTCCCCAACACAGTTCCCCCTCCTTACATCAGGTGTCCCCAACACAGTTCCCCCTCCTTAAATCAGGTGTCCCCAACACAGTTCCCCCTCCTTACATCAGGTGTCCCCAACACAGTTCCCCCTCCTTACATCAGGTGTCCCCAACACAGTTCCCCCTCCTTACATCAGGTGTCTCCAACACAGTTCCCCCTCCTTACATCAGGTGTCCCCAACACAGTTCCCCCTCCTTACATCAGGTGTCCCCAACACAGTTCCCCCTCCTTACATCAGGTGTCCCCAACACAGTTCCCCCTCCTTACATCAGGTGTCCCCAACACAGTTCCCCCTTCTCACATCAGGTGTCCCCAACACAGTTCCCCCTTCTCGCATCAGGTGTCCCCAACACAGTTCCCCCTTCTCGCATCAAGTGTCCCCAACACAGTTCCCCCTCCTCGCATCAGGTGTCCCCAACACAGTTCCCCCTCCTCGCATCAGGTGTCCCCAACACAGTTCCCCCTCCTCGCATCAGGTGTCCCCAACACAGTTCCCCCTCCTCGCATCAGGTGTCCCCAACACAGTTCCCCCTCCTCGCATCAGGTGTCCCCAACACAGTTCCCCCTCCTCGCATCAGGTGTCCCCAACACAGTTCCCCCTCCTCGCATCAGGTGTCCCCAACACAGTTCCCCCTCCTCACATCAGGTGTCCCAAACACAGTACCCCCCCTTGCATCCAGTGTCCCCAACACAGTGCCCCCCTTACATCAGGTGTCCCTAACAGTGCCCCCCCTTACATCACAATGTCCTCATACATCAGGTTGCCCCATCAGTGTTCCCATAAATCAGTCTTTTCCTCCCTTCCCCCTAGTACTCACAGATCACAAATGCTGTTCCCACCTGCAATGAAGGCATCTCCTTTTTCCTCAGGTGATTTCTCAGTCTCGGTGCTGGCCCTCTTCCCTCCCCTGCAGGAGGGAGGAGAAAAAATCCTCTGTCCTGCAGAAGCTAGCCACTGCTCCTAACAGGAGTGACCTTGCAGTTGCTCCTACCAAAGAGCACCACAAGGGGCCAAATTACCTGTGCACCCCCACCCCAACACACCGCCTGCCACTCCACCTTGTCCTTGCCCTTATGGGGACCACATGCACCTAGTGCCCAGGTTTACCCCATTAAGATGGCCCTGCAACTGAGTGCTGCTTGACAAGGTAAGGCCAGGAGTAGAACAGATCTTCCTACACAGAAGTTTCTAGGGCTGAAGATGGCTAAAGAAGGGTCTTCCCACACTCCGAGTTTCTTTTATCTAAAATCATGTTTTCATGGCAAGTGAGACTTTGCAGTGGTGGATACTTTTGGAGGGACAGAAGCATACAAGACGGGTAAATTATCTTCTACAGCGAACAAACATTGAAATTTTAGCTTTGAATTAGTTGGTCCTTGAATCCAATTGCGTGCTATAGAATAAACTGATAGAATCAGCCTGCCCAAGCTTCAAATAGATGTTGGTCCTTTGAAAGAGGAAGGTTCATTATGTTCAGACACCAGTTGTTGTGCCCCAAACTAAATTACTTCAACCTCACCTGGACGCGGAATATGAAATCTATGAGCGGGAATATCAGCCATCTTCAAATTTGGCTTCAATTTGTGGGCTTTCCTAAAGCGAAGTTTCATGGAAAAGGAAGGTCCTGTGAGTTTGTGAAACTGTGGGCTTCACAGGACAGCCAAAATCAATCGATAAAAAATTGGTCTGAGTCTTGGTTGGGAATGGGAACCTTGGTCTGAGTCTTGGTTGGGAATGGGAACCTACATATTTGATTCCATTATAAAGTTAAAGCCTCGTACACACGCAACGAATTTCCGCCGACCGGTCGTCTGTCTTTTGTCCAGAGTGGTGTCTGTTGGATGGAATGTGCTCTAGACTGCACACGAATTTTCCCGCACGACAGAATTCTACTTCAGAAGTCATGTCATGTGTTGGATTGCTTTCGATGTGTTCTTTCATCTCTGAGCATGCCTAGTCTTGCTCATAAGATTTTTTCCCCATCGAAATCTGTACTAATGAGATGAAAATCGGACGTGTTTTGATGGTCGACAAAAATTATATAGCCTGCATACCAGGATTTTTTCGGCCGAAAAGTCGGAGTCTGTTGTCGGAAGCACCATACTAACAAGCCGAAAATCGGCAGATCTGTCGTCGGACGATATTTCCCGTCCAAATTTCTACTCGTGTACGGGGCTTAAGTAACTGAACAACAAGAGTAGCCCATTATGATTTTGCTTAGATGTTTAGAGACTCCCTGGAACAACCATAAACCAAATGGACAGTCTTCGACCTCAGCAGGATTGTTAAGCTATACTATTTTTTTAACACAACAACCAACCTACTCTGCTCTTGTTTGAACTTTCCAGGTCTCTCTGGGACAGCTGTTATTTTACTCAGACATTTAAGAACCCTCCAGAGAAGGCACTGCCGTTAGCTGGACAATTTTGACTGCTGTGGAATGCGAAGCATTACGAACTGAATGGATGAGTTTACTTCAGCCTCACTGGGTTGTGAAGCACCACTTTAATTGAATGCAAAGGACATTTTTTATATGTAGATATATTTATATAGTCTTGCAGATAAAACCGGACCTTTTGAGGGTGACCAGAATGCAGATGAGGCCCACAATGGTGGGTTTTGACAGCCCTGGTCTGAGTGGAAGTACTCCCGCTACTTTGCCCGCAGCATTCTATGACACGTCACGGCTCGCCCTTGCGCATTGGGGAGCCGGCTGTAAAGCTGCTTGGAGTCAGCCGGCTTCCCAGATTTACCATGGCGGTGCTGAGGACCCGAAGACCAGCATAGAACCGGCTTGGGTGAGGAACGTTACTGGATTGGAAGTCGGATCACAGCAGCAAAAAATTAAATTTTGGAGGAGGCTGAGAGCAATGGGAGAGTTTGGTGTTGCTTTAAAGTGTAACTCCACTTCAATTGAGAGAAAAAAAACGTTCCCCGCTGGGCAATCTATGTACCACCTGTCCAAGATTTACCCAGACAGTCTGGGTTTTAGATCCTGTGTCAACCTGAAACCTGGACACATCAGTGGCAGCCCTGCAGCACTAGTTCTCCTATCCCCCTCTCCCCTCCCGTCGGCTTCCAGTGCTTGTAATTAGATTTGTTTGGGGGGGGGGGGTATTTTAAAAGGGGTGCAGACTGACCTGGGGGGGATGTACTGGTGGACAGACTGACCTTGTTTAAGTACGCTCCTTATGCTTCTCCCATTAACGCAATTTGGCCACACCCACTGTTCGTCACGCTACATGCGCTGCAATACTACTCTTCGTGGGGCACCCAAAGGTGTCCCAGGTCTTTTACAATCCTATAGTGTAAACAGCACAAAAAAATTGCTGTGCGCCACTAAAGTGTTTGGGTTTGGCTTAATGAAAAGGTGGCAACCCTATAGTAGTTTCATAATTAATCAGCTGTGCAGGAAATCTGCTGGGCCTGCATCCTGTTGTTCCTATTGGGAGTATCTCACCAAAAATTAAATTTTTGTTGCAGGAGATGCCAGAAATCTGACTTGTATCTTAGGCAGACTTCTGGGAAAATTGGTGAGCCAATCACACAAGCAGGAAATGTTTCTGGGGTGTGGTCAGTATACATTCTGTGTACAGACCACATCCAAGTAGTCCTATTGCATTGTCAGAAAATTACAACAGCTGCAGATTGAAAAGGGAAGCTTATTTATATTAACTGTGCCGTTACACCAATATATATAATGCCTAGTTGAGGTAATGTCATTCCAAATGATTACACTGCCATCTTGTGGTTTTGGTTATTGCTCTTGCTTTCGGTCTTTCCCTTCTCTGTTCCTTACTGTCCTCTCCCATTTATGATGTATTTCCTTTTCCTGTTTCTTTATGCTTGTGGGAATAGAGATGGCCACATCTGTCTAGGCCTTTAATCAATCTGCTCGCATCCAGGAACACATTACCATGTTTTGACCTGCAGATACCATCCTTCAGTCATCTGCCACATGTTGTCTGCTATACCTACTGCTTGCAATAAAACCTACGTGGATGGAAAGAAATGGTGTCTGGTGAGTTCAGCTATCTAATTGTTCGGTGATTGCATCTGCTTATACAGGCCAGGAATAGGTCTCAGCAAGGGATAAGTCACTATTACAACAATTGGAGTCAGAATAATAACATTCAATTATATGATTTGTGTTGCAATTTTATACGCTATATTTTTTCTGTATTTACTTTTTTTTTTTCCCTCCACCAAAATGGAGTTACTTTGTAAAGGCAAAGAATAACTTTCATTTGTTGCCCAAACCAACCAATCGCTTTCTCAGTTTCATACTTCCAGTGCAGTATAGAAGTTAAAATGAACTAAACTGATTGGCTGTGGGTAAGAACAGTGGAGCTAGTTGCCATCTAATCCCTTTAAAACCGAACACAATTACACAGGTTCTGTGGCTGATTAAAGCGGAATTCCACCCAAAAGGGGAAATTCTGCTTTAAGGACTTGTCCCCTGCTCTTGTACAATTGGCACATTTGACAAAAAGGCGAGGGGAAGAGGGTCCCCGATTTTGACAGTTCTCCTCCCTCCCCCCTACAGCAGTGGTCCTCAACCCTGGCCTATAGGGCCCACTAACAGGCCAGATTTGCAAGATAACTGAAATACATCCCAGGTGATATCATTTGCTGCTCAGTGATTGCAGTATTCTAGTCCGCATCTCCCCAAGGTAATACTCTGACCTGTTAGTGGGCCCTGAGGACCGGAGTTGAGGACCACTGCCCTACAGTCTTCTAGGACATTAATGGGTCAGATAACTGCATCCACCAATCCAAGAAGCGCCGCGTGACTCACACATGGGCAGTGGGCACCCGGCTGTTAAGCCGCAAGCATTCACAGCTGGATGCCCATAGTATAGATGCTGGCACTGCCGAGGGAGGACGGAGGTTAAAGACAGCTGGGGTGAGCTCACCGCTGGACCGTGGGATAGATGGGTGGCTTTTTTTTTTAAGTCAGCAGCTACACTTTTTGTAGCTGCTGACTTTTTTTATTTTATCGGTGGCTGGAGCTCCTCTTTAACAACTTCTGGACCGGAAGGTTTTACCCCCTTAAAGACCAGGCCATTTTTTGCAATACGGCACTTTAACTGACAATTGCACAGTCGTGCGACACTGTACCAAAATAAAATGAGTCATTTTTTTCCTCACAAATATAGCTTTCTTTTGGTGGCATTTGATCACCTCTGTGATTTTTATTTTTTGCGCTATAAACAAAAAAGAGCGACAATTCTAAAAAAAAATTAACTTTCTGCTATAAAACGTTCCCAATAAAAAAAAAAAAAATGTAAAAATCAAAATAGTTTTTTCATCATTTTAGGGCCAATTTGTATGCTGCTACATATTTTTGGTAATAAAAAATCCCAATAAGGGTATGTTGATTGATTTGCGCAAAATGTATCGTGTCTACAAACTAGAGGAAAGATTTGTCTGATTTATTACTAGTAATGGCAGCGATTTTTGAGGGACTGCGACATTGTGGCGGACAGATCGGGCCCCTAACTGACATTTAACACTTTTGGGGGGAACCAGTGACATTAATTACTACAGTAATCAGTGCTAAAAATATGCACTGTTACTGTAATAATGACACTAGCAGGGAAGGGGTTAACACCAGGGGGCGATCAAAGGTTTAAATGTGTCCCTAGGGAGTACTTTCTAACTGTGTGGGGGAAAGGCTTGCTGGATGAACAGAGACCTGTGTTCCTGAATACAGGATCGCTGTGTTCATTGCTGACAGAACAGCGGTCTGCCATGTTTACATTGCATATTTTTAGCACTCATCACTGCCATGTTTACATCGGCAGACCGCCATTCTGTTTGCACAGGGGCAGCCGATCAGCAGGTCCGGAGGCCGCTATGTCCGCCTCCAGGCACCCGCGATCGCTCCCTGTGGAGACAGAACTGCGGTCTGCCATGTTTTCATCGGAGCATAATTTTAGCACTGATCACCGCCATGTTTACATCGGCAAACCGCCGTTCTGTGTCTGCAGGAAGCGGGTGCCCGGCGGCGGGTGTCGCACCCTCCTGACCCTCTTATTGGCTCCCCCTGTGGCCAATCAGCGCGCGCACCCACACTAGCTGTCCAGCAAAACTACGTACAGGTATGTTGTTTCACAGGACAAAGCCAACCTGCCCCAGTATAAGTACGACGGCTGGTGGCAAGTGGTGACGTTGGTAATTAAAACTCGCTTAGCGCCTTGTCTGCATTCAATTAGCCCCAGAACCTGCGTAATTCATATGGGCTTGGTTTTCAAGGGAGGTGGCAACCCTAACTGGAGCCATAATTGTTAAATGAAAGCATCAACATGTGCTGTCAGCTGGCCATTGTGGACCTCTCTGGGGTGGAAGATGTCAGCTGGCCATTGTGGACCTCTCTGGGGTGGAAGATGTCAGCTGGCCATTGTTGACCTCTCTGGGGTGGAAGACGTCAGCTGGCCATTGTGGACCTCTCTGGGGTGGAAGACGTCGGCTGGCCATTGTGGACCTCTCTGGGGTGGAAGACGTCGGCTGGCCATTGTGGACCTCTCTGGGGTGGAAGACGTCGGCTGGCCATTGTGGACCCCTCTGGGGTGGAAGATGTCGGCTGGCCATTGTGGACCTCTCTGGGGTGGAGGACATCAGCTGGCCATTGTGGACCTCTTTGGGGTGGAAGATGTCGGCTGGCCATTGTGGACCTCTCTGGGGTGGAAGACCTCAGCTGGCCATTGTGGCCCTCTCTGGGGTGGAAGACGATAGCTAGCCATTGTGGACCTCTCTGGGGTGGAAGACGTCATAAACCAACAAAGCGTTTCCTAAAAACAATTCATACTGGGAGAGAAGGAGTTACGCCGGGGCTTTCAGACCAGTGAATCAGAGAGGAAGGGGATGTGGGTTTAGTGATCATGTTGCATAAAAATGTTCTCATGGATTTTTCACCTCCTTAGCTGTGAGGGGAACGGAGCCGCTGACAGGAATGACTGCCCTCCCCACTAAAACCTTTGCTGCCACCACAGCTGCTCTAAGGGGAAACACAGCTTTTATTATACCTGGACCACAACTGATGCCTGTAATACACTTGATGATAATTGCTTTTGCTGGAACTAGTCTCCAATTAGCAAAAGAAACATTTACAGACATTTTATTTTTTTTTCTTTTTAAATAAAAAGTTGCCAGCCATGAACCGTAGCGGAAGTGGCAGCCGCCAAGGCCTGTAGTAACACTGCGTTTTCTGTACTAGGCCGTGCATATGTGCAAAGCTCAGAAAGGTAGAGGCTATTTTTAAGCCAATACCATGATCTCAAAAGGGTTTTCTCCAAAATGTATGTGCTTCTATTGATTGGTTTAGGGGTCAGCGGGGACCCTTTAATCCCATTAGACATGTACGTAGACAAGCAACAAAATCAATCATGGCTAGAATGGAACCTTTTAGGGTTGCCACCTCATCATCCCTTTAAAATCGGACACATTTACACAGGTTCTGGGGCTAATTTAATGCAGATAAGGCAATAATTAAATTTAATTAGCACGTTAACCAGGTCTGGAAAGGAAGGTTCCCCCCTTAACCGCTTGCTGACCGCCCCACGCAGATTTACTGTGGCAGGGCAGCTCGGCTGCGCATAGATCTACGTGATTATGTGCATGCAGTTTCGGTGGCACACGCGTGCTGCCGGAGCCGCGCTCCCATTGTGATAAGACCAGTAGCGGCCCGTCCATTGGGGGCGCCGCCCCCCTATCCTTGCATCCAGCCCACTATTCTACATGCAGGGCGCCGGATTCCAATGGAGTTTTTTTTTTTTTTGAAGCATAGGCTTAATAAAAAAGGGTGGGTTCAAAGAGTGGGCTTGTGGCGTACTGCACCCTGAGCCCACCCAGTGGTGTGACAATAGCGAATGAATATTCGCTATTGCCACGCTAATTCTCCTCCTGGCCAATCAGGAAGCGGGTACTGAGACTCATTTCCCGATTGGCCAAAAAGAGAAGCCATGCTATTGGCCAAGGGGGAGGGAGGAGACGCAGGGGAAGCCCAACCCACGGAGGAGACTGAGGGGGAAGCCGCCGCCTGCCCAGGGTGAGTGAGCTGGTGACCGGGGGGGGGGGGGTGTGCGGGCTGGAGCTGGTGTGGTCCATCTGCCCCCCCCCCCGCCTTTAGCTGCAATGGCAGCGGCTGGGGGTGTACACATGCAATGGCTGCTATGCATTGCTTCTGCAGCAAGAGTTGCACCCCTGTCAACTGAATGCAGTTGCGGTGTGCTGGTCCAGGGGTTAAAGCTCTGCATAGAGCACCACTAGTGTGAATGAGGTGTATGGCTGGGTTCACACTGATGCAAATTGGATGGGGGTTCCCCCCCCCCATCCAATTCGCATGACAGTGTGACCAGCTCTCAATGGAGCCGGTGTAATGTCAAGTAGTCCATCCTGTCTGATAATGCCTCCGATCTGCACATGCGCCATACGTAACATCAATCCAGCTGATCTTATTGTATACACTGCGTATGCGCAGTTTGTCAGTGGCATTATCCGATCTACAAAGTGCGGAGTGAGAATCTAATTGTCAGATTCTGCCTCTCACTCGCTGCACACACGTGAGACTTGAGCAACACCTCCAAATCCACCCAACAATAATGTGACGGTATTCACTGTCACTGGGAGTGAAAGACAAATACTTAATGGTTTGAATTGCTTCAAGTGGGACAGTAATATTTGTCAGCTATTTGATTCTGAACATGTTCATTGAAAGAACTAATCATATTGGCTTCTGTTCCATGTCCTTCAATGTCAGAGACAGGCTTGCTCTATTGTTTGTGTATTGAGATAATGTGTATTGTGTTAAGTCTGCTTATTCCATTGTTAAATGTTAAGGAACCCCACATTGTTCTGTCCAGATGGCTAGATAATTAGTTAAGGTTAATAATGTTCCTGTATACAATTTCATCTGCATATGATGTAATCAGGAAACCCCTGACCTGTGTGTGGTAATATGATCAGGAGGGGGAGGTCCATGCTGTATATAAATTTGGTGTGACTATTCAATAAAGAGTTCTACTTCACCCTCAATCTAGAGTCCTGTCTCTTATTAGGGGAATCTGCTACAAAGGATTGATATGCTCTTCAAACTTCCTTGAATAATCACTAAGCTCTTGCAAGAGCTTGTTCCTGCTGTACTCTCTGGGGAAAGAAGTTTACCCACTGGAGCCTGGAGCCTTGTCGTAGGTCAAGGAAGGGTAGGAGACCCTAACCAAGCTGCGGGGTCTGAGGTGGTTATGGTATCTGGTGGAGTGCTTGATTCTCCCTCCACGCTTTGCAGATAGTCAGCTAATGCCTCCGACAATCTGTGCATACGCTGTGTTGACGTCATGCCAGCTGAGCAATAGATCAACTGGAGTGACGTTGTGTACTGCGCATGTGCAGATCTCATCTGAGGCATTATTCGACGGGACACATATTCGCACACCTCCGGAATGGCCACGGTCCACACTGGAAATGTTCCTGTGCTTCTTTGGCTCTGTTAAAGTTCTGAATTCAGGCCTTACACAGAGGTTCTAAAATTTCCTAATTCCTCCATTCACGTTATAGCATGGATGGGGGAACCAAGCGATGTCCCTCACTTAGCCCACAGGCTGAACAAGAAAAATCTACAACTGTATTAACAGAGCTCTTAGTGCTGGTTCACATATATGCGATGCGGGTATCCTGGGAATCCACTGTGGGTTCCCGCATCGCATTCAACACGCAGGCAGGTCACACTGCCATATGCAAATCGCTGGGGGCGTCAATACAAAGTGAACGACACCTCCAGATCAGTTCACATATGGCAGTGCGAACTGTCAGTTCGGACATGAAACAGATCGCATAGCGTTAACACCCATGAGATCCGATTCTGGTGCGGACCCAAAAAAGGGTCCTGTGCGAGTGGTGTCCGAATGCAATGCGTTTTCAGCCGTACAATTTGTGTGGCTGAATTTGCATTGCACAGACATCGGATGGAATTTGCAGAGCACTGCGTTCCGAATCACGAGCACTGCGTTCCAAATCACATGCGATGTCTGACATCGCATATATGTGAACCGGGACTAAGCCACGGTTCACACTAGATACGGTGGGAATTGAGTGGATTCCGTACCGCATCAAAATCGCCACCTGTAAATGCAAATCAATTGCGGAGGTTATGTTGACGACATCCCGAAATTGGTTTGCAAAATGCAGTGCAATTTGCAGAATCTGTTCACCCAGGTGATCTGCTCCTGGTGTGAACAAAAAAGGGTCCTGCGCAAGTTTGGTGCGAATGCGGTGCGATTAAACCATGCAAATCCATGGCTCAAATCGCACCCCAGAGACACCACGTATAATTCGCACAGGAGTGTGCTGCACTTCCTGTGCGAATTACATGCGGTGTCCCGCACCGTATCAGTGTGAACCCAGGCTTAAACAACCACCCTCCTAGGTAGGTGCTAGTGAGAGTAAAGTTTGATCTGTCTGCTTACCAGAGGAGCTGCAAGTAAAACTATAATATTCTCTGCCTACCAGAGAGCAGGATCTGCTAGTGAGGTCTGCTCATTGTGCTTGGTATGTGATTCAATCAGTCTGAAGAGTGTTTCGAGCTGGTCCAATAGGGAGGCATGTTGGACAGTGGGAGGAAACCTGACAAATGGGTGCATAGACTTTTGATACCATTGTATGTCACCTCGGTGCATTCTGGGATACTGTATAAAAGCCAGGAGCACATGTGCTGCGGGGTCTTTGGCTGGAGAGCGGAGTCCCGGAGGGAGGCGGGCGGCTACCTACTCTGTAGAGGTGTCATGCGGTCGCAGGAGGTCGTTCTGAGGACCAGTTGGAAAGTAGCTGAACCCTGAGGTCCAGGGAAGCTGACTTGAGAGGGGAGACCCTGGGACTGCAGTGTAATGGATCAACCGGCACCCCGACTGGGTACCTCCATTGACTGATGCTCCTAGTGCTTCCCGAGGGCTCCAAGCACTCCACCAGACACCATAACCCCCTCAGACCCCACAAAACTGCCGCAGTTTGGTTGGAGTCTCGCTATCCCCTACCCACCCTGAACCTACGTCAAGGTTCACGTGGGTGAACCTCTTTCCCCAGAGTGAATCTGGAACAGGAAAAAGCTCTTACAAGAGCTTAGTGATTATCCAAGGGAGTATGAAGAGCATAGCAATACCTTGTAGCAGATTCCCCCAATAAGAGACGGGACTCGATTGCAGGTGAAATAGAACTCAAACTTTAATGGTACAGCTGCTCTTTTATACAGTTTTCCCCCACAAGGTTACAGCCCAGGTGGACCTTGTAGGGAGGTCCTGAAATTCACAATCCAATGAAAACTGTTTTACACTCCCATACAGTGTGCACAATCCCTCCCCTCTGCCTGATTACAGTATCATATGCAGATGAAATTGTATACAGGAACAGAATTAACCCAAACGAATTATCTAGCCATCTGGACAGAACAATGTGAGGTCTTTAACATTTAACAATGGGACAGGCACATTCCATCTCAATACACAAACAATAGGACAAGGCTGCCAATGACAATGTGTATTCCAGCTTCAATGTGAGAGAGACACAGATTATCTCAATACACAAACAATAGGGAAAACCTGTCTGACATTGAGGGATATGCAATACACACATTATTTAGGAGTCAGACTTCATTGCAATGGTCTACAACAGTGTGAAGTGGGATTAAATCTTCATATTTCTATATGAATATATTGCTGACAGATATTACTGTCCCATTTGAAGCAATTCGAACCATTCTGTCTCTAACTCCCAGTGATGGTGATCCCTGTCACATGCAGTATCGTGAGTACAGGGACTCGTGTCAAGGGGCCTGACCTGAGGGGGGCCACTCCTGCTCGTAGGATAGTCAGTGGACGGGTGTCAGTAGAGGAAGAGAGAGGATACTGGGGAGTGTGTCCTGAAGAGAATTGTTTGCTCACTGAGTTAGCTCTGGATTGTTTGTTTTTCCTAAGTGGCAGGGTAAATGGACAGCCTGGCTGTATAATAAGATAGGAGTCCTCAACATTGTTTATAGTTAAATTGGAGCATTTCACTATTTCCTTTTTCCTATCCCCATTTTACAATAAACCACAAAATACCCCTGGACTGATTATTGGAGTGAGCCAAGTGAAGGAATTAAGGACTTGTATCTGTCATGTGCTGGTAGCTCAGGGGGACCCGTAGACAGTGGCAGCCCATCCATTGGGGGCGCAGGGGTGTCGCCCCCCCATCAATGCGTCCAGCCCCCTAATCTACATGCAGGGCGCCGGGACACATGGATTCCAATGGGTTTTTTTTTTTTTTGAAGCATGTAATTAGAGCCAGAGGCTCTAAGCTTCAAAAAAGGGTGGGCTCGGGGCATAGAGCAATGCGCCCCGAGCCCACCCAGTTGTGTGACAATAGCGAATGAATATTCACTATTATCACATTGATTCACCTCCCAGCCAATCAGTTCCTGAGACCCGTTTCCAGATTGCCCGAAAGGAGAGGCAATGCTATTGGCCGAGGAGAAGCCGCCGCCGTCTGCCCTCCACGTCAGTCCAGGGTGAGTGAGCCGGGGGGGGGGGGGGGGTGGTATGGTCCGTCTGCTGGCCCATGGAACACCAGCCGTCACTGCCCGTAGAGTGAATATTTGGCAGTCCTTACGGGGGGCAGTGCTACATGGAGATAAACTATACCTGCTGGTCTTATGTTACTGACAAATGACGCCATCTCCTTTCCTTTTTATAGGTGCTGACAGGCGTTCGCCCAAAGACCGAACGACTACAAATTCCTATTCAGCGTGAGAGGGCTCATAAAAAGATCCTTTCAGCAGATACTCCGAGAATATTTTCTGAAGCTAAAAGATAATTCAGCTATTTATTAAATCATTGCCGTTTGCCGATTTTGAAAAAAAAAAGACAAACCAAGTCTATCTAGAGGTAAGTGATTCAAGGAAACTCCCAGTGGAGTCGGGAGCCAGAGGACTAATGGTTACATTGAAAAGGTTAAAGAGCCCGAGGGGTCCATCAAATATGAAATATTGGACATTATAAAGGGATTCTCTATATTCTGCAGCAGGCTGTAGAGCCCAGTTTTCAATAAAAATCAATTGCATATTCAGAACTTTCTGAATCCGACTCAAACGTCCGTTGTAGATTCCACCATTCATGGCCAGCGAGGAAAGTTGCTTACGCAAGAATAGTTTGAAGTCTAACTGAAGCCAAAATCTGTACTGTGACAAGGTAGTCAGAAATGGCAGCCCCCCCCCCCCCCCCCATTTCACTCTGACAGGTTTATGTTAACTTAAGCTCCTGAAGATTCACCCCCCTTCGTGGATATCAGGGAACTGGAGAAAGTGCAGAGAAGGGCAACCAAACTTATAAGAGGAATGGAGGAGCTCGGCTATGAGGAAAGATTAGAGGAACTGAATTCTCTCTTGAGAAGAGATGAACCGGAAGGATTTGCCCCCTAATGACCAGGCCATTTTTTTGTGATTCGGCACTGCGTTGCGTTAATAGATAATTGCGTGGTTGTGCGACACTGTACCCGAATAAAATGAATGTCCTTTATTCCCACAAATGGAGCTCTCTTTAGCTGTTATTTGATCACCTCTGCTTTTTTTTTTTTTTTAATTTTTAGCTCTATAAACAAAAAAAGTGACGATTGTGAAAAAAAACTTTTTTTCACATTTGGCTATATATTCCCCCCCAAAAAATGCAACAAAATGTAATTTTAGGCCAATTTGTATTCTGCATATTTTTGGTAAAAAAAAAAAAAATTGCAATAAGCTTATTTTGATTTGTGCAAAAGTTATCGCATCTATAAACTAGGGGAAAGTGTTGTCATTTTTATTTATTTACTAGTAATGGTGGCGATCTGCGATTTTTAGCGGGACCGCGACATTGCAGGGGACAGTTTGGACCCCTGATATTTGACACTTTTGGGGGGGACCAGTGACATTACTACAGTAATCAGTGCTAAAAATATGCACTTACTGTAATGTTACTGGCAGGGAAGGGGTTAACCCAGGGGTGTTTAAAGGGTTACGTGTGAGCCTAGGGGGTGCTTTCTAACTATGGGGGAGGGACTTGTGAAATGACCATAGAGACCTGTGATCCTATATAGAAGGATCACAGGCGCTCTGTGATAACTTCAGAGAGAACGGTCAGATGTATTTACAAGAACTGACCGTCCTTCTCTCTCAGCGTGGAGCGGGTGCCCGGCGGCAATCGATGGCCCGTGGATCGGCATGGCATCCCCTAGTCTCTAGGACGGCTCCTGCCAACTGACGTACCCATACGTCAGTTTGCGCAACCGAGCCAGTATATCTGCGGCGCTCGGTCGGCAAGTGGTTAAGGGGGGGGGTGTATGATCAACATGTATAAATACATAAGGGGTCCATATAGTGAACTTAGTGTTGAGTTATTCACTTTAAGGTCATCACAGAGGACAAGGGGACACTCTTTACGTCTAGAGAAAAACAATTTCATCTCCAAATACGGAAAGGTTTCTTCACAGTAAGAGCTGTGAAAATGTGGAATAGACTCCCTCCAGAGGTGGTTCTGACCAGTTCACTAGATTGCTTTAAAAAAGGCCTGGATTCTTTCCTAGGTGTACATATTATAACTGGGTATTAATATTTATAGGTAAAGTTGATCCAGGGAATATCTGATTGCCTCTCGGATCAGGAAGGATTTTTTTTCCCTGCTGTAGTAAATTGGATCATGCTTTGCTGGGGTTTTTCGCCTTCCTCTGGATCAACTGCGGGTATAGGATTGTGTATATGGGATTGTATGGTTGGGTTCTCTTCACTGTTTTTCGTTTTTTTATTGGTTGAGCCAGATGGACTTGTCTTTTTCAACCTGACTAACTATGGAACAATGTGACCAGGCTATTTTTTGTGATACGGCACTTACAGGCCCCTTTCACACTTGTGCGACTTGAAAGTCGCACAATTTTACCGCAATTTTGATGCGATTTTGACTGGGCTTGAAGCAATGCCTGTCTTTGGACCTCAAAACGCATTAAAATCGGGCCAAAGTAGTGCAGTAACTACTTTGAAGTTGCACATATATGAATAGGTATCAATGGAAAACATGGCAAACGACATGTTGTGCAACTCTGATGTCCAAAGTTGCATGACAAGTTGCACAAGTTTGAAAGGGGCCTAACTGACAGTTCACCCTGAGCCCACCCATTGTGTGACAATAGCGAATGAATATTCGCTATTGTCACACGGATCCTCCTCCTGGTCAATCAGGAAGCGGGTCCGAGACCAGCTACCTGATTGGCCGAAAGGCAAACCCTTGCTATTGGTCAAGGAGGAAGTGGTGGTCACTCTGCATTGATGGGGGGGGGGGCACGCTGTGGTCACTCTGCATTGATGGGGGGGGGCCACGCTGTGGTCACTCTGCATTGATGGGGGGGGCACGCTGTGGTCACTCTGCATTGATGGGGGGGCACGCTGTGGTCACTCTGCATTGATGGGGGGGCACGCTGTGGTCACTCTGCATTGATGGGGGGGGCACACTGTGGTCACTCTGCATTGATGGGGGGGCACGCTGTGGTCACTCTGCATTGATGGGGGGGGCACGCTGTGGTCACTCTGCATTGATGGGGGGGCACGCTGTGGTCACTCTGCATTGATGGGGGGCACGCTGTTGTCACTCTGCATTGATGGGGGGCACGCTGTGGTCACTCTGCATTGATGGGGGGGGCACACTGTGGTCACTCTGCATTGATGGGGGGGGGCACGCTGTGGTCACTCTGCATTGATGGGGGGGGGCACGCTGTGGTCACTCTGCATTGATGGGGGGGGCACGCTGTGGTCACTCTGCATTGATGGGGGGGCACGCTGTGGTCACTCTGCATTGATGGGGGGCACGCTGTTGTCACTCTGCATTGATGGGGGGGGCACGCTGTTGTCACTCTGCATTGATGGGGGGGGGCACGCTGTGGTCACTCTGCATTGATGGGGGGGGCACGCTGTGGTCACTCTGCATTGATGGGGGGGGGGGCACGCTGTGGTCACTCTGCATTGATGGGGGGGGGCACGCTGTGGTCACTCTGCATTGATGGGGGGGGGGGCACGCTGTGGTCACTCTGCATTGATGGGGGGGCACGCTGTGGTCACTCTGCATTGATGGGGGGGCCAGCTGTGGTCACTCTGCATTGATTGGGGGGGGGGGCACGCTGTGGTCACTCTGCATTGATGGGGGGGGGGGCACGCTGTGGTCACTCTGCATTGATGGGGGGGGCACGCTGTGGTCACTCTGCATTGATGGGGGAGGGCACGCTGTGGTCACTCTGCATTGATGGGGGGGCACGCTGTGGTCACTCTGCATTGATGGGGGGCACGCTATACTTTGAGGTCATATAATTTTTTGCCGCAAAGCAATGCCTATTACATTTCCTGTTTGCGCCCCCCCAAAAATTTTGAGCACCAGCTGCAACTGTCAACAAATATATCCAATAGTATGTAGATGCTATATATTTTTTTTTTACTGGCGGCGATCAGCGATTTTTAGTTGGGCTGTGACATTGCGGCAGACAAATCTGACTCTAAGTCACACTTTTTGGGGACCAGTGACACCAATATAGTGATCAGTGCTAAAAAAAAAAAAAATGCACTGTTGCTGTATAAATATTGGCAGGGAAGGGGTTAACATCAGGGGCGATCAAAGGGTTTAGGGTTGGTTCACACATATATGCGATGCGGGAACCCTGCAAATCCACTGCGGGTTCCCGCATCGCACTCAACTCACAGGCAGTTCACACTGCAATATGCGAATTGCTGGGGGTGCCAATACAAAGTTGACACCCCCCAGATCAGTTTGCATATCGCAGTGTGAAATGTCAGTTCGGACATGAATCGGATCGCATAGGTGCGATCTGCCAACCGATTTGGGGGTGTCATTAACTTTGTATTCACACCCGCAGCGGTTCGCAGGCAAGAGGTGAACTGCCTGTAAAAGTCAGCAGCTACAAAGGTTTTTTGTGTTGAGTTTAATACAGAATTCTATTTCTCCTTGAGTCCCGATTCACATTGGTGCGATGTGGGAAACACTGCGAATCAGTGCCAGTTCCCGCATCCCACCAGAATTGCACAGTGGTTTACTGAGATCTGCAAAATCGCTGGGGGGGGGGGGTCAATGTAAAGTTAATGACACCCCCAGATTGGATCGCAGTTGGAACTGTGAAATGGTGCAGGAATCAGATCGCATAAGTGTGAGGACCCATGCGAACCAAAAAAGGGTCCTGCACCATTTTGGTGCAAATGTGATGCGATTTCAGGCAATACATTTTGTATGGCTGAAATCGCATGTGATTCGCATTGCAGATCAAATGTGATGCAATGTCTAGCCTCACACCAGTGTGAATCAGCACTTACTGTGAATTGGGCACATTATATGGTAAAATTATTAGCACAATTTACAAACCTTTTTTAACCACTTGCCACCCGCCATATAGCAAAATGGCGGCCAAGTGGTTGCACTATCCTGACTGGCTGTCATATTACGTCCAGCAGGATAGACCACTCTGCGCGCCCCCGGGGGGGGGGGGGGGGGGCAATGTAAAGTTAATGACACCCCCGGATTGGATCACAGTGCGAACTGTGAAATGTTGCAGGAATCTGCAGCGCAGCGATTGGTGGTGCGGTGTGTCACTCTGATTCACTGCGTCTCCGATCCCGGTAAAGAGCCTATGACCATAGGTGTGCGCAGCCTATTGCATTAGGGTGTGCACCCCAAAGCTCAAACACATAGATGTGTATATACTGATGGTGTCACTAGGTTAGAGATTGGTGTGTGTAGTTTTATTGCTATTTTTTATTGTTTTTTACAATTTTATTTTTTTTTGTTAGCCCAGTTAGGGAGCTTTGGTGAAATATCAGGGGTCTAAACAGGGGGGAATCTGCACCACAAATGGTGATTAGGGTGTGCCCAGGCACACCCTGTGAGCACACCTATGACGTAGGCTCTTTACCATGTGACCAGCTGTGTCCAATCACATGGTAAATAAGTGCCATTGATTGGCTTCCTCAGTTCGGCTTTGGTTTAGGTACAGTGTTGCATGACCGTGCAATTGTCATTTAACCACTTTACCTCCGCTCACATGGAGGCTACTGCGGCAAAGTGCCGCGATCCCGTCAAGCGACGTAGACCTACGTCGCTGGACTCCGCCCCTTGTGGGCGGCGCTCGCGCGCCGCCGGAGGCTCGCTCCCGCTGTGTTCATTCACAGCGGGAGTCGGGCCAGGGGAGGAGCAGCGGCGATTGCCGCTGCTCTTACCCGATCGTCGGGGATAGAGTCTGGAGATCCGCCCGCTGTGTGTAAACACAGCGGGCGGATCTCCATAGCGACAGGGACTGACAGATCGGACTGTTCAGCATAGCTGAACATGCGATCTGTCCTTCTGTCACACAGTCACCTCCCCCCCCCCACACGTCAGTAAGCACCAGGCATACATTAACCCCTCCCCCTCCAATAAAATTAACCCCTTTCCTGCCAGTGTCATTTTTACAGTAACAGTGCATATATATAGCACTGATTACTGTAGAAATGTCACTGGTACCCCCAAAAGTGTCAAAAATGTCAGTCAAGGGTCCGATCTGTCCGCCGCAATGTCGCAGTCCCGCAAAAAAAAACGCAGATCACCGCCATTACGCGTTAAAAAAAATAACACCAAAAATGACAGAAATCTTTCCCTTAGTAAACGCAATAACTTTTAGGCAAACCAATCAAAATACGCTTATTGCGATTTTTTTTTTTTACCAAACATAGGTAGCAGAAAACAAATTGGCCAAAAATGTAAAAAAAATTAGATTTTTACATTTTTTTGGGGGGGAATTTCATATAAAAAAAATGTGAAAAATATTGTTGTTTTTTCAAAATAAACGCTCTTTTTTTGTTTATAGCGCAAAAAGTAAAAATCGCACAGGTGATCAAATACCACCAAAAGAAAGCTCTGTTTGTGGGAAAAAAAGGACGTAAATTTCGTTTGGGTACGGCGTCGCGCGACCGCGCAATTGTCAGTTAAAGTCGCACAGCGACGAATCGCAAAAAGTGGCCTGGACGGAAGACAGCAAAATCCTCCGGTGGTAAAGTGGTTAAATTGCAACAGTGCTAAAAGCTGAAAATTGGCCTGGGCAGGAGGGGGGGTGAAAATGCCCGGTATTGAAGTGGTTAAAATTCTATGAATACATCTTATTTTACTGTTCTACAGAAAGAAGACCGGGACTCTACTGAATGAAGGCGGCATAATTCCCATGCCAAGAGACATCCTCTCCGCATTCCGTTTTCAGGCATCATTGCAAAGAAAACAAAAAATTTGACATGGGAGCAATTTTTTACTAGCTGAAAATCCTTTGACAGGATGGTCCGGACCTTTATAGCCATCTGCAGCCTGTAGGACCTTATCTGAAAAATGGATACTTTGTATGATAATCCTTGATGTGTCTACTCTGATTTCTATTTTGCACCTTAGATTTAAGCCCCGTACACACGCAACGATTATCGGCCGACCGATCGGCCGTCTTTTGTCCAGAGTGGTGTCTGTTGGTTGGAATGTGCTCTAGACTGCACACAAATTGTCTCGTCCAACAAAATTCTACTTCAGAAGTGATGTCATGTGTTGGATTGCTTTCTTTGTGTTCTTTCCTCACTGAGCATGCCCAGACTTCTCATCAGATTTTTCCCTGTCAAAATCTGTACTGACTGACGGAAATCGGCCGTTGTGGTGACGGCCAGCAAAAATTTTATAGCCTGCACACCAGATTTTTTTCGGCCGAGAAGTCGGAGTCTGTTGTCGGAAGCATCATACTAACAAGCCGAAAATCGGCCGATCGGTCGTTGGACAAATTCCCTGCCAATTTTCGACGCTTTAGGCTACATTCACATGTAAGCGCAGCGGATCACGGGCAGAATCACCGCGATCCGGAAATCATTGCAAATCGCGGGACGCCTGTGCGATGCCCGTGATTTGCAATGGCACCCCAAACGCTGTGCGATGATGCCGCAATTTCCGCCTGCCGAATCACGGTAGCATCGCGCAAACAGAAAATCGCGGGACGTATGACGCAAAAAGAAGCTCTTGTACCTTTTTTGGGCGTCGTGCGTCCCATGATTCTGTTTGCGCGATGTTACCGCGATTCGGCAGGTAGAAATCATGGCAATCGCACTGGGGTGCCATTGCAAATCACGGGCATCGCACAGGCGATGATTTCTGGATCGCGGGCAGAATCGCGGTGATTCTGCCCTGATCCGATGCGCCCACATGTGAACGTAGCCTTAAAAAAATGCAGTCCTGCAGAAGTGTCCAAAAAAAAATGAATAGGTTTTATCTTATGCAGACATTTATTATCTTTGTGGTCTCCAAAGATAACATTTCTGATGCTAATGAATTTCAGATACATTTTGTGCTGTTAAAGTGTATTTAAAAAAAAGGGAAAAAATAAAAAATTCATTGCAGCTTACCAATTCTTAGATGTGTTGGCTGCATTTGTTTATTTCAGACTTGTTTTATTTTATTTCAACCGGGTGGTTCTGTCACTCTTGTTTTAGTAGAGTGCAAAATCTGGTGCAGCTGCATAGAAACCAATCAGCTTCCAGGTTTTTTTTTGGTCAAAGTCTAATTGAACAAAAAGCTGTAGTTGGAAGCTGATTGGCTACAATGTACAGCTGCCCCAGGTTTTGCCCTCTCCAGTTAACCACTTTACCACCGGAGGATTTTGCTGTCTTACGTCCAGGCCACTTTTCCGCGATTCGGCACTGTGCGACTTTAACTGACAATTGCGCGGTCGTGCGACGCTGTAACCCAACAAAATTGACGTCCTTTTTTCCCCACAAACAGAGCTTTCTTTTGGGGGTATTTGATCACCTGTGTGATTTTTACTTTTTGCGCTATAAACAAAAAAAGAGCGTAAATTTTGAAAAAATAACAATATTTTATACATTTTTTTTTATATGAAATTCCCCCCCCAAAAAAATTTAAAAATCAAAATTTTTTTAAATTTTTGGCCAATTTGTTTTCTGCTACCTATATTTGGTAAAAAAAAAAAAATCACAATAAGCGTATTTTGATTGGTTTGCGCAAAAGTTATTGCATTTACTAAGGGAAAGATTTTTGTCATTTTTGGTGTTTTTTTTTTTTTGACAAGTAATGGCGGCGATCTGCGTTTTTTTTTTTTTTTGTGGGACTGCGACATTGCGGCGGACAGATCGGACCCTTGACTGACATTTTTGACACTTTTGGGGGTACCAGTGACATTACTACAGTAATCAGTGCTATATATATGCACTGTTACTGTAAAAATGACACTGGCAGGGAAAGGGTTAATTTTATTGGAGAGGGAGGGGTTAATGTATGCCTGGTGCTTACTGACGTGTGTGGGGGGAGGTGACTGAGTGACACAGGGACAGATCACATGTTCAGCTATGCTGAACCCTGCAATCTGTCACTTAGGAGATCCGCCCACGTTGTTTACACAAACGGGCGGATCTCCACACCCGATTCCCCGACGATCGGGGAAGAGCAGCGGCGATTGCCGCTGCTCCTCCCCTGGCCCGACTCCCGCTGTGAATGAATACAGTGGGAGCGAGCCTCCGGCGCGTGCGTGAGCACCGCCCACAAGGGGAGGAGTCCAGCGACGTACTACTACGTCGCTGGACGATAACGAGTTACTGTGTCGCAGTAGAGGCACAGTGACTGGTCGTAAAGTGGTTAAAGCTGTACACCATACAATTTTCTTTAGGGTCCTTTCACACAGGCGTTCCATATGTCTGTTTTTCCTCCCATCCGTTTGCAGATGGAAAACGAACATAATGTATGTCTATGGGACTGCGGACGTTGGCGGATGATCATCCGCTGACATCCGATTTGCGTCCATTCCGTTCCGTTTTTTGAGACTGAAGAGAACCCTATTTTTCTTCCCTTTAAAAAATGGAACCGATGCAAAAACGGATGTCAGCGGTGTCATCCGCTAACGTCCGCAATCCCATAGACATACATTGTCCGTTTATCATCCGCAAACGGATGGCATGATAAATGGACATACGGAACGGACCCTACAAAAGTGCATCCGTGTCCGTTACAAAAAAAAGTGAATGGACCGGGTGAAAGGACCCTTAGATTTTTTTCATATAGGCTGGCCATACACTATGCGAATTTCAAACGATACGTCAATCGATAAACGAAAGTGGCGCTCGCGTACAGTATGCGAGTACCATCAATGTGATTCGAAAATCGTACTTCAAACTAGTAATTGACCGATATCGTTTTTTCATTACCAATATTCAATTGCCAAAATATCTGTATCTGCTGATATTTTTGTACATTTAAAAAAAAATTTTTTTTTTGTTTTACTTGACAGGTACTGTTGTGGAGGGATCTGGGGTCTAAAAGACCCCAAACCCCTCCTCGGCACTTAAAATCATTCAAAACTAAAAATTCAAAACGCCAAGTTTGGCTGTTTTGAATGCTGTCATTTTTTTTGAATTTGGCGCAGAGTACCCGGAAGTGATGTCATGACGTCACTGCCGGGTTTTTACATGGAGACCTGATCAGAGCCGAATGCGGCTTTGATCGGGTCTTCTCTTCAGTGGCCGTGCAGGCTTGGTTGCCTGGGTGTCCCGGTGGGACGCGAGACCCGGGCGAGCTGCGGGGGGGGGGGGGGGTGGATGGGTGGGTGTTGGGGAACTTCTCAGCCGCATTGGTTGTCATTACAAGACAGTCCACCGTCGGCTATGGACGCGGGTACCGGGGTGCTGCCTCTAGCTGCAGGCATCACTCCAGTAGACGCACTTTCTGAAATATCGGTAACCTCAGCGGTCGATTCCGATATATCGGGGAAAGTGCAAATCGGTTGATACCTAATATATACACTATACAATTTTCTTTAGATTTTTTTCATTTAGGCAGGCCATACACAATGCGAATTTCAAACAATCCGCCGATCGATAAACGAAAGCGGCGCTTATGTACAGTATGCGAGTGTACCATCAATGTGATTCGAAAATCGTACTTCCAACCACTTTTTTTGTGCCAGTAGCAAGTGATGCAATGTTTTGATCTTTCAACCGCACCTCTACTGGGCACTCCCCCCCCCCCCCCCCCCAACCACACCTCTACTGGGCACTCCCCCTACTGTACTGTGTTTTGTTAGGTGAAATCATACAACTCCCCCATTAATGATACAAAATTTGGCCAATTTTTGCCAAAAAAACCCCAACATGTTGGATCAGTCAATTCTGGCTGTCGTACGAAAATCGCATGCCGCACATACCACACTAACAATACAAAAAAAACGATCGATTTTATGGTTGATTTGGCTTTCCGTTCGAAATTTGCATCGTGTATAGCCTGCCTTAGATTTTTCCAAAACCATGAGGTCAAACCTAAACACTTTGTATGCAATCAGGCAGGCCCCTGCAGTGCAGGGGACAAGGTCAACCAGCACCCTTGGCAAAGATGCCAAACTGCGCCCCTCTCCTTCCCTTAGGGTCAGGGCACCCACATACCTGCAATAAACCATTGCGCCCAGGGCAGCCGTTCCCTCTTACCCACCCCTTGTCCCAGCTCTTGCACTACATAGTTGCAGGTAAATCTAAAAACAAGTTGTATAGTGTGTATCCAGCTCTAGGTAAATCAACCTCTAGTGCCTCTGAGTCTCGGTTGGCATATGTACGATGACATTGCATGTGATTTGGAGCGCACTGCTCTGAAAATCCCAAGCGATGTCTGTGCGATGCAAATTCAGCCATACAGATTGTAAGGCTGAATTTGCATGGCATTTCGGATGCAACACACACGGGACCCTTTTTTTGGATCCACAACAAAATTGGATTGATTGGGTGCGATCCGATTCATGTCTGAACGAACTGAGATTTACTGCGGCAGGTCGGCTCGACTGCGCATAATCATGAAGATGTATGTGATTGCGTGCACGTTGTCTCGGCTGAACGCGGGAGGCCCCGGCGTGACGTTATGACGTCGCGTCTGGCCTGGCAATGGTGTGATCTCGGCTGGAAAGGCTGAGATTTTTCTTTTCTGTCTTTCCAGTCTAGAGAAAAGATGTGGGGACTTACAAAGACCCCACGTTTCTCCATAAAGAGCACCTGTCATGCCCTATTCCTATTACGAGGGAGGTTTACATTCCTTGTAAAAAGAAAAGTGATCCCAAAAAAAAAATAATTTAAGTATAAAAATAAAATCTTTTTTTTTTTTTTTTAAAGAGGTTGTAAACCCCACAATTTTTACTTTTTTTTTCAACCTGCAAGAGAAACACATAATGAGCTACTTACCTTAGAACGAGCCCTCCGCCGTGCTGCCCGCTTACCTCTGACGGGCGACGTGTCCAGTCGCCCGTCTTCCGGGATCCCGGCATCCGGCCATCTGATTGGCCGGAGCCACGGTTACGTCACTCCCGCACGCAGGCCCAGTGGCGTAGTGTGGGTTGTCAGCACCCGGGGCAAGGCAAGTAATTTTCGCCCCCTAACCCGCGGGATTTTAGCACTCGAGTCTCTTCCACTAGATTAGTTAAAGAAACCCTTACCCCCTAAGCACATGTATTGTTTGTTATGAAAATACTGATGTAATTAAAGTAAAATGCATCTAAATACAAGTTTGAATGACCAGTGTGCCCCCATTCAATGCAGAATGACCAGCGTGCTGTGCCCCCTTCAATGTAGAGAGACTAACCTGCAGCAGCGGCTTCTCCTCGGTTCCCGTGTCTCCTCGAGTCCTCCCGCCTCCTCCTCGGCCAATGGCATGCGTTCTCCTTTCGGCCAATCAGGAAGCCGGTCTCGGACCCGCTTCCTGATTGGCCAGGAGGAGGATCCGTGTGACAATAGCAAATTTTCATTCGCTATTGTCCCACAATGGGTGGGCTCGGGGCGCACTGCTCTGTGCCCCGGGTCCACCCTTTTTTGAAGCCTATTAGAGCCTCTGGCTCTAATCTGGTGATGCAAAAAAAAAAAAAAAACATTCTGTGACAGTGCCAGGCTGCTGACTCACTCGCTGCTAAACTGACTGAGCAGTGAGGAGAGGTGGCATAGGCGGGGCTTTGCTTGCAAGGCCACCCCACCCTACACCAATGGACAGGTGAGTCACAGTCCAGCCCCGCCCTTTTCAGCCATAGGGCGGCCGCCCTGGACATCTCCCAGCCTAAAGATGGAGGTAGCCGCAGACAGTGTGTGAACTGTTTCGTCAGACAGACAGTGTCACTGCGAATGCACCCCCCACGCTACGCCACTGCGCGGGCCTCTGAAGGAACGGCACGAGCGGCCGTTCCTTCAGAGCGCATGCGCCAGTGACGTCACTGGCTGCATGTAAGGTAAATATCTCCTAAACAGTGCATGTTTAGGAGATATTTACAGTACCTATAGGTAAGTGTCAGAGGAGGGTTTACTTCCTCTTTAAGTGTCCCCGTGTGCTCACACCTAGAATGGAATGGAATGTATACGTTCGTTACACTCATATGTAAATGATGTTCATACCACATGTGAGGTATCCTCGTAAACTTGCGAGCAAGAGCAACAATTCTAGCCTAAGACCTCCTCTGTAACTCTAAACTGATAATCTGTAAAAATGTTTAACACGTCGCCTATGGAGATTTTTAAGTACCGAAGATTGGTGACATTCTACAAGTGTGCACTATTTTAATACGTGACATGTTGGGTATCTATTTACTTGACATAACATTATCTTTCACATTGTACAAAAAAATTTGGCTACATTTTTTAGTTTTTTTTTTTTTTTTATTACTGAAACTACGCGGTATTTGCGCAGCAATTTTTCAAATGGTTGCAATGACCGCCATTTTATTTCCTAGGCTCTCTAATGTTTGGGGGTTCAGAGTAATTTTCTAGCAAAAAAAAAAGATTTTTACATGTAGCAGCTGAGTGCCAGAATTGGCTTGTCATGGAAGTGTTTAAAATCTGCCCAACCACAAATTTTCACCCCAAAAAAATACTCAAATCACGGTTAAAAAAAAAAAAAGTGAAAAGCACTAAAATGCTCAAAAGCAACATGCATATAGGTGTGAATCGAGCCTAAAGACCCGTACACACGATAAGAAAATCAGAAGTAACATTTTTGTGTGAACGATCTGCCGATTCTCGGATCGTTAGTATGGCGCTTTCAACAGCCGATTTACAAATTTTCAGACAGCAAACTGGACGATCAGGCTATAACATTTTTCTTATGTCAACTCAACGTCAGATTTCCTTTTATTAGTAGTTTTTGTCCAAAAAAAAAATCATAGAGCATCATAAGAGCAAGACTAGGCATGCTCGGAAAGGAAATAATACTTACAAAACAATTCAACACATGACATCACTTCTGAAGATGATTTCTGTTATACGAGAATTTTTGTATGAAAGAATCCTCTTCCCTTTGGATATTAGACTAGCATGCAACAAAAAATTACGAAAATTCTGTCCGATAATCTGATCATGTGGATGAGGCTTAAGGCTTCATTCACACCAATGTGGTTTTTTATTTTATGCTTTTTTGCAGAAATGCAGGACATTTTTTTAACATGGGTTCCTATGGACCACATTCACATCGATGCATTTTTTGGAAAGGGTCAGGTGCTTTTTTTGTTTCAATGGAGAAGTGGTAAGGATGTGGAATTCTCTTCCACAAGCAGTCGTATCAGCAGGAGCATTGATAGTTTCAAAAAACTATTAGATGGGCACCTTAGAGACCACAACATACAGGGGTATACAATGTACAACATACAGGGGTATACAATGTACGGTTAACAGCAAACACACACACATCATAGGTTGGACTGATGTCTTTTTTCAACCTCACTATGTAACTATGAGAAGCTGCAGAAAAACATGTAGTGCATTTTTAAATCTGCCCAACAGCAAATGTTCAAAAAAAGCATAACAAACGCAAATCACGGTAAAATAAAACGTGGCACGCACTACAGAAACTCTCCAAAGCAACATGCATAGGTGTAAATCGAGCCTAAAGCCTCGCACACACGCAACGATTATCGGCCGTCTTTTGTCCAGTTGTGTTGGTTGGAATGTGCTCTAGACTGCACACACATTTTCTCGGCCAACAACAACCAACTTCAGAAGTGATGTCATGTGCTGGTTTACTTTCCGTGTGTTTTTTCTTCTGAGCATGCCCAGTCGTGCTCACAGATTTTTGTCTGCCGAAATCTCTACTGACTGACGGAAAATCGGCCGTTCTGTTGACGGCCAACAAAAATTTTATAGCATGCACACCAGATTTTATTCGGCTGAAAAGTCGGAGTCGGTTGTCGAAAGCATCATACTAACCAGCCGAAAATCGGGGGATCGGACGTTGGCCAAAAAAATTCATGGCCAACTATCGACGCTTGTGTACGAGGCATAAGGCTGGCCATAAAAACTGCAATTTTTTTTTTCCTGCAATCATGTGTTGCAAGTGTAGCACCCTCCTAGGTAGGTGCTAGTGAGAGCAGGGCAGCCATCGGGGGGACAGCCCATACACATGTAGGGGGCCCAGCCGCCCAGTCCCCAACCAATAAGACAGAGTTGTTGCTGCTGTAGTAACTAGCAATTGCATGGCAGCCTCAGAGTAAGCTGATGCAGCTGAAGGGATGTCTCTTTGCTGGATTGGGATGTGCCTTTGTTGAATATATGAGGCCGTCTCTTTACTGGATTGGGATGTCTCTTTGCTGGATATATGAGGCCATCTCTTTGTTGGATTAGGATGTCTCTTTGCTAAATATATATGGCCGTCTCTTTACTGGATTGGGATGTCTCTTTGATGGGTTGGATTCATTTTCATTCATTAAGTTGTAAGAGTGTTAAAACAGAAGTGGGTACACTGAAGGACTCGGTGGGATGGCCAGTGGGCAGATTCGGTGAGACGGCCAGAGGGCGGGCCCCGCAAAATGTTGGTGGTCAGGCCCAGATGGGCCCAGGCCTAAAGCTGTGTAAGGGGCCCCAACATTTCTGATGGCTGCCCTGAGTGATAGAGTATGGTTTTGGCTCTGTCTGCCTATCAGAGGAGCAGCTGGTGCAAGGTTGCAAGTGGTTGGCCTGGTGGACCTAGGGTTGCCACCTCACCCCTTTAAATCAGGACACATATTAATTATACTGGTTCTGAGGCTAATATAAACCACATAAGGCACCAATAGAGTTTACCATCTTAATCAGCCCTGGTCCCCCCCCCCCCCCCCCACACTGTGCTCCCTCCCCTTTCCTGCAGGGGATGTGTCACAATAGAGAACCAGGAAGGGGTCGGTAAATATGTAATTTACCAGCTCCTTCCTTTTCTGAATGGAGAGAGTCATAGTCAGTGACATTGTAAAAAAAAAAAAAAAATGATAAATACAATTAAAATACCAAAAAATAAAAACTACTGACACCAGTGGGTGAATTTCCAGGATAGCAAAGGTTACACTTTCGACCGAGCCCTGGCATTCCACCACCATGGGGGGCCCACTGCAGAACTTGTGAAAGGGTCCCCCAACGAGAGTAAAGGACCCCAGGATCAGTGGGAAGAGCCTCAGGCTTGAAGGGAAGGGGTCCAGGGAGCCCTTCATGGTTTCTTGCACCGGGGCACTGAAGGTTCTAGTTACGCCTCTGATTCAGGTTTATTCACAGCAATAGAGCTGAGTGAGTCAGAGGAACGATACATCCCCTCCCTGCCTGCTTATACAGACCTGCATGATTTTCAGTTAGACAGAGGCAGTCAGTAAGTGAGCAGACAGCGCTGAGCTTTCTTAGCATACTCGGTAATTAAAAGATCACGGGTCCACCCTGCATGAAATGTTTCTTGCAAAATATCCTATGCATCTAATGGAAAAAAATTACAAATTTCTTAAATGTTCATTTGGTTTTTAACCACTTAAGGACCGGAAGGTTTTGCCCCCTTAATGACCCAGGCCATTTTTTTGCGATTTGGCACTGTATTACTTTAACGGACAATTGCGCTGTCGTGCAACACTGTACCCTAAAAAAATTGATGTCCTTTGTTTTTCCACAAATAGCTTTCTTTTGGTCATATTTGATCATCTCTGCAATTGTTTTTATTTTTTGCACTGTAAATCAAAAAAGAGCAACAATACTGGAAAAAACAAACAATATTTTTTTACTTTCGCTATACAACATTCCCAATAAAAAAAAATATTTTTTTCATCATTTTAGGCCAATTTGTATTCGGCTACATATTGTTAAAAAAAAAAATTTGCAATAAGCGTATTTTGATTGGTTTGCGCAAAAGTTATCACGTCTACAAAATAGGGGAAAGATTTGTGTCATTTTTATTTTTTACTAGTATTTTGATTGTAGACACAATTGCTTTTGTGCAAAGTAGGGGGAAAATGTTATTTTTATTTAACTTTTAGTAGTAATGGCGGTGATCAGTAATTTTTAAGGGGACTGCGACATTGTGGCACACAGATCGAACCCCTGACATTTTTGGGGGGGGACCAGTGACCTTAGTATCAGTGCTAAAAATTTGCACTGTTACTGTAATAATGACACTGGCAGGGAAGGGGTTAACCCAGGGGTGTTTAAAGGGTTAATTGTGAGCCTAGGGGGTGCTTTGTAACTGTATGGGAAAAGGACGTGTGTGAAATGACCATAGAGACTTGGGATCCTCTATAGAAGGATCACAGGAGCTCTGTGATAATTTCTGAGAAAACAACGGTCAGCTGTGTTTACAACACCAGACCGCCCTTCTCTCTCTCTCTCTCTCTCTCAGCGGGGAGCGATCGTGGGTGCCTGGCGGCAATCGATGCCGCCGGTCCTGTGGATCGGAGTCCCTGCTGCCTAGTTAAGGGGTTAACCCAGGGGCGCTCAAAGGGTTGTGTGAGCTTAGGGGGTGGTTTCTAACTGTGGGGGGATGGACTTGTGGAATCAATATAGAGACCTGTGCTTTATTAATAGGAGGATCACAGGCGCTCTGTATCGATTCTGGAGAGAACAATGGTCTGCTTTGTTTACAACAGCAGACCGCTATTCTCTCTCCATGGGGAGCGCTTGTGGATGCCTGGTGGCAATCGTGGATGTGCTTCCTAATGGGGGCGGGAGTGCTCCTCCAAACCGCGGTGCAGCCGAGCCAGCCTGTCACAGTATACCGGCGGTGGGTGGTTGGCAAGTGACTAAATAAAATTGTCCAAAATCAAAGTTTGAATTACTTGAGGTGGATACATTTTATTTTAATAAACATATTACTCACACATAACACAGTTTGGAAATTATTATTAGTGGCCTAAGCTATTATAGTTTCAGTCAAAAATGAAAATTGATCGCAACGTGCACCTTTACGTCTTCTCTAACAATGCCATTTTATAGCCTGGGAAATGTATGGCCCCTAAAAAGGCACGAAGTGCAGCTAATAATTTTGGTTAGTGGGCATTCAGGGAGTATCCGTGTGCAGTGCAGTTTGGCCATTGCCAACCCAACTCTGAATAACAGTGTTCCCTGAACCCTACAAGGAGCACATATGTGTAGAAGCTATAGAATTATAAGTCAATGAAATATGTCCTATGGATTAGTATCAGCTAACACATAGCTCCCACGCAACAGAGCTAACAGGCACGTAATCACTCTTTAAGGTAAATGCATAACCAGATTTCACTGACACTATGCCAACTGCCTGAATAAAGCACACTAAATGGCTAAAAAGTTGTGGGTACCCAAGCCCCACACTTATTCTATATGGGTAAAGATATGTAGACACCCCTCCATATAACTGGCTTCACATGTTCCTACAGCATACATGGTTAAATGTGCTCTTCCCACCATGTGGCAACAGTTTGGGGAAGTCCCCTAATGCCTCGTTTATACTGAGTGGTACGGTACGGTTTGGTACGTAATTTTTGCTGTTTCCATTGTCAAAAGTTGTAAATGGTACCCTAATTCCGAACCGTACTGTACCACTTTTTTGGTACCCTTTTGTTGGGGTACCAAGCACATAAGTACCGTACCAACAGGGTGGAGCAATACGGTTGAGCTTAGGTACTGTTGGTGGTGGAAACGCAAGCCTGATCAAGGTGTACCGTACCGCTCAGTGGAAACGAGGCTTTTCTGTTCCTACAGCATCCATGGTCAAATGTGCTCTTCCCACCATGTGACAACAGTTTGGGGAAGTCCCCTTTCTGTTCCAGCATGACTGTGGCCCTGAACACAAAGCCCGTTCCCTAAATACAAGGTCTAATGAGTTGGTGTAGCAGAGCTTCACGTGAGCTGCACAGAGCTTACGTCTACCTTGACTGGTGAGATAAGACCACTGTCAACATACTCAACCACTCTTTGCCCTCCAGTATAATAAACCACACTTACAACCATTAGGTTGGAAAAGGGCAAAGCCACAGCTTTATATAACTTCCAACACATAACACGTAAACCCATTTACCCAGTGCCAGTCACAGTTTTACTGTGAGCAAGCTTTAACATTAACTGGTCAAATTCCAAGGGGGCCTGTTCTTACCATAAGTGCTGGACAGATAGGCCAATTCCACTTTCAAATCCCGTTACAGAAAATTTAAAGTGCTGGCAAGGTCAAAAAAACACTGCTAAAGCTGTGACAGATCATCCATAAAGGGGCGGGAAGGCGGGCAGCTCTTGCATCCACTTGTGAGCAAAAAAGGCCCAGAATTCCCTTGTGAAGGACTTTTTTACATATGTGTTCATACCCCTTTATGGCCAATTACTTTCATATAGGCCTTCAAAATGGGCACTTTTCATTTTTCCTATACACTTCAATGGGGTTCATCATTCAGGTTAGAACATTTTCCCTGTTCGGGAGTTCTGCTGCAAACCAGACAGGGGGGTGTTTGGCCCATCGCTAGTAAGGAAGGAACCCTCAGACTTTGATTATAAGCATTTCCAAGAAACAAGTACCATCCACTGGCAGGGCCATCTTACCGAATGGGCACGCTGGGCAGTTGCCCAGGGGCCCCACCTGTCCAGCCAAGCATTGGTCCCAATTCCCGTGTCCATCCCGCCGCTGAACTTAGCAGGTACCAAGTGTCTGTCGGCCCTGTGCTGCTGTCAGGCCACTTGGGCCGTGGAGGGGGAGCCCACAACTGCAGGAATGCCTATCCGACCTCCACGGGGACAGGCGAGTCTGACTTCCGTCCATGTGTGTGTTCACCAGACCCAGCCGCCGAACTTGGAAGCTGTCATTAGCCTGGCACTGCTGTACCAAAAAATATCGCCTTATCGATAATTTGCATTTTTATTCTCGTGGGTGACTGTAGGCGGGGCCCCAGTGTACTGCATTGCCCGGGCCCTTTAATGCTCTTAAGATGGCACTGTCCACTGGTGAACTTTTACTGCCATTCAGGGCTCACCGCAACCGTATTTTCCTCATAACATCTATTTCCTTATCTCATCTGAATTGTATATAATACGTTGCAGCTACATTCAGTGTTTTTAATTTTTCTTCTGGAGGGACTTCAATGTAAAGTCGTGCATTTATTGCTTCGGAGCATCTAGGAACATAGGAGCTTTCAGTTTTTAAAAAAAATAAAGAAAACTGTGAAACCAGCTGAGCAAAAACAATGCCAGGACAAAACTATTATACTCAGCAGGCAGGCTGTGCTTAATGAATTTAAAGTATAACTAAAGGCCAAACCCCTTTTTTGTTTTTGGATAGAGTGGAGAGGGACTAGATCAGGGGTGCCCAAGCTATGGCCCTCAAGTTATTCAAGAACTACTATTCCCATCATGCTTAGTCAGGTCTGTGAATGTCAGAGTTTTACAATGCCTCATGGGACGTGTAGTTTCCGCAACTGCTGGAGGGCCGTAGTTTGGAGATCCCTGGCCTAGATCATCAGTCAGCTTTTTTTTTGTGGTCTGTGCCCCCGTTAGTGCCGGTTCACACTACGTCGCTCCGATTTAGGGGGCGACCTGTGAAGTCGCGTGCAGCGCGACTTGCACGAACTTCATAAAATGAATGTCTATGCAAGTCGCTCCAGGTCGCCCCGAAGTAGTACAGGACCCATTTTCGAAGTCGGAGCGACTTGTGTCGCTTCTATTAGAACCTGTCCTGTACTACTCAATGGACCGCGACGGTGCGTGACTTGCCAGGCTGACCAAGTCGCCTGACAAGTCGTATTAGTGTGAACCGGCACTTAGGGGGATTCACCCTCTCCATTTGTCCTGTTTACCATAATCACTGAAAGTGAAAAAAGCCCCCAAAGTCTAGATTGCCACCCAAATTGTAAGATTTCACCTCTTTCCTATGTGGACACCAGTTCTGGTGACCCTGGTGAAAACCAGGGATCCCTTCACTTCGGAGGGATTTCCTCTCACTTCCTGTTTTGGCTATGGGACATGAAGAGAAGGAAATCTCAGAGGTCAAAAGAACCAGATAGGGGTTTGAAACCCCCCCTTAGTCCAAAAATGAAAAAAAAAAAAAAAAAAGTTTTCACTTTTTTTCTGCTTTGAATACACAATTTTATGGTTGAGAAGAAAATACATTTATGCTGTACTGGCAATACATCCCATTGTCTATAGGAGCTAGGAAGTTCCCCAATGATTGCCTGTTGCTTTATTATCTGGATTGCTGCAAAGTTTATCTTATAGAGCAGGGGTTTTCAAACTATGGCCCTCCAGTTCAGGAACTACATTTCCCATCATGCCTAGTCATGTCAGTTTTACCAAAGCCTCATGGGATATGTAGTTCTGCAACAGCTGGAGGGCCGTAGTTTGAGGATCCACGTTATAGAGAAACATGACATAAGTGGGGTTATAACTCAATTTCTTGTTGCCATCTGTGTTAAAAAGTGTTCTATAGGGTTGGGGACAGGACTCTGTGCAGGCCAGTAAAGTTCCTCCACCCCAAACTCACTCATCCATGTCTTTATGGACCAGGGGCAGTCATGTTGGAACAGGAAGGGGCCATCCCCAAACTGTTCCCACAAAGTTGGAAGCATGAAATTGTCCAAAATGTCTTGGTATGCTGACGTCTTCAGAGTTCCCTTCACTGGAACTAAGGGGCCAAGCCCAACCCCTGAAAAACAACCCCACACCATAATCCCCCCTCCACCAAATGATTTGGACCAGTGGACGAAGCAAAGTCCATAAAGACCTAAATGAGTGTGTTTGTGCAGACCAGTCAAGTTCCTCAACCCGATAAAACACCTTTGGGAAGAATTAGAGTGGAGACTGCGAAGCCAGACCTTCTCGTCCATCAAGAATGGTCAAACATTCCCATCGACACACTCCTAAACCTTGTGGACAGCCTTCCCAGAAGAGTTGAAGCTGTTATAGCTGCAAAGGGTGGGCCAACTCAATATTGAACCCTACGGACTAAGACTGGGATGCCATTAAAGTTCATGTGCGTGTAAAGGCAGGTGTGCCAATACTTTTGGTAATATATAGTGTACATGTAACTATGTAAAAGTAGAAATAATCCACGCTGCATGGAAGGAAGGCACCACAGTGTGCATGCATGCAACAAAGTACACATCTGTTGTAGTGCAGGCTTTGACCGTGCATTTACGGCTTCATAGGCCCGCTGCTTGGGAAAGGAGCTTTCAATGATAAATACCTGCAACAAGTACAGGAAATGTGTATGCGTAATGTGTAGGATCATCCAGTTATCTGAGGATAGTAAAACAGAAGTACAAAAGATTTTGTCCAACAGAAAAACAATCAAAGGCCAGCTGTACCAATTTTGTGGTGACCTAATCTAAGTCAGGCTGGGCTCACACATATTCAAATTGGATGCGGGCTTCCAATTTGCATGATAGACGAGTGACACTGGCTCTCTATTAAGCCGGTTCACACAGGGCAGTGGTTCACATTAAGGCCTGGCTCCCACCTATGCATTTTTTTAGTGCGTTTTCATTTTTTCAGAAACTCACTACAGTCCATTAAACATGGTTTCCTATGGGTCACGTTCACATCTGTGCATTTTATGGAAAGGGCAAGGGACTTTTTTTCTGGTTTTTGGTTCCATAGGCTTCAATGGATCTCAACCGTGTTGTCAACCTCCCACCAAGCTGCTTGGCGATGGTCTTGTACCCCATTCCATCCTTGTGTAGGTCTACAATCTTGTCCCGGACATCCGTGGACAGCCGTTTGGTCTTGGCCATGGTGGAGAGATTGGAATCTGATAGCGCCCAGGGCAGCTGCCCCTCCTTCCCACCAGATTCAAAGGTTTATTGCAGGGATGTGGGCGCCCTGACTCTAAACCTAAGGGAAAGGGGGGGGCACCAGCTTGGCATCTTTGCCCTGGGTGCTAGATGGCCCTGTCCCGGCACTGAAACTCTGCCCTGGGCGCCCTGACTCTAAACCTAAGGGAAGGGGGGGCACCAGCCTGGCATCTTTGCCCTGGGTGCTAGATGGCCTTGTCTCTGCACTGATCGGCGGATTGATTCCCACTGAGCAAAACAGTCTGCCGGGTGGAAAGCCCATGTGAAAGGACCCTAAACCAGGACACATATATATTACACAGGTTCTGAGGCTGATATAATGCACATAAGGCACTGAGTTTAATTACCACCTTAATCAGCCACAGAACCTGTGTAAATAATGTGTGTCCTGGTTTAAAGGGATGAGGTGGCAACCCTATGGATCACAAACGTGTTGTCAACCTCTCACCAAGCTGCTTGGCGATGGTCTTGTACCCCATTCCAGCCTTGTGTAGGTCTACAATCTTGTCCCTGACATCCGTGGACAGCTCTTTGGTCTTGGCCATGGTGGAGAGATTGGAATATGATTGTGCCCAGGGCAGCTGCCCCTCCTTCCCACCAGATTCAAAAGGTTTATTGCAGGGATGTGGGCGCCCTGACTCTAAACCTAAGGGAAGGGGGGGGCACCAGCTTGGCATCTTTGCCCTGTGTGCTAGATGGCCCTGTCCCGGCACTGAAACTTTGCCCTGGGCGCCCTGACTCTAAACCTAAGGGAAGGGGGGGCACCAGCTTGGCATCTTTGCCCTAGGCGCTAGATGGCCTTGGCCCGCACTGAGCGGTGGATCAATCCCCGCTGAGCAAAACAGAGTCCACAGGGCGGAAAGCCCATGTGAAAGGACCCTAAACCAGGACACATTAATTACACATGGTTCTGAGGCTGATATAATGCACATAAGGCACTGAGTTTAATTACCACCTTAATCAGCCACAGAACCTGTGTAAATAATGTGTGCCCTGGTTTAAAGGGATGAGGTGGCAACCCTAGGTCCAGTGCATCTTTGGCCCTGATTCAGGTGCGCATTTAGGCAAAAATTTGGACACGATTCGCACCCCAAACGGTGAACAGGGACGTACTAGATCCCATGCTGGAACCCGTGGCCCCATAAGTGTGAACCCAGCCTAAAATCTTAAATAGAGACCTACAAAAACATGAACCCAAAAAGAGAGCGAGGACACGTTGTGCAACCATGGGGGGCACGCACGCTCTAGATGTTCCCAAAGCAGTAAGCCGGGGTGTCAACCAACCTGCCGACATTCACCCCCAAACCGAAATACGAGTTCTGTGAGAACTGATCCTTTAATAATAGGATCGGTATTGTTCTCTGTTTCCCAGGTCCGTTCTTTCACCGCAAAGCTTGTTAGTGCCGTTCGCTATTTAGTAGAACAGGCCCTGTGGTTTTTAGGCGTCTATATAGTTTGTGGTGAAGCAAATTTTTTTTCCCAGTAATGGAAATTATGTTGTTAACTTATTCTGAAGAATTTTTTCTCCTCTAACCATGCGGTTATCCTTTCATACCACATGCTGGCCTAGCTGGACTTTCTCAAAAGCTTTTCTCAGTCCCATTTGGTGATCATCATAACATTCCCTGACCTCATATCACCGTCTCCCTCATCCTCTTACCAACACTTAAATGTGGTTACAATTAGTGCCTTCTCTAATCCGCCTTTTTTTTTTTTTTCCTTCTTGTTTAGAACGCAGAGTCTACCTTGTTCAAGCTGTCTGTACATTTCATATCTTCACATGTATTTACCACTTTTGGACCAGAAGGATTTACCTCCTTAAAGTAACGCAGTGCCGAATTGCAAAAAATGGCCTGGTCATTAACTGACAATTGCGTCGTTGTGCAACGCTGTACCCAAATAAAATGGATGTCTTTTTTTCCACCACAAATAGAGCTTTCTTTTGTTGGTATTTGATCACCTGTGCAATTTTTTTTTTTGTGCTATAAACACAGAATTCTGACTTTTAATCTCAGAATTGTGTTTAAAAATTTTTAGCATGGTCCAAACTTGCAATCTCAGAATTCTGACATTCAAACTCGGATTTCTGACATTCAAACTCGGATTTCTGACTTTCAAACTCGGAATTCTGACTTTCAAACTCGGAATTCTGACTTTCAAACTCGGAATTCTGACATTCAAACTCTGATTTCTGACTTTCAAACTCGGAATTCTGACTTTCAAACTCGGAATTCTGACTTTCAAACTCGGATTTCTGACTTTCAAACTCAGGATTTCTGACTTTCAAACTCAGGATTTCTGACTTTCAAACTCAGGATTTCTGACTTTCAAACTCAGGATTTCTGACTTTCAAACTCAGGATTTCTGACTTTCAAACTCGGATTTCTGACTTTCAAACTCGGATTTCTGACTTTCAAACTCGGATTTCTGACTTTCAAACTCGGATTTCTGACTTTCAAATTTGGATTTCTGACTTTCAAACTCGGAATTCTGTAAAAAGAAAAAAAAAATTTCGAGCTCAGAAATCTGTGAATTTTTTTTTTTTTCAGATGACCCCAGGGCTCTTCCATAGAATCCTGCTACATATGTTTGGTAAAAAAAAAAAAAATAAAATAAAATTGCAATCAGCGTATTTTAATTGCACAAAAGTTATCGCGTCTACACACTAGGGGAAAGATTTATGTAATTTTTATTTTTTACTAGTAATGGCGATCAGTGATTTTTTGCGGGACTGCAACACCGCGGTGGACAGGTCGGACCCCTAACTGACATTTTTTTCCCCACAAATAGAGCTTTCTGTTAGTGGTATTTGATCACCTGTGCAGTTTTTTTATTTTTAGCGCTATAAACAAAAAAGCGACAATTCTGAAAAAAAAAAAACAATATTTTTCACATTCTGCTCTAAAACATTCCCAATAAAAAATGTAATTTCATCATTTTAGGCCAATTTGTATTTTTGGTAAAAAAAATCCCAATAAGCGTATTTTGATTGGTTTGCGCAAAAGTTATCGCATCTACAAACTAGGAGAAAGATTTGTCATTTTTATTTTATTTTTTTACTAGTAATAGTGGCGATCTGTGATTTTTAGGGGGACTGCGACATTGCAGCGGACAGATCGGACCCCTAACTGACACTTTTTAGAGGAGCAGTGAAATTACTACAGTAATCAGTGCTAAAAATATGCACTGTTACTGTACTAATGACACTGGCAGGGAAGGGGTTAACCCAGGGGAGATCAAAGGGTTAAGTGTGAGCCTAGGGGTTATTTTCTAACTGTGGGGATGGGCTTATGGAATCAATACAGAGATCTGTGATCCCTAAATAGGAGGAACACAGGAGCTCTGTGTTCATCCAAGAGAGAACAACGGTCTGATGTGTTTACAACAGTAGACTGTCGTTCTCTCTTCACGGGGAGAAATCGCAGGTGCCTGGCGGCAATCGCGGCTGCTGGCCCCATGGATGGGCTTCCCCGCTGTCTAATGGGGATGCATGCGCGCGACCTGACGTACCCATACGTTGGGACGCACGCACGCGCGCGACCTGAAGTACCCATACGTCGGTTCGCGCAGCCGAGCTAGCCTGCCGCAGTATATCTGCGGCGGGGGGGGTCGGCAAGTGGTTAATAAGAGCAAGCCTCCTAATCAATATATCTGAAAAAGCGCAGTACTTATTGCCTATAGCAATCGACACTATACTAGAAAAAAAGGAAGGGTCTGGATGGTTTTTATGGGCAACAAAACTCCTAGTGTCTTAAAGAGAACCTGCTTCTTTTGCCCATAGCATCCAACATTATACTAGACAAAAAGAGAAGAGTCTGCATGGCTTCAATGGGCAACCAAAACTCAAATGACTACAATTGTGGGCAACCTGTTAAGTTTTGCTTTTCTAACTTTCATAAGGCCACAGAAATCTGGAAAGCAAGTCATGATTGGGTTCCTCCTTTGGAGGAGGCCTCGCTCTTAGCAAACCTATCAGATTCTCCCATTCCTGAACCACTTCATGACTGCCCACCATAGCGTAGATATACTGCGGCAGGGCAGGTGCTCTGCACCAGATTACATACCTAGTACATCAAAACGACCAGGTCTGGGATGGGCACATGTGCTGCCCCTGGCCCGCTCCAATCACACTCAGGTCCCCCCTCCCGTGGCTCTGCCACCAGGAGACTCGAGCAACCAGCCGACACGTCCGCTGGCTGGTTGGAGTCCCGAACAAAGCCGAATTCAGCTTTGATTGGGTCTCCAATGTAATAACCTGGAAGCGACGTCATGTCACCACTTCCGGTTTATTCGGCTGCTTACAGCGCCGAATTTCAAAAACAGTCAGTATTCAAAAATGCCGATCTCTGCATAAAGTGCAGTGGAGGGGTTTGGGGTCTTTTAGACCTCCGATCCCTCCATAAAGAGTACCTGTCACTGCCTATTATTGTCACAAGGGATGTTTACATTTCTTGTGACAGCAAAAAAGTGATCAGATTTTTTTTTTTTTTAAACGTGATAAAAATAAAAAAATAAATAGGAAAAATAAATTTTGAAAGCGCCCCCGTCGCTGTGAGTTTGCGCACAATAGAAAACGCATCCGTAAGTCGCGCCCACAAATGAAAACTGTGTTCAAACCACACATGTGAGGTATCGCCGCAATCACCAGAGCGAGAGCAATAATTCTCAAAAAAGACCTACGCCCTAACGCTAAACTGGTAACTGTTAAACAATTTTAAAGCGTCGCCTATGGAGATTTCTAAGAGCGGCAGTTTGTCGCCATTCCACGGGTGAGCGCAATTTTAAACCGTAACATGTTGGATATCTATTTACTCGGCGTGACATCATATTTCAAAATATACAAAAAAATTGGGTTAACTTTACGGTTTCGTTTTTTTAAAATGCAGTAAAATGTATCAAGGGTCTTATAAGAAAAAAAAAAAAATCTGCTTCGACCATAAAAGAGAGGGGGTACACCCCACTACCCCAATGCATTTTTTACATTGGATATTTTTTTTATAGAAAAAGTACAAAAACATTGTTTTTTGGTTCAATATTGTCGGTCTTTTTTGTTTATAGCGCAAAAAATAAACCCCAGAGGTAATAAAATACCACTAAAAACAGACCTACATTTTATTAGGGTACAGCCTCGCATGATCGCGCAATTATCAGTTAAAGTAATGCAGTGCCGTATCGCAAAAAATGGCCTGATCATGAAGGGGGTAAATCTTCGGCAGCTAAAATTGTTTACCAAAGACAACGAATTCTGAACAGCAAAGTGTAGACAGACAATTATTTTTGATTAGATGCTCTGATTTATTGATTAAATGCTTTGATTAACTGATTTGATGCTCTGATTTATTTAACATCCGCTTGCTATGAAAAATGTTTTGAGGGTCTTCAAAAAGGAAAAAAAAAATCAGCTTTGACCATAAAAGAAAGAGGGGGGTACACCCCATACCCCAAATGCCTTTACTTTATTGGATGTTTTTTTTTAATTATTTTTTTTTCAATTATTTTTGATTAGATGCTCTGATATATTGATTAGGTGTTCTGATTTATTGAACATCAGCTTGCTATGAAAAATGTATCAAGGGTCTTAAAAGGGAAAAAAAATAAAAATCTGTATCATCTTTATCAACCAATCAAAATATTCTATTCTGTATTCTGCTTTTGGCAATATATGTTCCATCTTTTATAAAAAAAAAAAAAAAAAAAATTTAACAAAGACAAATTCTGAACAGCAAAGTAAACAGACAATTGTTTTGGATTGGATGCTCTGATTTAGGCCCCTTTCACACATACAGTCCGTTCAGTTCATCAGTTCAGTCACGTCAAATGTATCAGTTTTTCATCCGTTTTTCATCAGTTTTTCATCCGTTTTTCGTCAGTTGTCATCAGTTTTTCATCCGTTTTTCGTCAGTTGTTATCCGTTTTTCATCCGTTTTTCATCAGTTGTTATCCGTTTTTCATCCGTTGTCGTCCGTTTTTCATCCGTTGTCATCAGTTGACATCAGTTTTTCATCCGTTGTCATCCGTTGTCATCAGTTGGCATCCGTTTTTCATCCGTTGTCATCCGTTTTTCGTCCGATCCATTTTTTTGACGGATGAAAAATAGGGCATTCATCCGTTCAAAAAAACGGACATTGACGGAAGTGGATGAAAACGGATGTTAACTGATGATCATCAGTTCTCATCCGTTTTTACATAGAGATGCATTGATGTCCGTTTTTCATCCGTCAACGGATGGATGAAAAACGGACAAACGGACAGCATGTGTGAAAGGGGCCTTATTGATTGGATGCGCTGATTTATTGATTGGATGCGCTGATTTATTGATTGGATGCTCTGATTTGTTGAACATCAGCGTGCTATAAAAAATGTATTAAGGGTCTTCAAAGAAAAATAAATAAATCTGCATTTAGGGTAGAGGGGTGTACCCCCCTCTTTCTTTTATGGTCAAAGTAGATTTATTTTTTTTTCTTTGAAGACCCTTCATACATTTTTCATAGCACGCTGATGTTCAATAAATCAGAACATCTAATCAATAAATCAGAGCAGCTAATCAAAAATTTATTAAAAAATTAAATAAAAAACATACAATAAAGTAATTGCATTTAGGGTAGTGGGGTGTACCCCCTCTTTCTTTATGGTCAAAGCAATTACTTTATTGGATGTTTTTTTTATTTTTTAATTATTTTTGATTAGCTGTTCTGATTTATTGATCAGATGCTCTGATTTATTGATTAGATGCGCTGATTTATTGATTGGATGCTCTGATTTATTGATTGGATGCGCTGATTTATTGATTAGATGCTCTGATTTATTGATTGGATGCGCTGATTTATTGGTTGGATGCGCTGATTTATTGGTTGGATGCGCTGATTTATTGGTTGGATGCGCTGATTTATTGATTAGATGCTCTGATTTATTGAACATCAGCGTGCTATAAAAAATGTATTAAGGGTCTTCAAAGAAAAAAAAATAAATCTGCATTTAGGGTAGTGGGGTGTACCCCCCTCTTTCTTTTATGGTCAAAGCAATTACTTTTATTGGATGTTTTTTTATTTTTTTATTATTTTTGATTAGCTGTTCTGATTTATTGATCAGATGCTCTGATTTATTGATTGGATGCGCTGATTTATTGATTGGATGCTCTGATTTATTGATTGGATGCGCTGATTTATTGATTGGATGTGCTGATTTATTGATTAGATGCTCTGATTTATTGATTGGATGCTCTGATTTATTGATTGGATGCGCTGATTTATTGAACATCAGCGTGCTATAAAAAATGTATTAAGGGTCTTCAAAGAAAAATAAATAAATCTGCATTTAGGGTAGAGGGGTGTACCCCCCTCTTTCTTTTATGGTCAAAGCAATTACTTTATTGGATGTTTTTTTATTTTTTTATTATTTTTGATTAGCTGTTCTGATTTATTGATTGGATGCGCTGATTTATTGATTGGATGCGCTGATTTATTGATTGGATGCGCTGATTTATTGATTGGATGCGCTGATTTATTGATTGGATGCGCTGATTTATTGAACATCAGCGTGCTATAAAAAATGTATTAAGGGTCTTCAAAGAAAAAAAAAAAATCTGCATTTAGGGTATAGGGGTGTACCCCCCTCTTTCTTTTATGGTCAAAGCAATTACTTTATTGGATGTTTTTTATTTTATTTTTTAATTATTTTTGATTAGCTTTTCTGATTTATTGATTAGATGCTCTGATTTATTAAACATCAGCGTGCTGTGAAAAATGTATCAAGGGTCTTCAAAGTAAAAAAAAAAATCTGCATTTAGGGTATAGGGGTGTACCCCCCTCTTTCTTTTATGGTCAAAGCAATTACTTTATTGGATGTTTTTTATTTTATTTTTTAATTATTTTTGATTAGCTTTTCTGATTTATTGATTAGATGCTCTGATTTATTAAACATCAGCGTGCTGTGAAAAATGTATCAAGGGTCTTCAAAGTAAAAAAAAAAAAATCAGCTTTGACCTTAAAAGAGAGGGGGGTACACCCCATACCCCAAATGCCAATTACTTTATTGAATGTTTTTTATTTATTTTTTTATTATTATGGTTTCAATTATTTTTGATTAGATGTTCTGATTTATTTAACATCAGCGTGCTATGAAAAAATGTATTAAGGGTCTTAAAAGAAAAAAAATATATATAATTTTGTCTTCATCAACCAATCAAAATATTCTATTCTGTAGCGGTTGCTTTTGGCAATATACGTTTATTCCATCTAAAATAAAAAAAAAAAAAAAAATAAAAAAAATTGGAAAAGGAGGCTGCATGCCATTAACTAGAGCGTCTTGCTTCCCTCTAAACTTCCATCCAGCTCTTGAATAACATTTGCCAGCTCCCCGCGTCTCCTCCACTATTTAAAAGGTATTTTTCACTTTTTAAGAGCTTTTTTTTTTTTTTTCAGGATCCAACCCCCTTCCTTCCTTTATGCTTATTTTAGATCCCCCAATTTAAAATCCTGGTGCCGCTTCTCTTGTTACGGCTCCCCTCTCGGTATTCCTGCCCGAAGGCAGACTCCATACAAGCCCCTCCTGTGTCGTTCGCATGCCCATGTGGCTGCATTTTCCTTGCGTGTGAGCGGCACCTCCCAACATCTGTTTTAATGTCAGATGCTGGCGCCTCGCTCAGCCACAGGCTCCATCGCAGACAAAGGCTGTAAGAGCCTCTCTCTCCCCCTGCCTAGACAGAAGGAGAAATTGCTGCAACATCCCAGCAATGGCAAAGACAAGGGAGGAAAAAAAAAATCCCCTTTGAACCCCTTATTTTTAAAACAAAATTCCCTAAAACAGAACATGCGATGATTCAGCGATGGAACTGGGAAGCATGAAGGACGAGGCATGACAGGCTGAAAAACCGCACAGACGCGTCGCTCTGGGAGGCATAATACCTGGCACTCGGCGTTGGCTAGCTGCCCCTCGCCTTTTAATTTATTTATGTATATTTAAAAAAGTGGATACAATGTACATTTCCATGTTCAGGAGAGCAGCCAGAGCGGACAGGGTGGGAACTCGCTTTTTTGGCTGGCTTTGCTTGGTTTTAACCTCTTTGTTCCCGTACGGCCTGCAGTCGCCTACGCCCAACAAAGGGTTACAATGCCATGCTGAAATTTTTCTGGATTCAATCAAATCTTACGCATTTGATCTTTTTTTTTGAAAATCAACACTCCCTCATTTTCTGCCTTTTGGCCTCCTCTGGTAATTGTCATAGTTTGAGTGGGTACATGTCAGCTTTGAAATGTTTGTTAGTGGGAAAGGAGACTACATTTTTGGTTCTGAAAAGCACATATGTACCATAGGACTCTATGCTTAAATCAATGCCATTATTTATGCAAACCCAAAAACGGTGTATCTAAACCCAAATGCTTATACAAAATATGTTGTTGCTCCTTTTCTGTTACTTCAGAAAGCTTAGTCCTGATGCATTCAGCAGTGAAAGTATAGGCGTGCGCAGGGGGTGTGCCTGGGCACACCTTAATCACCCCGTGCGGAGCAAATCCCCCCTGCTGATATTTCATCAAAGCTCCCCAACAGGTCTCCTAAAAAATTGTAAAAAATAATAAAAATGAAAAATACACACCTTTCACTATTGCCCTACTGACACCAACCTCTGCCCTTCCGATGCCAACCACTACCATACTGACGCCAACCTCTGCCCTACTACGCCAACTACTACCCTACTGAAACTAACCTCTGCCCTGCCGACGCCAACCACTGCCCTACTGATGCCAGCCTCTGCCCTACCGACGCCTATGAGAATGCACAGCACGCTTTGCGCATGCACAGTAGGGGACTGGCTGTGAAGCCAAAAGGCTTCATTGTCGGTTTCCCTAAGAAAGAATGGTGGTGGTGGCAGCATCCGGCAGCCAATAAGCTGGGGTGCTGACATTGTGGGCTCCCTGGACAGGTAGATGTCTATATATGAAAAGTCAGCAGCTACAGTATTTGTAGCTGCTGGCTTTTTTTTTTTTTTCTCCAGGCGGAACTCTTCTTTAACCACTTGCCAACCGCCCACCGCAGTCCTACTGCGGCAGGCTGGCTCCGCTGCATAAAATCGACGTAGGGGTACGTCTGTTGCGGGAGTGGTGCTAGGGGGTGAGCGCGTGCCACCGCCGGTGTGCTCCAGCCCCCACTAGGCAGCGGGATTGCTGATCCACGGGGCAGGCGGTAGTGATTGCTGCCGGGCAACTGCGATCGCTCCCCGCTGAGAGGGGACGGTCAGCTGTTGTAAACACAGCTGACCGTTGTTCTCTCTGAATTTATCACAGAGCGCCTGTGATCCTTCTATATAGGATCACAGGTCTCTGTGATCATTTCACAAGCCCATCCCCAATACAGTTAGAAAGCACCCCCTAGGCTCACAATTAACCCTTTGATCACCCCTAGGATCCCTGCCAGTGTCATTACAGTATATATTTTTAGCACTGATTACTGTAGTAATGTCACTGGTTCCCCACCCCCCCCCCCCCCAAAAGTGTCAAAAATGTCAGTTAGGGGTCCGATCTGTCTGCCGCAATGTTGCAGTCCCGCTAAAAATTGCAGCCAGTAATAGTAAAAAAAATAAATAAAAATGACAAATCTTTCCCCTAGTTTGTAGATGCAATAACTTTTGCGCAAACCAATCAAAATACGCTTGAGATTTTTTTTTTACAAAAAATATGTAGCAGAAAACAAATTGGCCTAAAATGATGAAAATTTTGATTTTTTAATTTTTTTTTTTGTTGGGAATGTTAAATAGCAGAATGTGAAACCCATGGTCTCTGCAAATCGGCACACACTCAGGTGATTGCTCATGTGCAAATTCGGGAAAGGTTCTGGACTTCCCTGGTAGCAGTCTTTGAGCATACGCAGTAAACCCGTCCTGTGTGAAGATGCCTGGGAAACCGGGCCGCAGGCTCTCTCTGTACAGCACATCTGCACACATGCGCAGCTTTTGATAGCTGATCACGACAGTTCATCCAAAACTATCCGAAGGGACAAACCCGACATTTTTTCCTGTATGATACCAGAATGGATTCTCATTTTTCATTTAGGGCCAGTTCACACCACATGCAGTCCAGTGCGTTTTTTTTTTTTCTGCATCAAAAACGCAAGTAAAGTATATGGTTTGCAATAGTTCACACCAGTGCAGTCAGTTCCTGTGTGTTCAGGTTCCAGAAAAAAAAAAAAAAAAGTAGAACATGCTGCATTTTTCCGGCACTGGACTGTACTGTACTAGAGCGCTGTAAAACGCACCTAAAAAAAAACGCACAAACACACATTACTTATTTAAATTTAAGAAAAAAAGCAGGGGGGGGGGGAAATGCATAGGATTGTATCAAAAATGTGCATGCAAAAAAGCATCTGGAACGCATCCGGCCTGTGTTTCTATAGTGAGAACTGACCCTCAATCAGTACAAAATTCATCTGAAAAAAATTGGAGGAGCAAGACCGCGCATTCTCCTAAACGAAAAAATACACTACAGCACATTACATTACTTCCAAAGTTGTATTCTGTCGTGTGAGAGCTTTCAAAGGTTTAGCAACCTCTTCATTTTTGATATGAGCCTAGCACACACAAACAAAAAATGTATCCGATATTCTCATTGGGTGTAGGAGGCTTAAAGGATAAGTCCACCCTAACACTAAAATCGCTACATCTACAGACATCCACGATCTAACACTAACCTATCCAGCCCTGTAAAGAAGAAATCAGTATATACACCCATTTTGAAGCCGAACCGACCCGATCCCACGCTGAGCTGTCAGCGGTGGCTTCACCAGAGGACACCGCAGACAACGGAAGCCCTATAGGAAGTCTATGGGTGACGTCACTCCCCATTCATTTCACAGCCGTTGTCGGCCGTGTCCTCTGCAGAGCTTCCACCGCTGGAGACAGTGGTGTAGCTTGGCCTAGGCCAACAAGCAACAAAAAAGCTGCACCCTGCACAAAAAAAACAGCCTCCTCCCGGTTCCCGCACGAAAAGGGTCTCCGCTGCCTTGCGCTACACTTTTAATATAGTGCCAGTCTTATGGGGTGAATTGGGCCAGAGGGCAGAGTTCAGGAGGCAAATCTGTCTGGCACCCCCATAAAGCGGTCAGTGATGAGGCGGCACTGATAAGGCTGCACAGATGGGCACTGATAGACTTGTGGTCTGTGGTTCACAGATGACAGGGCCGGTCGTAAACAGTAAAGGGCATGGCCTTTACAGGAAGGGGTTGGCCATATGTAAATTAGGGGGTGCACAAGTTTAGTCAGGCCTAGGGCAGCACAAAACATAAATACACCACTGGCTGGAGACCGAGTCGGATCGGCTTCAAAAAAGGTATGTATACTGATTTCTTCTTTACAGGGCTGGATAGTTTAGTGTTTGAACATGGAGATCTATAGATGCAGGGACTTTAATGTTAGGCTTGACTTCTCCTTTAACCAGTTCTGGACCGGAAGGATTTGCCGCCTTAATGACCAGGCCATTTTTTGCAATTCAGCACTGCGTTACTTTAACGGAAAGTTGTGTGACACTGTACCGAAATAAAATTGGTGTCCTTTTTTCTCCCAAATAGAGCTTTCGAGGTCTATGGACCTCAAAATGCATCAAAGTTGGACCAAAGTAGTGAAAAAACGACTTTGAAGTCATTGTGACTTGAAATCGCACAGATATGAACGGTACTTGTTGGAAATCATGGAGTACGACTTGTCATGCAACTTTTCAGTCCCAAGTCGCAGGGCAAGTTGCACAAGTGTGAAAGGGGCCTTCAAGACAGTGGTGAAATCCAAGGCGGGCCATTTTTTTTTTTTTTTTTTTTTTTTTTTTTTTAACATTTATCCTGCTCCACCATCCACCAGAATGCTAGGAAATTGTAGATACTGGATTCCATATCAAAGAGTTTGTATATGAATTTTACAAACCCATGGAAATCACCAAACTTTTTATTTTCTTCCCTTTCTGGGATGTAAAAGTGAAGAATCACTTTCAAAGAGTCATCCTGTGGTCTAAACCTATCAGTTCACTATTGACCAGTGATAATGCAACCTGGCCCAGCAATATCAGTAGTTCCTAGATCAGAGTTTCTCAACCAGGGTTCCGTGGAACTCTAGGGTTCCTCCTGAGGTTGCTAGGGGTTCCTTGAACAATGGGCAATTTCTGTCTCTCAGATAAATTACCAATGACACCATTGTTCCTTTTAGCTATCTGTAAGGGGGTAATTCTTCCCAATGATGACAAGAGTAAGGAGCGTTCTTCCCACTGACTGTCACACTAATGTATCATGAGTTGTAGATTTGTAATATTTAGCAGGGGTTCCCCGAGACCAGAAATTTATTTCAAAGGTTCCTCTGAAAAGGTTGAGAAAGGCTGTCCTAGAGATTTGATTGGTGGTATCCTGATATTGGTTCCCAAAATTGCTGCCTACGTCTTGTTTAGGTTAACATGCTGGAAAATCTCTGATCAACCTGGGTGATCCTCCCCTATTCACATTAAGTAGAGGTACTACACCACTTATCATAGGTAACTGCAAGAAGAAGAGCAACCGGGGCTGCTGTGATCCAGTAAGGAGAGGTCTTAGCACCCACCATCCTCACTGAGTCGCCTGCCTGTCTATGGTTGGCCAACTTCAACCTATTATTTTCCAGATTAGATTCTATACAAATTGCCGTCTTTCCTTCACATCAATTCTTCTACTTTTTATTGGCTGAGCTTGCAGTTTGCTTTTTATGAAAAATTATTTTATAAAGATAGCAAAAATACTTATACTTTCTCCAGTGTACCCAGTTCAGGGCATCTGTTTGCCTTGATTAGGGTAGTTCAGATCCCACCTGTTTAACCATATTACCTGGATCAATACCCAACACCACCCCCCTTTACCTTTAAATGGCAACACTAACTCAGCATTGGGATTAAGTGGCCGGTTCGGCCTTTTATTAAACAAAACCATAAATAACAGAAAAACATAAAACAGTCAAACCAATCCAGATCAAAGAATGGTTGCGGATCCTTGACAATACCATCTCCCACAACTTTGGAGTCTATGGTACCCATTAAATTAGGTTCTGTCCCCAGCCACCAAAACTCCACCTCAAGGACTATCCTAACTGACCACAGACCCCTACCACCTTACAGTACCAGGTCCATCTAGACTGAACCAGACCAAGCATAGGACTCCACACCTAAGATGGGTCCCACCATTTTATCGTTCAACACCATGTTTTGGACCCTTGTCAAGGACGCCAACGTCCAACCTCCTTAGCAGAACAACAGAAAACGGCATCACATGGGCGGGCGGGCGGGAGGGAAGTTTCTCCTATGATCTCCAGTCTGCAAGTGAAGCCCCTTCACTCCCACCATTTTATCGTTCAACACCATGTTTTGGACCCTCGTCAAGGACCCCAACCGCCAACGTCCAACCTCCTTAGCAGAACAACAGAAAACGGCATCACCAGGGCGGGCGGGACATTTCTCCTATGATCTCCAGTCTGCAAGTGAAGCCCCTTCACTCCTCCCCTCCAACTACTCTCTCTCCTGCTCCTCCCCAATGCCTCATCTGCTCGGCCAATAAGGTAAGAGTCCTGACCTCTCATATCCCAAAAACTAAGTTAACCCCTACTGCCTGGTTTTCCTTCCACCCTGTCATGTATGCCCTATGCTTATCATTTCCTTCAAGCTCGGGGGAATGTCTTTCTGCTGCTGGTCAAAATTAGTTATGTGACATTAAAGTTTTAATGTTTTTATTTCTTATTTTTCTGTTTTTTTTTTTTATTATGTATTTGTAAATGATTAAAAAATAATAATGAGGGCCACAAAGATTTAAATACAAAATTAGTTATGGGTTCCATGGATGTCTACGGGGAAGGCTTCAACGGGCCGTCATTACATTCTTCCTAATTTAGTGAACTTGTGGTCCTAAAGTTCTTAAAAGCTTTGTCTTGTAGATTTTTATTGATAGTATTAATAGAATATAGAAGCTGCCTTTGTGGACCTCGCCTAAAAATATGAGTTGCTTGGTTGTCATGCTGATTTATAGGCGTCGGTATTTTCTGAGTGTCTAACCCAGACATCTTCCATATTTCTTTCAATACAGGTTTCCTTGAATGTGTGAGAGCTTTGGTCAGTGACTAAGCACTTAATTATTTAATACGTGGCACCGAACAGTGGTGGACCTCACAGCAACCAATCACAGACAAGACTGGCTTTAGTAAAACATTTGGAGAACAAAAAATATTTGACTGCTCTGGGTAAACTATTAAACCCAAGTCTCCCCTGAATACAGGGCTTTAATTCCTGGATACAAGGGTGTAGCTATAACCTTTAGAGGCCATGCAACTGTTATGGCGCCCAAGCACAAGAGACCAAGACTTGTCAGGCTCTATGGTGATTGATGCAAAAAGAATTTGACAACCGCATTTGGATCGAATTCATGCATAAATAATTTGGAAATTATTATACAATTGCTATGAGAGGCATAAATATTCTTAAGGGAATGCCTTGAAAATTGGGGAGGCAGGAGGCTTTTTAATAGTTTTGCTGTGGGGCTCTATCACACACAGGTATGGCCCTTCCTAGATACTAAGCATCATAAAGTACCAGACAGTACAGCAGGGCCTGAAGCATAAAAAAAAAAAAAATAGCGTAGGGCAGACATGACCAGGTGAAGAGGGAAGACATGTTAAGAGAGTTAATTAGGGAAATGTATGGTTGAGGAAAAAGGGGGGCTTATCTGATTGGAGGTGGTGATGGTTGGTTTGGGTGGGGTTTGGGCAGTCTAGGAGGGGTGGTTCCTGTCCTGGCGTCCAGAGGGAGATCAACGAACCCAGTAGGAGGAGCTTCCCACCCTCCCGGTTATGTGTCCATAATTTATTATTATTTATTTATTTCCCCCTCTTCCTTTTTCTTTCATTGTTTTGAATGGATGTCATGGCAGCTGGGCATTTTTTGTTGGTCTTTGCTGGCGGGGGTAAAAAATGTAGGATAAGTGAATGGTTCAGGACTCATCGTTGGCATGTGTCCTGGAATTTGAAATGGTTGCGCTGAGGGTAGCGTGTTATATCCGAGCCGGTGTGTTGCAGCTGCAGGCCTATGAGGACAAAGGTCCCGCAGTGAATGATTGGAACATTTTGGGAAGCTTCAAAGACCAACAGGCTTAAGCCCCGTACACACGCGTCCATAATTGGCCGTGAATTTTCGGCCAACGTCCGACCGGCCGATTTTCGGCTTGTTAGTATGATGCTTCCGACAACTGACTCCGACTTTTTGGCCGAAAAAAATCTGGTGTGCAGGCTATAAAATTTTTGTTGGCCGTCAACACAACGGCCGATTTTTCGTCAGTCAGTACAGATTTCGGCAGACAAAAATCTGATGAGCAAGACTGGGCATGCTCAGAGAAGAAAAAACACACGGAAAGTAAACCAGCACATGACATCACTTCTGAAGTAGATTTTTGTCGGCCGAGAAAATTCGTGTGCAGTCTAGGCACATTCCAACCAACACAACACCACTCTGGACAAATGTCGGACGATCGGTCGGCCGATAATCGTTGCGTGTGTACGAGGCATTAGCGACTGATCTGTTTGTTTTAAGGAATGTTTTTCTCCTTTATGTTAATTTATGTTGACATTGTTAATAAAAGGTTGCTATGGCCAATTTTTACTCCACTCGTTGTGTGGTCTCCTTTATTGGGTTAGAAAATGTGAAGTGGTTTTGGGGTGGGGTAGAGTATGGCCTTTCAGCCAGGGTATAAGGTTGGGGACATCTGTTCTACACTGGTCAAGTGTTTCCTCTTCAATATGCCACCATTCCATTCAGAATTAACCGGCTTACTAGTGACTACGCTCAGTCCGAGAAGCCTATTGGTACACCTAAACACTTTTACAGTGGGGCGGTGGGAATAAGTTTATGCAAACGCCAAACTTTCGGAAAGTCTTCACTTTCCATAACTTCAACTGAGTGCACCTCTCTACCTAAAGATACATTACAGTAGCTAGTATCTTGGGGGAACTCAGTTTATCTGGCTTAGGAAGAATACAGGTTGGACCTACCACTACTGAACTGTTTTGAAGGTGCACACTCCTGTGCTGCCATCTTAATCCTTTCTTCGCTACTTGATGAGCCACTGATCTTGAACAAAAAGTGTACATCAGATCTTTGAACATCTAATATGTACAACAACACCTTGGATCGAGAGTAACTTGGTTTGAGAGCGTTTTACAAGACAAGCTAATTTTTTATTATAACAAGCGATGTCTTGATATAAAAAGTAGTGTCATGTCACAACTGGGTATAAAAGAGAAGAGGGGCACCTCTAAGTGTGGCAATATGATTACATTTAATGAAGGTTCAACATTTAGCAACTCCCATGGTTAATTAAAAGAGGCACATCTAAGAATGCAGGCATCCAGGGTAAAGCTGTTCACATAGACCATTCTCCTCCCCGCCATCAGTCTGCAGTCGTGACTGGGAAGACTACCCTGCAGTAGAGCGATCTGAAATCGAGGCTTGAAGCCCTCGTGGAGCACGGCATGGAAGGGATGACGTCAATGGCGGTACGGAGGATGGTCTATGTGGACAGCTTTACCCAAGATGCCTGCATACTTAGATGTGCCTGTTTTAATCATTAACCAAGTATGCAGGCATCTTGGGTAAAGCTGTCCACATAGACCATCCTCCGTACCGCCATGGACGTCATCCCTTCCATGCTGCGCTCCACGAGGGCTTCAAGCCTCGATTTCAGATCGCTCTACTGCAGGGTAGTCTTCCCAGTCACGACTGCAGACTGATGGCAGTGAGAGTCGGCGGTGAGGAGAATGGTCTATGTGAACAGCTTTACTCTGGATGCCGGCATACTTAGATGTGCCTCTTTTAATTAACCATGGGAGTTGCTAAATGTTGAACCTTCATTAAATGCAACCATATTACTACACTTAGAGGCGCCTCTCTTCTCTTTGTAGCTCCTGCTGGATTTTGCTTCTAATCCCTTTGTGGAGGCGCCACTTGTGGATGGACATTTTATGGTTATACAACCTATCACATTGCTATAATCTTTTTATATGAACAGTAAACTGAAGGACTTATGAATGCATGGTGGTGGAACGAATCATCTGAGTTTCTATTATTTCTTATGAGTAAATTCGCTTTGATATACGAGTGCTTTGGATTACAAGCATGTTTCCGGAACAAATTATGCTCGCAATCCAAGGTTTTACTGTACATGTTTGTTCTAGGTCAGTGGCTCTCTAAGGCCAGCCATTGACAGATCGAAATTTGGCCAGTTTAGAAGGAACTAGCCATATATCAATCCAAATATGGGCAGGCTGGTTGTACTGAAGTCAATCTATTGATGGACTCAAGTACAACCAGCCTTTTAAGTTTTTCTGTGCAATGTATAATTGCCGGCAAGAAGTGGGATTCCCCCCATCAACCCTGCCTGTGTTGGTGAGGGAACCTATCCATGGTTGAAGGAAAGAAAATTGCATACTCTATCACTTGCTTAAGAAAGGAAGCAAAAATAAGGCTGGTCACACATGGATCAGTTTTTTTGATCACCCAGCATGTGCACAAGTATGATGGATTGAGAAATCCTCCCTGCTGTGTTACTGTAGTCTGACAGCCAGGACTCCTGACTCGCTGTCAGAATACACTGATCAGTGCTGCAGCACTTGGCTACAGCGCTGATAGAATTAAAATTTTCCAACAAGCCGGTTCAAGTGAAGTGTATTAAGGAATCAACTTCTCTGAAACGGGAACGGCCATTGATGGATCAAAATTCAATCCATTTGTGGCCAGTTTAAGTATGGTAGCTTTGAAAAATGTACCTTGACTACTTCTGGACCGGAAGATTTTCCCACTTAATGACCAGGACTTATTTTATGGATTTCAGACACCGAACACCTACTAAAAAAATGATTTTGCATTGAATTGAATACACACATTTATTTTTTTTAGTTTTTTAGTTCCTTACAAACACCCACTATCAGGACTGCTGTTAGAAATCATGGGGCCCTGTACAGCCTACCTGGCAGGGCTCCCTCCCCCACCCTGAATATATCAAGACAATACTTTTCACTAAAAATACACTAAAATCACTATTAGCGGACACCGACATAACAGAGAAACTGTGTAAATTAGCCCTTTTTAATTGTTTGTTATATATATATATATATATTTTTTTTTTTTTAAATTGTAAAATTAAATTGTGAACATTTTTAAGATAAAAAAATTATATATATTTTTTTTTTTTTTTAAATGTAATTTTTTTTTATTTTAAAAATGTTCACAATTTAATTTTACAATTTAAAAAAAAATATATATATAATTTTTTTAAATTGTACAATTAAAATAATTGTGAACATTTTTAAAATAAAAAAAAAAATATATATATTTTTTTGTAAAAAAAAAATAATTGTAAAAAAAAAGAAAAATAATAATTAAATATATATATATATATATATATATATATCATAACAATGTTTAATTATTATCTTTCTTTTTTTTATTTTTTTTTACAGGAAAGGGAAGCCTGCAGCACTGTGGGTGGTGAGGGAGAAACAATTACAGGAATGATGCCCTGTGTCTG